>NC_053166.1:35427709-36121709 GCF_016835505.1 Polypterus senegalus | reverse complement strand
TAAAGGCAACTCAATGCCCAGACGTAACTCCCCCACCGATGATTTTATCGCCTGATTTGGATGGTTTGCAGAGAGTGGGGGTGGGTGGCTATACGGGCGATGTATTAGATATTGGAAAAGCTCTCAATCTGACGGCTCTCCTGATGTCGAGGCAATAGCTGAGACTCCTCTCTGAGGCGGAAAGCTACCAGATCACCTGGGCTAAGTCACTATGCCACCAAGGAACTCCTCGTACGCCCAAATAAAGGACCAAGACCAAGTTTAGATGAGGAATCAGCATTAGAGCATCCAATGAAAACAGCACTCCTCCATTAGGCCTACAGCCTCGGTCATCACCTGAGCTACTTAACTAGTGGGCACATACACTGTTCAACCAGGCTGGGGTTACGACGATCCCATAGGTCACTTCAATATTACTTTATTCATATACAAAAATATGAATTAAAAATAAAAATACATGAATATTACATTAGTGGATAATGTGAATAATTCTGTTATGTCATAGGATACGTTTTTCATAAATTGGCAGCTTTTGAGTTAAAAGCATTAGTGGAACATTCAGAATCACTTTCAGGATGAAATAAACCATACATACAGTACATAGAGTAGTGTTTACGGTGGGTGTTAGCGCTGCACCCTATAGAATTCAGGGTCCTGAGTTTGAATCCCATGCCTGAGCTATCTGGGGGAGTATGAATGTTCTCCACAGGTCTATAGTCATTGCCAAATGTTCTGAGAAATATTAATTTTCAGAACGTTTGCTGCTTCAGTGGTTTTAGATCTTCTTGTCAGATGTTTCTATGGTATACTAAAGTATAACTACAAGCATTTCATAAGTCTCAAAGGCTTTTATTGACCATTACATTAAGTTTCTGCAACGAGTCAATATTTGCAGTGTTGGCCCTTCTTTCTTTTTCAAGACCTCTGCAAGTTGCCCTGGCAGGCTGTCAATCAACTTCTGGGCCAAATCCTGACTGATGGCAGCCGCCCATTCTTGCATAATCAATGCTTGGAGTTTGTCAGATTTTTTGGGTTTTTGTTTGTTCACCCGGCACTTGAGGATCGATCACAAGTTCTCAATGGGATTAAGGTCTGGGGAGTTTCCTGGCCATGGACCCAAAATGTCAATGTTTTGTTTCCCAAGCCACTTAGTTATCACTTGGTGCTCCATCATGCTGGAAAAGGCATTGTTCATCATCAAACTGTTCTTGGATGGTTGGGAGAAGTTGCTCTCAGAGGATGTTTTGGTCCCATTCTTTATTCATGGCTATGTTCTTAGGGAAGTGAGTGAGCTCACTCCCTTAGTTGGACAGCAACCCCATACATGAATGATCTCAGGATGCTTTAGTGTTGGCATGACACAGGACTGATGGTAGCCCTAATCTTTTCTTTTTCTGGGATACCCCAAACAATCTGAAAGGGGATTCATCAGAGAAAATGACTTTACCCCAGCAGTCCTCAGCAGTCCAATCCCTGTACCTTTTGCAGAATATCAGTTTGTCCCTGATGTTTTTCTTGGAGAGAAGTGGCTTCTTTGCTGCTTCTTTTCTTGACAGCAGGCCATCCTCCAAAAGTCTTCACCTCACCGAGCATGCAGACACACTCACAACTGCCTGCTGCCATTCCTGAGCAAGCTCTGCACTGGTTGTGCCCAATCCTCAGCCATGAATCAACTTTAGGAGGCGGATCTGGAGCTTGTTGGACTTTCTTGGGCTCACAACAATTGAACCTCTCTATTCTAACTCAATCAGAATGACAGAATGACCTCCAGCCTTGTCCTCATCAACACTCTCGCCTGTGTCAACGTGATGATCACTGAAATGATGTCAGCAGGTCCTTTTGTGGCAGGGCTGAAATGTAGTGGAAATGTTTTTTTTGGGATTAAGTTCATTTTCATTGCAAAGAGCAATTAATTGCAATTCATCTGATCACTCTTCATAACACTCTGGATTATATGCAAATTGCCATCATAAAAACTGAGGCAGCCAACTTTGTGAAAATTAATAATTGTGTCATGCTCAAAACCTTTGGACAAAACTGTACATGGCAGTTGTACACTGGTGATCTCCTCCATATCAAAAGGATTGAGTTAACAGACCATCCTAAACTGGCCATGTATGGCTGCATGTGAGGGGGCAAAGAAATGAACTGTTACCCTGGTCACAGTGACTTCATGACTTGCACCCAGTGATGCTGGCATAGAATGTTACATACAATGCATATACAGAGACAGATAGATAAGGTGATAGATTAGATTAGATAGATAGATAGATAGATAGATTGATTGATTTAAAAGAAGTTGTGAGGAGGCCTTCTGCTGTTATGCACCTAAAATCTGGAATAGCCTGCCAATGGGAATTCGCCAGACTGATACAGTGGAGCACTTTAAAAAAACTGCTACTACTAGCCCCTAATCTCTCTTCTGTTTCTTTTCCCGGTTTTTCTGTGGTGGCGGCCTGCGCCCTCACCACCTAATCAAAGCACCTTGATGTTCCTACATTGATGGATTAAAAGCCAGAGGTCTGCATGACCATCATCATCAAGTCCTTCCGTGAGAACCCTCAATCCAAAGAGGACTGTTTCATTTATGTTAGGTAGAATGCCCACAGGGGACTGGGCGGTCTCGTGGCCTGGAACCCCTGCAGATTTTATTTTTTCTCTCCAGCCGTCTGGAGTTTTTTTTGTTTTCTGTCCTCCCTGGCCATTGGACCTTACTCTTATTCTATGTTAATTAGTGTTGTCTTATTCTAATTCTTACTTTGTCTCTTATTTCTCTTTTCTTCATCATGTAAAGCACTTTGAGCTACACTATTTGTATGAAAATGTGCTATATAAATAAATGTTGTTGTTGTTGTTGTAGATGGATGGATGGATAGATGCTATATTAGACACAGACAGACAGATAGATAGAAGTTGAAGGACAATGGGGGCCACAACTACAGAAAGCACGAATAGCTTTGAAAATGGACTGATGTAGGAATGAATGGATGGACTAAGCTTTTGCAGTTAAGCAATCACACATCTTAAACGAGGCTCATGCATTTTAACAAAACCAGCAGTCGGCTCTAGCAATTTATTTATTTATGAGGAAATGAAGATTCATGAGTGGGCAAAAAGGATGTTTTGGGGCCCGGATATGAATCATCGCTTGCCGAGTGTCAATGTACAGATTCACAAATCAAAGACGTACACTTCTGAGCTGCCAGTCAACTGCTGTTTACAAGAAAAGAAAAAGAGACGCATTGTCAGCCCGGAAGACACGATCGAGATTTCGTGTGATGGGATGAATAAAACTTACTGTTAATTCCACAATGCACCACCTTCGCAGTAACGTTTACACTTGACATTTGGGATGGCAGAAATGTCATGTCTTGGTGTGATGCATAAAACATGGCTTATGCAAATAAATATCTGCAAAACTGAGTAAGTAATTGCCAGTAAATTCTGGATGCATTTTGAAGAAAGTCTTTTGCCTTCCAGGTGGTCTACAGATGACAAGCGTGATCCCTCCCAACAGATCATATTACAGAGTCTAAACTGTATCGTAGGACATAGAAGAGTTTTAAACCGAGACAAAATATAGTGCCTTTCACAGTACAGTATTGTTTTCCACATATGGTACATTTGTGCACACATGGCCGGTGATGGGGCTGCTTAGTGAGTCAGTGCTGCTTATTGAACTGGCAGCTCTCCTGATTTCCCATCAGGCTCCCTAGTCACTTAGCTATACAGTCGGCCAAGGTAAGGACAGGGTGACAATATGCAGTTCCACTGACTAAAACCGCCCCACCCTGGGGTCTTGAGAAAGACCACTAACTGGTAGAACAATAAAGATACAGGATGTACAAAATTAATTTGTTAATAGGACCCCAAAACCTGGGGAGAGGTGATATTTTTAGAGAACTGACCAAATATATTGGTGCACCTTTTGAGGCTTTAGGTGTTACTACTTAAAACCTGGTCAGCAATACCAAAAAAAAACAAACCTGGTGGGTTGGGTTACTCTGACCCAGTAAGTGTGGGTGTGTGAGTGTAAGTTACCCTTATGATAAGAGGAGAGACCCATCCTGGTTTGACTCCTGACTCGCAACCGAAAGGCTCCAGCCTAACCCCATGGATTACTGAATTAAGCAAGTACAGTAATGGATGGATGAGAGTGTTGTGGCCTTCACTGATTAGTGTAACAATACTCATTTTCTTTAGACATTTCTAATCCCATACTGACAAATTAAACCAAGTAGTCTGAATAAATTAGTTAAGAATGGACATAATCTTGATAAGTTCATTCACCTTTATATTTTTTATTGAAGGCACCATGAAAGCCACCAGTGCACAGGATGACTACATCCCTTTATACACTGTATATGAAGTGCTAAGGACTGTCACACAATTCTTCGTGAACTACTAGGGCCACAACCTTGATCTCGGTCTTAATTGAAAGCTTATGACCTGATACATTCTAGAAATTCAACCTCTGTGAAGTGATCTGTGGTCATCTGTTTATTATAGCAAGGTGAAAGTAAAACAAGTCCAGCAACAACTGCTGAGCATCAAGCAAATTGCAGGAGAACACTACTAAACATGTGACGAAGAACACCAAAATAGGAAGAAGAAGAAGAGGAGCAGCGACATCTGCTGAGTATCCAGAATGGGATACAAAATGCAAGAATAATATTCATGGAGAAATACATGCCATCAACCGAGAAAACTGTCAAATACGTGTTCCGAATTTATAATCAAGTGTAAGATCTTACGTTGTAAACAACTGGAAGAGAGTTTACTATTTTTAGTATCTAGCCTTATGTTTTGTCACACAACCCTCTCTCTAACTCGAAATGCTCCTTACTTTACCTTTTAAAAGCAACATACTAATAAAAACAACATCCTATTTTTAATGTATTGTATTTATTGTCCATCGAATTTTATTATACGTGCTGTCACAAATGCATGCCTGGGTAACACCTTCAGGGCTCAAATGAGGTAAGCGATATCACCCCGATCCGAGAGGAGGCGTTGTCACTAAGTGTCCTCTCTCTTCCACCTGTATTTCTGGGAGGAACCCCAACAATGACTGACCCCACCTGCACAGCCTAGAGAAGGTCCCGCCCTTTGCAGCCAGAAAGGAATAAAAAGGGGCGTCGCCAGAGAGTGGCATCTCAATCTGGACCAAGACATGAACCGATACAGAGCTCCTAAGCTTTTACTTTGAGTAGCTGTTGTTGAGATGGCTGGGCTTGCCAAATTTTGCGTTTTCAACACTGCAGGCTAAAGTTTTTCATTTTGCTAAAGTAAACATTTTCCCGGCTGGCTCCCCAACTGTTACGCTGAACTCAAGAGTGCCCAAAGAACGGTAAAGTGACCTGTGGTCGTGTGTTAGAGTATTGAGCAACTGGGCAGCAGACAAACACGATGGCTCATGGGCATGCAAGGCAAAGTGCAGGATACGAATGTAAGAACGAGAACAAGAGAAAAATACACAGCGAGAAGATCATCAAAGATTTAAAACGTCTGACCATATGCAAGCATTGCTTGTACAACTTTACATCAAGGTTTGTTTGAAGAGCTCTACTTAGGAAAGTTGGATCACTAAGGTTAGGCCGTATTTTGTAATGGTGAAAACCAAAGAATGTGTTGCCAAAATGGAAAAGTTCAGCTTGCTCTAGATAAGCCACCAGAAGTAATACAATACATTATAACTTCTACAGGGAGTGAAAGAAGTAATATTTAGAAAAGATATCAAGTATCAACAGCTTCTTATCTTCAGCTTGGCTTTTATAGGCATTTTATTTTAAGACCGTAGGTCTGCATGATTCTTTGGTATTACTGTAAATTTGAGCACTGGGTTAGTGCGGCTCTCATCCAGGATTTATTCCCACCTTAAACCAAATGCTGAGATAACAGTTTAAAAAAGAAGTGACTTATCCTATTGAACTGGCTACATTATGTATTACAGTCCAATAACCTTACCCAGAAGGCCACACTATCAGGTAAACTTTTTTTTTTTGATGCCCCACCTTATTCCCAGTGAAAGCCACTCAAGGCACTTCATTGTTATGGTATAATTGGCTTCAGATTTCTAAATGTCTGCATTGTGAGCTATTTAAGGTGATCTGACCCACTCAAAATACCAGTGGAGACTCAACTGTCAGTGCTTTTACTGTTAAGCCATGACACCTTTTAACAATGAAGGCTGTCAGGTGCCTTAGGCCCAGTCAACACAATTGTTTATATGAGATAAGGGACCCACTCAGCATCACACGGAGTGTCCAAGATGGAGACTGGACACTCGGTCACACTGCCAGCCCAGCTTTCTTTTTTTGAGAGCAGCTCTATAATGAAAATCACCCAAAGCACTTTATGGATATGGCACACGTGATCCCAGACTGTTGGCCACTTCCAACAGGGTGTGGCAATGGTGGAGACAGAATAGGCATTGTGTTTTACAGTCTAGTGTGTTAGACACTGGGCCAAACTGGCAGTCATACAGTTCTGTCTTTTCAGAGCGCTTTACTGGCATGGTAGTCATTACTGGAAATGAGACCTGCACCATTGCGCCATCCTTTTCCCTTCGCCACAAGCGATCTCTGTGTGCTCTGGTAGAGGATGGGATGTGGGGGTGGTGGTTGTAGAAGCTGGCTAATGCCTATTGTTTACTGCTGGACTCCCACCTCTCAGTGGCCCCCGTGATGTCATTAACAGAGAGGACGCCTGGCCCTTTTATGGAAGAACAAGCCGATTGTTGTGGGAGAGGAGGCATGCAGACCAGCCTGAATAGCCGGGATTGAGGCACAGCGGCTCTCTCAGCCATCAACAGGAATTACTGGAGATTAAACTGGAGAGCTCGTCCGCACACACTCAGGAAACCTCAATGGGGGAAACAAACTAAAGAAAGATAAGATCAATCCCAAGCCCCGTTCATTAACTCAAACAGCTCACGCTGTGGTTAAGCATTAAAATAAAAGTCTAGATGCATATCATAATGAAGATACAGGAAAAGAAATATTTCATGGGAAAATGGATCATTTAGTATGTAATAAAGCAGTAAACTGATAGGTGACAAACTGTCGTCAACTTGGATTACAATGCCTATAAAAAGTATTCGCCCCTTGAAAGGTTTCACATTTTATCGTTATATAACATTTATTCGCAGTGGATTTAATTTGACTTTTTTGACAAACAAAGACTCTTTAATGTCAAAACAAAAACAGATTTCTGCAAAGTGGTCTACATTCACTATATAAAACACAGCCACACTCTTTACATATCCATCCATCTTCTAGCCTACTTATTTAAATTCATAGTCACAGCCAGTCAGTGCCAAATCCCAGAGTGCTGGATACAATCCAGAAACCAGCACCGGGCAGGGTGCCAGTCACCGGACATACAGATAACTAGCATGCACTTCTTCATCGTTGTCGTTCTTGCATTCTGCATCCCAAACTTGACATTCGGCAGTCTAATCACAGTATTTACATGCAGACCCGGAGTCACATGCATATCTCTGCCTTTCTCATTCTCAAATTCTGTATCCCACACTAGACACTGGGCCTGACAGCACTGCTGCGACCTCAAATGTTTTGTATTACCAGAACATAAGAAGCTTTTGAGCGAGACCAAAATCAAGGTTCTATCGAGTAGTTTATGGGTAACTGTGTGACAGAGAGGACAGACCTTAGCATTTTATACAGAGATTTATTGAGAATCTTTAGACTGCAGACAAGCAATAACTTTTAACTCACACATTTAATAAAATCTCATCCTTGTCTTCACTACGGCCAAAAATTGTGGATTTACAGGGATTAGTGACAGATATAAAGATCCTGTACAGGCTGACTGGCAGGACTGGTTCTGTTTGACAGGGCGGGGGGCTCAGCAGGACCTTGTGACAGAGCTCATGACAAGTAGTGTGGCCCCCTAGTGGTGACAGAGCCAAACTCTAAAAATAAATCAGGACTAAACGATTCAACCCCAAAGACAAAGTGTGTCTGTTCACTAAAGTTACTTAACCTGCGACAATACAGAAATACGAAAACTGACTTTACTTATAAACTAGACATTAAGCCCGTTATAATAACGGGCGCTAGAACAGTAGTGCATAAACATTACTAGGAACAGTCTATATTAAATGGCAAGGGACCTTGTATGTGGCTGTAATATGCGTCACTGTATTGTGTGCCTTTAATTTTCTCTCTCAGTAATACTGGTTTGTATTTCCGTAAAATGCCGGTAATTTTCTCTGACAGTAATGCAGTGGAACCTCGGCTCACGACTGTAATTCGTTCCAAAACTCTGGTTGTAACCCGATTTGGTCATGAACCGAATTAATTTCCCCCATAGGATTGTATGTAAATACAATTGATCCATTCCAGACAGTATGAACTGTATGTAAATATATATATTTTTTTAAGTTTTTAAGCACAAATATAGTTAATTATACCATAGATTGCACAGCGTAATAGTAAACTAAATGTAAAAACATTGAATAACACTGAAAAAACCTTGAACAACAGAGAAAAGTAACACTGCAAGAGTTTGCGCTATAGTGCTACCAACCGCTCACTAAAAACACTTTTTTTAATGAGTTTTAAGCACAGGGAAAAAAATGAACATTTGAAAAATCCGTAATTTGATAAACCACCAAGAAAAGTAACATTGCAAGAATGCACGCGCCTGTGTGTGTGTGTGTGTGTGTGTGTCTGTCTGTCTCTCTCTCTGCACAGGAAATGCACAGGGAGAGACTGAACATGTGCGGCCCGCGCACGCACACTTCACTAGAAGAGACACACACACGGACACCTGGACGCACACAGGGGTTTTATTAAAGAGGATAGCATTCTCAAAAAAAAAAAAATCCCATTTATTCAACGCCCACTCATCCAGTTCAATGTGTTTGTATGCCACTATCAGTTTCATTATCAAATTGTAATTATTCATTTGTCCTTTTTTTTTGTGAAGGATACATTTTCAAATATTTTTAAATCTCTGAAAGTGTGAATTCAAGTTTTGGTGGGTTCAAGTTTTATTCGCAAGCAGCTTTTTCCTCACCTGCCCATCCGGTTCATTAAACACAATCCTGATTGTCCGCAACTTTCTGCGGCAGGCTAAATTATTTATGCCATAAAGACTGGCACTTTGTAGGAACACAAGATGATGTAATTCGGAGGAAAACCTTTGCATTAATTAGGGCAGCTATTAAATGCCATCGCTCTTTGAAGCAGACAGATGCAAACAGAGGCACACCTATTTTCTGTTATTTATAATTAATGAACGATCAGGCAGTACTGGCTCGCTCGTGCAGAGGTGTGGGTCATTCGCAAGGTTTCATTCCCTGCAGGCAAATAGAAGAGACAAAACACACATGATGCTTAAATCGAGAAGGATTTGATCTCCCGCAGACAGGCACAGGGTGTTTGGGCACCAAACAGTGACTCACAATCACCAAGCAAAAGCCGCACCTTGCTTAATAAGTCCAACTCTAATGAAGTTTAGTATCATAAACATGAGGAGACTACAAGTAGTAGACTAAAAAGCAGGATTTGGCAATCTAATTGTTAGCAGCATAAAGCACTTACAGTTTTTATTGCAATTACATTCAGAGAGGGGGTGGCACAGGGGCATAGTGGTTGTGAAGCTGCCTCGTAGTAAGAAGACCAGGGTCCCCTCTGCGTGGAGTTTGCATGTTCTCCCCATGTCTGTGTGCTCCAGTTTCCTCAAACAGTCCAAAGACATGCAGGTTAGGTGGATTAGTGACAGCACATTGGCCCTGGTGTGTGGGTGTGTGCATTCACCGTCTGAGGGTCTGGTGCCATGTCCAGGGTTTGTTCCTGCCTTGTACCCTCTCCTAGCTGGGACAGACTCCAGCCACCCCAGCAGCCCTGGTTTGGAGTAAGCGGGTTAGAAAAAGACATGAGCGGACATTCAGAGAGTCTGTGTTATGGTAAAACCAAGTTCATCTGGCCCAAATGGGACTCCAGTCTTCTGCTTTCTTTGTGTTGTATGTGAATCCAGATCAAAGGAATATTCTTTTCAACACTATCCAAAGGCACTTTGCAAGTACAGCGTGGAGAAATTGTTTCTGTATTTTTACACGGGAGCACAGGCAGGATAAGCAAGTCCCTAAGGGTTACTCAGGGAATGAATGTCAGAGGCCTAACCAGTGGCCCTGTGTGTTATAAACTAACCCTTTCAAAATGGCTGCAAAGTTTTTCATTTTTTTGTTCTTTATTTTGCCTTATACAATTTCTTGTATTAGGAATTTGGTAGTTTTCACATACCTCCTGGGGTCAGAGAGCAGGATCAGCCATTTTACAGCCCCCTGGATCAATTGCAGGTCAAGGGCCTTGCTCAAGGGCCCAGCAGAGTAGTAGTAGCTCTTTTTGCCAGTAATGGGGATTCAAACCAGCAACCTTCTGGATACCAACACAGATCCTTAGATAGATCCTTATCCGATAGAGTGCCTTTATGTGTGGAACACTACATGCAGGCAACTCCCAAGTACTGCAACTGTACTGGCGACGCAGTGAGCAGAACTGAAACTGCCAATATATATGTCTGCAGCCCTGAACCTCCACCCTGGAGCTCTAAGTAGGTGGAGTTGACTTCAATGGGCAGTCCAGGTAGGTGGAGCTGACACAAATGGGCACGAATTGAGTCTAGCTGGAGACCTCTAGAGCACCACCTGGTTATTCTTTGGTTAAGATTATGGTTGTGGGAAGCTTACTAGACTCGATTAATGCCAAGTACTGTCATCTAAGTTAACTCTGCCTACTTGGAGCTCCAGGGTGAAGACTCTGGGCTGCACAGTTCCCAGACTCAAAAACTGTAGTTTACTGTGCAATGTCTTTACCACAAGAGGGCAGCACTGCTTTCCAGATACCCCTCAGCCCACATGCATACATAAATCGGGGATACAGCCTCTGGGCATGTACCTTACCTCCGCTTAGCTAGCGAACAAGAGAACTACTTAACAGATTCAGATCAGGTTTTTTCTATAATTTGCTTGGACATTTCACTTGATTTTGTGACTTCTCTCATCGCGCTAAGAAAGTTCACTTGCAGGAGCGATATATTCGCGCTAATTTGAGACAGAGGCTGTGGGCCGAGGGGAGGGGGAAGCGTGACGTCAGGAGTAGGGAGCCAGGCAGGGCCTCCTCACAGTCCTTTTTTCACTAATATGTGGGCGGAGCTGCAGGACACGGCTAGTATATTATTTACACACACACACAGAGGGGTGGGCAAAAGTAGGTTTACAGTTGAGTACACAAGACATAGTTATTATAACCTATATTTTTTCCACCATACAAACAACTGTAAACCTAATTTTGTTCACCCCTGTATACATAAAAAGCAATAAAATGTCTGTGCCCAGGCATAATGTCAAGGTGGCAGGAATGCCTCATGAACAAATGCAGGTAGCTGGTATAAGATAGTATGGCATACATGTGTGCATCTGGGCATTACGTCGTCTGTTGTCCACAACAGGACTGGAATGTTCAATAAAGAAAGGCAACATGAAGCACAAAGAAAGGGGGATGTAAAGCATATCTTGTTAAAAAAGGTTTGTAATTGTACAATGCACACGAAACAGACAGACTTACCTTTGTACCAGTGAGCCTGTTTTAATAAATGGGCATTTGACTATGCTAGTCCCCTATAAACCAGTTGTGATTGGCAAAATCCTGCAAAGGCAGCCTTCTCATTATCTCAAAGGTTCCATAAATTCTCATCCTGGTTTGTTGTGCCCATGTAGCTCTGCACTGTGTGTAGATGTGTGCACGAGATGAGACACCCCGCAACATACGGGAGCTTACAGAGTAATCAACAGGTCAACACTCCTGCATATGGAGACCCTATGCTTCTCTTCTTCTCACCCACTGAGATCTGCTGATCAGTGGCATCTAGTGATGCCTCCTCTGTGTGACACCAAATCTCAATCCAGACTTTTTCCATGTGTAACTCCTTGCTGGCGGAATGAACTGCCCACCACCATTCAAAATTCCAGCTCCCCCAATATGTGTAAGAAGCTTCTGAAGACCTTCATTTGGTGAATTTCTGTCAAACTGCTTTGAAAGGTTCTTGTAGCTAAGGACGTAAAACTTGCTTATATTTTGTTCTGCACTCTTTACTTGTGGTGACCAATTGTATAACCTTATCCTGTAACACTGATGTTTACTTCATTATGCTGACCTCTTTCGTAAGTCGCTTTGGATAAAAGCATCTGTCAAGCAAGTAAATGTAAATATACATTATACAGTACACAATATATTCCAAAACAACACTTTATACTGTGCTGGACCCATTTTGTCCATCCATCCATCCTTTATTGAGCTAATTAATCCAGGTCACGGTCCCAGGGTCCAGGGCCAACCTTGGGGCTCCAGTATATCATAGTGCTTACACACACAATGCAATTTAGAGTCACCAATTTATTAAACACAGGCAGACTCTAGAAGGACATGTAAACTTCTTGCAGACAGAGCTCTGGTTTGGGACTTGAAACCAGGACAGCAGGGCTAACCCTTACACCATGTTAGTCTTGTGCTTTTCTTCTGTTACAGTCTGAGCGGCTCAATAAAACAAACTGTAGATGAGTGTTAAAGCATCCCGCTCTAAGTACAAAAGATGCATCTGACTTTCTTATTTATCAGCTCGCTTCTGACGAAAACAATCCCTGTTGGAACACAACAATAGTAATTTAGCAAAGAGAATCCAAATCACAACCAGACACCACCTAACCTCCCACGGCTGGAGCGGCTGTAAGCCCTCCTGTGCTCTAAGGACCATGATTAATCCTGCAGCGCCCGCAACCTACACTCATCAGCCTGCAGATTTAACTGCTAGTTTACCATTAAGCAGTGCGCCACGATAGTATAATCTTAAAATATTTATACAGGAATTCTCACTGGGATCAGGGCTGCTGCCTGCCAATAAATCACAATTCAGTTCTCAAGCAGCTGTGACTACGGACGACTTCCTTGAACCAAGGGCTTCATTTGGGCCAGCATCTGCTGTGGCCTCCTGTTTGTATGAAGTAGACTATGATCGAGGGGTGGAGTGATCATCCTGCATTTCATTTTTGTCCCTCTTTGATTACTATCCCACATTTATGATTTCAGACTGGTGTTTCTCCAAGCTGAAAAATGCTCCAGAGCCACAGAGGTTCTGCCATTCACTCCAACCCTGGGAGCTGCTCTTATGGTGTTAAGCAGGTTTAGGAGATAACACTGCGTGTGACGACCCCAGTGGTGTCAGGGGGCGACTCAAGGAAGAGGAGGCTGACCTACAAACGGCCCGTTATGAAGAATGTGATTAAATACGCAAATGAAATAAAAATGAATAACAGGGATGCGATAAATGCTTTGAATTTCTTGATCATTCATATACTGTATTGTGAATTCCAGCTTGAGTGAGAAAAGCCAACATCTCATTATTCAATGCAATGAACAAATTGATGGCTTCCCACAGAGCAGCACTAATAAATTATGGTGTGCTGGTGGATTCCTTTTATTATTTATTAATTTTCCTTAAAGATGGGGGTGGGGGTGCAAACGTAATGCAGACAAAGAAAGAAGCCAGCTGTATAACACTTGTAGATGATTTGGGGGGCCATCTCTGCAGTAGTGTGGGGGGATTCATTAGTGTTTTTTAAAATCTAACAGATATTTAACCCTTTCAAACAATTACATTTAAATTAATGATTAATACTATTAATAATTAATTTATAAGGTAGCAAGTTAGGTTGATCCTGCAGCCCTTAATTGACCCAGTTGTATGAATGAGTCATATGAATGTCCTTATTAATCATTATTAGCGCTATTATAACATAATACAGAATTCTTAAGCATGTTTAATCCAATTCATCATCTTCATTATTATTATTATTATCATTATCAAAAATAATAATAATAATTAAACGTTTACACATGCACTTAGTGCACAGATGTAACCAAAAATGAAAAATCGTTATTTGTTAGTGTGATCTGTGAGACTAATTATGTTTAATGCACATGCAGGCAGCCGAAGCAAGGACAATTCATTCAGGCAGTTACCTTTCCGGATAACAAATCAGGGAATGGAAACAAGAAAATACCCAAGTAACTAAATATCTTTTGGATTCCAGTTAAATCAGTCATTAAGAAATAGGAACAGTATGGCACAGCTGGATATCTGCCTAGGTAGGTAGGTGAACTTTATTATCCCAGACACTAATGTGTAGAGCAGGCCATACACAAGAGCTGAATGATCTTACATGAAGAAGACTAGTGAGGGAGACCACCAAGAGACCCATGTGAACTCTGCGGAAAATTACAAGCTACAGCGGCCAAGCCTGGAGGGACTGTGCAGACAACAACTGGTGTTGCCTCACCAGTCACTGCTTGATGAGAGAGTTTGCCAGAAGGCACATGGGGGACTCTGAAATCGGCTGAAAGAAGATTCTGTGGTCTGATGAGACCAAAACTACGCTTTATTGCCATCAGACTTAAATCCATTTTACACTTCACATTATAAAGAAAACAAACCATCCCCAACGTGAAGTCTCTTGCTGGTGGCATTAGGGTGTTGGGATGTTTCCGTGCTGCGGGCCCTGGAAGGCTTGCGAGAGTAAAAAATGAATGCAGCAAAATACAGGGAAGTCCTGAAGGAAAACCTGACATGCAGTCTTGTAAGAAACTTTGTATGAAGATTTGTTTAACGACTTCGAGCATAAAGCCAAAGCAACACAGGAATGGCTTCAAAACAACAATGTTAATGTCCTGAAGTGGCCGAGCCAGAGTCCAGTTTCTCTATCCAAATGAGAATTTGTGGCTCCTCTCCCACAATCCCCATGCACTCTGGCAGAACTTGAGCAGTTCTGCAAAGAAGAATGCAGCGTGTAGATGTAGATGTTGAAAACTTAGAGAGTGAGTGACCTGCGCACACAGACTCAAGGCCGGCATGGCTGCCAAAGGTCCATCTTCTATATACTGACTTGAAGGAGGTGAGTACTTATTGTGTTTGATATTTGTAATTAATTTACAGCATTTTAATGAGATCTGTTTTTACTTTAACATTTACAGCATTTTACAGAGATCTGTTTTTACTTTAACATTTAAGAGTCTTTTTTTAGTTAATCAATTTTGTAAAAAAGCCAAATTAAATCCACTGAATTTCAATCTTCTACAACAAAAAATGTGGAAACTTCCCAGGGGGTGAATAATTTTAATGTGAACTGTATGGAGCCATATGAGAATCCTAGGCATATCATAAAAGGAAAGAAGAACTTTGATAAAGAAGAGGAGACTATTCAGTCAATCCAGCTGGTTTGGTTAGCTAATAGCCACGCCGTCTCCATATCTCATCCAGATATTTTTTATTACGTTGTCCCCTACAACTATGTGGTGGTGTTCCCTGGATTCCACTTAAAATGTGCTTCCTCTTAATTTTTAGAAGTGTTCACAAGTATAGGATTCATCATTTAAGTAAATGAATGTTGCAGGATTAGTTTCATCAATGCCTTTGAGACCTTTAAAGACCTGGGTCACCATTGAAGCCAAGGTATCCATCATAATAAAATGATAAACATCCATGTATCTGTCTGGGTGGTCATTCGGATACAACGTTATTCCAACAGATGGTGTAATAGAAAAATATTAACACTGCTTTTATGAATCCCATAGCAAATTACTGTAACAAAGTGTAATTGCCAATGCCCATTGAGTGCCTGGTTACAGTTTGGTTAGGATTAGGGTTGTGGGAGGATTGTCTGACTCTGAGGGGTTTTGTGACTGACGTTGTGGGGGTTTCATGATGTTGGGCCATTACACGACCGGCCTCATGGGTATTGCAGGCTGCAGTCAGACACATTTCTAGCAAATGGCATATAAGAGAGACATACAAGAATGCACTGCATTTGTCCATCCAGCAGATGGCACATCACAAAGATTACTATAAATGTTTGTGATGTGCCATCTGTTGGAATGACAAATGCAATTCCTTTTATTCTGACACTTCTAGCATTACAAAATACATTTGAGTAGATGGAGCGCTGCAAACATTAACCATTACATTGACTACTTAGATTTCAACCTGTGTTAGAAGGGTAGCACAGCTTGTAAAACACAAGAAATCTGACAGACGTTTAGCTAATAGCCAAGCTGTGCTAATACCTCATCCAGTTACTTCTTAAGGGATGTCAAGGTATGAGAAATAAGAACCCAGCGCACGTTTTTCAAATGTGGGAGGAAAACTGTAGAGCTAAAAGAAAAACCCACACAGATATTTAGTGGGTAGTGGTGTGTACACCCCACAGAAATGGCGAGTGGACTTGGGGGGCTGGAGCAGTGAGAGCTCCTTTTTCTGAGGGGTACACTACTGCATTTGTTTCACTAAGTGAGTTCAGAAATTATATGCGGTCTTACAAAATAAGTGCAGCAGTACAACAAGCCAATACAAAAGTGCAGTGTTGCCGGTCGATAGAATCAACTGAACCTAATGAAGCAATAAAACATTGCAGAATCCATTTAATGAAGTACTGGCAAGCAAGAGAGAAAGAAAGTAAGAAAGAGAGAAAGAAAGAATTCAACTGGCTCACAAAACCCTGTTCTGATTGAACAGATACAGAACATGGAGAGATGAGCACACTGCCATGACCCAGAAGGCACATTTAAGATCCTTACGTTTGTTGCTCTTTAACACTGAAACTTTATATCATTAAAAACAAGGGGGCTAAGAGTCTACTCCATTTCAACATGCAGATTGTCCAAAATTCATCATTCATTTTTTAATTTACAGGTGTGACTGCAGGTGCCTACTGTACCCCAGCTGCATTGGGCACAACCCGAGGCCGCGTACCACTGCACACAAACCCCACACTCACTCATATGGGGCCAATTTAAAGCCACCAATAGGTTAGTGCAGTTCTTTAGGTGTTTTTGAAATTACAAACACGGCGACTGGTGCTTCACTTCATTTCATACCACACTATCAGATTTCCCTTGACCCCAGGCTACCAACAAAGAGAATTAATGGTGGTAGTTCTAGCTACCCATTAAACTGACCTTAACTTGGAGCCTATATAGCACCTTTCCTGATAAGCATGGTCTCAACTGGCTGCACATGAACAATACAATAAATAAGTAGAAGTATTCTTACCGTGCAGGATGAGTGACCTGTTCAGGATCAAGCCAGCCTCAAGCTGCAAAGTATGGCCAACCCCTGAGACAATGGCCTATGATGTTTTGTTTAAAATGCAACTGAGAACACGCCACTCCGCAGTGTGAAAGAGTTCTGGGTCAAACAGCATAAAGGGATTGCTCCTTTCACTTCAGGATAATAGTGTCGAGACACAATCTGGTTGCAGAGCAGGCCGGCTGCTCATTCAAAGGCAATGACCGTGCTGTGCAGACTTCTGGCATACCACAAGGAACTTCGATTGTCAGGCTGAGTGTGAAGAAGTTCTTCACATGGCAGCTTGTAAGGTGCATGTGGGGGTGGGGGCAATCAAGACATCACTAATTGACAAACAGTTGGTATACTTGCGGCCCTAATCAACTCACTTCTGCAGTTCTTGCTCTGTGTATGAAAATGGTTATCATCAAAAAATAACCTCAGTTTGTACAAAGTAATAATAGAAACTAAAACCCACTTGATCCAGTTTGGGGTCTTGTTGACTTGGAGCACTGGACACGGGGCATGAAACAACCCTGGATAGGGTACACACATGCACAACAGTCAAGCTCCTATACACTGGTGCCAGCTTGGAGTTGCCAGTGTTCAACTAGCCGAGGTGGACACGTCACTCCTCTTTTCAGATCTCTACATTGGCTCCCTGTAGCAGAACTCATTCAGTTCAGATTCATGGTGCATAACTACAGAGTAGTCTGTGGGTCAGCACCTACATATAATGGAGACACTTGTGAGGTCCTCGGCTTCTTCTCACCCACTCAGGTGTGCCGATGAATGCGCGTAGCTCTAACCTGATGGAATGAGCTGCCTACCACCATTTAAACTGCTGACTCCCTCGAAGTGTTTAAGCAGCGTTTGAAGATTCTTGTTCTGGGAATTCCTGTCTCACTGATATTGGCTTTGATCTGTTCTTGAGCTCTTCACTTATGTCCCATCAGACTTGTTTTCAAACAACCCCCAGACTGATATTTAGTCAATTATGTTGACCTCTTTTGTATGTCACTTTGGGTATAAGAGTCTAATAAGCAAATCAATTTTAATGTAAACTGAATATACTTGTCTTTATGGATATGTAAAAAAACTGATTAGCTGGATAACATGCAAACTCAACATAGACAACCACCGGGCATAAGGTTCAGACTTTGTGGCATCAGCATTCATATTTCCCTATGGAATAATAAAGTCTACCTAGCCTGATCACTGCTGTGCCCCCAAACATGAAGGTAGTGGCCAGAATGAAACATCAAAAGGGTGAGCTGAAGGATCAGGCAAGAGGAGAAAGCCTAAAGTCACAAATGCAAAGACATGAAAGGAGGAGAGGCAGAATGTTACAGACTGGAGCTGAAAAACCAGGAGGAAGCAGCTCTATAGACAAGTGTCAAGAGAGCAAAGGATACACTAACTGGGAAAATGGCTAACTTCATTCTGGGCACCAACAGCCACAAGATCACATACAGAAAATGTGTGCTGGGTTGTGTGCATCTGCAGGCGATTCCATGAAATGACATCCCTTTATGGGTAGCTGAGCCTGAATAAATCCAGTTACAGCTGGAATGAGACCTGTCTGCAGTAAGGTGTGGAAAGATTTAAGAACTCTCGGCTTTAATTTCTTTATTTCATGAAGCACCTAGGTGTTTTATATAATAATGGACATCAGTGCAGAACAGACGCTTTTAACAATAATTGCTGCCCTATACCTTGAAATTTGAGAATTATAAGCTTCAAGGCTGTCTGACATTTTGACTGGTTCAAATAGACAGTTTACAGGATAACTAGCTACTTCCTAAATAAATCGAGTTAAAGGGCAGAATTTTCTTTTTTTCCCTACAGTCATTTTCTAAAATAATTAGTTACTGTGTAAATCTTTTTTACATACTTTAACCTTTATTAATGTGTTGGCTGCCTATGTATTCTATTAAATAAAAACACTACACAGTTTAACTGTAGCATATACTGTGTATTAGATGTGTGTTTATATGGAGGTATAAATATACACAAACACACAGAATATACGTAATACTTATTCATACATGTACACATATATGTGAGGGCTATATTAAAATAATAAGGATTTTGATACAAAAATATGATCAATAAACTACTACAGATCAATCAAATCTACGCACCTCTGTTTATTCCTCTACAAAATTACCATCCTTATTAATTTTACTGCCATTCTAGAGGTCTGAGGATCCCCTTTCAATACAACCCAGCTCTGGTGGTGTGTATTAGACCACATTGTACCCCTTCTTCAGTTTCTTTTTTCATCAATATTGTCCTTGTTGCTCTTAATGGAGGTAGTTTATGAGAGACCACCACGGGCTGACTGGTGAAATCTGTCTTTATTCCCTTTTATAAAGTGCTGATAGTCACGCACTGCTAGTGGCCATCTAGACATCTTCATAGATGGTGTGCAAAAATGTTAACCAAGAGGGATTTCCCCTCTCACAAGAAATGTAATCAGTTGCAATGGTCTATGAACATGTGACTGAGGCATGTGACATCATTTTTCATTCAGTTTTAACAGCAGACGGATTGACTCAGATTTCAGTATTTCAACACATTTCTTGGTAATTTCATTATGCTCATTACTGTTGAAAACTCTTACATTACAAGGAACCGTGCATATATGGAACATACACTAAAACACAAATATACAGTATATCATGAATTTGAACTGTAAAGAGATTATTTTACTATTTTTTTATTGGGCATGTAATGATGATTCCATTATTACATTTATTATATAGCATTATTTATTCTCTAATGTAATTTGTTCCCCTTTTCCACAACTTCACCTTTGTTTACATTTTGCATCCTGCATTTTGTGTCCATCATTTTCAAGGTTGCAGTCATGCAGTGTCCAACGATGGGTTAGATGCCGGGCACATAACCTGATGAGGCATTGCGTGTGAAATCATTACACTAAGCCTATATAAGATGGTGGCTCACATTATCCTGCATTTGAGCTTTTAGATCATCTAAATGCTTTCTCCAAGGTTAATACTTAGTTACAGTTACGACATGTCATTTTTGACCTCTGATTTTTATTTTTTTATTAATGTTTTGGGTTAGTCTGTTGGCTTATTTTTATATTTTCATTCAGATCAATGCTTTTTTCTGTTTTTATGTCTAGAATCTTTTGACTCCTTATCTCTTGGTCTTTTTCTATTTTTGTCCAATTTGAGACTTAATGTGTTAAGAGTGTACATGTATGTGTGTGTACATAAACAGCCTTGCTTTCTTCGCTACAGAACAGAGGACAAGTTCCAGGAAGCATCATAATAACATTTCCAGGGGAACGGCACAAAGAGTTACTTAAATAATGGTAGTTGCGCCATTCTCAACTAGAGAACAGAACGTCATGATGGAGGAGAAGCCTTTTTTTATTTTGCCCAGACTATATGAAGACCGCAGACATCTTACTATTCCTACGTTTTTCATTTTGGCTTTAAGTTTTGTTATTAAACAGGGTAACAGGCCAGTTGACAGCCTTTTATGGTATTTCGTCAGCTTCATTTACAGAATTACAATATACAGGTGTGTTTAATATCCATGATGCATTCTGTAAAATAGGGCGTTATGCAATTTGGATGTTGTGTGAACACCATATTATATACAATACTTAGCAAAGCTACATGGGATACTGTAGTGTAGCTGTTTTTACTAAATACGGAGAGATAACGCTCCAAAGACAAGCAAAAAAGAAGAAAGAATGCTGCTGCCTACGAGTCCAAGCATAAACTGTTATATGGTAATGTTTTCATTTGTAAGCAAGAAAAGTTGACATTAAAATAATAAAAGAAGGTACAGTACAGTACTGGCAGCACAACTGCTTTGCATAGAAAAGACATGAGATACACAAACTGGATGTGGAAAACTGTTGCATTCACAGCATCCAGCTACATCTGCTATATCCCGCTCTCCGATTGGGATTTTGTGAGCTCTGTTACACCCGTATAGATGTAGATGTGTTCTGAAATTGCCCGAACTGTCATCATGTGACACATAGCTATGTGTATTACATACACACAAACAAATATACACACACACATACACTCTTAGCCTGGTAAATGAACAAACACTTGGGTAACAATGAGCTGCCCCCATGCCCATAAATGAATGCAAGTCTTAAGCGTCACATGTCATCTTTTGGTAAGAGTTGCCCTCCTGTTGGCCTAGAACTCCTGTAAATAATTAAAATTGATTGTACATCAAAGTTTGCTTTCCAATTCATCCATTTTTCAGGAAAACCTCAAAATGTAATCAAATCGCACCCACCTTCTTCACACTCCAATGTTGCACGTATCTTTCTCTCTGAACAAAAATTAAGATCTCAACAGAGGAAGTGAAGAAACATAGAAAAACATTAGACAGACGCCAAATCCAGCTGCTTGATGTTCGATATAAACAGCAGAGCTACCAAGATAAGATTCAAAAGCGGACAGCACAGAATGGTGGTTCCTGTTTAAAAACTGATACTGCTTGCCAGGAAAGCACTTCTGCATGGATTACCGTCATAAAGAGAAGTGTTTATGGTCCTGTAATGGAATGGGGGCCACAATGATCACAAGCAAAAAAAAAGCTGAACAGCGGCTTGGCCAATGCAGACTGGTATGAGCCAGGCATTCCTTCAGCTGATTTATGGAGCGGAAGTGAGAGATTTGTCTTACCACGTCATTGTCTCTTTTTAAAACCTAGACATAACAGTGATAAACCTACAGTTTGTCTTTTGCTCAGACCAGATAAAGCAAGCAGGGAAGAATTTTTAAATAAAAAATGTGATTGTGCGATGTTCAGTTATGGAAATATAATATTTGACATGGCATTAAAGCAAAATTGCAGTGTATCAGAAAACAATGGAGTTTGGAAAATCTTTAAGCAGAGCTGCAGAATGCCTCTTAAAATGGACGCTAGGCTTCTCTTGGTAGGCTTTACACACACTTGCTGCTTGTGAAATATTTGATTGATTTAAATTGATAGATATATCCATGCATCTTACTCTATATAGTGCCCATGTTTATGAATCTCTTGTTCTTGGCTGAAAACACAAGTCTGCAATGTACATCAAATACTCCTTGGATACTCTACAACTTGCCACACGCAAATCTCTTAGACATTTAGTTGGCATTGCATGCAGGTGGGCAAAGAAACTCAAGGATATGCCATTGTGCAATTTAATGCCAGCAAAGAAATGAACATTCAATAGTATTGAATGAAAAGCCAAGAAGAGAGGGACCTACACAATGCCACCCCATGAGAGGAAAATAAAAGGTTCTTCTCAGAGGTAAACAGATTTACATGAGAATATTGAAAACATTGCTAATTAGTAGGGACCACTGTCTCCATCATATTCATTTGTTTAGCTAATATCTCATCCTGGTGACCTTTAAAAGCCAACAGAGTATCTGCTTCATCATCCTGACTCTGCAATCCTCATTCAACATCAGTAGAATATACAGTTGAGAACACTTGGTTGGTGCCCATCCTGATGGCAATGGATTTGAGGCAGGAATCAACTCTGGACAGGATACCAGTATATTGCAGGATCTGTTCATGCACACTCGTCCATGGGTCCAATTTAAAGAGGCCAATTATAAAGCTCATTTTTTACATAAAGGCGGCACAGTGGCACCAGGGTAGCGCTGCTACCTTTTAATAAGGAGACCAGAGTTCGTGTCCCGGGTCCACCTTGCATGAAGTTTGTATGTTCTCTCCATGTCTGTGTGGGTTTCTGCCCACAGTCCAAAGACTTGCAAGATGGACTGGCAACTCTAAATTGGCCCTAGTATATGATTGGTGTGCGTATGTGTATGTGTGTGTGTCCACCCTGTAATGAAATGGCACCGTGTCCAGGGTTTGCTCTTGCCTTGTGCCCAATGCCAGTTAGGATAGGCTTCCACATTACCCACCTCCCTCCCCCCGTGACACTGTTCAGGATAAAGTGGTTAAGAAAATGGCTGACTGACCTTTTCCAGAAGCAGGACAAGTCTTCTGTGGAGGAAACTATGTAAAAGACTTCCTTTTGTGATCTAAAAAAGAAAATATAGAACAGAGAAAGTTTCTCATTAGGATGAGAAATAAATGAAAATGTTGATCAAATTTATTGTTTGCCCTCTACACAATGGACTTTCAGTATAATGGCATCACTTGTGATGTACAGAAATTCTCAGATGACTCCTCCATCATATGCTGCATTTATAATGGAGATGAGTCGGAGTACAGAAGGCTTGTGGACAATGTCATCTTGTGGGGCAGAAAGAATCACCTGCAACTCAACGTCAGCAAGGTAAAAGAATTAGTGGTGGACTTTCAGTGCGTCAAAGAGCCTTGGAGACCAGTCCAAGCTAATAGAGAGGATGTGGAAGTGGGGCAGAGCCACAAGCACCTGGGGATTCACATAAACAGCAAACTGGAATGGTCTAACAACACAATGGCGGTGTACAAGAAGAGCCAGCGCAGACTGTACTTTCCGAGGAGACTCAGGTCTTTTAATGTGTGCAGCAAACGGCTGGAAGTGTTCTACCAGTCTGTAGTAGCCAGCGTAGTGTAATACGCTGTGGTCTCCTGGGGAAGCAACTGAAGTTCAACAGATACACAATACCTGATAAAATGTGTATAGAAAGCCTGCTCCATCACAGGGCTAACCCTGCACATCCAGCCAGCTGAGGTGGAAAATTGAATGCCATCATGAAAACTCCCGTCCAGGAGGTGCCTCTTGAAGCACCTTTAGCCACAGGCTCATTCCTCCACGGTTTGCTAAGAGGCATCTCTGGGGGTTTTTCTGCCCATTGCTATCAGGTCATTCATTGTTTCCTCCCAGACTAAAGTTCACTTCTATTCATTTTGTTATTTCTGTGTAATAACTATTTATTTTTTTAATATATCTATTACTGATTGACTGAATTATTAGTCCAGTGAGTATGAATCTTTGCATCAAAATTTATCTAATAAAGTTTATCTAAACTAATTATACAGTACATCTGTTTTAAACACACATAAACATTATATATCAAAATGTCACTGTCAATTTTATGCTCACCTATGCCTGTTAGAAAAGCAGTTTGACCGGAGATGTAGGTAATTTGACAAAATGAGAGGAGGATGTTGGGAGCATTTGTTGATAGGGCATTGCAGCACCCACCACACAACGAACCACCTGGACTGGGACCCGAGCGCAGCGGAACAGTGGGAGCTTTTTTTTTGTACAGTGGCTGGAGTGCCAATCTTGCCATCAACCCCCAAGTTTTCCCTATAAGTGGGAGGACCTGCTTTGCAGGGCTGGATGCAGATTAACATCATACCCAGGATGAAGCAATTGCAGGTTAATGGTCTTGCTTAAGGGTCCAAAGGAGCAGAGTCACTTCTGGCGTCACCTTCCAATTGCCGGCACAGATCCCTAGCCCCATGAGCCCACAATTTACTCTAAATGCAGATTCGCCTTTAAGACATCCCATTAATATCATTCAAACCCCACACTGCTCCAGTCAGATGGTCAGTCTCAACCAATTAGCATTAAAGTTGGCCTTCAACATCACAAAGGTGGAACTTAATGCTGTTATGAGACTAAATCTCTTGAGATTATTGGGAGTGAACCACTGAACAAGCGACAGAGATTGTGAAACAAAAAGCATCGTCAAGGAGGAGCAAAGATTGTAATAATAATAAGAAAAATACAAAATAGTGTAAATAACATCAAAGGGAAAAACAGCATGAAAGGTAAAGAACAAAACTTGTTAAAAACTGTTTAGAGCTATGTCCAGAAACTAACCCCGAGGTATGTGAAGAATAGAATGCATACCCACTGAGTTATAGTGAATGTTGTGACTGTCACCATATTTATAGCCTTAATTCTTGTGACGTAGGCAATGCAATAGACATGGTCATGTGATGCATCTTGAAGCGTGGCATAAACAAACAAAAAAAAAACACTTTGTCAAAGCAGGTTAAAATGAAACATGAAAAACAAAAACACTCCTGGACCAGAAAAAAAAAAACATGAACTAAGTCAAGTTCCATGAAGTAAAAGAACATATCAGAAATACTCAGCTATGGAAAACCCACCCTGTCACTGCCTCAGCTGAACAATCCCAAAATTACCCTCCAATTTTCAAGAAAATATGTACAGCTGTTTGTGAGTGATGCCAAAACAAATATACAAAAAGACGCCAAGTCGGTTTAATTTATGTAGATACAGCTGGGATTCCCGGCTTTGGATCTGCTGTCAATTTAATGTGGGCAATGTTTTTGTGTTTACACTAAATTGCTAATCCCATTTCGTTATCAGATTATGACTTGGTTGTGAAGTTGCGACTACTGGTAAGCAGAATAGCTACAAAAACGAGACAGCACCAGACAAGTTGTATTGGTGGTATAACAGTGAGTGATTATACAGTACTTGTGGCCTCAAATTTCAACAAATGAATATGGAGACAATATGGCTGACCCAGGCCTGTCGTAGGTCCTTGACAAAAGTAGTGAGGTAAAACACTTGATTAAAGAAAAGCAATGAGTGGGAAAATTCCCTATTTGAAAGCCTGGCATACTGATGATCACATCACCATTACAACTTCTGTGGCACCGTCACTCGCCTGATAGATCACACTCTACAGTAGTATTGCTTGCTATTTTCTCTGACCTTAAGGTGCCCTTCCACTGTCACTGGGTGAAAGGCTGCAAGTTAGAGGTTAGAAACACGACTTATGGTGCCGAGGACCTTTGTGTCAAATTTTAAGTGTTTCCATTGAAAAGGAAATCTGTGCCTGAAGAACAGATTATGCTTTAAAAGTATATACATGCACACATTCACAAATACAGAATGTATATATGGCGATGACAACTATGTTACAACTACTCATACTTCAGACATACAGTAGATAGCACAGTGACTGTCTAAAAATATGCATCAAGGGTTTATATGTGTTGTCACTAACTTTCTTCGGCCCCTTGTCATAAATGTCTTCTGGCCCTGGTGATTTGTTAGATTTCAGCTGATTTAATCCAAGCAGTTCTTCCCTCTATAGTTTTCAAATCAGCAAATGTCTCCTTAGTAGTTTCTGTTACTTTTGAGATGCTAATGACTTCTTCACATGTAATCTCTCTATTATAAAAGGAAATCCAGGGACAAGACTTTTTTGGAGATAATTTCAGGTCCCACGAGAACAGACTTTTTGCCAAGAGATTTTAACAAGTCCCGCCCTCCTCTCAAACATTTACAACCACACCCACGGTCCAATCACTTCTCATTTGTGTGAATGCTATTATCGGACACAGTTCCTTTACTCTTAGCTCCAAATGGGGTCGGAAATAAAAGACAAAGAGTAGAAGATAAAGTAGAATGTTGTAAGGAGGTTCAAAATCATCGTCGCGATACACACGCAGAGCAGGTTAGAGAGAGAAACAATGTTATCAACATTATGGAATAACAGAATTAGCTTAATCATGAAAAAAATAAAAGGGCAAATATATATATATATATATATATATATATATACACACGACGTGTGTATATTATATATATATACACTCACCTAAAGGATTATTAGGAACACCTGTTCAATTTCTCATTAATGCAATTATCTAATCAACCAATCACATGGCAGTTGCTTCAATGCATTTAGGGGTGTGGTCCTGGTCAAGACAATCTCCTGAACTCCAAACTGAATGTCAGAATGGGAAAGAAAGGTGATTTAAGCAATTTTAGCGTGGCATGGTTGTTGGTGCCAGACGGGCGGTCTGAGTATTTCACAATCTGCTCAGTTACTGGGATTTTCACGCACAACCATTTCTAGGGTTTACAAAGAATGGTGTGAAAAGGGAAAAACATCCAGTATGCGGCAGTCCTGTGGGCGAAAATGCCTTGTTGATGCTAGAGGTCAGAGGAGAATGGGCCGACTGATTCAAGCTGATAGAAGAGCAACTTTGACTGAAATAACCACTTGTTACAACCGAGGTATGCAGCAAAGCATTTGTGAAGCCACAACACGCACAACCTTGAGGCGGATGGGCTACAACAGCAGAAGACCCCACCGGTACCACTCATCTCCACTACAAATAGGAAAAAGAGGCTACAATTTGCATGAGCTCACCAAAATTGGACAGTTGAAGACTGGAAAAATGTTGCCTGGTCTGATGAGTCTCGATTTCTGTTGAGACATTCAAATGGTAGAGTCAGAATTTGGCGTAAACAGAATGAGAACATGGATCCATCATGCCTTGTTACCACTGTGCAGGCTGGTGGTGGTGGTGTAATGGTGTGGGGATGTTTTCTTGGCACACTTTAGGCCCCTTAGTGCCAATTGGGCATTGTTTAAATGCCACGGGCTACCTGAGCATTGTTTCTGACCATGTCCATCCCTTCATGACCACCATGTACCCATCCTCTGATGGCTACTTCCAGCAGGATAATGCACCATGTCACAAAGCTCGAATCATTTCAAATTGGTTTCTTGAACATGACAATGAGTTCACTGTACTAAAATGGCCCCACAGTCACCAGATCTCAACCCAATAGAGCATCTTTGGGATGTGGTGGAACAGGAGCTTCATGCCCTGGATGTGCATCCCACAAATCTCCATCAACTGCAAGATGCTATCCTATCAATATGGGCCAACATTTCTAAAGAATGCTTTCAGCACCTTGTTGAATCAATGCCACGTAGAATTAAGGCAGTTCTGAAGGCGAAAGGGGGTCAAACACCGTATTAGTGTGGTGTTCCTAATAATCCTTTAGGTGAGTGTGTATATATATATATATATATATATATATATACACACACAGTATATAGAAATATCCAAATTGCCAGAAAACAAAATTAAAAAAAGAAACAATGCTGATTTTGTGTAGATTACATATTCTATGCATAAAAAATAATTTATGACTTAACAGTTCATTACGTTACAGTGGATTTATTTTTTTTCTGCTAAATAAATAGTTGCATGCTACATTTAGTGTGATCTCAGGAGTTTCTCCCCCACATTCCAAAGACATTCGGATTATGTTGATCAGCCATCCCAAATTGGCTCTGAATGAGTGAGTGTAGGGGTGTCAGTGCCCAAGTTGTACCTGATGCTGCCAGGACAGGCTCCAACATTCCATTGGTTTGAAATGGATTTACCAGTTTCAATAGATGGTTGGATTGATCTGTACACAGTTAATGCATTCTATTATATAAATATAAATGGAGGAGGGAGGCAAATAGATACAGTAATATGTAAAGATGGCAACTATGTTAAGCAAAGAAAAGCACAATCAATACGTGGGCTCCACCCCCTCATTCAAGCCACACCCAATACCTTTTGTGTACAAACATAACCTAAGGTGGACTACTCAACTCAGTCTGCAGAGGACACAGTGGCGGCAGGTGCCTTAATAAGAGTTTTTTAAACTTGTGTAGAATGACCAACATTCTGAATAAACTGAATATAGTTGTAAAAGTGTACCTTAGTACTGAGATTTATTTATTTGGAAAAAAATTCCAAAACTGTGAGTTCCTTCACAAATCTCATAGTTTAGGAAACTTGAATTTTATGCAATATGTTTAATGCAGTAAATAAAACTGACTGAGAATAATACAAATCTGCACCCACAGGTTGAATCAGATGGGAGACGGCAGCACCAACTGATGCCCCATCAAGCCATTTTGGCACTTTGGTAGCTGTAGTGGAAGCAGAGCACACAAAAATACTCCAGAGATTTGTGAGCACCAGTTTGAAAGTCATCATCTGCACTAATGGATCTGCAACACTAATAAATGGAGATTGCACACAAACATCAGAAACAAATTTAATTGAAGAAACAGCCGTGCCAATCACGAGGAAGATTTTAGCTTTAACTGAATGGGACACTTGAGAGATGTTTGCTGCATGCAGCATCTGTTTAAGAAGCTCTTGCCCTTAAGGGATATGAGATTAGGACTTCCATTAGCAGAGGTCCCTAGTGGCATTTCCAAGTGATTAAAATCTTAAAACACGGCCACAATAGCCATCTGCTGCATGAATAGCAGGACAGGACAGAACAGACTAGATGAAGGAGGGGATATCTCCGAGATGGATCACCTAGCAGCACTGCCAGGAAATTACATTCCCATCAAATATTAAACAAATGTAAAATAACAGCATTAACAGGCAAAATTTAATACTACTTATTAAAGAAGATATCCTTAAGAATTAAGAAAATGTGAACATTATATATACACATACACACATATATAAATAATTGTATTATTGAGATAAATATATGGGGCTGTATGAAATAAAAGGCTGATGGTTTCGTTAAAATTGGTCTCCAGAATTCACTAGGAACCAAAACCTTTCCTTCCATTCTACCGTTCAGATCAAGCTTGAAGATATTATCCTTCTTTTCTAGGCCTTTTTTTGCTGTTATAACCAGGCAATGGATTGTTACTCATGTGCAAATCTAGGAAGTCTGATTATATAACTCCACTTATAAAGTCTTTACATTTTCTTCAAGTCTAAAACCGATGTCCTTCTAACACATAATGCAGCAAACGTCCTCCCTATCCTTTACTTTAAATAGCTCCTTAATATTTATGCACCGGCGCCTACACCGAGAGCATAAGGTAGAGATAAATCAAATGACAGCAAAGGTGGAGTGTTCACTTACAAAACTCAAAATTCGGAGTGCTTAGCCTTGCAATCCAGTGGGACATTCCACCAGTGTCAGTTTTTAATCAAGTCGGTCATTCACTTTGGCACAGTGTCCACTTGTTTTATGAACTGGTGTGGACACATTATGGTCTGTTGGCTAAGTTTGTTCAGTCGGTCAGCGTCTGGGTCGTGACTGTCTGCTACTGACCCATTTTTGTTAGGATTGAGCTTCTTTTTCACAGTTTTACTGTATATGTTTCAGGTCTACAGACACTCGTTTTGGGGGTTTGTTGAGTCACTGCATTTAATTCTGACACCCATTTGTGGAGATTTTGATGGTTAACTATTTTTAGACTGTTTTTTCCATTATTTTGGTTTTCACTCTCCTCGTTATTTTGGACCTCCCATTGTTAGTGGTGTGTCCTCTGGGGTTGTGACATAGTACAATGGTTATAAGCTCCTCCGAGAACTGACTTGCTCATCTGAGGATTCCTTTTCTGTTTGCTCTTTCAAACTCTTTTGCTAAAGAAATTTTGGTTTACAACTTGTTTTTTGACCATGGTTTTGTCTCTCTTATTTTTGCTTTGACATTCGTACATTTGATATCCCAATATTGAAAATTTTTTGTCTATGGCCTCTACTCTCAAACATGGTCTGCTTGTTGACGTTACAATTGCATTCTCCATCTGATCTATTCTTACTGTGCTACTTTAATACCACTAGTCCATGACAGGGGAGGGATGTGCAGATATTCCCAAGTCCAGCAGACCTGGACCATCACTAGAGATTCCAAGAATCAGAATTTTGCCCATTCATCCACCCATCCACTTTTAGACGAGTTTAATCCAGTTCACGAAAACTGGGGCCTATCCTGGCAGTAAAAGGAACCCAACCTAGATGGGTTTAACAATTTACATGTTTAAAATATGATACAATAAAAACAGTGTGCATCAGCACAGGCCAAATATTTGCCAGGCCACCCAAAGCTGGCACTTTCATTCATTCATTTCATTAGATGCCATGGGAAGCCAATACCTATCCTGGTAGTACTGGGCACAAGTTGAGAATCCACTATAGACAGGCTGCCCTCACACACACAAACCTGCACTCAAGCATGCATATCCAATATAGAGTAGCCAGCTATCTTAACCTGCGTACAGGACTTCAGAATGAGAAATGAAAAAGTGAGGATGACCCCAGCAGACTCCACACAGAAAGTCACCAGGGTGGGATCTGAGCCCAAGTCTCTAGACAAGTGGAAAATCAGTGCTGATGCCTGCACCACTATGCTGTCCCACACATGTTGCATTACTTGGCGATATGTATTTCATTTTTAATTATCGTATTGACTATTATGTTGTAACTTTTGCAAAATTATTATCATAATTAGTTTGAAGTTTATCATTCTTTAGATGTATTTGAAGATGCTAATCAAGTTAGTATGCTGCTGTATGCATCTTTATGTCTTAGAAATGTATTTTTGTAAAGTGTTTTGCGATGGTGCAAAGTGTAAAATGGAAATAAAATAGTTAGTTGAAATATTATGTACAATAAATTTAAAAATGTTTTAAACACTTGGACAGAAGTGAAATGGCCATGCTCTGAAAAGACTTGTATTATATAGATAACTAGAGGGCTTCGCTCGCCAACTCCCCGGCCTGCGCTATGCGCTAGCCACTTCGCGTCTTTGCCACTCACGTATGTGAATTTCACTTTCACCAAACAACAAATCTTTTAATTCCCGAAGGTAGGCTTCTTCATTGGGAAGAAACACTACTTTTCCCTGATGGCAACACGAATTAGATGATCCATTATTTCACTGAGTAATAATTTCCGTTTGTTAGCGCTAATGTGATATTTACTATCAGTTTTTTGAGAGTTTTGAATTTTAGTATTTTCAAATAATCTCTAACCTGCTCTGCATGTGTATCGCGACGACGATTTTGAACCTCCTTACAACATTCTACTTTATCTTCTACTCTTTGTCTTTTATTTCCGACCCCGTTTGGAACTAAGAGTGAAGGAACTGTGTCCGACAATAGCATTCACACAAATGAGAAGTGATTGGACCGTGGGTGTGGTAGTAAATGTTTGAGAGGAGGGCGGGACTTGTTAAAATCTCTTGGCAAAACGTCTGTTCTCGTGGGACCTGAAATTATCTCCAAAAAAGTCTTGTCCCTGGATTTCCTTTTATAATAGAGAGATTACATGTGAAGAAGTCATTAGCATCTCAAAAGTAACAGAAACTACTAAGGAGACATTTGCTGATTTGAAAACTATAGAGGGAAGAACTGCTTGGATTAAATCAGCTGAAATCTAACAAATCACCAGGGCCAGAAGACATTTATGACAAGGGGCCGAAGAAAGTTAGTGACAATACATATAAACCCTTGATGCATATTTTTAGAAAGTCACTGTGCAGTGGTGAAATTGTTAAACACTAGAGGCTAGCAAACATTATCCTGTCTAGTACAGGTATATTAGAAAATAGCCAACATGGCTTCAGGCGGGGAAGGTCACATTATGTCATTTTCTAACCAGCTTAATTCAGACAATGGTCATGGGGTATGCTGCAGTCTATCCAGGCTGGCATAGGGTGCAAGGCAGCAACAAACCCTGGACGAGGCTCCAGTCCATTGCAGGGCCAACAGGGAAGGTCGTGTTTCACTAATATGCTGGAATTCTATGAGGAAGCAACAAAAGCTTACAATCAGAGGTACATTTACAGTATATAATAATGTTTATCTTGATTTTATAAGGTTTTTGAGAAGGTATACAAGAAAGTTTACCAATCAAACTAAAAGAAGTGGGACTTCAAAGCAAGTGTAGGTGTGGAGAAATCTGACTCAAACACAGAAAGCAGAGAGTTCTGATGAGGGGAACTTTTTCAGAATTAGCTGATGTTAAAAATTGTGTCCCTCAGAGATCAGTGGTGGGGCTATTGCTCTTTTACATGTACATAAATGATCTGGACAAGAATATAAGGTAATCAATAAGCTGGTTTAGTCTGCAGATAATAGCAAACTAAGTGTAAGAGGACATGATGCAGAATCAACTTAATTGTTACACAGGGATGTGGACAGTAAACAGACTTCGGCAGATTTAAAGCAGATAAAATGTAATGTAGGAAGTAAAAAAGTTAAATTTGAATACATAATGGGATGGTTGAAACGTAAAAGTACCTTATGAGAAGCACGTAGGAGCCATAGTGGACTCATCACTATCTACATCCAGATGAACACAGAAGCCATCAAGAAGGCTAATAGGATGTTAACATATAACCAGTCAAATCACTCAAGTTAATGGAGGTAAGTTAGATGCAACAGTGAGGCCTCACCTGGAGTACGGCATCTCCACATTACAAGAAATGACATAACAACACTAGAGAAAGCCTAGAGAAGCTCAAATAGACTGATTCCAGGACTAGAGGTATGAGCTTTGAGAAGAGATTGAAGGAATTGAACTTTTTCAATTTAAGCACACAGAGATTAAGAGGTTACATGATGGAAGTGTTTAAAATTATGAAAGGAATTAGCACCGTAGATTCCAGCTGTTACATTAAAATATATTCTGCAACAAGAACACAGGGACGCGGAAACTTGTTGACGGCAGATTTGACTCAAATTTTAGAAAGATTTTCATCACACAAAGAACCATAGACTGGTTAGGACAAATTTTGAAGTAGTGAGGTGGAAAGTACGACTTTAGGGATTTTCAGATCTCCACTTGGTGTTATTTTGGACAATCTCGTTGAATAGGGTAGGCGAGCTTGTAAGGCTGAATAGCCTGATGTCGTCACTATTGTTCTAATTAGACACGGTGGATTCAGATAGTATTTAGACCCCTTCATTTTCTGCACACTTTATTGTGCTGTAGATTTAATTGTACACTTAATTAATCTACACTTAATAATCTGTAACGGCAAAGTGAAAATACTCATAGTCAGTCATGCCTGTTTGTCAGTGGATACTTCTCTGGGCTCGTCTGAGGCATGTACTTCCACCCCAGGTCAAGAGGGGGTGACGGTGGTAACCTTATTGTCTGTTTTTTCCACCAAAGTGCAGAGAAGACACCCAGTAAGGGCAACTGATACCCCCACTACATATCCTCCAGTTCCTGGAAGGAGGCGTCACTTGTTTTACAAGAAAGCACCACAGGACAGAACTTCTTCCCACCATGACTCTCACAGTCGAGAAAAGATTTGTCATGCTAGGACCCTGACATTTTTTTTGTTTAGTGCTACTGAGCACACATCCTGCATGGACTGTTCTTATTATTGTGGCTTGTTATTATACTGTTATTAAATGGGGATGACCGGGTTGACACCCCAATACTTTCTCCTTGAGGACTTGTTGTTCCTTCCAATAACCACAATATATAATTTGCTGACACACACACAGATACACTACAGCTCAACCACAAACCTCCATCCAAGAAACAATGGGGGAGTCCAAAAAAATTAAGTTTATCTAATTAATTGAATAGAGAGACACAGCAATCGAAAGCTTTTATTTTTATTACTTGAATGAGATATACTGTTTTTTTTTTCCTGGTTGTAATGAAATAAAACATACAGCTGCTGTGGTTTGCTACAATTTGGCATCCTGCGCTCACCTTTTCTGTGAGTCAGCACTGCTTCGGCCAGGAGCTTACATAAGAGATAAAGGAAAAAAACAAAACAAAAGGTCATGAAAAATTAGAAGTTAAACTTATAGTTTTAGGGCAGCACTCAAAATGCCGATTTGTGTAATGAGGCTCAAGAGACAGATGTCTCCGTTTCTCACTAAATGCATTTACAAAGTACAGATGCGCACTGAAAGGTTTTCCGACGGCTCATGATTTTATTTGCTGTTCTCTTTACGTGATGCAGCATCACTTGCTCTCATCTTTGCCTACAAGGTGTAAATGCACTAAGCCATTAACCTTCATTAACTACGCCAGTGTTTTTGTATGCCTGTCTGCACTTCTTCCTCAGGGCACATCTTGCTCAAATAGCAGCAATTACTCTGTGTGCCAAAGGGACGAGGCCCTAAGCGCTGCCGGGCAGGGTCCCGAGTCCTCCTGGGTTTTGCTTTGTGCGTTTCTAGCAGGGCTGGGTGCGGTGGGGACGCCTGTCATTGTTCACCACGTCCCAATCCGCTCCATTTTCCCAGGGAATGGGAGGAGGCCTTTTTTTTCCTCCTTACGGTCCCTTCTCTTGGCTTCTCACACCTCTCATTCCACAGATGTGCCGATGTCGTCAAGTCATCGGTGGGTGTAACTCCCATCTCGAGCCGAAGCTCACTTATTCCTCACAGAATAACTTGCATCCTGTTTTTCTTAGTTGTTGAATGGGCAGTCTGTACATTTTTAGCATTAGCATTTACGACACGGATGGGGCTTTGAGGTTTACGCAGCTCTCACATAATTGTTTAAAATGTGTTAAGTGTAAAATGTCAGTCAGTAGTAAATCAGATTAGCTTTTAAAAATAAAAAAAATTCATCATACATATTTATGTTGCTTTCCAATAGGTTTTAACACAAAAGTTGCTCTGAAGAATAAATGGATAGTTGACTGACGACTGGCATCCAGTCCAGCCCTGGATTTCACCTTGTGCCCAAGTGTGCCACTCACCTGACCCTGAACTGATTTAAAAAGGATTACCAGTGGATGGAAGTTCTACCTGCAGTGCCCCCAAGCTAGACTGTTCAATACAATTTGGAAGGATCTTTCTGGTGGGGCTTACACTATTTATACAGATTTATTGTAAAATAGATTATAGGTCCACAGGACCTCACAAGTGTCTGCTGACCCATCATCGACTCTGTAAGGCAAGCTACAAGGATTTGAACTTAATACACGAGGCCACAGGGAGTCACTGTAGCATCTTGAAGAATGGAGGGCCATGTGCCTGTTTCAGCTGGTTACATACATTACTATGTTTCAGTATTCACCACTTTAATATGACACGTCATCATTGCCACAGAGTGTTGACATCCCATCATTAGTTCAATGGAGATCACCTGTCTGGGGTTTCAATTGATTGCTGTATAAATGCACTTCATTTGGGAGGTCCAACTTGTGGAGAGTCAGTATGGCGGCCTAACCTATACAATGAGGACCAAAGAACACTCCACACAACTCCATTAAAAAGGTGATTAAAAAGCACAACTCAGGGGATGGAGACGAGAAAACATTAAAGTCACTGAAAATCCTTTGGAGTCCATTAAACCAATCATGAAGAAATGGAAAATTATGGCTCAGCTGTAAATCTGCCTAGAGTGGGCCATCCACAAGAACGGAATGATCATGCAAGAAGAAATCGAGAGAGGGAGGCCAGCAAGAGACCTATGAGAACTCTGAAGGAGTTACAAGTTACAGCAGAAAAGACAGCACAGAATGTGCAGACAAGAAACACCTGAAGCTTGGGAGCTTCACCATTCATCACTGCTTTATGCGAGAGAAAGCCATTGTGAAAAAATACCAGGACACACAGAAGACTCTGAAGTGCTACGGTCTTATCAGACTAAAACGGATTGTCCCTCAGACTAAATGGCACGTTTGAACACTGCACATTATCAAAAACACAGCATCTCCACTGTGAACCACGGTTGTGGTAGCATCATGCTGTAGTAATGCATCTCTGCAGCAGGCCTTTGGAAGGCTTGTGAGGGAAGGTGTAGAATGAATGGAGCAAAACATAGGGAAATGATGGAGGAAAACCTAATGTAGTCTGCAAGAAACCACAGCCCTGGGAGAGGACTGTTTTTTTGTGTGCAGATTTACTAAGCACTGATGGAGACCTGGGCATACGGACTCAAGGTTGTAATGGTTGCTAAAGGTGTATCTACTAAATGCTGACTTGAAAGGGGGTGAATACTTATGTGATCATTTATATTTGAAGTTAAGCAATATAAGGTTCAGTGATGATCAGGATTCAGAAGTTAGCCTGTTGGCACAGCTACTGAAAAGAGTGGATACATTTAAACATCTAGAATCAGTGGGAGCCCAAGATGGAAAACTAGATGCAGAAATAACCCATGGAATGCAGCGTGGATGGAACAATTGGAAGAAGGAATCAGGAGTATTGTGAGATCACAGAATTAAGGGAAAGGTTAAAGGTAAGGCTTTTAAGACAGTGCTGAGACCTACAATGATGTATGGAGTTGAGACACGAACAGTAAAGGGCACAGAAGGAGAACTTAGATGTGGCAAAAATAAGTATATGGAGATGGACGTGTGGAATTACAAAAAAAGACAGAATGAGAAATGAGACAATCAGAGGTACAACAAAAGTGGGAGAGATATCTAAGAAAGTACAAGGAAGGAGGATGAGGTGGTATGTGCATGTGGCGAGGGGAGGCAATGAATATGTGATCAAAAGTGCGACGGGAGTGGAGGTATATTGGAAGAGAAAAGCGAGGGAGACCAAAGAGGAGGTGGATACATAAATAAATAGATAAATAAATAGATAGATAAATAGATAAATAAAGCTGTTTGGAGAAGGTTGAACAAGTACATCAACTCCACACAGAAGCGGGAAAACATGAAGAAGAAGAAGATGATATTTGAAGTTAATTTAAACTACCTGGCAGAAATCTGTTTTCACTTTCACATTAGAGAGTCTGAACCTATTGATCAGTGTCAAAAGGCCAAATGAAATCCACTCTGAAACACTGGTATGTAAAACTAAAACATGAAAACTTCCAAGGGGTGAATTCTTTTATAGACACTGTATGGTCAATTTACAATGGAAGAGAGAATAACAAGAATTCCAGTCAGTGGCAATACTGGAAAAAATAAATTGCTATGGTCTGTGGTCAGTGATAACAAATAACACTGCAACCAGAAATCGCACAAAGTCACAGTTCTAATAACACAAGCCAACTTGTCATCCCCCCTCCTTCATAATAAGCAAAACACTGCACCACCACACCACCCACACTGCATTCAAACCGTCTTAATTCTTCAGTCTCACCCTGTTGTCCGTCTGAATTGCACACCCACACAGTCTGCTGGCACCTGCTTCTTTGCTCTGCGCTATGGAGACAGGGCAGCTGGCTCCAGTAATGGGGTCACTAGGTGTCATATACACCCCGCCTTACTGTGGGACTGGAGGGGTTGCAAAACAATACTGTTAACTTTATTGTTCACCAATCTGTTTAACTCAATGATTAATTTGTGAACACTTATTTATACCTTTTCCTCACAGGCACAGGTCTCTGCCTTCGCATGCGATCATAAGCACGCCTCGCCACATAAAAGCCGAGGTTTGCACAACTGCGTTGCAAGAAATTAATTCACAGACATAACTAGCTATGTAATAGAAAGTGAAACAATATCAAATCAAAAAATAGGCCCATACAACTTCAAGAGACCAAAGGGATAAGTGAATACCTCTGCCTGTCACAAACTGTCCAAATGTGTGGATATCAGTAACAAACCGCACTCCGCGTCTTCCTTTGTATTTTATTGGAGCAGAAAGCCCAGCTTTGATCTTGAGATCTAGACAGGTGGCCAGACTGCCGCTCCTTTAGTCACAGGTTTGCCTTAACTTGTCCACACAAGACAAAGGTAGTCGGTTTGGAAAGGCAGGTGAAAAAGTCGGAGACAAGAGGTTCAAGAATTCTCTCTTGTTATTAACAGGAAATGCATACTCAGTTTGTCAAAATTTAAAGCAGAGGACCGATGAACCAGACTTTCATAAAGGTGCAGGAGGCTGAATATTAAATGGCGCTTATAATTGATGGATTCAGCAGAACTACATACCATGGTGCTAGAACGTTTGTGAACTCTCTAGAATTTTCACTATTTCACCACAACTAGGACCTAAAATATAATCGGATTTTACATAAATCCTAAAACAAGATAAAGAGAACCCAATTAAACAAATGGCACAAATACATTTCACTTGTTCATTTATTTAGAGAGTTAAATGATCCAGTTTTACATATTTGTGTGGGAATCTCCCAGATTAGCAGCTCATTTGAAGGGGAACTCAAATCAAATCAGTTGGGCAACAGTCAGATGTGAATGTTGAAGGCCCTTTCTTATTTAAAGATCATAAATCTGGGGCTTCACTATCAAAGCCTGATCTTCAGAACCCAGGTTTGTGGAAGAGTGCCATGCCCCAATCAAATGAGATTTCTGAGGACCACAGACCTCAAAACCATTTGTAAAGAGTTTGAACTCCATCAGTCTACTGTCAAGCAGATCATGGACAACTGGAGTCAATGCAGCACCATTGCCAGTCTCTCCAAGAGTGGTTGACAACAAAGATCATTCCAAGAGGTCACAAAGAACACCCAATGTACGTCTAAGGATATAAAGGTCTCTCTTGCACTGTCTAATGTCACAGTTACAGTTCAATGTTACAATGTCACAGTAGAACACTGACCAATAATGGTGTGCAAGACAAGGTGGCAAAGAGAAAGGCAGTACCCTCCCAGAAGAGCATTGATGCCCATCCAAAGTTTGCTTAAAAAACACATGGAAATGCCAGATGTCTATAGGATGGAGGAGTCCAAAACAGACCATTTTGGCTTGAATGAGAAGCGTTATGTTTGGTGAAGAGCAAACACTGCATTCCAGCATAAGAACCTTATGCCAACTGTGAAATGTAGAGGTGGTTTGGGCCTGCATTGATTCTCTGGACCATGACAGCTTCCAGACATTTATGGATCTAAAAATTCTGAATTATACCAGCAGTCAAACAAAATGACACCTTTTATTGGCTAACTAAAAAGATTACAATATGCAAGCTCAGGCAACTCAGGCAAGATGTAATCTTCTCATCAAATCCATGATGGCTAACACGGTACAACACCTTAGTACTACAGAATTATACCAGCAAAATGTTAGGGAATTTGTTCATGAACTGAAGGTCAGGAGAAAGTTGGGTCATGCAGGAAGACAATGACCTCAAACACACAAGTCAAGCAGAAGAAATTTCATGTTGTGGAATGGCCGAGTCAATGTCCTGACCTTAATCCTGTAGATATGTTGTGGATGGTCCCAAAGCAAACAGTTCATGCAAGGAAGGCCACCAACATGCCTGGAAGGAGGAATGGGCTAAAATTCCTTTAAGCTGTTGCGTGGGGATCAACGCTAGAAACGTTATTGTGGAAGTTATTGCTGCAAAGGGTGGGCACTCCAAGCAAACATTCGCATACTTTTTCACACACAAACTTGTAACATTGGTTTTAGGACTGATGATGTTATTTATGAGGAGAAAGAGAAAATTCTAACGGAGTCACAAACTGTCTTCACACCTCTGTAGAGACACACTTGCATGTAAGTGAGGTGTACAACAAACGATGGGGCCACTAGTTACAATATCAACCACTTTCACAGTAGAAATTCTTGATGGTTCAAGTTAATAATAAAAATAAAAAAAAAAGATGTCACTTCAGCATAGCCATCCAACTGTAGCCCTGCTCTGACCTTGGCAGTAGAAGTCGTACTTACTCTCCAAATGTACTATTAAGAAATAAAATTGGCAGGCAGCAGCACAAAAATGTCATCGGTCAGCGCAATTCAAATAGGAACGGGGAAAAGATGAGCGATGGCAAGAAAAACCAGGAAGATTTAATGACCTCAGACACACACGTCAAGAGGTTAGCCAGCTGTAGACTGTTACAGGATGAGCTACGGATATTGGCGTGTAGGGAACAGGGTGTGACGCACAAGGACACCTAACTGGGCATCTGAACCCACAGGAAAGAACAAATGCATCCATTATTGAAGCAATTTATGGGCGAGGAGAGGTGGAGACATGGAAGAAGAATTAACTGCTAAGCAGAAGCCTTCTCTTTTGTGGTGCCAATCCACTGCGCCGCACTCTTACACACACACACACACACACACACACACACACACACACACACACACACACTCACTCAACGACCGTCAGGCCAATTTAGGGGAGCCAGATCACCTAACCTGCACACCACTGACCTGTATGAGGAAAACAGAGTAGCCAGAGGACAACAAAGGTGGACATGCATGAATATGTGAGTATATATGAGTGGCTCGTGTGACGGGTGCGGCCCACCCAGGATTAGGTTCTGCCTTGCACCGTTTAACTCTGAACTGAGACTGAATGGCTGCCCTAAAGCATGAAGTGACACCATCAACAGCACACAAGCTCTGTAGTTCATCAGGCTGCTTTAGGGTCTGCAGTCAAAAGGGCCTCTTGTCTGCAAACTACTGCTAAGCTCGCAGTGGAGCGAAAGGGGGGTTGAGGGAGCCATCCTCCTTGTTTTGTTGGTGTTCTGGGGAATCAAAGGACAGTGTGGAATCTGTCTGGAAGGCAGCCCGATGCATAATTTAGGAAGCCGTGCATAAATTTCAATGCACAACAGGTCACAGAGTAAAATGCCTGGATGGAGACCACCTAGGAGGACATGAGCATAACAATGAAAACCAAACGGTGCACACGCATGCTGGCACGCAAACCCACCCACAACAGTGTGCGTTTAACAACAAAAGACAGGAGGGGGAAGGGAAAAAAAAGCCACACTCACTAGCCTGAATCTAAACATAAACCAGCAGTGTCACCCGCGCCAGGACTGCTACACCCAAAAACAAAACTCTCACACACTTTAATAAGCCGTAAACAAATATTAAATGAAGCCAACAGCAGGATATGAGACAGCTGTACTTAAACATAAATAGGAACCCACAGAAGATGACCAGATAAAGTCTGGGGACATTAAGATGATGTTCAGTGTTGAAGGCAGACAACCCAAACAGACCAAAAAATGCTGTCAGACCACCTCAGAGTTGTGGTCTAAACTGAGCCGGCAGAAACCCTCCCCTCACACACTCCAGTAACATAACCTGTAGGTGTTTGGGGCGTGAGAGGAAAACTCATACGGACACACAGAGAACATATAAACTCCACATGGGGAGTAACTGGGCAAGGTGGAATCCAATTACCATCACTAGATGACTGATCTAACTGGCACCTTCTTGAGGATGTGTCAGGAAAACCCTCATGAACATAAGAAGAAACTCCACACTAACAATGACCAGGAAATAGAAACCAGGATGCTGGATCTGTGAGGTGTTCACCCGGGACAGACACTCCTATGATACAAAAAAATGATGACTGTGTAATACAAAGGAGGTAGAATCCCTATAATAAAAATAAAACATGTCCATGAGTATAGAAATTCGGTCCAGCACAGCTCAACAATTCCTATTCCATCAGATCTGTAAAGACTGGGTGTTGGAGGACCACAATGGCAGTAGGTTTTTATTTTAAATACGTTAGAAACCAATCCTTACCGACACCAGAACTTATTTAAATTTATGGCTTGTTAGTGCAAAGATTCTCTCATGTCAGGTTATTCTATTTTTTATACAGGTATATATATATATTTATAAAATATATATTTATAAAAATAAAATCCAACATCTGTCTGTATGTCTGTCCGCTTTTCACGACAGAACCACTTAACGGATTTAGATCGAGTTTTTTTTTTCTAGAACCTGCTTGAACATTCCAGTTGATTTTGTGTCTTTTCTCATCACACTATGTATTATAGTTCGCTTGACGTACTGATTTATTTGCGTGAATCCGACAGACATGCACTGGGCCGAGGGGAGGGGGCGGGACCCTCCTCACTCACACGCCAGCCTCAGGGCGGTTATCTTACCTTTGCTTAGCTAGCAAATGAGAGAACTACTTGACAGATTTAGATTGGGTATTTTTCTATAATTTGCTTGAACATTCTGGTTGATTTTGTGACTTTTCACATCACACTAAGAATTATAGTTCACTTGCTGGAGCGATATATTCGTGCTAATCCGAGACAGAGGCTGCGGGCCGAGGGGAGGGAGAAGCGTGACGTCAGGAGTGGGAAGCCGGGAAGAGCCCTCCTCACTCTCCTGTTTCACTAATATGCGGGCGGAGCTGCGGGGCACGGCTAGTATATACTGTATATCTTAAAGCGGGCGTTTACATTTCTGTTGGTGGGCACTTTTCATTATGAATTTCCAATATAAAATTGTTATTCAGAAGTTAAATCGGAGTTAACCAATGAACAGCAAAAAAACCCAACCAGGCAATAAACATGTTAGTATTTTGAATTTGACAGTGGATGCTGTTATTATACAATACATGTATTAATCAATTAAAATATTAATTGAATGCTATATTCTATAATAACTACACACTCGACACCAGAACAGAGCATCACCAAAGTATTATAAGTAGTATAAACACAATGACAGAGCAGAGGACATGCAAAGCAAAAGAGAGAATGGTGCATTTTTAACTGAAAATGATCTCCATCCACACAAGTATTTTTACATTGTTTGCAAAACTATCTCTGTCTGCGCTAAAATGACCAAAAACACATATGGCATTGCTGTTTGCCTACACTGGACACGCGCACATTAGCAGAAACAGGAACAGGAAGCGTCCACCTTGAAGGGATGGTTACACTGCAGACCACGAGATTTATTACAAAATGAGCACCTAGTAAATTTGCTTTTTGTGCATGAACGCCACATTCAAAGCTGTGCAATTTCGATAAATATGACTAAGCAGCACAACAAGCACCATTGAAAGAAAGTCTACTATGTTGAAATGGGATTTTGTTCCATAAAAGGGTAACTAATCAGGGAATGAGAAGTTGCAATGAGCAGGAGGGCCACATAATAAGCATGCCAAAGGTGTGCAGGTAAGAAGGGTTTGTGCCTGATGTTCTGACATCTTTATGATTAGTGCTAATTGAGGAGGTCTTACTGTATCTGGACTGTATTTGTGCAGTTGTGCCCATTTTCTAATATGGAGATTGAGATAGGACTGCATAAGCACACTGCACTTTTAAATTACAGCCTGTCTTGACTTGCACTGCACATGGCAGGGGCACTACAAGTCTAAATTTGCCATTTTGTGGATGTGTAAATGAGTGGGCCCTGTGATGGACTGGCACAAGTCTCCGGCTGACTCCCACCTTGCACCAATTGCTGGGATAGGCTCTGGCTCTCTGTGCCACTGAATTGGATTTTAATTTATCCAAGTATCATTTTTGATTGCCCTACACACTCTGTGGTCACCCACAATGATGGGCACATTAGGACTCCCCAGCTCCATGACCCTATTACTGCTTGTATATTACATCGTTCTGTTAATTTGCACCAAGTTCACTTCACTTCAACTACTTCTGCCCAAATTTGCCTGAATTTGACACTAGGGCTTCCATAATGGACGTCGCTTAATGAAGTGCATGGCCAACACGTAAGAGACCTGTGGCATGGCGCTGTATGTAAAGGCTGGCCACACTGCTTGGCAGGGGGGATACTACCATTTGGCATAAAAGTCTGCCACACACTACTTTGCTTCTAATAGAAGGCACATAGTAACCCTGAGGAGATGGCAATGATGTAACATTTATCAATCAATTACCTAATTAGATATAAAGTACAACACCCTTGGGGGTTATGAGGAGCATCAACACAATGAAACAGGCTGCTTTAGCAAAAACATGGACTGACGCAAAAAGCCCAATGAGTTCTTTTGTATCCAGGAATCATAAATGGTGGCACTGTGTAAACTGCTGCCGTCTCATACTATTTTTCACCATGTCAGAGACTCCTCACAAAATTCAAGTCCATGCTCCATGGGTAAAAAAAAAAAAAAATGAAAAACTCAACTTCCAGACCACAGTACAGTGCGGCCTAGTGGACTGTAGACTAGTTCAATCAAATGTGGTAGCCGGTCTGAGCTCATACTCTACAAATATTAAAACGAGTGCATTATCGAGTTTTGGAAGTTGCTTTGGAAAGTGTAATTACACTCCAAGGAAATTCTTCTGTTTTAAAGTTTGATGCCCAGTTCATCCAAAGTAATCCAATAAGAAGTATTTACAATAAAATCATCCTGCTATACAGTGTAACTGGTCGGCTGTTATTTTTGCAGGATATGCCCTTCCAAGAAAATATGGGAGAATGATTCCACCTGCCTAAAACTTTAATGGCTCAATGGCAGCACTAGAAAATGACGGCAAGGTCTGTCCATGTGAAGCCTCCAGATTTTGCGCTTTGCCGATGTAATCAGGTCAGGGGGAAGTCTAATAAAACGTACATTCAAGCCACATGCCGTCTTACTAGAGCAGGAGTTGTCACTCGGGTAGACTCATTAGCGAACAAAGCAGACAGATCGGGTTTTCTAAAAGGCACCATGAGACTCCGGTCTGCCAGGCCTCCATTGATAAGTTCAGCCTTACAGTCACGCCTGGATTACACCTGCTCAAGCTAGAGTCGGGCTGTTGCGTGCTCATCTTCCAGCCATGACGCAGCTGCCTTTTGTTCCATGACACTATAAAAGCCATTGACAGGACAAAGGCAGGATAAACTCCACCATAATAAACCCCACCTCTCCCAAAAGTGGTCAATCGAGTAAATGGCAATTTAAGCCTTGGAATCACTGCTGTAAAAAAAAAAAAATCACACACATACAACCCTCAAGCGGAGAACAAAATAAGAGAATCACCTCATTCAGAGAAACCCAGAGGCCTTTTATTTAGTCTGTCGTGCTGCCTCATTCACCAAATCAGGGGCACGGGGAGGTAAAGCCTATCCTGGTAGCATCGGGTACAAGAGAAAAATAGAAAACACAACCATGGTTAGGGTGCCAGTTCAACTGAGTGATGTCGTCTGCTCCCCCCTGAATGGTAAAGGTGCTGGACTGTAAAGTACAAGGCTGCACGTTCAATCACTGCTACATACCCACCAAAAGATGGACACAACTGTACTCACTGTATCTGCTATGATTACGGCTTACAGAAATTTAGTACCTTTTACAGTTTTTCTTGTTATTGAGAATTTGTTTTAGCATTAAGCTGGCGTCAAACTACATGACTTTAAAAACAGAGGGCATGTCAACCTTGATGGCTGCTGATGCCGATCTCGCCACCTGAGAATGTCAGAGTACACGACTAACTTTGCAAGGTATGTCAAATTAGACGACTACATATTGACTTTCCAGCACACTTTCACATTTCCAAAGTATCCAAGCCAGTAGTTTTTAATGTGTGTTTTTTGTTTGTTTTATCAGATTTATTTTTTCTGTCATCAAATCACTTCTGAATGGTCTTCTCTGTGAAAAAGCACTATGTACAGTAAAGGAAACCGGACGAGATGATGCAGCTTAGTGTCTAAGACACCACACTGTATAGCACAAGGCTGCCTGTGCCACCTCACACGTCACTTCTTGGGGGTTCACCATTACGTGAACTCAAACAACTGCACACACTTAACACTTTTGATTTCTGCGACACTTTGGATAAACTGTCAACAGCTCAGTTCATAAATCAACAGTCCCTTTCCCCACATCCACTAAAGCAAATTCCTTTACACCGAGGCCTCAAAAATGAGCATTTTGTCATTTTGATTTCACTCCTTGCAAGTCAGCACAAGTTGCCTGCCATTTAACAGCCTGTGGAATTTCAAGGCCAACTTCTTACTGTTCCACAGTCAGCACAGAGGCGACCGTGTACCGACCTCTAACACTGTCTGCCCACTGCCCCTCTGGGCCGCTTCCCAGACCTGAAAAGATTTTCAAAGGCTCGCCCATAAATTAAAAAAATAACCGTTTAAAGTGTAGATGAACCTCCCTGTGTCGCTCTAAATATTTACTTTTCAGACTTCAGTTTTGTGCACATTGGCTGCAGCACCAGAAGACTGATGTCCATAGAAGTGACAGCGAGCGGAAATGGCAGACAGCTTCCCACTCCGCAATCGCACACAATTACCTGCAGTGACAAAGTGGCAGAGAGCAGATATCCATTGCACGTGCATCCTCTGCTATTATAAAGTTGGTCATATTTGTTTGGTCATGTAAATTTATAGCGTGAGCTGCACTGCAGGCAAAATGAGTCATCTTGATTCCATGCCATCTGTCAGACTCCAAGTATCACTTCTTCATCCGGATTCCACACAGCTGGCCTGGTGTCCGCAAACAATCTACGAAAATCCAGGTTGAACGCCTGCCCTGTCACATTTATAAAAGCAAGCTTGCCCTGCAAATGTTGGCACATCAAGGAAAATTGCCTACCACTGGATTGTGGATACTGAGGGGAAATGGAAACACTCGAGTTAGATTAGCCATCCATTTGTGTTCCAAATAGGACTAGAGGGAGCCAGAATTACTGGACACATTCACACCAACCTCAAACATGATGGGATATGTTAGGACAGTGGTAAGAAGATAAAGCCTCTGAAGGACATCCAGATTAGACAGACAGACATAGATACGAAAGGCAGTATATGATTGACAGACAGACAAATAGATAGATAGATACTTTATTAATCCCAAGGGGAAATTCACATACTCCAGCAGCAGAATACTGATAAAAAACAATATTAAATTAAAGAGTGATAAAATTGCAGTTAAAAATTAGGAGATAGAATTTGAATTAGGAAATATTAAAAGCGGTGTCCCTCCGGGGTTAAAGGTGAGACTGCTGCCTCTTTTTTATTATACACTGGCAGGAGTACCTGGCGTTGCCCAGGAATCTATAACCGGTGAATTTCCCAAATGAAAGAAACAGAACATAGAAATAGAACAAACAGTTTTCTGATTCACATTTTATTGCAAGTGTCTGCACTCTGGATTTTGTCTTTGTGGCATTTCAGACGTCCTTGAAATAGACTTTCTTGTGGCATATTGAAGTGGATCTTCCAATTCTACGTCTTTTTTTTGGTGGCATGGGTATATTAGCGAAAAGCAGGACAATTATAATGTGTTACATGGTATTACGTACCGAATAAGCACTACAGTGAGATGAATTTACGTTATTTACAATACATCGGAAAGCGAACAAATAGCTCCAGTCAGTCAAAAAGAGCAACAGTGAAATCGTACTGTGAGTCGGAAAACGAGCAAATAGCACCACAAATACGGAAAGCCAGTGAGAAAGAGTAGCACTGAAACCGAACTGGGAAAAATGGCGGGGAGGGGTGCTCTGTTTCTAAGGAACGTCCATGTTGAACCATGATGCCATCTAACGGATGTTGGTGATGGTAACTACAGAGAGAAGTGACATACAACCGGAGCTGCGTTTGGGGAAAATGGTGGGGGAAGGATGCTGTCTTTTTAAGGCGAGCCTCTGTTCAAACGTGTTTGCATATAACGGACGTTGGTGAATGAAATACAGCACTATCAGTGCGTGTGGGAGTGTGACGTGCGGAAACACGGGTGTGTCAGCCGGTCACACGCACTGGGTCATTCACGTTTTACATCCATACGGCAATTCCCCTTCACCTGATCAAAGTAGTCGGCCTTCTCATACTTGGACACTTCCGCCATCTCTTGGCAATTTAAAGAAACATGGGTAAAGAGTGACGCACAGAGACCAAAGATGCCGCTAGATGACCCTGCCGTTAACATCTGTTGCAACGTGCGGCCATCTTGTTGATGATAAATATGGGGATGTGTGCCAAACGTTGTGTCGGTGAAAAGGTGTCCTGCGCTTCACCACAAACATTTTTCCCAACCAAACATACCCCATGACCTCCTCCTGGTCACAAAGGATCCCTGTTCCCAGTTTGGTGGTGATCGGACATCCGGTGCAAATTTGTATGGAGGACAAACATACATACATACATATATAGACTCTGCTTTATATATTAGAATAATCCATCTGGACAGGAATATAAATAACAAGTTTGCTAAGTTTGTACATGAGACCAAACTATAATCAGCTAAACTGTTACACAGGGACATAGACAGCATACCAGCTTGGGCAGATTTGTGGGAGATTAAATTTAATGTCAGTAAATGCAAAGTATTACAGCTAGGAAGTAAAAATATTAGGTTTGAATACACAAATGGGAGGTCAAACACCTTATGAGAAGTCACAGTGGACTCATCAATATCTACATCTAGACAGAGCACAGCAGTGACCAAGAAGGTTAAGAGGATGTTAGGTTATATAGCGCCTGGACGTGTGGAGTACAAGTCAACAGAACTTATGTTTAAGCATTACTGAGGCCTCACATGTAGTAGCATGTGCAGTTTTGGTCTTCATATTATAAAAAGTGCCAGATAAAGTCCAAAGAACAACAACTAGATGGACTCTGACTAAAATGTATGAGCTATGAGGAGACTGAAGGAGTCAAAAACTTTTCAGTTTAAGCAAAAGAAGACTATGAGAAGACATGACTGAAGGGTTTCAAATTATGAAGGGAATTATTACAGCAGATCCCAGAAGTTACGCTTAAATACATTCTGCTACAAGAACATGGAGGCACAGTTGGAATCTTGTTAATGGCAGATTTCACATAAATGGTAACTTTTCTTCACCTAAAGAACCATTGGCACGTGGAATGAATTGCCAAGAGTGGTGAAGAGTAAAACTTTAGGGGCCTTCAAACCTCGACTAGATGTTATTTTAGATGTACAGCATGGATGACCTTGTCGGGCTGAAGGACCTGTTCTTGTCACAATGAAGGCCTAATTCAAGGGTCGAACATATGGGTGATATGTTTGTTGATCTGTGGTTAAAGAAAAAAGTGGCAAGCCATGCAGCTGATTAGGATATTTGTGGTTTTGTGAAATGACTGCGGCTTTGAGGTCTTCATGGATTGGAGTATCAAGAACACAAACAGCAGTGTGTTGCAATTATAAACATTTCCTTATTCAGATTATGAGGCACATCATTTATCGTAAAAGCTTTGGAAAATGTGTATTCTAGTGCAGGTTTGTTTTGTTTTACACTTCTGCAAGGACACCCTGAACATGTGGTTGCCTGCACTAGGATAGTCCTCAAACCCTGAATTATCTTAAACCCTGAATGGTTCTGATAAAACGGGAGGCCTGACCATCTCAAACTGAACTCCTTTTCAACTTTCTCTCACACTCAGCATGCAGTCGACGTTCAGCACCTCCATTGACATCCTTCCCCAATTACCTTCAACCTTACCTTACACTTGGTAACCTCACTTTTCACATTTCCAAATCATGCAATCGCAGGCTACACGGGACATTTACAAGGTTCACGGGCAAGGCGCTACATCACTGACTGGAAAGCCTCCAGAAGCAAATAATCCAGTCACACTGACTGTCATTGCTTAGAGCAGGCCCCCCATCACGCACCTCCTGAAATTCGTCCTCAATACCGGCGCTTCTAACGACAAACCGCTACTTTGTGGTATGCAGCAGGGGTGTACTGCGACCTCCGCAGTACTTACATGGAAAAGGCCGGAGTTTGCTGAATTACGCTCGAAAAAAGAAGGACAAGAACAGTAACCAATGGAGATGAACCTCGTGTTTCTTGTCTCGGGTCCTCTCCCTCCCCGTGCGCTTCAACATTAATTAATGCGCAGGTTTCAACCGTTGGACTGGTCGCCCACCGCAGTACAATGAAGGGTGTTGGCTCGCTTATTCCGTTTAACCTCCTTGTGAAGGGAAGTAGAACAAAAAATAAGCTCATTCTTAAAACGATCCTTTAGGTAATCGCATTATGAACAATGTACTTATAATAGGACCAGAAACGGTTGAGCATTTTATTGCAACTCCCGATTATCCCGAGGAGTATCGGCTTCCTCGAAACAATTGAAATTTGAGAATTGGACCGCTTTGATCGTCATTTTGCTTATAAACTCTACGTCTTACCATTTCTTTTACATACATTTGCGGTTAAGGAATCCGTAGCCAGACATAACTATTTTATAAAAGGCGCCGTATTGCAGCACACAATCGCTTTAATTTGGCGCAAAACAACCTTGTCACTTTACATAAATATACAAGTGTAATGAAATACCCGAAAACATAGCTCCATTTAATTAAAAACAAGCCGAGTTACTAAAACTAAACTTTAAACAGCAGTTTGTATTTCATAACGCAGTTTATAGGGACTCAAAACTCATGTCATTATAAACACTGGGCAAGAGCACTTGGCAGTAACAAGACTAAAAACTGTAGTAGGACAGCCTTCCTTTACATCGCGTTTTTGTATAAAATAGCATCACAGAAGCAAGGGGGAGACACCAGCTGGTACAATAATCAACAAAAACGAATATTTTGCCTTTTGCCTTTATAGTTCTGAGCGCGGCCATGCATTACCGCCAATGTCTTAACTAATTGTACCATCCTTGACATTCTTAATCCAACTGTGTTTGAGAGTTACGTTAATGGATCGTGCAAACTTTAATTTGCTAATATTGACCAACACCATTCAAATCAAAAAATGATTTTATGGCAGACAACGTTATCATTAATTCTTTTTCTGCTATTTTTAGCACGAAGTCACGAAGCAAGCCGACATCAAACGGCACCTGAAAGGAACCATTACGGACAGGATGTCCTCCGTTACTGGGCGCTCTCACACAAACACAGGCACACATGGAGCTGCTTGTCATGTAAACAGTCGGTCTTTAGGCTTTGAGAGGAACTCTGCATCGGAAATCGGCCCAGCGACAATGATCTGCGAGGTGTCAGAGTGCTGCTCAGTAACACCTGCAGAAAGCACAGTGAAGATCAGCGCAGGACAAGGGACAGCTCTGAACAGATCGCTGCTCCACCACTTATTAGCGGATCGTCTTAATCACTAACTGAACCGGTAGGAGCAAAATCCACAAGTAATGAGCCTCAACTCGGCTACTTTTCAGTGTCGGTTGAAATCCTTATCTGCCCCATTTAATCAAGTTCATGGTGGTCTTTATCAACAACGTCAGGCACAAGGCTGATATGGCGCCAGTCCTTCCCAGACAATATCCACGCACACTCCGGACAAATATAATGAGGCCACATAGGGACACATAGCAGTGAAATGGGGGAAAACCTAAGTAACCGGAAAACGACCCCTCATGCTTTGCGTGAAAACGTGCAAACTGCACAATGTTGGGTCTGGGGGGCATAACCCGGACCAGGATCGTGGAGGGCGTGAAGCTGCATTAGGTGCAATATAGAATCGATATTGAGCAGGTCACGCATACGAGAACAATTTTGAATTAAAATATTAAACTATAAACTACTATAGTAGCGTGTCGGATGGGATGCGTTTTTTAGCTTTTGACAGGTCCAACTTATTGATCACAAGACTGAATTATAATTCATGTACTTTTTCATCACTTCTGAAATTAATTTCTTGCCAGGAAATACACCTGCACGGGGAGAACATGCAATCTCCAATTAACAAACGGGACGAGATCCGAACCTCCAGTCTTGGAGAAGTGAGGCAGCAGCACAAGCCACTGCACCGCCTTTTCATATTTTGATATTCTCTTATGTAAATAAATAGCTACTTAAATTGTGCCGATCCTGAACGAAATCGCATTGAAACATACCATACGCTATAACTGACAAACAGATATAAATGAAATGCACTATGCATGCATATGCAATATATTATATATATATATATATATATATATATATATATATATATATATATATATATATATATATATATATATATTATGATATATACGTCAGAATGAGTGTTTACGTTGCACATTAATTTGAGATAATCATTTCTAAATTTTCCCCTTGTTTACCGAATTGAAGCGCATAAAAATGATGCGCACCGACAATCTTTTAGTGTTTACAAAAAGAAAATAAACCGCAAAAAAGGAAATTATTCAACTCTAGGCGCATTTGAAAAGATCGAATAGCGCTTGCCCATTATAGAGAAACACAATAAACGCAGATAAATAGGTTCTGCTCTGTTACAATCAGCACACTACAAGTTCATGAGGTGGAAAGTTAAGACACCATACCTACTTATTTCTACTACACTTCTAACTGCATTCCCCTCACTCGAATGTGCTGCGTCGCGATCTAACTGCCTCCTATGATTTAAAGACGGAGCGATTGAGCTTTTGACTGCGCGCCTGTTTCATAGAAGATTATAATTACAAAGCGTAGCCGACCTGAAGAGGCTTCGCAGGGGTCAATGTGGTAAAGAATGGCGCTTTAACTTGAGACATTCGTTCACAAGTTTTACATCAAAACGTTGCGCAAATAGCACGCAGTTACACGTTACATTGTTGCAGATCGCATCTTCCTTTTTGCGCACTTGTGCCCCATAATAATGGGGACGCTGTAGTCTGACTCCGGTAGCTTGCCCACAATATTTTAATTGTAATTCCACATAAATCAACTGTGCTTGTCTGAGTAAAAACAAGGGATTCACCACTGCAATCCGGTCAGCGCACATTCCTCACATATTGCGCTCAACCCTGAAATCGCGCAAAACGAAACCTTCAAAGATGGTCAGATGAAACTTGTCAGCACACAAGTAGGCGCTGATCTCTCGCTTTCTTGTCATGCAATCGGCTTGAGCGCAGACTGCGGTGTGCTCCCTAAAGTAGCCGCGCAGAGCTTCGCTCGTCTCGCATACTCTCCGCGGCGAAAGATCGGTGATAAACTTACGATGTGAGCAATGCAGATCTTCACACACGTCTTCACTAATTTCTTGCTTTCATGTAGTTAAGGAAGAGAATCTCGCCTTTTAGAATCGTATCCCACTTTTCAAAGGGGCGCGCGAAGAAGCTTCTCTGCCTTTCTTAGTTTCTCTCCACCTTTTCCCTCGCGTTAATTTGAACTCCTTCCTTCCTTCCTCCCTTCTTTGTATGGGTGCGCTGCTGCCAGGAATGCCTTTGAACGCTCTACTCAAACACCAACCTTCCTGCTTCTACCGGCATGTGAAAGTGTGGGGAAAAACTCTGGAATTCGAGCTAAGCGTGCGCCTAAGCGAGCAGAACTTCAGCGCCCTCAGTCGGCAGGAAAGGGAGCTGCCTCGGGCGGTGAAGGTAAGGCTAACTTAATGATTATTGGTACGGTGTTATCAGGGCCGAAACAACCATCACTTTTAAAACATACAGTATATGCACAGTATGCATTCAACTTTAAAAAAAAAACAAAATCCAGCTACTTTTTGAACCCTGTTTTCCCAATAATAGGCACAAGTGTCAGTCCTGGATGGAATGCTGATCTATCTCAGAGCATCCTTTCCTAGACAATATAAAATGTCTTTTTTATTATATAAAGAACACACAGTACATGCACACAGCGTTGATTCTCCCCTTGTCGTGACATAAGAGTGATATTTAAAAGGCAGACTTAGTAAGCATGAAAATGAATCATTTTTCAAACTTGCTTTATTTGCCACAGTTGCAGCGAGTTCAGCAGAAGTCAGAAGGCAAGCACCAACCCTTAATAAGACATCAGTTCATTGCAGGACATATTCATTCACACTCCTGCAGGACCATAGAAGGGAACTGGAGGACCTGGAGAAAACCACACACACAAATACAAAAGCAATATGAACTACTGCCACCCTGTCTGAAGTTGGCATCACCAGGACTTCCTTTAGTTGGTTTGAGTCCCACCTCTTGGGCAGATCCTACCATGTGTCCAGGAAAGGGTGTGCCAGACAAGCATGGTGTGTCCCAATGATCAGTGCTGGGTCCTCTCCTCTTCTCACCCTTCTACTCTTACCTTTTTATTAGACCATAACTAGGTCTAAATTAATTACATTCAATAAAACACAAAATAGCTGATTGCAAAGTGGCTCATACTGGCATCAGGCCTGAGCCTAACCTGGCAGCATTGGGCATGAGGCAGGACCCAGCATTGGAGGACATAGCAGTCCAGCACAGGGCTGGTTGTGTGGTGTTTTGTTACAGATGAAGTAGCTTAATGTACAAACTCCACTGCTGTATAACTGGAACCATTAAGGTGGAGTAATGTGCTTGTGCATGGAATAATTTATTAAAAAGAATTCTGTTTAATATCTACATTTTAAAGAAACAACATAGATGACCTCTTTTCATTTATTTTAGTCAAGAATTACAATAAAAAGTTCACTATTGATCCCTACTGACAACAAAGGCTTTTCAATCTTCATATCCTGTTGAGGACGACTCATCCTGATTGATTTTTTTAACCCTGACGTTTTGCTTTCTTGTTTATTCCAAAGCCTCAGGACCGGAAGGCTGCTGCATTAACGTAAGTAATTGTTTTAACCCAGAGTTCACTGTGCACTAACACCAATATTTTAACAGCACAACGTGAGGGGCTTCTTTGTGTCTTAGATTAGATCAGATAAACTTTAATTTAATTTCAAGGGGAAATTTAGATACATTTGGCAACAGAAACAAAAAAAAACAAACAAGATATCATATAAAAATATCATTAAGACATCATATAAAATAAACTGACATCACAGATAGATAGGCCAGTCAGTCAGTCAGTCATTCATTGTCCAACCCGCTATATCCTAACACAGGGTCACAGGGATCTGCTGGAGCTAATCCCAGCCAGCACAGGGCGCAAGGCAGGAACAAATCTCGGGCAGTGTGCCAGCCCACCGCAGGGCGCACACACACACACGCCCACACACTAGGGACAATTTAGGATTGCCAATGCACCTAACCGGCATGTCTTTGGACTTTGGGAGGAAACCTATGTAGACACGGGGAGAACAAGCAAACTCCACGCAGGGAGGACCCTGGAAGTGAACCTGGGTCTCCTTACTGCGAGGCAGTAATACCAGAGAGATAGGTATTAAAGGCAATATATAATGAAAGATGGATGTGAAAGGCACTATATAAATAAATTAAATCATAGATAGATAGATAAATGTCGGCAATGAATGCCATATATAGATATATAGGTGTAAAATAAATTTAAATTACATGGACACTATATGTAAAACACATTTTATATATATATATCCATCCACTAGATAGTTGTGCCAAGCGCTATATATATAAAGAATTAATGTATCTATTTGAAAAAGTTAGAATCATATATACAGTATATACTCTACTGGTCAAAACTTTTAGCACACCTCAGATTTTCCAGTTTTTCTTCAAATTTAATCAATTGAAGTGCAATGAATGACCTAAAATAGTGAAAAGGTAAGCAGTAAACATCCAGAGGTTTAAATTTAAAGTTTGCAGGTTTGACGGGGTGAGTGGCAGTAAGAAAGCCAATCCTTAAAGGACAAAGTAGGCCCTTGAAATACTAAGTGGACTACTGCACACCGGACAAAGTCTCCTCTTCACTATAGAGACTGACACTTGCTTTTCTTGACCAATGTTAAGCTCTGCTTGAAGCTGCTGTGCTGTGGGGCGTCTATCACATAAGTCCGTGACCCTCATAAACTTGTCTTCTGATTGGGTGGTGACTTTGGCTCTGCCAGATCTCCTTCTATCAGAGTTTCTTCCAGTTTCCAATTGCCTTTGGATTGTGTGGGACAACACTGGACTCACTGACACTTTTGAATTATTTTTTGAAATTTGAAGGGCCTATACCAATACGGGTAATAATGCTCTGTCTCATTTCATTTGTTAATTGCCATTTTCTTGCCATAATCACTGGAAGTTACAACCTTTACACAGTAATATTGTCCAATTAGTACTTCATGAGTGTAGTCCATTCCAACTCTGACGTAAGACACACAGAGGGGTTTTAAGAAATTAACAGAATTTGGGACATCTGTGCAAATTGTTTGCTTCAACTTACAAGGCTGAATTTACTTTAATAGCTGCAGAACATCTGTAGGTTGTAACCGATTAGTTATTTCATGAAGAAGACCTATTTGTAATATTCTGAAAGCTCCTTTTTTCCAGCTTTTGCTAAACTAAACTTAAATTTAATGTCCACCAGTTAATTGCTTACCTTTTCACCATTTAGGTCATTAATCACATTTTACCTGAATACATTTGAAGAAACACTGGAAAATCTGAGGTGCTCTAAAACTTTTGACCAGTAGTGTAGATGTAAAAGGCACTATTTAATAAATGAATACCATATATAGATAGATAGATAGATAGATAGATAGATACTGTCCAGTGTAGGTACCTGCCATGCTACCAATTCCATGAAAACAATGTGAAGGGCTATACATGGATTAAGTTAAAATTGCACACTGATACAGTATTTTGATGTGAAAAGCACCAAAAATGTATTGAAACAGGTGATAGGTGAACACTTTCAACTACAATATAGAAAAGAATATCCTTGGGAATTCCATTTTTCTGCGATTATTTAGCCTTCTAAAGTTCCAGGCTTTATGTGTGAAAATGGCAAGTGTGCTAATGGTGGAGAGCAAACCAGCAAACTTGAGTTTTACATTCGAGCACCTTAAGCACCCAGCCCCATTTTCCACATTTGTGCCGCTTTTCCTAGGCTGACACGGTGGTCCGCACCTCACTGCTCCGGGATGCTGCACATTCATCCTGTAAGGTTTGTTAGGTGTACAATTTCTCTGGGTATTCTGGTTTTCTTCACGTCCCAAGGTTGTGTGGGTTTATTTGACTACCTGTTCTAAATTGGCTCAGTATGAGTGTGTGTGCCCCGTGTTAAACTGGCACCCCATCCATGGTTGTTTGATGCTTGGTAAGGCTGTGACACCCCAGGGGCCTGAAACACAATAAACAGGTTTTGATAAGCAAATGTATGAATGAATGCTGGAACATTGCTGGGAGTGAAATGCTGGCAAAATTTGGGCTTTGTTTGATTGACCACAATGTGAAAAGGCTTATGCATAAATCAGCAAACCTTTTAAATTTTAAAATAGGACTGTATTACTGCATTTAAGTATTAGCCACTCAAATGTAATATTAATGAAGCTGTTTGAAGTAACATGATGGCTTTATACAAGTGTGGATCATTAATAACCTAAAGGTTTTATGCTTTTTATGCTTTTGACAGACTTATGAGTCAATGTTTAATGCCAACTGTCACAGCCTTTATGAAAGAATCTCATCATTCGAAAAGTAAAGGTTTAGAATAATGTTGAAAAAGCAGGTTAGCTATTTATAATCTTTATAGTGCCACTCAATTAACTTTTATTTCCTGAGGTACCTTTCACAGTGAATTTTAACATACATTACATTCATTTATCAAAGCTGTAAAAGATTTGCCAGGCTGTCAAGGTGGCATGTGAAGGGCACAGGACAGGGCAAAGCCATTCTGCAATCATATCTAAGAAGGGAAACCCACATCTGCAATTGGAAAGCTCTTTACATGCCATAGTGAATAGACAGGGTCCACTAGGGGGCGGCACTCCCAGTAAGTGCAGAAGTGAAAACACCAACAACACAAAAAGGGGTTGGTGGACTGAGTGACCTCCACAAAGGGCAAGTATGACCCTGCTGTTTATATCTGAGAGCAGACATCTCCAAAGCTGCATCCAGGGTCCGGACAGATGTGGACTCATGCATGCAGTGCTGACAGAGAGGAATGTAGCCTGGTGGTCTCTAGAAACTTATAAGCTCTCACATGACCCTTCTCAGCAAATCTGACTTTGGGTTTTAAAGACTACCAGTATTAAACTGACCGTATAGTATGGAGGAATTGTGGCTATCCCGAGACTGACAGAAAGGAAGGGGGAGAACAGACTGCTTGATCGTAATCTGTCAGGCTTCAAGAAGGACCATTCCACTTAGAAAGGTCTACTAACATTATAGCTGGTTAGAGCTACCAAAATGTCATCTCTCCTCATCCTGCTAGGACTCTCCTCTGCCTTCACCATTGTCACCCACCAGATCCTGTTTACCACCTTCTCTGACCTAAGCATCACTAGGATTAGTCTCAGGTGATTTCAGCCTGACCTCTTGGACAGATACTACTGTGTGTCCAGATGTGGAAAAGATGAATTGTTCACCAAGCAAGCACAGGAGTACCCTGAAGATCAGTGTTGAGACCTCCCCTCTTCTGGGTCTCTTTACACCTTCCCACTAGGCCCTATTATCCAGTCAGCGCTATGCCGATGATACGCAGCTGTAGATGTCATTCTCACCAAAGGAACACATGGTATTGGCTAGAATCTATACATGGATGATTGATTTTGCAGCCTGGATGAAGGAGCACCATCCCCAGCTCAGCCTGGCAAAGATGGATCTTCTTATCATCTTGTATGTCTATTCATCACTCTGTTCAGCTTGGCTTATTATCACTAACACCTGCCTGTTTGCAATCCATGGTGATTGATGACCAGCTGTCCTTCATTGACTGTTGCAATGGTCTCTTGGTCTTGCAGATTCCCATTATACAATATTTGCAATATTAGATCATATCTATCAACTCCTGCTCCAGACTTTCATGTTGTCGCATCTGGAGTATTGCAATTCTCTGCAGGCAGGAGTACCAACATTGTCACCAAGCAGGTATAGATGATTGAAAATGCAGCAGCATGTCTGGTGTTCAAGCAGTCGAGGTGGGCACATGTCAGTCCTCTTTTCAGAACACTACATGGGCTCCCTGAAGCATCACATATTAAGTTCAAAACTTTTAGCACCGACATACAGTAGGTGGGTCAGCACCGACATACAGTAGGTGGAGACATTTGTGAGGACCTATCCTTCTACTCAAATAGTCATTTCTGCCAATGAACAGCATCTAGTGGTGCCATCATCTATATGCTACACCGATCTCTCTCCCACTTGGACAGAGGCAGTGGTGCTGTAAGAATTATGTTTTTGGACTTCTCTAGCACCTTCATCACCATCCAACCTCTGTTTCTTCGGGACAAGCTGACTGAGATGGGAGTAGACTCACACCTGGTGGCATGGATTGTGGACTATCTTACAGACAGACCTCAGTATGTGCGCCTCGGGAACTGCAGGTCTGACATTGTGGTCAGCAACACAGGAGCGCCGCAGGGGACTGTACTTTCTCCGGTCTGGTTCAGCCTATGTACATCAGACTTCCAATACGATTCGGAGTCCTGCCACGTGCAAAAGTTCGCGGACGACACTGCTATCATGGGCTGCATCAGGAGTGGGCAGGAGGAGGAGTACAGGAAGCTAATCAAAGACTTTGTTAAATGGTGTGACGCAAACCACTTACACCTGAACACCAGCAAGACCAAGGAACTGGTGGTGGATTTTAGGAGGCCCAGGCCCCTAATGGACCCCGTGATCATCAGAGGAGACTGTGTGCAGAGGGTACAGACCTATAAATACCTGGGAGTGCAGCTGGATGATAAATTGGACTGGACTGCCAATACTGATGCTCTGTGTAAGAAAGGTCAGAGCCGACTATACTTCCTTAGAAGGTTGGCGTCCTTTAACTTCTGCAATAAGATGCTGCAGATGTTCTATCAGATGGTTGTGGCGAGTGCCCTCTTCTATGTGGTGGTGTGCTGGGGAGGCAGCATAAAGAACAAGGACGTCTCACGCCTGGAGAAACTTGTTAGGAAGGCAGGCTCTATTGCAGGAATAAAGCTGGACAGTTTAACATCTGTAGCAGAGCGACAGGCACTAAGCAAACTCCTGTCAGTCATGAAGAATCCACGGCATACACTGAACAGTGTCATCTCCAGGCAGAGGAGTAGCTTCAGTGACAGACTTTTGTCACTGTCTTGCTCCACTGACAGACTGAGTAGATCGTTCCTCCCCCACATTATGCGACTCTTCAATTACACCCGGGGGAGTAAATGCTAACATTACTCAAAGTTATTGTCTGTTTTTACATGCATTTTATTACTCTTTAATTTAATATTGTTTGTTTTTTTGTATCAGTATGATGCTGCTGGATTATGTGAATTTCCTTTTGTGATTAATAATGTATCTATCTATCTACGACTGCATGGACTCAAATCTCAATCTAGACCTGTGATTCTTAACCGTTTTTGAGTCATGGACCTCTTTAAGAATCTGATGAAAGCTATGGACCCCCTTCCCCAAAAATATTCACATAAACACAACTTCGCATGCAGTGAATATAATGTACTTAATTTATTGAGATTTGATTGTCTCATACATAATATAACATACACAAAGTATTATTAAACTTTAAAGAAAACAATCTAAAAAAACACTCCTTTTTATGCAAAAAGTAATGGCCACTAATTATAATTATGAAATACAATCCTCTTGTGCAAATTAAAACAGATCTACAACTACTACTGTTTTCTACTACCATTACTACTACTAGTACTACATCTACTATCTCGTTATCTACTTTATTTCAATGCGAAGGTTGTTCTTGTTTGCCTTGAATAAGAATATGAAACCATATAGTGGTCTTTGACAAGGTGACACACATATCATCTTTGACATCCAATCTGTTTTGACTTTTCGTTTTGATAGAAACAAGTGCTGAAAACCCTGATTCACAAAGGTATGTAGTAGCAAAGGGAATCAGAGCATTCATAGCTCACTTTACCAGACGAGGGTAGGCTTGTGTCAGTGCACACCAGAATTCTCCAAGACTCTTCGAGTTGAGTTCATTTTGTAACATTTCTTTGTCTTCAGGTCAGTGAGGTCATCTTTGACAAGGTCTTCATCAGTGATACAGTCCATGTCGGCTGGGAAAGGAGTATGAATCTATGTTTCAACTTTAAGGTCACCTGAGCCAAAGTAGCCTTTGAACAACAGTACTTGACTATATACTGAATGTAAATGTTAATTTTTATCTGACCCCCTGAAACCCATCGGGGTCCACGGACCTCAGGTTAAGAACCCCTGATCTAGACTCTTTTCATGTGGAGCTCCTAGCTGGTGAAATGAACTGTCCACTTTCATTCCAAATTTTGACTCCTTCAATGTGTTTAAGAAGAATTTGAAGACTTGCTTGTTTGGTGAATTTCCATCTAACTGATGTCAGATGTTAGGTTGTTTTGTAATTTGGGAATTGTAAGTAGAGTTCTTCACTTGTAATGATCGATTTTGTACCCTCGTCCTATAAAACGTGTCCCTGAACAGTGCCCCAGACTGATGTTTACTTGATTATGTTGACCTCTTTTGTAAGCTGCTTTGGTTAAAAGAGTCTGCCAAGCAAATTAATGCAATGCCAGAAGGTAGGGAAGTGGGTGAGCCACCCCATCCGATGGAGAGTCACAAGGCTTGTGTTAGAGAGGAAAAGTGAAGTTTGTTTCCATCAAGGTAGTTTTTGTTGGTTCCAGTCTGAACTTTCTTCCCGTTGTTTGTTTAATTTCTCGCTTACTCTTCCCTCACCACAAACCGGTATTAACCTTTAACACAGTGCTTTGTAACGCATCCCACTGCTCATTATCAGTCAAGACAGTCTGGCACTGAGATCTTTCCTCTACTCTTTCTATTTCATGGAATTTAGTTTTTTAAAATGTCCCCTTGATATCAAGAAATCCTGACTACCAACAAACCCATTAAACTTTATTTTTCAATTCTATTCCACCTCCTATAAACGATATACCCGAGGATTGTCCTCTGACCCAAACTGTCACTTATTTTCCCTGAACACTCCAGGTACATGTATGCATATCTTTTGGGTCAGCCCTTCTGTGTTCAGCTTTTGGTTTGCTGTGTGTGATTTTCTTACATTTATTTTCACTATTAGCGTTTTTTTACTTCTAGACTTTTGTTCACTTTGTTTATCTGTTGTCCATTTGTTTGACGATGCCATTTGTTTCGGGGACAATTGCAGCAAAGTTGCCCTTGCCTCTTCATATTCTGTTTCCCTTTCTGCCTGGAAGTCTTCTTTCTTTAATTTTATTCTTTTGTAACTTTCTTTTGTGAAGCAGCACGGCTGATAATTACACCATTCTGAAATCATTCCATGTATTCTAAATTGAAAATTACAAAAAAAACTTTTAATCTGTTTTTGCTTTTCGCCCTCCCCCACCATGACCTATCATCTATGTTGGGAGGAGTGAAAGCTTTAGATTCATCAAACATGTTTTGACGGATCTTAACGGTTTAGGGTCTCCTGATACCGAAAACATTGATATCTTGATGATGGCTATGTGTCTGTCACTGTGTGTGTGTGTGTGTCACAGTTTCTGAGGACGGTCTACAGCTAAAATGGCTGGATGGAAAAATACCAAACTTGAAACTTAAGCCTTGTAAGGAGAGCATGATGTGCTGATTAGTTTTTGAGCCAAATCGTGCAAGAGAAAGAGGTTCTCTATGCAGAGGCAGGCAAAGTAGATCCTGGAGAGCTGCAGTGGCTGCAGGTTTTTGTTCCAACCCAGTTTCTTAATGAGAAGTCAATTATTGCTAATGAAGCACTTATTGCTCAAGTGACATTTTTCTGCTTCTTTTGAGTGGTATCTCTTGTTAAGATGGAGAACTGCTGACTCTGTTGTCATTTGCATCTCGTTGCGAATAAGGACCCATTAAAGACAGTGAATGCACCTGTTTAACACTGAAATAAGCAATTAAGGGTGGGGAACCTTAACAGGCGAGACCACTTAAATGAAGCTGAAAAATGTCACTTGAGCAATAAGTGCTTCATTAGCAAAAACTGACTTCTCATTAAGAAACTGGGTTGGAACAAAAACCTGCAGCCACTGCGGCTCTCCAGGTTCGACTTTGCCTACCTCTGCTCTAGAGGAACCCTCAAATACCATAATTCTGAAATTAATTATGAATTCTTCTCATCAATTGCTATCGAAATGACCTATTTTATGATCAGAAAGATCAGCAGCTGAGCGATAAATAATTCCCGAAATGTTATCGAATACTTTAGTGACTTGGTTCCTAGGGTGCAAAGCCTACTGAATTTTTTCCCTTGAATTCTCTCTGTGTGAATCCTCCCAGTCTGTGTTCCTATACATTGTAAAGTTTTACTGTCACTTTAATCCTTAAAAGCTCATGCAATATTGTTCATTTGAGCCGTACCTATTAATGTGAGCCAACAAGGAAATTCAGAAATATCTGGGCCATCAGTACCGGAGATGTATTAATGCTTTAAAATATCGCTCTGTGCCAAGGACAGCTCACTCTGTAGGTGTCAGTCATTCATTGTGTCTTTGGTTTTGGCTCTAAACTTACTTTTACTTGTAAAATCCGGCCGAGGAGTGAGTCACAGCAACTGAATGACTAACTCGTGTAAAATTTGACACTACAGAGAAGTAAAATAATACTTTGCAAATTTTGTTTTGTAATCACATTGATGATGATTTTGTAGGCAGTTCCATGATTTAAACGATCAGTTATATCAAATAATGAAATGAGTATCTGATACAATTCCTTTGGTTTGTACTTGGGTGATTACCCTGATATTTCTCTGCCTGCATTTTTTGAATGAAAGCATATGCCTATTGTGGCCTGCAGGGGGTGCACCAGCTCCCCAAACCCGACAAAAGCAGATGCAGACACAAGTCCAGAACAACACACAGCTTTTATTTGGTCGTGGGAAACTCTTCCCAATCATCTCCCGCGCTGCCAACACAGTACAATAACTAAAATTAAGCACACAACACTTTGCCATCTTTTCTTTGTTTCTTCCTTCTGTCTTTATCTCTCTGTTTCTGCCTCCACTTGTCCTCTAGCAAGCTTTGTCTTCTCCCTCCCGACCAAGGAAGCATTTCCGGTGTTCTGTCAGCATGGTCTGGAACACTTGCAATGAAACATGGCTCCGCAGTCCCTTCAGCACCCCCTGGTGGCACCCATGGAACCCAACAGGGCAGTGTCAAACTCCAACTCCCATTAAACCCTGTGGAAATCTGAGGCACCACTGCAACCCAAAGTTGCTACCATCTAGCACTCTGGACATGTTCTCTCCTTTGGTCCTTCCATTATGGAGGTATCCCATCTGGGTAAGGGCCCTGGTCGCCCGCCACACTATTAAATAAATATAAAAGTTCATCTATGGATTTACTGAACCTGCTTAATTCAAAACAGAGTCATGGTGAGCATTGCAGGAACCAACTCTGAGTGGAGACACCAAGACATTACTGAGAACACTGGGCGAGTTTATTTTAGTTAGCCAGTCTAAACTAACCTTCGAAATGCAACGTTGTCGAAGACAACTGGTCTGCCTGGGGAGGTCATGTAAACTTCACAGCGAAAGTGTGCTAGTCTGCAGCGCTAATCACTACACCATCCGGCTGCCTGTACAGTGGCGTAGCGTGGGTGTCAGCCGCCCGGGACGGAGGAAAATTTCGCCTCCTCCTTATTTAGGTATTTCAATTTAAAAGACTAAAATATACAGTAATTCTTTGCCGCCCGCTAAAAGTGCCGCCTGGGGCGGGCCGCCCCTGCCGCCACTGCCGCCCCTGCCGCCCCACTACGCTACGCCACTGTGCCTGTATATCTATATGTGGTAATGTGGAGAGTAATAAAACTGAAAGGTGCAGCTCCATGAAAATTACTTTTTCCTGGTCTTTCTCCTTTTACCGATCATTAATTGCACTAAGCATAGTTGAGAATATATGAACACGAGAAGTTTCAAAACCAGAAGAGATTATTCAGTTCACCAAGTTCAACTGCTGTGCTCATAGCTCATCCAATATCTCGTCCAGATACCTTTTAAAAATGGTCAAGGTACAGTAAATTTGTGCGTGATGGTAGGTGTTATGAAAGGGACTATAAATTTGAATAAGGGGTTCACATGACTTTAGCCTGGCATTCTGGGTGAGGCCATCTTTGGTGATGAGTCCATTTTCATTGAAGGCATTCAGCACATTAAAGCTCCTATAGATAGATAGATAGATATGTAAGGCACTATATGATTGATAGATAGATAGATAGATAGATAGATAGATAGATAGAGGAATGGTGACTCTATACTGGCCCAATATAAGTAACGGTCCTGTCCAGTGTTGGTGCCTACCATGCTACCGATTCTGTGAAGACGCTATAAATGAAAAAAAAAAAAATTTATAAAAAAGGATATTTCAAGAAAGAAGACTAACATCTGCAAATCCAATTTTAACTTGTTATTTAAGATGAAAGCTCTCGCCTTCAGAATTAGAAATTCATCACTTGGCAGGTTCACAGCGTCTTCTGCAATTTACAAGATGCCAGCTGTGTGATTACTTGAAGAAGGATGTTTTCAAAGAGCAAATCATCCAGGTGAATGCTGAGGCTCTCACTGCGGCGTCCTGGAATTCAAGGCGAAGTCTTCCTGTAAACAGTCAGTGATGATCACATGTCTGCAGTACTTTCGGATCCTTCCTGTTATAAGCAGCCTGTGAAGGTGACATTCAGTAATGGGATTTACTTGCAGTTACTGGGCTGCTGGCAAGAATCACACACTCTGAAAGGAAGAGAAAAAAAATACAAACTTTATGTTCTTAGGAATCTGACTAAAGTGTTATTAGAAATGGAATAAGCTTATGAGTGAAAATAAAGAAAAAAAACTGGGTAGAATGAGATACGAAAGGAATGGTTTGAATGAACTAAAAGGAGGATCAAAGGGAAAGCAAGCCCTGCCCATCTATTCATTCATCATTCCATCTACAGTACATTCAGTACCTGCCTAATTGAGTTCAGGCTCATGGAGGCCAGAGTCCATCCCATCTGCATCAGATGCATAGCAGAATTACTTGCTAATCAGCCTAACCAATACATCTTTAGGATACTGAAGAAAAAAAATGAAGACACAAGTTAAAAAAATGCAACCTCCATACAGGCCGTGGTTTTCAGACCAAACATACTTATCGACTGTGCCACCGTGCTGTCAAAATACAGGCAGGTCTAAATTGATAGGTAAGCAAAGACAAGCAGAAGTATCAAAGGGTAAGAAGTCCAACATTTTGTATTCCCAGGAATATTCCACTCACTTAGTAACTGGGCAAAGAAATGGGGGGCAGGTGCTTTGGCAGGTATTGACTTGATTGGCAGGAGGAAAAGAGACCTGTAGGGGTACAGGAAGAAACTGGAGGTACTGTAACCACCCCATCAAATGGTAGGCCACAGCGATATAGGCATTGTCAGTTGCTTTGGGTTCTTTATGTTACTGCTTCCATTATATACCCTTCCTATTTCCCTATGTATCCCTCAATATCACTGGATATCTAAAACCCATCAACAGCCTCTACATACTGGCCAGTACTGATCCACTAAATATAAGTAGAAATGTGTTGAGTAGGTGGGAAAAACAGAGTCAGCTAGAGGACCCCAGACACTCACTGTACAGCCATACCAATGTTGCTAAACATCTGAAATCCCGGAAGACACCCCAGGGACTCAAAAGTCAAAGGAGGAAGGCCGGACTTATGGCACAAACACTTTAGAGACATCAACTCAATTAACATGCCCAGACTAGAAGTAGGAGACCATTTTCCCGCTGGGGCTGAATTGGACTGGACAACACAGAAAAATCTTAAGTGCCTATGCACTAACATTATCAGATCCAAAGTCAACAGGACCAAGTTGGGGTACTCCAATGACAGCGATCTATGTGACTATGGGGAAAAAGAGACCATGGAACATATCCTAATCTGTCCACATGGACGAAAAATAAACATGGAGGACCTCACCATAGCCATGGACAGGCCTATAGCCTGTGCTTGCCACTAGAAGAGCATATAAAACCTTGGTTTAAGGATTCGAGAGGAAGAAGACTGTGAAGCTGAAAGAACTCAGCTGGATCAACTTTATCAATGCCTTTGAGGATTTTGAAGGCCTGAATTAGCTCACAATGCAGTCTCCTCTACTCAAAGCTAAATAGTTTTAGGTAAATCTGTCAGCGGAGGACATGTCATTATGTCCTAGGCTTCACTTGGTTGCTCCCTATTATGGAGCCTCAAGTGCTGCTGTGTCTTTTTTGCAACAAAGCATGATACCCCCTTAGGTGGCTGTCGGAACCCCGACCTCACAGCCACTTCTCCACTCTTTTCATAACCTTGTCATTAATCACAACCTTTTCCACAGATGGCATCTAAAAAGGCTTCAAAGAAGTGGAAATCTGAGATCCGGGGCTTTAGAGTGGAGTGGATAGGGAAGAACAGTTTTATAAAGTTATCAAATGTGTGTGCTGATGTGTTGTATCTTTGAAGGAGGGCTTCTTCAAAATTATAATTGAGACAATCTGTTGAATGTTTTAGGAGTTTGAATATACAGATCTGACTTAACGACTTGACAATGTACCAGAATTTTGACCAAAATCACCATTCTGCATCTAAAAAACAGTGGCAATCAATTTCTCTGCTGAAGGATTAGCTTTAAATCACTTTTTCCTAGAAGTTAGACAATGGTTTTTCATTGACTTTAATTTTGTTCCGCTATTCAAAGTAATGGATCTGTATTTCATCCATGGTGATGATCTCGGAAAATACTTTCATGCTCAGTCTTATAATGGGAGAGCAAATTTGAGCACACTTCTTTTGTAGTTTATTGATGGATAATTAGACCTTGTGGAATCCAATATTGACACCGGTTTGAATATACGAAGGCAAGGATGTTATTCACACTTCAGTTGCAAACTGGCAGTTTAGTTGTTATGGGAGGTATATTCTGCAAAAAAGGAAATGAAAATTGAAATTATATAATGAAAATGTAATCTCTGTTTTGACATTTCATTTTCAAAGTCTTGAGAAATTCTGGTTTGACTTTGTGTCGAATGGGCGGCTGCTCACTGAGTCTCGGTTGAGGCACATCACCTGCATTGTGAGGGAGCGTCAGTTACAGCACTACGGCCATGTGACGTGATTCCCAGAGAGTGATCCGGTTCACAGGACCCTCATTGTTAAAGACCTGAGTGGCTGGATCAGGCAAGGGGACACTCACATAACACCTGGCTGTGGCAGATAGACGATCATTTCCAGGGGGTGCCTGGGGGGGTTGCCAACCAGAATCCTGAGCTGTTTAATCATGTGGTGGTACCAGCACATGCTCCCCAACCTGACCTACGCACAAGAATGCTGTAAAAATAAAAAATAAAATGAAATTACTCCAGGATGAAGCAGTTCGGAGATGCCACAAAAGTGCTGTGTCTGCGAATGCTGCTTTTTTTAACCGTCTTCTCCGGTAGTCCCACCTCTTCAGACAGTTGAGCACATGGATGAAATATAATGAGTTTGTGATTAGCAAAATAGTGGTGTGCCTTGGGTTTCAGAAAGTGTGCTACCACAGAATGAAAGGTTGGGAAACACTGATGTAGAGGGGTAAATTATATAATACTGCAAACAAACAAAAATACAAAGCATCCCGTTTCATTTCTGTGTAATTAAATGTAAATTATGACGTAATAAAGGCAAATTTTTGTCTTGATAAATATTGTAATTAAAAAGCACATTCATTACTTCATTAACTACAAATTTGCATTGCCTTCGGATTTTGTGAGACAGTTCCGCAGTTAAGCTCACAGTATGGAGGTGAAAAGATGAAAATGCTGTGAATTAAGCACAGTCGATGTGAGAAGTATCCTATCAATCAAAGTTCCTGCAGCTATGAAGGACAAAGAATTGTGGGAAATTGAGGAGCAACGCCCTGCCCACTGACCCATGCTATTTGCACGTTGAGATTTTGAAAATGCAAAGTGGAAAGTGAAAATTCGCTGAGCAGCAGGCGGCGCCAGTGCTGATTTGTATTTTTACTTTTTATTTTTGCAGACTAATTGCTGTTCAGGCTAAAAATAAAATTGCAGAAAGTGTTATTTCATTTTATTTTTAATTTTTGCAACCATCTTGTGCACAGACTTTGAAAATGAAATTGCAAAAGAGAGATTGCAATTTTATTTTATAATTTTAATTTTCATTTCCCTTTTTTGCAGAAAATATTTCCCATACAGTTGCAGGCTTTCTGGTTATGGTCTGTGGGTCCTCTTGAATAAATTAAACAGCACATTAAAGCAGCTTCATCTCTGCCTGTTGCTGAATAAGCTCTGAATGGCCTTTCTGAGAGCCTGCAATTCATGAAGCCCAATGACTCACAGTGCTTTTACCCGCAGCTTTATCTCTGAAAGTTTTTCTACCTCCCTTCAATGGTAACTGCTGATTCCTTGTCTGCCACAAGAAATTCAATAACAGCCCGTTGCACATTACTCTACCAAGTCAATTTTGAGGGCCACCTGAACAATCTCTAGGAAAAGAGACTGCATAGTCGTGGGACATTTCAATTCAATCACACAATAAAGTTCACTTATTTCCTGGTAATTAGGACTGGAGTATGAAAAGTATGGTTTTTGGTATTTCACACAAATTGTTTAACTCAATGAAACATTTTGTAAAACCAGTCTGTACCCTAGCAGCCATCCGTGGGTTGAGAGCCACTCATGCACACCACACTCACTTATAGCAGGCCAATTTAGAGTCATTAATACAACTAACATTCACGTCTTTGGCTGAAAGACAAAGTACTTGGAGAAAAATCAGCACAGATATGAGGGGCATGTGCAAGCTCCACAGTTCAGAAGTTTAAAGAAAAAGATCACAAAACCAAAAGTGGCACAATTGGTATGAAGGTGCCTTACAGGTCTATAACATAACATAAATAAATAGCACCAAAGATTATTGTGAGGTTGTAACATAGCTAGGAGATGCAACAAGCAATAGTGTAGTCAGGGCAGGCAGAAAGTCGATAGTGAGAGATCAATAAACACTGGCAACCAAGAACAAAAGAATGAGATGAAATAGTAAGTATACCTGTTTTGTCATGGTATATAGTAATATATTACTCTACTTTCCCCTTTTGTATTATTAATATGTAGCTTTTGTCAGAAAAAACTCACAGACTTACCACTATTTACAAAGTATTGTACCATATAACTTCCCTCCACCTTCCCTTCTACATTTATAACCTCAAGCAATTAGGTGTAGTAAAAGACAAGCAGGAGTTAAGTTACACTTTAAATAATGTATTATTGATAATATTCATAAATAATAGCAATATGCAAAGTGCATTTGAATTTTGGCAACCATATAACCCGATGATGTGTAGTTTCAGGCGGCACACAGACTTGTTAGTTACTTAAAATGTTTCTAGTTAAGTCCTCATTTTTGGTCAGTTTTCCCCAGAACAGGCCAATGGCCTGTCTCAATATGGCTGCCGAGCTGTGCTCTTCATTGTGTTGTGCTTTTCAGTTCATGATGTGTGAGATGCTCTTTCATCAGTTGGCATGAGAGAGAGCTAGGGAGGGGTAAAGCAAGTAAATTTATAGGTTCTCTGTCCAAACCCTACAGCCAATAGGGCATCATGGCACTTAAAAGCTTCCAAAATTCCAAACAGCCTACTTCAGACCAATAGAGCACAGAATACCTTCACACCTGCCCCCAAAACCATGTGTTAGGGTGAAGCTTGCCAGCTAGATAGTTGGCCTCCATGCGGGGGTTGACTAAGAGAGAATCACTTACCAAACTTGTCCCAGGCACTTCCCCCAACCAGGTCGTAAAATTACAAAGAGACTTAATCCTAAAAGGGGTAGGGGTACTTAACCATACAAATAAAGACATATAAATTATTTATCAACTTATATGCAAAATTTCACACCACAACAAAACCCCATGGGAATTGTTGATGTTTTCAACATATTTGGACTGGCAAACATTAGATCTTCATGCAAACAGTGCCTACCAGATCAAGGTGATGTACTAGAACAAACGAGTGACGCATAAAATTGACATGGTGTATTCATTCTTATAATCTAAATTAACAAAAATGCAGTAACATGGACAAAGTAAGTCGACCCCTACTTTTATCACCATTTCAAATAAATATAATTAGAATCAGGTGTTCTACGTTAGGTACCAATGATTAGAACCTCCTTAAGGACTACACAGGTGGACCCTGTTTTATTGTGGGTCTGGTGTTCTCGTTGCTGTCATCGTATGTGGTGTCATCATGCCAAGATCACAAAAGCTCTCTAAAGCCCCCAAAGAGGAGGCTATGGATGCCTGTTTGTCTAGTAAGAGATTTAAAAAGATAACCAAATTATTTGAAATCAACATTCCAATGTTAGATAAATCATGTCAAAGTGGCTTAGATTTTAAATGACTGCTAATCTGTCCAGGAGTGGATGGTCAAGCAAATTCAGCTAAAGAGCTGACTGTTTTATAGTAAAAGAAATTCCCAAAAACCTCAAAAATTTCTTGTGAGATCTGCAGGTAGCTCTTGGAAAAGTTGGTGTCAGAGTGCATTTGTTCATAATAGGAAAGAGCAACATGCATATAATGTGTGCCAGGAGAAAGCCTTTTCTGTCCAAAAAGAACATTACAGCAAGCCCGCTGTTTGCCATTGAACATCTAGGCAAAGACCAGGCCTTCTGGAACAATGTGCTATGGACAGATGAATCAAACATGGACTTGTGTGGCTACAGTAACAGTAGACACATTTGGAGCAAACTGATGACAGCGTTTCAGGAGACCCTCATACCAGCTGGGAAACACGGTGGTGGAAATGTTATGGTTTGGGGTTGCTTTGCTGCTTCAGGACCGGGCAGCTTGCAGTCATTGAGTCAACTGTGAATTCTGCAACATATCAAAGGGTGTTTGAGGAGAATGTGAGTTCATCTGTCTTAAAGTTAAAGCTGAACCAGAAATTGACCTTTCAACACAATAATTATTTGAAGCATGTTAACAAATCCATTAAGGAGTGGCTCAGAAAAAAGAAATGGAGGGTTATGGACCAGCCTAGTCAAAACCCCGATTTGAATTCCAGTGAAATGTTGTGAGTGGATTTGAAACAGGGAGAACTTGCAAGAAAACCCACAAACACCTTGCAAGTGGATGAATTTTGTAGGGATGAGTGGTCACAACTTTCACAGAGTTGATGTCGATGGAACTGGGGGGCAGTTATGTGAAACAAGTGCCAAAGGGTGCAAAACCAACTTTGGAGGTCAATAGTGTAGTTTTCCCCTAGTAGACCATCACATTTATTCATATTTTTATTGAAAAATTGAAAAGGCAAATTTTCCTTCTGTTTTAATTTAAGTATATCACCTTTATCTGCATTACGATCTACTGTTTGCTTGTGGAAATACAGTATCTTCCTATAAGGGTGCACTTATGTTTTCACATGACCGTATGCAGCGTGTTCATGTTGTTTTGACTTTTGTTTTTCTCTATATAGTAACTTGCGATGGTGCATGCAGTTAATGGGGCTGCATATTGTGTATTTTAACAAATCTGAATCTTTATGTGTATTTATTATGTGATTAATTTGTAAAGCTGTCAATGTATTATAATCTGTGAACAGAACTCTGAGCCTGACCTCAGTGAAGAGCGATACACAAAAACAAACTGAATTGAATGTATGAAGTAATGCAAGGGTTAGGGTTAGGGCCAGCATATAGTAACAGTGTCACACACAAGCTTTAGTTCTGATTGCACTGACTTGTTCAATGAAGCAGACAGACAGTTTTCTGTTTCTCAGATGCACATGACTGGCCATCTTCTTCAGGAAACAATAGACAGAACTATAAATAAAGAATGTTCCTTGTAAGGCGACTCTGAAGTGGCTAGACAGATTATCGATGTGGCGGCAGCTGCTTCTGTCAAACAGCAAAATCGAAGTACAATTTCCAATGACAGAAAGAAGAGTAGGTGTACTAGCTGTCAAAAAAGAAATGGTCATGGTGACATAGGCCTTGAAGCACAGAACTGCTGTGGCATATAAAGCTTACTTTTGAGAAGAATAGCTATACTCCTTGGGTGTTAATCCTGGCTTTATTTTGCCTTAATGCATTAGCTCTCCTGTCTTCTATAAGTTCATTACTGCTGGAAAAATGGACTACTATGCAATGGTCAAAATAATGTTTGCCCTGGAATGACTGGAAAAATGAATTTTTGAAAGAGCTTTCTATTAGCATCCCTGCCTTAAAGTGAGTTTTATGGTAATACCAGATAAAATCAATCAAAAAGAAATGTAAAGATCATCTACAGTTAAGGGACCCTTGCATTATTTCTGAGAAGATTTTGGGCACAGGCAGCAATGAGCAGACAGATAATACAATCTTTAGATCAATGAGCCGTGCAGCAATGAATCATTCTTACCATATATAGGAAGACTAAATTCTGAGCACTGTTTGCATATTCTCTCTATGTCCATTTGGCTGGAGGAATACGGCTTCCTCCAACAGCCCAAGGACATACTGCAATATTCTAAACTTGTTCAGACTGCATGAGTGGGGTCAGGTGATAGGCAATGTTCAGATACTAGGATGATTCCTACTGTTATTAGGCTGCCTTCCTTCTATGTAGTGTCTGCATGTTCTCGTAGTGTTAAGCTGGGCCTAAAGGCAGACAGACAAAGTGAATGATGATTGTAAAACGGCTCAGATTCTGCGAGTATGGGCATGTGATGGACATTATTTAAAACACAGTGGGATTCTTGGCTGAGTAGAAATGGTATGTTCTCCCTGCATATATTTGAATCACAGCCCGATGACATAATAATTAATCCCTTTAAATTTGTTCAGTTTCAATGGCTTGTGTTTTCCTATATGTATGCAGACTTCACAAATGTTAATATGAACTTATCTGACTAATAACACCTTTCCTTCATTTGCTAATGACCAGTGAAACATGAAAGTTCATACACCTTCCTTGTCATGAAAAACAATGGGATGCTGGTGCCTGCTGTGTCTTACTTGACATCAAATCATCGTGATACTCAGACATTGTCACAGGTAAAATGAGAGCCTCACAACCACCCACTGCTCAGAAAAATCTATTGTCTATGAACTGCCTAAACTGCCTAGATCTAGACATAGTGAGAAATTAATGAGATCTCCATGGTATATAAGAAGCTAAAAAAATAAGGAAAAAACAGATGTATATAGTGAATGACACTTTGTCACTACTTGTAGGGCATATGAGTGCATTAAAGTATAAAAATAGTATTAGGGAAGCTAAAAGACATTTGGGGAGAAATACAACATATTAGGCTTAATAACTCTGTCACTAACTGTAGAGCATGTGAGAGGATTAAATCATAAAAAGGGTATTAGGGAAGCAAAAGGGCATTTGAAGGGAAATACTGCATACCAGACTAAAGATGACACAAAGAGATCCTTTCAACATTTTAGTAATAAAAGAACAGTCAAGGCAGAAGTGAAAAGTATTAAGAATGACTTGCATTTTATTGAAATTTATATGGTCGATAACCTCCCAAAAGTAACAGGGACTACTAAGGAGGCACTTAGTGACTTTGAAATTATAGAGGTAGAAGTACTGTTTAGATTAAATTGGCTGGAACCTAACAAATTACCAGGATCAGGTAACATTTATCCTTGAGTGCTTAAGGAGGTAATTGATGCATATGTAATATCTAGGAGTAGTAGCGGACTCATCACTATCTTCATCCTATTAGTGAACAGAAGCAATCAAGAAGGCTAATAGGATGTCAGGTTTTATGTATGTATGTATATATATATATATATATATATATATATATATATATATATATATATATATATATATATATATATATATAGATGTAGATATAGATATAGATATAGATATAGTATATTAAAGGAAAACTTTTTAATCAGAGTATAGCATCAAGTCAATGAAACTTCTGGGCTATTGATCTGGACAGTTAAGCCGCCTCTAATGGTGCTCTCTTTCTTTGTCAGGAGACCCCGCTTTATTTTCGGGATCTCCTGCTTGATCTGGGCTTGTCCACAGTCTGAGTCTTGTAGCAGAGGGGCCTGTTAATCAGTTTCAGCTTCTTTGGTGTTAATGAAATTAACAGCAGGTGCACTAGAGGGGCAACAATGAGATGACCCCCAAAACAGGAATGGTTTAAAAGGTGGGGGCCACTGACATTTTTCCCTCCTCATCTTTTCTGACTGTTCTGTCACTGGTTTTGCATTTGGCTACGGTCAGTGTCAGAACGGGTAGCATAAGACGATACCTGGACCCTACAGAGGTTGCACAGGTAGTCCAACTTCTCCAGGACGGCACATCAATACGTGTCATTGCCAGAAGGTTTGCTGTGTCTCCCAGCACAGGCTCAAGGGCATGGAGGAGATTCTAGGAGACAGACAGTTACTCTAGGAGAGATGGACAGGGCCTTAACCCATCAGCAGGACCGGTATCTTCTCCTTTGGACAAGGTGGAACAGGATGAGCATTTCCAGAGCCCTACAAAATAACTTCCAGCAGGCCACTGGTGTGAATGTCTCTGACCAAACAATCAGAAAAAGACTTCATGAGGGTGGCCTGAGGGTCCGACATCCTCTAGTGGGCCCTGTGCTCACTGCCCAGCACCATGGAGCTCGATTGCCGTTTGCCATAGAATACCAGAATTGGCAGGTCCACCACTGGTTCCCTGTGCTTTTCACAGATGAGAGCAGGTTCACCCTGAGCACATGTGACAGATGTGAAAGGATCTGGAGAAGCCATGAAGAATGTTATGCTGCCTGTAACATTGTTCAAAATGACCAGTTTGGTGGTGGGTCAGTGATGGTCTGGGGAGGCATATCTATGGAGGGATGCTCAGACCTCTACAGGCTAGACAATGGTACCTTAACTGCTGTTAGGTATTAGGATGAAATTCTTGGACCCATTGTCAGACCCTATGCTGGTGCGGTGGGTCCTGGGTACCTTCTGGTGCACGACAATACCAGGCCTCATGTGGCGAGAGTATGCAGGCAGTTCTTGGAGGATGAAAGAATTGATACCATTGACTGGCCCCCACGTTCACCTGACCTAAATCCAATAAAAAACCTCTGGGACATTATGTTTCTGTCCATCCCACGCTGCCAGGTTGAACCTCAGACTACCAGGAGCTCAGTGATGCCCTGGTCCAGATCTGGGCGGAGATCCCCCAGGACACCATCCGTTATCTCATTAGAGAATACCCCAACATTGTCTGGCATGCATACAAGCACAAGGGGCCCATAGAAACTAATGAGTATGATTTGGAGTTGCTACAATTAAATTTCAGCAAAATGGACTAGCCTGTCTGCTGCATCATTTTTTCACTTTGATTTTCGAGGTGTCTTTGAATTCAGCCTGCTGTAGGTTGATAAGATTCATTTCCATCAAACGATGTGGCATCCTTTCATTCCTTTTAGTCCATATCAGTAGAGATATCAAGCAGGACTTTTTTCCCATTGAGATCTGATGTATTTTCAAAGTGTTCCTTAAATTTTTTTGAGCAGTTCACGTATCAGTTCACATGTCACGATTTGTGGAGTCCAACTCAATGGAGGTATACCATATATTAAACTAGTGAGACTGGACCTGAAATACTGTGTTTAGTTTTGGTCTCCATATTACAAAAAAAATATGGCAGCACCACAGAGAGTCAAGAAAAGAGCAAGTAGGCGCTTATTACAGGACTTAGAGGTACAAGTTATGAGGAGAGACTGAAGGAGTTTCAGGAGATTCAGTTGAAACAAACAGAGATTAGGATGTGATATGATTGAAGTGTTTAAAATAATGAAAGGAATTAGGAGTGTATCCCAGAAGTTATTTTAAAATAAATTCTGCAACAAGAGAAAGGGGACACAGTTAAAAACTCATCAAGGGCAGGTTTCGCAGAAATGTTAGAAAGTTTTTTTTTCATGTAAAGAACCATAGCTGCAAGGAATAAATGACCAAGTAGTGCGGTGGAAAGTCTGACTTTAGGGGCCTTCAAATCTTAACTTGATGTTATTTTGGACAATCAAGGTGAATAAGATGGGTAAGCATTTTTGGTCTCATTGGCCTGTTCTATCACAATTGTTCTAATGTGCTAACTGAAACAGCAACACCTCAAGTTTAGAATCAAACAGCTTTGAGGTAAAAAAAGGCCAAGCCACGATAACATGGACAGAATATGCACATGCATACACACTCACTGCATGACTGAAATTGCACAGTGTATGGCCGTTAGCAGTTATAACTACAGTGTAGCTAGGGTAGAAAAAAAGTTGAAGAAATTAATTTTATATACATGCCTGTTCTTCCCATACCAGGAATGTGTGCTTCATATAAAAAAAGCTGCTGGATTCTTTTCCAAGAAATGAAGGAAACTTATGTGCCCACATGTGCTCCTTCCACTTCTTGGAAAAGAATCTTTGGTGGCTTTGCATGGTTCAAAATCAAGATGCAAAGTGAAAAAATGGCAGTAATTTTAATGCATAAAGATAAGGAAATGAAGAGACAGAATTGTTTTCAGGAAAGTAGTCAAGTGTGTTGCCAGAAGCACCTAAGAGTCTAATGCCTAATCTCAATACTATTCTCTAAATCAGAATCAAAGTAGAGTGCTTAGTTGTTTGCTTAAACCAACACATAACACAGCAAAATACTTTTAGAGAGAATCCACAACCTTGGACAAAATGCAGTTTACCATATAAATGTTTATATGGTTGTGCTGATGACAGCATCATGTATGAGTTCTGTGACCACATCCCTTAGTGAAGGGTCACTATGTCATAGCAAAGGCCCAGCAAAATTGTGGTGCCCGTACTAAACAAACTGGCAGTTTGGGAAAATTTGAAATGTAATATCTGATAGCAGTTGATAGCAGCATCTCTCCTCTGCACATGTCCAAACCAATGCAATCTTGCCTCTCTGACTTTGTCTCCCAACCGTCCAACCTGAGCTGACCCTCTAATGTCCTCATTTCTAATCCTGTCCACCCTCGTCACACCCAATGCAAATCTTAGCATCTTTAACTCTGCTACCTACAGCTCTGTCTCCTGCTTTCTGGTCAGTGCCACCGTCTCCAACCCATATAACATATGCTGGTCTCTCTACCATCCTGTAGATCTTCCCTTTCACTCCTGCTGATAACCATCTATCACAAATTACTCCTGACACTCTTCTTCACCCATTCCATCCTTCCTGTACTCTCTTTTTCACCCCTCTCCCACAATACCCATTATTCTGTACTGTTTATCCCAAGTATTTAAACTCATTCACCTTTGCCAACTCTACTTCTTGCATCCTCACCATTCCTCCGACTTCCCTCTCATTTACACACATATATTCTGCTTTGTTCCTACTGATCTTCATTCCTCTCCTCTCCAGACCATATCTCCACCTCTCCAGGGTCTCCTCAATCCGCTCCCTACTCTCGCTACAGATCACAATGTCATCAGTAAACATCATAGTCCAAGGGGACTCCTGTCTAATCTTATCTGTCAACCTGTCCATCATCATTGCAAACTGTCACACTTCCCTCGTACATATCCTGTACAACTCTTACATACTTCTCTGCCACTCCCAACTTCCTCATATAATACCACAACTCCTCTCGAGGCACCCTGCCATATGCTTTCTCCAGACTAACAAGTAATAAAATTGGATAAAGTCGGAGACTGGCAAAAATTGCCTTCTAATTAAACAGTTGACATTGCCCACCCCTGCACACACAGTATCACAGCTGTCACATACTGTCCAGTTGAAAGACCCAGCAAGGTGGCACAATGGAAAACACTGCTACTTCATAGGTGAAGAAGACAGGATTCCAATCTCAGTCCAGGCACTGTGAACATGAGTTGGGTTATGTTATGTTATCATTAGTGGGGTCCCTCAGGGGTCTGTCCTTGGACCGTTACTTTTTCTCATTTATATTAATGACACTTATTCTGATATAATTAGTACACTTCTGAAATTTTCAGGAGACACTAAAAATGGAAGAATGGGAGACACCGATGAGGCTAGAAAAAAAATTCAGAAAGACCTGGACAAGACTCAGGACAGAAAGAACTCGGAAAATGCAGTTTAATATGGAAAAATGCAACATGTGGGCAAAGGGAACATCAATTATAAATGAAAGATGGGAGACACTATTCTACAAGAAGCAACCTCTGAAAAGAATTTAGTGGTTTATGTTGATACATTTGTATCATCTAAGCAATGTACAGAAGCAATTAAAAAAGCAAATTAAATGTTAGATTATATTGTTAAAACTGCTGCATATAGATCGTGGGATGTCATTCTTGAACTATATAATTCACTAGTAAGAGCGCATGTATATGGTGTATTTTGCACAGTTCTGGGGCCTCATATATAAATGGTGGATACACATCATTTCCATGCTCACACCGAGATGTATAAAAACTAAACTTGTCATAAAGCCACGCACATTCTCACGGCAGACACCCCCACCCCACCACTTTGCGTACGCACATTTCCACCTTTGTCTGTACGCCATGCTTTAGTGTGAATTCTACGCAGTGCGATGAGGCCCCTGGTCACCAAACTATGAGCAAGACACAGCAGCACTTGAAACTGTGCAGATGAAAGCAACTAAGTGCATCCCAGAATTTAATGTGACAGACTCAGAGAATGAAACCCTTTTAGTCTCAAGCAGAGAAGACTGCATGGAAACCTAATCCAGGTCTTCAAACTCCTCATAGACATTGGTGACGAAAATCAGCAGAATTCTTTCACGTTAACAGTGAATTACATATTTGAGGAGTGGAAATTAAGGGCAAGTGCATTTAAGACTGAATCCAGGAAGCACTTCTTTACTTGAAGAGTTGGGGGACCCTGCAACAATTAAATTAGTTAAATTTTAATTAAAAAATTAGTGTGAAAGATCAGCCTGACTACAGACAGACACCAGGACACAGAGAAGTCCAAACACATGCTTTTATTTTGTTTCTTCACTACTCAGTCCTTTGCACCTCACACACAGTGCACAACTCACCAACACTATTGCTCACAGTCTTTTCTTTCCTTCCTCTCTGCCACACTCACTCCTCCACTCGCAAGCTCCATCCTCTGCCTCCCAACTCTGGCTCCCTGAATGGAGTGAGGCGGCCCCTTTTATAATGCACCCGGATGTGTTCCAGGTGCTCCCTGATGACCTTCCTGCAGCACTTCCTGGTGTGACAGAAGTGCTGCATGGGTACCCAGAAGCACTCCTGGTGTGCCTGCTTCCTAGTCTGATAGCACTTCCTGGTGTGGCGGAAATGCTGCATACCATGGCTTCTGAACCATCCAGGCACCCCCTGGCGGTGGTCATGGGTCTCCACAAGGTTGAGCTTCCAAGCTCTGTTTCTGTGGCCCCAACACCCAACTCTTCTGGTCCTTCTATCCTCCAGGTGCCCCAAATGGGCATGAGTCCCAGCCGTCTGCCACACTAGAAAGACAAGGAGTTAAAGCAGAAACCTTGGCAAACTTTAAGATGTGCCTGGCTGAGACAATCAATCTTGATGGACTGAGTTGTCTCCTCTCATTTGTCAAATGTTCTTATGACTCACTCAGGGCCACACAATGAGTCTACAATGGAGACTGGACCCACAGTCTTATAATGTACAGTCCGAAACCTAAGCCACACTGCTGCTATAATTTTTTTTTACCTTTGGGCTTCCTGTAAAATCCTCACTGCACTAAAGGATGACTCTGCTGTAATTTGGTCCACCATTAATAAGTGTAGGAACACCTTGAAGTAGAATGGCATCCTGTCCAGGGTTGAGTCCTACCACATTCCTGCCATGGATTAAACAGGTTCAGTAATGGATGAATAGATTCATTTTTTTAAAATACTAAAAGTACTAAAAGAGCTTTTTTGATATTTGGAGCACTGGGAGGTGAATCAGTTGTGACGACTGAACCAGAATCCTCACAATTCTCAGCCTAAATCCTTAGACATTAAGCCACCATTTTACTTTTTATTTGTATTTTGCAAATGTTTTCAAAAAACAACATGTTCCATCTGAGTGCCAGAGTTAATTTCGCAAAAAAAAAAAACAATAAAAAATAACTGTAATTTCAGAGTCCATTGTTTGAGCCATAATTGGACAACAAATGAAGCCTGTGCCATGACCCTCCATCAGGCTCCCAGAACAATTACAAAGGAAATGTTGCTTCAGCAGCAAATGAAAGCCAGCGCTCCTTTTTTTTTTTTCTTTTTTTTGTAATAGATGTCCAGGAATAGAATTCCTGTCAAAATATTTCTGAGCGAAATAAACAAGTGTGCCCTCTGAACAGTGTGTGCAAAACTAAAGGAGGGTGGCAGCCGAGTCTGAAGCCATTGTGAACACACACCTTCTGAAAAATGGAAGTAAGAACATCAACAGTTGGCAGCTGCTGTTAGAAACCTTTGAAAATGTCACCTTTCCTGTCAATTGTGTTGTATGCCTATTGAAAGGCCAGCATTGACATTTTTCATTTCAGCTTTCACTTTTCTAACAAAGTCTGTCTTGGAGCTCATCTGAAAGGTCTACGCCTAAGGCTAGGAAGCAGCCATATGCATGATATACAGTGAACTGGCCTGCAAAGGAGTGCCATCTAGACCAGGATTGTCCTTGACGTGAACTTAATGTCACTGAGGCTCTGGCTCCATGACAGCTAAATAAAGCTCTAACGTTACTTTCTCAAAGCCACTTGAACCAGTAAAGAGACATGGAGGGCTGGAGCTTATCCCAACTTCACCTGGTGCAACAGGAAGAAACCCAGAAGAGGTGCCAGGGCATCATTGGCTTGAGGTTTAGTTGAGAGCGAGAGCATGCGCTGTGTAACATGATACCCCCACTGTCCTCAGTGCAGTAGTAGAGGCTTGCTCTGTTGTTCAGGGGGAGCCCCTTTCAGCACAACTAGATGACTCATCAGCTTTTATGGTTAGACTGTCTTTGTGAAGACATGAAATAGAAAGATGAACAAAACGCTGAGAGATTCCTCACCGTTGACATCTGTGGGCTTGCACAGGACCACCCAGAGGAGGAATGAGTGTTGGGATGGAGCAGCGAGGCTGAGAATGAGAGGGGCTGCCACTGTACAATTTGCTATGGAAGGCAAGAAGCCTGCTTGTTCAACTACATCAAGGAAACTCCATTTAGCACATCTGGATATGCGTTTGGGCGATCCTAAATTGTCCTTAGTGTGTGCTTGGTGTGTGGATGTGTGTGTGTGTGCGCCCTGTGGAGTGCTGGTGCCCTGCCCAGGGTTTGTTTCCTGCCTTGCGCCCAGTGTTGGCTGGGATTGGCCCCAGCACACCCCCGTGACCCTGTAGTTAGGATATAGCAGGTTGGATGATGGATGGATGGATATGCGTTTGCTTTTGATTCAGAGACCTGGTGTTTCGGGTCAGCCTCCTCATATTGGAAAACAGATCTGCTATTCTTTTGGCTTATTTGGGGTTTTTATACATCAGGATTTCATTTCTGTCTTAGGGTGCATGATTTTGTCAAAATTAATAATTGACAATTATTGCCTTTGATATTATTAATGCGATTATTAATTTCTATTAACAGTAAAATGACACAAGCACCTTGTCTTGCTTACTGCATATGCTCACTTAGCAGGATACCACATTAAAAAATCATTAATATAAAATTTTTAAATGCTGGATTACTTGGAAAATTGCAGATTTAGTGCTTAATAATTTTTCTTTTTTACAATAAAGTCACCTCACACCTATTATAAATATGTGTAAATCATCCATCCAATCCATTATCCAACCTGCTATATCCTAACTACAGGGTCACGGGCATCTGCTGGAGCCAATCCCAGCCAACACAGGGTGCAAGGCAGGAAACAAACCCTGGGCAGGGCACCAGCCCACCGCAGTATGTGTAAATCACTGATACCCAAATATTTATTAAACATAATTCAAGTATAGCACATTATTGTTTTTCAATTTGAACATTACTTCTGAAAAACCACCTATCACCACCTCTCAATATTCAAAAATGTTTGAAAATGTTAAATTAGGGTTCTTCAAAAGTTGTATGCATATGCAAAATCAAAGCAGACTGGCCCTGTGTTGGCGCGTTTGTGTCTGGGGTTTGGGGACTCTGTGGCACCCCTGGTGGTCACATGAGTTTTTCTGTCCTTAATTCCCCAGACTACCCTTTGAAATATTTCTGAAACAGTTTGCATAAAGGAAAAGCATTACAAACATAAAACGTACCCTTCTTATTATTATACAGGATCAGTTTAGAATTAGTAATTACCTTAACATGCAGGATTTTGGGATTTGGGAAGCACAAAAAAGTCACCTGGAGAGAAAGCCCACACAGACAAAAAGAGAACTTGCAAACTCAAGACAGACGGCCAAAGAGCCGGGATTTGAACCCAGACTCTTGGAAATATGAGGCAGCAGTGCTGATCGCTGCTTTTGGTTTTGTGAAATTCAGTTAAATGCAAAATAATAATAATAATAATAATAAGATGAAATGATAAAATGTACTGTTTTACATTTAACAACAATACTACGAAATGTTAAACACAATAAACTCTGCATTGCTTACATAAATAAAATACTAATGTTAACATCTGTCTGTCTATCTTTTGAACGTTTCAGCTTTGTTTGATGTTATTTATTCGTTCTGCACTTTAAGGCCCTCATGTCAACCTTCAGCTTGTATCTCTTCTCTTTGTCTGCCAATCATGCACAAAATGGCTGAACTGATTTTCATGAATTTTTGCATGAGGTTGCTGTTGGTCCAACTGAATCATAAGCTCTATGGTGTTTCAACAATTTCATCAAGAAGGGAGTCAAATTTCAGTAAATGTTAACACTTTAGTTTAGGTACTACAAAAAAGCATTTATTAATCATTTACTGTTATGTAACAAAACCTTAACAAGCACTCCTTTGGTCCTTCATAGCACTTACAAAGCATCAGTAAAGTGCTTACTCATCTCTGCAATGTGATCTACTAACAGAACATTTGGGAATGGTCTGAGGTGGCTTCACTGAGACACGTTTCTCTTCATATTACTTATTTAGTACAATACCTGAGAATCTTTCACATTAACAAGTAATTTGACCATCATGTACATATAACACACTGCACAGAGATGAATAACCTAAGTGCTGATGTTTTATAAGTGTTATGAAGACCAAAAGAAGCCTTTGCTATGGTCTTGTAACATAAGAGTAAATGAGTAGTAGATACATTTTTGCAGGACCCCAGCTAAAGTGGTACCCAAGGAACTTTGAAAACTAAATACTGATGATACAACTTAAACTTTGGACGAAATTAAATTGAGGAAAGTGTTTATAATGATGAGGAGAGGGTGTGCAAAACCACAACTGCACCATCATGCTGAAGCTGTTATAAAGGCAGAGATATTTCTTTTGGAATAAAGATTGGGAGACGATGCTAAAAATAACCAAAAATACAATCCTATATTTTTTCCAAAGCTTCATACAGAATCTAAAAGGTCTGGAAATCAGGTCAAGGAATCAAAAGCAAAGCACAACGTGTGTGAAGTGTTGCTATCCAAATCTTGGAGGACCTTACAGTAAGAGTGACTCACTGCTGATGTCATAAGCCATGACCTCCGACCTCATCACCATGGAGATGCTGTAACAACTGCACCACAAAGGCACCCATGCACTAAGAAACAAAATGGCATCAGAAATAAATGTGAAAATAAGTGAACTTCATCAAATAGGTTTTACATACATTTTTAGAGCACAATTTCAGAATCAGAACATGTGATAACCTAAATGGCAAAAACAAATTTCCATTACTGATGCAAGATAAAGTCAGGAAAATATATAAATAAAAATCAAAGCAAAAACATTTCAGCTGATTGTAATGATTTGGCATATTGTTTAGGTTGCATATGTATTTACAGTGATGAATAGGAATAAGATTTTAGGAAGTAAAAATGTTTGAATACACAATGGGAAGTCTAAACATCAAGAGTACACCTTATGAGAAGGATTTAGGAGTCGTAGTGGACTCGACACTATCAAGTGCCAGACAGTCTTCAGAGGCCATTAAGAAGATTAACAGAATGTTAGGTTATATGGCGCCCTGATGTGTGAAGTCCAAGTCACAGGAGGTTCTGCTCAAACTTTATAACACACTGGTGAGGCCTCATCTGGAGTACTGTAGATAGATAGATAGATAGATAGATAGATAGATAGATAGATAGATAGATAGATAGATAGATAGATAGATAGATAGATAGATAGATAGATAGATGCAGTTTTGGTCTCCAGGCTACAAAAAGGACATATCAGTGCAAGAAAAGGTCCAGAGAAGAGCAACTAGGCTGATTCCAGGGCTACAGGGGTTGAATTATAAGGAAAGATTAATAGAGCTGAGCCTATACAGGTTAAGGAGAAGAATATTAAGAGGTGACATGATTGAAGTGTTTAAAATTATGAAGGGAATTAGTACAGTGGATCAAGACTGTGACTTTAAAATGAGTTCATCAAGAACACGGGGACACAGCTGGAAACTTGTTAAGGGTAAATTTCACACAAACATTAACAAGTTTTTCTTTACACAAAGAACGACAGACACTTGTAATAAGCTACCAAGTAGTGTGGTAGACAATAAGACTTCAGCGACTTTCAAAACTAGATTTGATTTTTTTCAGAATTAATTGGAAAGGACTGGTGAGCTTTGTTGGGCTTGTCTCAATTGTTCTAATGCTTTTATACATTCCACTTCAGTGATTCAGCGGAAATTCAGCAATGTGATGAGGGACCAACACACAAGTGACACATCCCTCTAAAATAGCAATGCCTGCTTTCAAACAGTTTTGCATTTACTTTATTGTTCTTGCAATTTAAAAGCAGGTGCCATGAAGTTTGAAGAACTTCACTGGGGAGTTATAATCACATGGATTATTCAAAACAGCCAAATGGGTCTTGGTGAAAATTTGCATGTATATTAAAATAACCTATACTTAATGCACAGTTCATGGAGTTTCAAAAGTTTAATCATGCATCAGGTTTCCATAGAAGGAGCAACACAAACATGGACTTGCCCATCTTACATGCCACATCAATGGCTCAATTACTGAACAGCCATTCAGTTTATAAACATGTGATTAAATATCAATTTGTGAAACCACAATAAACCTGCAAATACAAAGAAAAGGCTTTAAAGGTTCCAACGCTGAAAGTAATTACAGCAATTATAGAATCCAGTAACACACAAACAGAACAAATTCTGGAGTAATTAGATCAGTGATGCTTAGCGTGTTTACATTCACCTCAATAACCCGATTAGTCACAGAAACCCCGTTTCTACAATGCCATGTACAGTAAACCCTTATTCTGATAAGAGAAGTTGAGTTATTGGCCTCTAAGAAACACAATCAACAGAGGCTGATATCTCCGTGAATAATCCAAACACGTGGCCATGTAAACCAAACACCGAGTTGCAATTAAGGATTCTGTAGTCTGTGCATGTTCGTTTGGCATGTATTTGCTTCTCAGCAGCCGCGGATAGAAGTGTCCACAAAATGTACTGTATTTCCAGAAGCAAATGTTCCTGAAATTGCATTATACATTCTCTAAATAATCTATCTAAATATTTCAGAAATCAGTATATTTATATTAATAAGCTGTGATACAAGGAGCTGTATTGGCACCTGACCTGGTACAGACAGACTCTGGAGGCACACGTAAAATAAATAAATGTCTATTTTCTTCACCTGGGGTCCACGTCTTCCCCGTGTCCCTCAGGCACAACACAGTCCCCGAAGCACAAAAACAAAAAGCACACAACCACAAACCCTTCCTTTGAACAATCCTCCACTCCTCCCAGGCAGCTTTGTCGCCCTCCTCCCGACTCTGGCACACCGGAGTGGTGGCTGCTGGCTCCTCTTATAGCCCACCCGGAAGTGCTTCAGGTGTTTGCTAACCTAATTCCGGCTGCACTTCTGGGTGTAGCGGAATTACCACCCAGTTGGGCTCATGAAGCCGTGCAGTTCCTCTTGGTGGTGGCCACAGAGTTCAACAGGGCTGAGCTCCAAAGTCCCATGCCTGTGGGCCCGATGCAACCCAGGGGGGCTGCCACCAAGCGTTCCGGGGGAAGCAGTGTGTAGCCCATGGCTGTTCCCCCGGATCAAGTGTGAAAGGGGTGTCCCGGCCAGACGTGGGTCCCAGCCGTCCACCACAAAGCTGAATGTACAGTGCCAAACTCGGCAACACAATCTCGAGACCAGCAGGGTAACACGTTAAAAGCAACATGCGTTACGTAGTCTGATAAGTTTTCAAAGCAACAAATAACCTAATGCAATAGTTACTTAAGTAAAAAATGCCAGCATTATTATTATTCCAGCAACACTGGGTGTTAAGTCAAGAAGCACACGTAGCGGGTCCTCAGAGCTCAATCACACAGCCCAGCAGAAGAGATCACTCTGTGCTCTCCTGTACTTGAAATCTACAAAGAAAGCGTTGGTTTGAATAATCATATTTATAATAAACAAATGATGATCCCAGGCATCAGGCTTATTTTCGAATCCATGGTGGCCAGTGATGACGTTTATCTCTTTTTAAGCACAGTTTAATGACGTTGGAGCGTTTTGCCAAAGGAGAACTCCAGATTATTAAGAGACCAGGTTTCTGCTTTAATTGGGTTATTCGCCTTAACCTGATTGTGTGTTTCCATGATTGACAGAGAGGCAGTGTACATGATTTTGGTGACACTAGCATTTCTACCAGGAATGACAAAAGGGTCATCATTTAAAAAACACTTAAATGTTTGCTTTATTACGTTAACCCATTATACAATTAAACCTGGAGGACGCTGGGCACTTCGGCTATTATTACATATAATTTTAAAATCCGAGTCGTGTTACAGTTCTAAAGTATTCCACTCTTTTATTCAATATAAAGTCTGCAAAGACAAAATATGCGTGCCTTGTCTTCTTCTTCAGCCTCTTTAATAATTAAAAGCTACTCAAATAGAGTAAAGAAATGATTTCATTGGAATGCTCTGGTATATAAGAAGCAAATTGACCCCCTGCAAGGACAAAGGCACATTTCCACATGTGACATTGTTGCCTGCCATTTTGCCTTCCTGCATTTGTTGTCACTCTCAGCTCTCCACAATGTGCTCAACAGGGAGTGCCGTGCTGGAGTCAGTGAGCCACAGATGAGGCCTTTTGTTATCCTAATGTGTGTTTCTCTCTTTCAGTATTGTATTTTCTGCTGTGAGATTCCTAGAATGATAATCTGTATTTAAATTAAGATGGAGCCCTAGGAAGCATTTATGTAAATTGTTGCATATCATATTGTTCAGATAACTAAAAGAACTTGATGGACACAAACTTCTTTGCAGGTTATTCATATTTTGCTGTGCTCTAAATTAGCTAGCATTGTGTCCTGAGTCAGTATTGGCACATGGAGGGTCCCTCCTTGTGCCTAGTGATTACTAGAACACGAGCTGCCCTGCTATTTTGAATTGGGTGAGGGGGTTCAGATAATAGATGGAAGGATAGATTGATGGATATCCTAAATTATATGCTGTGAACTGAAGGGAGTGCTCCAGCCCCCTAAACTTGGCACATACAGGCTCAGACACTGGTATAAAATAAATAAAGAGATTTTATTGTGGGAAATGCTTCCTTTGTAAGAGTTTCCCACCACAGCCACTAGTTCAAACACTGTAGGACAATACAGCCAACACACAGCAACTCTTTGTCTCTTCTTCTCTCTGTCTTCAGGACCTTTCTGCCTCCTCCACTCCTCCTGGCAAGTGTTGTCCTCCTTCCCTCCAACCCTGGCTCCTTGAGCAGTGGCAGGCGGCTCCTTTTATCTTATCCTCGGAAGTACTTCCTGTATTCCCAAGTCTTGGCTCAGGAGCACTTCCGGGTAAGACTGAAGCCCCAAAATGTAGGGCTCTCCAGTCCCCACAGCACCCTTTGGTGGCACCCACAGAGCCCAACAGGGCTGAGTCACAGAACTCCAATTCCCTTGGTGCCCTGTGGGAATCAGTGGTGCTGCTGCAACCCAGTTGGGAGGCTCCCATCCGGCGGTCTGGGGGAGACAATGTCCTGTGTATTCCATCCCCCCTGGTTCTTTCTGGCTGAGGGCATCCTGGGAGGGCAAGGATGCCAGCTGTCCTTCACAATTTATTTAGCCAAACACAGAGAAAGACAGGACATTCAGGAGTCAAAGTATTGTTCCAACCCAGAAAAGAATCATTAAACAATTACTTGTGGCTGAGTAACCATCCACCATGAGGACAGGACAGCACCCCCCTGCTGGGTTCTGGTAACTCCTGGATGACCAAAGTTAAATGATGGTGAATCTTTGTGATTCAGTCTCAAGTTTAAAAAACAGTTCATTTTTTATAGTGCCTTTACTTTAGTGAGTGCAAGCCCAAATCATTTTATGATGACAGATCTGCCAGTTTGTAGCTTGTTCAGGTTCACAGAGTGAAGTTAGGAGGTATCTCCCCTGTTCCTGATCTACACCCTTGTTGGTCTATAAAACAAAATATGTGAGTGTCTTTAAACTAAAACTTATGACAGAATTCTCTAGAATAGAAAAATACCTGAAATCCACATAGCATCACAATGTTCACAGATCTTGAATCCTGGGTTCAAATGTCCTGTCTTTGTCTGTAGAGTTCTCGTCTTGTCTGCAGGGGTTTTTCTCTGAGTGTTCCTGTTTAAATCCCATGTTCTAGAGCAGGGGTCTCCAACTCTGGTCCTGGAGGGCTGCAGTGGCTGCAGGTTTTCATTTCAAACCCTTTTCTTCTTTAGTATCCTGTTTTTGCTGCTAATTAACTTTGGTTAAATTAATTTTTATTGACTGCTCATGAAGAGTCAGACCCCTTAATTGTTTCTTTTTTCCTTAATTAGCAGTCAAACAGTAATGAGATTTAAAATGGGGCAAAATATGACCTGCAAACTGTGTCCATCATATGATATCTGAAAATAAAGAAAGATGAAGGTCTCAGGAATGCTGATCTGCTCAGGTCTCCAAAACATTTGAACAGAGCTCATAGAAAAAAGAAAATCAACAGTTTCAGAAATGTCTGCTATTGCACAATGAGAACAGCAACAAGCCATGGAATTAAAGAACAGGTTTAATTAACAACAAGAATCAGAGACTAATTAAGCAACTGGTTGGAGTGAAATTGGTTGGAGTTTGAGGCCCTGACTTACTTGGTCTTCTGTTGGTTCACTCACTTGATTTTAACTTTTTGTTTTAGATATAATTTTAATATTCTTTTAAATCTGTTTATTTATTGATTTTATCTCTCTCGAAGGCACTTGTTTTTATGGGTTGTTTATTTACAGAGGAATTTATTTATTAAACTGCACTGCACTATAGACAATGTTGGAATCTTTAATTGTTTGGAATAAAAGCACTGAGTAGTTTGCACCAATCTAGTTGTTAGTGTCCTCATTGTCCCAGTCCATCCTCAGTGCATGACTATCGATATCCCGGGTAACAGAAGATGCCAAGTCTGCAGGCAACTGGGGCATCAAACAAATGTGGGAATAATCCAGAATACGTGATGGAAACTGGCAAAGATGAGGGGAATTTATAAAGGGAGGATCAAACCAAAGTCAATCACTGTGCTTCCATGTATTTGAAACAGAGAGGATTATATAAGAAAGGGAAGAGCAGAGTCTGTTTTCTTAGGAGACTGTGTCCCTTTAATGTGTGAGAATAGTCCATGAGAGGCTCACTGAAACAACACCCCGATTAAAAAGGCAAGCTCAGTTATGAGACAAATTCTTAATCTGTCTAAAGAGAATGAAGACAAAAAGTATGGCCATTACGAACAATGCTGCACAGTGGGGACTTTCAGTCAACGACTTATTCAGAATAAGTGTGTCAAGAAACGCTTCTGGGGTTCCTTCATCCTACAGCAATATGCCTTTATAGTGCCTCACTGTGACTGTGATTGCTCTCTTATCATTAGCCAAGTTTTTCTTCTTTCTTTTATACTTTATGTGTATATTTTCTGTTTGTTAAAATATGCCCAGAGCTTTTCTATCTATCTATCTATCTATCTATCTATCTATCTATCTATCTATCTATCTATCTATCTATCTATCTATCTATCTATCTATCTATCTATCTATCTATCTATCTATCTATCTAAGTCTCACGTAATAGTTCTGCATTGCTGCCTTATTGCCTTGTACTGCCATTCTGCCTAAAGCCGTTTTTAACACCTCTGATAATCTGCTTGTTCCGGATTGCTCTTGTAGGTTTATTGCATTCATCTGGGCACCTTTGTATACATTTTAAAATGTTTATCATCTAATTAAGGCAGTTTTCTGTTCAATAGAAATGCCCAATAATAGAAAAATAGCCAGAAACCATCATCTCTCATCAGAATGTACAGATGAAACCCCCCGCTGATGAAGCTTACCTACAAGAGCCTACCAGAAGTGGTGGTCACTCTGTCCCCTTAAGCAATGCAAAAGAACGAGTCACCAGAGATGAGGTGAAATAAAACAAAAGGCCTGCCGCTAGCAGAACGGCTTCAATCAATGAGCACTCATCGATACGGAGCGCATTAGGTTCTGGTTACTTGCTATCAGATCCATTAATTGTCGGCCGCTTTGTGACTCAAGTCCCGTGAGTAGTGGGGCTCCCAAATTAACCCCAGGACAAGGATTGAGTTTCTGCTTCCACTGCAGAGCTGTCCTCCCACATGATTTATCATTCCCTGCCATTGATCGGTGGCCGGAGCAAATGTTTTCATGCCCCAAAACACAGTGTTATTTTTTTTTTTTTTCAGGAAATGACAAGTGAAGCGACAACGTTGCGGCTGCAGTCGGCAAGTGAAGAATAAAGCGCTGCTCTTCCCTGCTGAGAATGAGGGCTGTTTTTAAATTCTTTCCCATTCAGGAATAATTCACTCAATGTTATGCTGACAGCCCAATGCGAAATAAATATGTACAAGTATTTACAACAAATTTGGAAGATGAAGAAGAAGAAGGTAAACAAGATCAAGAACACAGTTGTCTGCTGCTGTTCAGCACAATCTGTTGTTCTGTTTACTCCAGTAGATCTACGACACTGGGCTGGCAACAAAATTCAGTTGTTTTGTGTCAGCCTTCAAGATGACTGGAGGTGGAAATCTTTGCTTGGCTTTGGGTTCAACTTTCAGAAACCTAAACTGGATAAACTGGTTATAAATTAGATTGATAAAAATAAAACAAAAAGGAGATCGTGAAATTATTCACATCTCTAAGTTTTGTCTGATTTACTCATAAAATGAATCTGAAGAGATGAAAAATGCACAAAAATTATTTTGCCATTCAAATAACAGTATCTTCCGGGCGGCATAATGTGCAGTGGTAGCGCTGCTGCCTTGCAACAAAAAGGCCGGCTGTTTGCATCCTGTGTGTTCCCTACATGGAGCTTGAATGTTCTCCCTGCGATTCCAGTTTCCTTTCAAAGGCCAAAGATATGCAGGTTAGGTGACCTGGGGCCTCATGTATAAACGGTGTGTACGCACAGAAATGTTGTGTAAGAACTTTTCCACGTTCAAATTGCGATGTATAAAACCTACACTTGGCGTAAAGCCACGCACTTTTCCACGGTACCTCATACCTTGTCGTACGCAAGTTTTCCTCTCGGTTTTGCAAACTGGCGGCACCCAGCGTCAAAGCAGTGCTACTGTTCCTGTGTGGTTACACCTTATTTTCCTGACGCGGCTTTATAAATACATTGAAACTAACCGCATATTGTTTATTAGTGTAATGCATCTGATTGTAATTAACTCGTAACAATATAATGGTCCAGGGAACAGCCATAGTATTCCAAATACCATAACTGCTTTAGCGTTGTTACTCTCACTGCTTCTTCTTTCAGCTGCTCCCGTTAGCAGTTGCCACAGCGGATCATCGTTTTCCATATTACTCTCACTGCACGACTCAGAGTATTTATATCACTGTATCTGAGTGTGAATCATAGCAGCAGCTGATCGGAAAGAGAATTATCTGTATACAGCTTCAAGTACACGCTGTCTCAGCCACTGCAAAACGTTTTAAAGCCTTTCCTGTATGGACCTCGCGGTTCAGAAACAGTTTCATCCCAAGAACTATAAACGCACTCAATCAATTTCTCCTTGTAGAACTGTTTGTACTTATAAGTACAATCACCCCACTGTAAACTTGCACTACAGTTATAATATTGCACAACCTGTGTCAATTTATAAAGCGTATTTACATATGATGACGATATCATTTTTAAGATGAAATGCAGCAAAATATGTTTATTATATTATACAGATAAAACTTTAACTTCATTTAAATAATCTATATTGTTCACTGGTACTGGCATGAAGGATAGAATAATTAAACATGTATTATGAAGATATTTCATTGTTCCTTAAACATTTTGAAGAATCGGTGCTCTAAGCTTACAGATGGCTTAACATCTATTAAAGAGCTGATTGTGTGGCGATCCACCATGCATAAGATAACATATTGACATATTTCTCTATTGGACATAGAGCCGCCCATAAGTACTGCTGCAATAAATAATTTAATCGAAGGACGTACACAATTACTGCGCCGTGAAACCCATGTTTAATAACGTGCTTTAATTATCATCATAAAGAATGATATCACGTATACATCTTATAAAAACTTATTTTAGTTATTCAGAGAGCTGTAATATAACAAATGTAATGGATTCTGTGTCCTGTCGGAGGAAGAGAGCCGGTTTAAGAAGCACATAGTGATTCACACACATAGAAGATCACATACAAAACAAAGCATTTAACGTGCTATACTTTAATTACGATGTGATTTGAGAAACTGGTTAATTAAATGATTTTAAGATGAAGTTTATGATGTTCTATTTTAATGACAAAATAAACTACGTGATTAAAGTGGAAATGTTGAGATTGAAGTTGACATTTCATGCTTTTTCCCCACCGTGTGCCTTTTTTTCTCTGTACCCTAATAAGCTTTCATATGACACTCAGACAGTGGGCTACAACTCGCCTTTTCACGGTGACTTTGATATGTGACTTCTTTTTAATTTCCGGCACTGTGCGACTTTGTGAACGTGAGCTTTCAAGTTTCTCCAACACGCTATGTCACTAGATCAACTTCCTTTTGTTGATTATACCACAGTTTAATTAAACAAATAGTATGTTTTTCCTTTGCCTCCACTTGGTAATCGCTGAAATTCTTATATTTTCCCCCGTGCTTTTCCCATTGTCTTTTCACAGAAGGCTGCGCTTAAGGGTGATTTATATTGATTTGCATATTCAAAGAGGCGTAATTCTGGGAGGAGTTGGGGCGTTACATAAAGCGCGTGCACGAGCGCTACTTTTCACGCTGATCGAGATTTATGTAGTGGAAGAACGTGGAAGATGGAGTACGCACAGATTCCTGCATCTGGACTTTTCTGTGCGTAAGAAAGGCTTTTATGCTTATGCCATTTTATAGTGAGAATTCTACACACGGCGTTATACATGAGGCCCCTGGTGATGCTAAATTGGCATTAGTGTGTGCGCGTGTGTGTGTGTGTGTTTGCCATGCCATGTTCAGCTGTTGCTCCTACCTTGTGTCCTGTGCTTGCTAGAATAGGCTCCATCTTTTCCGCAATGCTATCCTGGATAAGCTTTGAAAAGGGACGGATGGCATCTTCCATTCAAAGGTTCATTACAAAATAAATAAAAAAGAGTATCAATCAATAGATAATGTATCTGTGTTTAACACGGCTCTTTTAACAGTAAACACTCTCACGAGGTGATACACAAGTAAGTAATCGAACAATCAATCAATTAATTAATTAGGTCAAAACATTTGTGGTTTAAAACATCAAATAATTGTATTATTAATTCACCCATGAAACGTCTTCATTTTGTCAATCACCATTAACAGCATAATGCACGACAGGGTGCTTCACAAAGCAGATAATGGCAGAATCAATCAATCAATCAGTCAGTTTTTTATATAGTTCCACAAACATACCCAGGTGCTTGAAAAAGTATATAATTAGATTATCAGGCAATCAAAACATCTTAATTAGATGTAATTAGCGCCATAAATAGCAAATATTACCACATGATGCTTATCAATGCACATAATGGTGGGAACATTACTCAATCAGCCAACAAAACTTTATTTTATACAGTGAAATGAAGATCACAGAGCATTGCAAGGTCCTTTACAAAGCAAACAATGTCAATTAATTAGTCTATCAGTCCATCAGAATATCTTTACACTCTTAAAATACACACCATCACATGCTGCTCCATAAAGGAAACTGTACACAATGTAACATGGCTGGGAAACAGACTGTCATAGGCAGACGGAAAGTTGGGGCACCAACTGGCTCGTCTCGTTTAATTACAACAGAAATACAGCCATGCAGCAGCAAGATGAAAGCAAAACACCGATCTTGATAGCCTTTACTTCAACATCTGATGCCAGGCTCCCTGGCTGTCCTTGTTAAATCTTTTTGTTGTTGTGTCTTCTCAGACACCAGGGAACCGAGCAAAATGTCCTCTTTTGGCACCCCATTCGATACTAAAGGTAAAGGCCCTTGAGCAAGGCCCTTAACCTGAAAATTGCTCCAGGAGGTGCTGCACAATTTGTATTTTCTGTATAGCCCAGAAGTACTCCCAAGTCACGGGGTCAAAAGCCCCAAAGTACTACCGGGCTGATAAAAAAGCAAGTTCTCCATCTGACCCGGAAGTGCTAGCAAGTAAAATGGGTAGAAGAACAGAAGCACTTCCAGGTCAAGGACTATATAAAGGACTGTTGGAAACCCTGTAAGCAAGTCGGAGTTGGGAGGTAGAGGACAGAGCTTGCTGAGAGGTGTAGGAGGAGAGAGTTGTGTCAATTTATTGTATTATTAGTACTGTTTTTGCCTGTTTATGGTGGCGGAGGTGCTTTTGGGCACTACTACAAGAAGAAAAAATAATTAAATACCTTCTTGGAGGAGCGAAAGCTTTGGAATCGTCAAAAATTTAGATCTCTGGTTTTCGACGGATCTCAACGTTTTTGGGTCCCCTGATACTGAAAAACAATGATATCTTGATGATGGGAGTGTCTGTGTCTGTGTGTGTCTTTGTATGTCACAGTTTCTTGAGGACAGTCTAGAGCTAAAATGGCTGGATGGAAAAATGCCAAGCTCGAAACTTAAGCCTGTTATGAGATTGCGATGTGCTGATTAGTTTTGGTGAATGGTGTCCATCATTGCTGAAAACTGAAACGAGAAGCATCAGATTTGGAAAACAACTGAACATCAGCAGCAGTACATGTTTAACTCAATTGAACGAATGCAATACATCAACAACATTAAGCGAATAAGCATGCTAAATTTAATAAAAGTTAATTTCATGTTTCTCAAAATCGGTACATGATACAGTCAAGATGAAATTATATTAGTGCTACCTATCATAATCACAAACAGTTTCAGAATAAAAACTTAAAAAAAATTGTCATCCAGTGTTATCAGTCAATAAATCTTTATTTTACACACTGTAGTATGTAAAATAAAGTGACCAGCAGCAGGATTGCCTTCCTACGTGTCTAGTTAACATTTTTTTTCCTTTCCAGTTATTTCTGGGATTTAACTCTCATTCAGATGGTGCTACAGTAAAGTAAATACAGTAAATTCAGATATTATTATTTAGAGTACTGCTAAAGGGAATTATTCTTCTTTGTACTAATCTTGTGGTGGCCACTAGAAGGCATATCCGATCAATAATCAATCATTTTTTTTTTACATTTTATTGAATATATTAAAATCAAATAATATGCCATACACATAACTCAAGTTTTACAAAAAGAAAAAACACAAAACAAAGAAAAAGGTTCGAAACAAAAGTCTTTTTTTATATATTGCACTGGATATCATGTACTATCACAAGGTGTCTTGAAAAAGGAAATAATGAGATCAATCAGTCAGTATTTTCTTTTTATAGTGCCATCTAAACGTTCTTTACAAAGTAAAAATAATTGTAATCCACAACCTAATGTTGAACCTGAGCAGGTAAAAATATTATTGGAGACGTTCAATTTGCAGTAGACAAGATGACTCAAACACTGATTAAAAAAGGGTTTCGGAGCCACCCAGGCCCAGTTGAATTGCATCAAACAAAACCAAAACAGATTAGAGGCTGCAGTCAGGTTCCTCAAATGCAGTTGCTAACTCAGGTTGAGTTACAGTCTCTCCTTTTTTCTCTTTCTGTCTCTCCCGTTTCTGTCCTTTCTCCAATCCTGAATTTCTGGTTTCAGTTCATCCTCTGTGTTATTAAGGTGGTGGGTGTGGCCTTGAATGACCAATCAGATCTTGTTCACTAAAGGTGAGGTTTCCTTGTCATTGTTAACAAGATGCAGCTCCTTGTCGGATTAGCAGGTGCCGTCTCCACTTCTTCTGTGCTCCTTAAATGTACTTGTTGATATTCAATCCAGCTGCTGGGATCGGATCAGGTTCAGCGTGACTCATTAATGGCTAGCAGGTTTAGAAAAGGTTGGCTGTTTCATGTATTTTTATATTTTCTTAGTGCAGAGTGTCTCAGATTCAGCTAAGCACTGACCACATGGGGAACCATGCATTTAGTACTTTCACAAATCCACCTTATAAAACAGAAGAACCGCTGTATGGTTAATATTTCACATTTTCTCTCCTTGGGTCCAGTCTTTTGATTTTATTTTTTTTCTTTATATCATTTTTCATGCAGTAAATTACATTCACGTGGAGCTGACAGCAGGTCTTGATTTTGCTTTCAGGGTTCAGAGTTCAGGTGAGAAGTGCTCTCCACTTGTCTTGGGTTACTCCATCCATCAAATGTTCATCTAGACGTGTCAGCAGCTACATGACCACAGGCTACTGAGGCTTGGATGACTGCCCTGTTTGTGGTCACACATTTAAGTGTGGGTAACGTAATCCCCTCTCACCGTGGCTGAAGTATGTTGATGGTGTGCACTGCATGCTGTATCAAATTATTTTTCCTGTATGTGCTTTTATTCATCCTTCCATTTTTGTATCTTCTTCGTCTAAGTCAAGGCAGCGAGTCATTTGCTTTGAAGCAGCAGCTACTTCTGCATGCGGAGCCAGAATGGACCCCCAGACACATACAATGAAAGCAGGTCAGTTTAGAGTTGACAATAAATTGTAACACTAGATGGCGTTATAACAGTGCTTAACCCAACACACAGACACTGACAACACGAGTTAAAAGCACCAAAAAGTGTTTAATGATTTTGTCCTTGTACTGTGCTCTTCAAGCACCACCGCCACCAATAAACATGCAAATAAGTACAATAGTAATCACAATTAAATCACAATAAAGCACACAAATCTCTCCTCCACTCCTCCCAGCAAAGCTCTGTCCTACTACCTCCTGACTCCGGCTTGCTTGCTGGGTCTTCAGTAGTCCTTTATATAGTCCTTGACCCGGAATTGCGTCCGTTCTTCTGTCCCCATGACTTGCCAGCACTTCCGGGTCAGATGGAGGATGGAGGTTTTATTCAGCCTGGAAGTACTTTGGGGCTTCCATCCCCTTGGGGGTACTTCCGGGCTATATGGAAAATAAAAATCCTCAGATCTTCCTGCAGCATCTCCAGGCGGCACCCACGGTAACAAGCAGGGCTGTGATGCTGAACTGTGATGCCCTGTGGGAATCTGGGGTAACACTATGCTGTAGGGAACTCGCCATCTGGCGTCTTTGGGAGGCAGTGTCCCACAATACCTGCCTTCCCCCATCCTGCTCTCCTTTAGGCATCCCGGCCGGTTTGAGCAGCCGGCAGACCATCACAAAATCTAATATGCATGTATTTGGGTGAATGATGGAAACCAGTGGTACACTATCATGGATATGGGAAGAATATTCAGACACAACACACATAGTGACCATGACCAGCAGCTGAGCCAAGGTTACTATTTTAAAACCAGGAGTAAATTGTTGGGATATAGCAAGAGTATCAAAGAGAGAAAAAGAAAAGCCATGTGGATGCTGGGGGAATTTGCACAGCTATGCTAATTGTACCCAATTCTCAGCACCTGTGATTTTCATACTGCAAAATATAATCAAACAGAGCACCAAGTTCCAAAAGCCTCTCCTGATCAGCTTCATCAATTTGAAAAAGGCCTTTGACATTGTCCACTGGGATTGGCTGCCACAATATATCAACATCTTCATGAATCTCTTCAGTTGCTGAGTGAAAACTGAGGATAGATGCACCAGCTTCTTTAACAACATAACATGCCTTGTCATACAAGGTTGCATCTTTTCCCAGTTTTTATTTCTTCTCTTGATGGACTTCGTTATATGCAAGGGTGAAGGCAAGGCCAGAGTTTGGTAACCACTGGAAGGACTAGTTCTCTCTCACTGATTTTGATTTCGCCAGCAACATTGCACTGTTGTCACAGATGAAAAAGGAACTGCAGGTAGTGACCAGGAGCCTTGACGAGGAGGCAGCGAAGATCGGGCTGTGGATCAGCATAGAAAAGACCAAGGCCATGAAGATCAATCAGAAAACAAAGATCGATATCACAGTAGGAATGAAGAAGATTGAAGTTGAACAGCTGGGCGGCGTGATAACCAGCAATGGAGGCACGGAAGGGGACTGAATCGTCAACATATCTGCCATCTTCCAGAGACTGAGCTCAATCTGGTCAATACCAACCATTGACACAAAGCTGAAGGTTATGTTGTTCAACACCATCATCCACTGAACAACTATGTACACCTTTGAGAATTAAAAGAGTATGAAGGGGATCTCTCACAGGCTCAATGTATTCCAGCAGCGATGCCTGAGAAGAATCCTGGGTGTTGTCTACTGTGACTGCATCACCAACGTTGAAATTCTGTGACTATGTTAGTATGGTAGACCACTACATGGACACAGAGAGACGCATTGTTGAGGCCACAGGTGTCTCTTGAGCAAGTATTGAATTCTGAGACACGGCTCCAACTCTTTACATTTGCTGATGACACCATCATCATAGGCTTGACCATCAAAACTATGATGAAAAGGCTCACAGAAAAGAGGTATACCAGAGGACTCAGTGGTGCTAGGACAACAATCTCACATTACTGTAAGCAAAATGTGACCTGGTCATTGCCTTCAGGTAGAGGAAGACGGACCAAGCTCCCATCTGTATCTTAGGGGAAGGAATTGAGAGGTGAGCATCTACGAAGTGCGATCCAAAAGTTCCCGGAATGCATTTATTTAAAAGCATACACATCAAATAACAATTAATGGTGAACAGTTCCTTCAAAATAGTGACCCGCTAAGTTGATACACCAGTCCCAGTGAGATTTCAACCTTTCGAAGCACCACTGGAAGTCGTTTTTTGTCAGTGTGTTCAAGACGTCGGTTGTTACCGCTTGGATCTCCTCCACCGTCTCAAATCTGTGTCCCTTGAGCCTCATCTTCATCTTAGGAAATAAAAAAAAATCAGACGGCGCTAAATCAGGGGAGTACGCAGGGTGGTGAATGGCAGTAAACTTTGTAAAAGCCAAAAATTTGTGCACAATCAGAGATGTGTGAGCTGGTGCATTGTTGTGATGCAAAAGAAATGAATTTTCAGCCCAGATCTGAGGACGTGTTCGGCAAATTCAATTTCACAAACGCCTTAGAACATCCCTGTTGAATGCTCCATTCACCGTCTGTCCTTGTGGCACAAATTCCTTGTGGATGACACCCTTCACATCAAAGAAGCAAACGAGCATTGACTTGGTGTTGCTGTGAACTTGTCGAGCTTTTTTGGGTATTCCCATTTTCACGAACAACCCTTCACAGACACAACCGAAGTTTAAACGAGAACTGAGACTTGAAAAACAACTGTGCTGATGTTATAATGTGTGATAACAGCTCTCAAGGACAACTTGAACTGCTGTCTAGCGCCGATTGATATAACCAAAACCTTCTGGCTGCAGAATAAATGCATTCCGGGAACTTTTGGATTGCAATTCATTTGTCAATTTCTTGGAGTGACCATTACCTATGAACTGAAATGGACACACACACTTTTTCCTCTGACATCTGAGGACAGCTTGCATCTCTCCACTTGTCGTCATGAACTTCTACAGATGCATAGTGCATTTTGTCTGCCCTCACCAGTTGCATCACTTACTTATACAGCACTGGCTTGGCTCAAGATTGTCAAGCATTTTGGGAGAGTGGTGAAGGTTGCTTAGAATATTGTGGCAGCCAAGGACAGAAAGCAGTAGCATCACAGAGCACACTCACAAGCCAGCCGAGACTCACTCATGGAAGCCAATCTAAATTTAATTAATAACAACCTAACGCGCATGTCATTTGGGAGTAAGATCGGAAATACTGTGCCTGGAGAAAAGCCCACACCGACAAATGGAGAACATAACATGTCACCAAAGCCATCATACCATTCCTCTGATGGATAGAGAGAGAAAGAGAGAGAGATGAAATGCAGTATATGATAAATAAATGGTTTCATCTGAAAAAGCTGCTGCCTCCATACCAGTTTTTCCTCAGCCAGCTTCTCAGATCCTTCCTCTTCTGTGGTTCACTTTTTCCATAATAAAAAAAAAACACAAACACATGAGATGAGCAGAGTTAGTGTTTGTCTGCCATCATGTGGCCATGTACATTATTGCTGCTTTCTGTGTGCATCGGTGGAGTAAACGGCATTTTTTTGACCTTTATGGAGCTGACACATGAAAAAAACAAGGATATCACTTCTAAGTGCCTGAGACATCCATACTAAGTGCTCTAAATGCTTCATGCCCGCCTGTCAAAGATCACCAGTGACAAAATAGAGCACTGTCACAGTAGCATCACCACCCACTGACAAGAGAAATTATTATTCATTCACCCTTCTACCATCTAAACGTGGTCCTTCCAGCCAAGGGTAACACAGAGCTCAAATCTATTCACTATAATATAAGAGGTGAGAAGGGAATACTCACACGCACACTCACACGCACACACACACACACACACACACACGCGCACACACCCGTGCCATGTTGACAATCAAACTAACACTGTTCTAATGTATTTGTACATGTTTATTATTGTACTTTTGTGTTCATCTTTTTGTAACTGATGGCAGCCGCTTAAAGTACAATGGAATCAGAAGATGAATCATAAAGTTAATAATAAGCCAAGGACAGGAATCAAATAAACAAAGATCAGCAGCTGAGAAAAAATCGTAGCTCAAGAAACATTGTAAGAGATTTCAGAATATTGCACCTACTCTAATCTAAGGCATAAATCAAAGTCAAAAAACAGAAAAGAATTGGTAATAGAGATCTTTAATAATAATAATGTGGGAGTTTTATGTTTCGATTTATCCATTAACTTGGACAACTTGGATCTTTATGCCATCACAGTAAAGGTGTCACGTGTCACATACACCCAGCCGTCCTGCCTAGCAACAGCCTGGCAACCCTGAATCACAAATAGCAAACAACAGCAAACAATAATGGAACCCATAATAAAATGGAGTCTCGGGAAGATGTATTTCAAAAATCCCCTAAATGAAAAAAGAAAGATCTAACCATTAAATTCCCAGTTCTCTAAAACTCACATAGTGGTATCTCCATTATTATTTTCTCATATATGAAGTATAGAGAAAGTATAGAAATCATGAAAAAATTCAACCTCGAGATTTTGATGAATCTTGACATTTTAGACCTCCCTGAGTCCGAAAATACAGTTTTTTGGAATTATGTCTGTGTGTGTTTGTAAACACGATAACTCAAAAACGCAACGAGATAAAAGAGATGAAACTTGGTTGTTACACCAAAATTGTAGATCTTTATTAACTTTTGGGTCAAATCCATCAACCAGAAGTGGTACTTTACCTGAGTAAAGAGTCTGATTTATTCATCTTTACTTTTACATTAATTGTTCAATATATTGTTAATTTGATTTGTTGTTGATTGTTCTTTAATATACATTTGAGGAATGTTCAAAAAGTTTTATATTTTCGTTGGAAACAGTGAAGGCGGGAGGAGTAGTAATTGGGCATTAAAAAGATGAGAACGCTGGGAAAATTGCCTCGCAAATGAAGGTGACTATGTAGAAGAGTGAAGTAATTTGTTTTTGAAATTCTTAGTAAATAGAGTTAAAAAGTGTTCAGGTTAAGAACTTTGCTCAAGTGCCTTTACCTAAAAGTGGTTGGATTGCCAATCCTGTCACCAAACTCCAAGATTTTCCTGTAAGTTGGAGGACCTGCTTGCAGCGATGGATGCAGGTTAAAGTCATACTCAAGACGAAACAATTGCAGGTTAAGGGCCCAATGAATTTTACAGACTAATATAAAAATCTAAAACAAAGTGTAAAAAAAGAACAAACAAGAAAGTGCGTCCAACCCATATAAAAGATGAGAACTGAAAAAAAAGTCTGTTAATACCACAAAAGTTGAGTCTTTCTGTCATTAAGCTCAGGCAGATTGCACAAGATGGTGTTTCCTGGATTTATAAGGCATTCTGGGAGGAAGAGGTGGGCCCAGGTGAATGGGCCCCAGAAGTGACATCATAGATGCGATGATGTCAGTCTTCCTTTCAGCAGTGGGAGAAGAATCGTTATTATGCAGCGCCACCTCATGTCTTGGTGGAGAATTACAATCACTCAAGCCCTTAAGCTGTTTCCCATTCGCACGCATGTGACAGAAGTCTGTATCATGATAGTTTGTGAAGGGGTCTGTGGCTGGGCAGCATTCTTAAATAAAAACAGTGCCGCATAGGGTTGTTGATGTGGGAGTGTGTTGCTGCAATGGCACACGACCCTGGAGTGTTTAATGGGGAAATTAGCTGTTTGCATTTTCATATTCAGACATAATCAGTTCAGCAGATTTCCTCGTTGACATTCTGTGTGTCACTAAGCAAAGCACCTGCGCCCACAATTACATCAAAAGGGGACATTGAGTGAAAAAAAGAAGGAAGTGAAACTGGGGGAAGAGAAAAGAACAAGATGTGCTGTCAGACCAATCAGGAGACATTGCAGTCAGGGAAGCCCTCATAAGGAATGAGAAAAATGGTGCTCCCGGGGGATTGACCAAGCTGGGCTGCCAGAACATGGAAGACGAATGGCTACTGGATGCCTGTGGACACCAAAGGACAATGGTGGGATGTGGCAGCTGGGCTCAGTGTCGCTCCCAATGGATGGCGAAGGATGAGGATTGAGACTGGCACCAAAATAAGATAGCTGTAATTGCCAGGGGACTCAGCCTTGTTAAACAGACCTGTGCAGGTGATCAGGGGAGACGAAAGGACATATTGAGAGAGATAATTCTGTTTGTGTTTTTATTCCTGATTTTATCCATTCATTGAAGGATAATTTATTGATTGATTTTATCTTCTGGGCTGTTTTTATTGGATTATTTATTTCTGGAACTGCATCACTCTTTTGAACACCAATTTGAACAAACCTGCACAATGCACATTGTGAGTTTGGACAGCACATCTGCAAGTATCTGTCTGCTGCAAAATGTCTGCTTGGAAGAGAGACACCTTGATGAAGTGAAATGACCACCTTGTGTCTTAACGCTAAACTCGCTTTGCCATGGTGTAAGATTTTCAAGTTCAACCACCACATCTCCACACCTTTCCCTTTACATAGCTTTCTTTTTCATTTATAGTCACTTTTGCTCAGCCTACACATTATCTTTAGCACCTTAATAAAGCACTTTACTCCTACAAAGATTTCCTATTTTTGAACTGAAAAATGTTCTATTGCTGTGTTAGTGAGTCTCTTTACGGACATTCAGACACCTTACTGTACTGCCTCACTTTTTTTGCAAAAGGAGTGTTTGGAACTCTAAAATACACTTTTTTCCCTTGACAGACTAATCCAGAAAAAACTGTTAAGACTAATGTTTCTGTGAACTGTTTAAAGTGCTTGTATCCAACAAGGGGTGCATGCTATCTGGAAATGTGTTCTTTTAAAATCATAGTCATACATGAGAATTTACTGTATCCCACCCAGTGACCAAGATGGAGATATTATCACAAGGAAATATGGCACAAAGGAGTGATATGCAGTCAGGTCTACTTCTCTGTGGAAGTTACACTCCTTGGAAACCCCACAGAAAGAAGAACAGTGTGATACAGAAGCATTGATCCTCTGGGAAAAATGGGGTTAAAATACTGAGAACTTGTGGAATTGTATCAGAATGTGGACACAACAGAAGCCATGAGAACAAGACTGTAGCTTCGCTTGGTGGAGCTCATGACATTGCTGCCCAATAGGCCACTAAGGATTTTTTTTAATGTGCATGGCTTCAAATGAGTAACTGCAGGTGTCACAAAATGGTTTACACCTTCATAGAAGTGGCTAAGCGAATCTGCAGGAGCGGAATCCATGGACAGTGAGGAATTATTGTATTCAACTTGCTCTTAAATGCTGTTTTTGCTGCTATAAACAAAACAACTGAGTACGTCTATAGGACAGGCAATTATCTTATAATGTTTTAGTGGGGTCTTTGACAATCACATGTCAGTTATTCAGAGGACTCGGAGGCATGGTCCTAGACACAGACAGCAGGGATGTCTTTTATTGATCCATATGGTAAAGGCTTCAAAATAAGTGACTAGACTGTGCAATTGTATATTTTTAAATTAGTTTATTTGTTCAAAATTGACCAATCACATAAGAACACCTGATGAGATTACATCATCTTCCATTAAGACATTGACTGTTAGCTCTTATTCACTAAAAGTCGAAGTACCCAACGTTGACCGGATATATTTGTAGAATGGGTTAAGGAAAGAAAGCAAATGTTCATTTTTTTTTTTTAAATGGTGACCCAGTTATTATTGCTAGCTGTCCCATACATCATCCACACTGCCTCTCTATTAACATCTCTGCTCTTGTGAATCGAGAATGTTTCTTTTTAGGTCTTATTGGATTCCAGAATTGCAGTAACACCTTGCTGGGTTGTAACCATAGACACTGTCATGTCTGACTCATCCTCTTAGTGCAACGTGGACAGTTCACACTGCTTATATTATGAAAAGAGGATAAAGCAGAAGTTAAACAACAAATCTGTGGATCTCTTTTGTGTTGTGCTGCAATTAGACTCTCTAGTAATCCTCACCTTATGCCCACCTACAAAAGCACACAATGCTCTCTTTTATATCACAGGAGATAGAAGCAGCATGCAGCATTGCCCCAGTAAGAAAGGTTAAGCTGTGGCCATTTTGTCTGCTAGTCTGGTTTCAGTCTTTGCAGATGTTTCACTTGCTTTGAACGAGCAGGTGGCACTAGTGTGGAAACCACAACACACATAAAAAAAAAAACACGCTGGGACCCCCAGGGTCAAAATTTTGGATTCCAAAGTAGTCTACCATGTCCGTATGATTTTGGAGAGCAACAAAGCAAAAATTTGATCCAGATAGGTCAAAGGGTGTAGGAGTCTATTATAAAGACACAGGTTAAATCCAGTTATAGCGAATACCCGAAGTAACAAAATTTTCAGAATAACGAATACCTTTTCCAGGCCTGGGCAAACATTTATACAATTTCATGTTAAATGAATCTTGTTTTAATGAAATGTAAGTTTTAGTATAACAAACGTTTTCTCGACCAAAAATGGTCACCAAAGATATTAATGCAATGGAAAAAATACTCATTGCCGCTCCTAGACTTTCAGCTCAGAGTCTCTGGAACCTTGCAACCGGCTCTCTCAAAGATAGAGACAGTCTGTTGCAAAATGTCACATCACGGGCAGGCTTGACAAGCGTTAGGTCTGAGTAATTGCTCCACCGAGTATCTGTGTGGGTAGTTGTTTTGTGTGCGGACCCGGAACTGTTTGAGTTTCATAGTATTTCTCAAAGTTTTCTTTGAGATGAACAAAAAAAAGTGAGAAACAGTGTCAGTTTACCCTGAAAGAAAATTTAACAAACCATGAAAAAGTTGATTCTGGAATGAAGAAAAATGACATGGTGAAAGCATTTTGGAATTGCGTCTTCATCTTCATGTAACAAACTCATTTTCATACCTGTATTTCTTTTAAAAAAATGACATCTAAAGTCTTATTTTAATTCTGATTTCATACCTGTATTTTTTAAAAAAAAAAGTTATCTCTAATGTCTTGTTTTCATTCTATATTCATACATGCATTTGTATTAAAAAATGTTACATCTAACGTCTCATTTTCAAATGCAATAGTTTTTGCAGTTTAAGAAGCGCTGTTATTTTATACATGTATTATGAAGCTTGGGTCATAGAGCTACACGAGAGGCAGGAAGCTGAGTCCAGGTTTTTAAAGAAAATGCAGGTGCTTTATTACTTTATAGAGAATGCAGGTAGAGCCTCAAGACTTCATTCAAAATAGGAACTGGTAGGAGCCACGGACTACTAGCGATTGGTCTGCTTCAGCTCCCTTCTTCAGATTAGAAGAACACCACTGGCTTGGAATCACCGCTGTGACAGATGCAGTCTGATGAAGACACATCAGGAGAGTCTGAGGAAGAGCAGATCAAAGCCCTCAAAGTATTAAATGTTAAACATTGTGCGACAAGCACGGTACACGGTTACCCTGATCCTGAAGAGGACAACCAATTGCTTTGCCCTTAGATTACTTTTTACCAGACGCAGCAGAGTAGCTACAGAGCTGAACATGGCAAACCACTGGAGGCCCTGGTCAGAATACTATACATTCTTCCTGTCAGAAGAATATAAGAGTCAGATGCCCCAAATGTCACCATCTCATTTAGATTTAGACTCCACAAAGAATGGAGCTATTTCTGATCGAACCGCTCTTAAGAACCACAACCTTTAGAGAAACCAAGAAGGCTATTTATGTTATTTCACTTTTGCACTTAAACTTTTTGCAGTTTAAAGACTTGCATTACAAGTTAAAGGGACGACCCAGCTGACACCATAACACTTCTTGGGACTCCTTCTGTGTTACTTCCACCTGTTCATAGACTGGCGTAGTCGGCAGGATTTTTACTGTGATCAGTGATTCTGTAAACCAGCAATTGGTATTTTACCTTAATTATACTGACCATTAATTTGTATTAACTTTTTACAGACAATGCAACCATTAATTCTCTGACAATCAGGTAGGCCCTCCATTAGTTCCACTTAACATTTAGAGTACATTTTCTGGTAACCATGTGCCTTTTAAACCTCCATTTACAATGGTTATCCTACAATTTGCAGGTTACTGCCTGTGGTCTCAATATGTACGATATTAAGGTAAAATGTAATCTTGTATGCCAAATAAACCTGCTAGCATAAAAAGTATTAAGATCACAGAAAACATTGACATGTGGTTATTTTAACCTCTGTACACACTTTAGTTTCTTGAAGGCAACAGTCCTGCTGTTTGTATCCTAGAATGGTTTTATTTATGTATTACACTGCAGTATATCCCTAAAACAAAGTTACAGAATTTATATTGAGAAAAACAGGCTTACAGATCACAATAAATCCTTTATTTTAAGTTATTTTATATCTCTGGTTATAGTACCTAAGACATTTATCCATCTATTCACTCTTCCAATTTCTAAGTGTTTCCTTTTAAATTGTATGGAACTGTAGCCCACCCCTGAAGCTTTGAATGTAAGACAAGAACCAATCCTGGAATGGACACCCACCCACTGTAGGGCACATTCACTTACACCACAGCAGCCATTCAAACATGGATGCTTAGTGTCACCACTAAATCCAACTTGCACATCCTTGGAATTTGAGTAGAAACCTGAATACCTGGAGAAAACCCCACCAGGACGAGGAGATATTTGAGTCCAGTGGTGAAGAGGTGCTTCAGCGCTTATTTCTGAAGATAAAAGGATTTAGAAATATGCAACTATGATATTCAAAATGAAATAGTTTTCAAGTAACAATGTTTATAACCATTGCAGAGACAACAGTCTAATTGCAAAAGCAAAGAAAATGACTGAAACAAGCTAACCACTAGGTGGCACTATTGTGCTTAGATTGTGGCTTGAATTAACATTTCACTCTCCAAAGCACTTCATTCTGTTTTGGGTCACACAGGGCCACAGCCAACACAGACCAGGGGATTTGAACCCAGGACTCTGTTGCAGCATGCTGATCACTTTGCAATTGAGCAGTCTACCCAAAAATCTTTATCTATGCAGAGACTTGAGTAATAGATTACACCCATCAGGGTTGGTTCATGACTTATCCACGGTGCCACAGGGATGGACCCAAGCCCTCCACAGTCATCAAATTGAACTATAGAGATTTGAAAATGGGTCCTGGGAATACTCAGAGAGTGGGGCTTCAAGATACCCTCAAACTATGCAAACACTGGACTGTATATCACCTTAAAGCTATCTCAGGTCAAAAAGGGTGAAACGTGGCCTCCACCAGGCAGTACAGATAGGGCTACTAACCACCATGTCTCATGTGGTCATTCTCCGTTTGACTTTTGTCACTATAACCATTTTGAACTGTTGGAACCATAAGTCTGCCGAAATGGACCTTTCCTCCAGAAGTACATTTCTGTAAACTAGAAGGTCACACATTCAGTCTACTCTCCTGGACCACACTGTGAAGCCTAAGTGAGCTCTCTACCAGACTTTAAAGTACATGTGGTGCAGTCATCACACCTCCAGAGTCCCAGGTTCACATACTGACCTGGTCACTGTCTGTGCGGAGTTGGCACATTCTCTCTGTGTCTGCATGGCGTGTTCTTTAAATAGCCTGTTGGTTATCCTATTGTGTTCATTGATGATGTTAAATTGGCACCATGTGAATTAGCGGCTTCTGCCTTTTGCTCAGCACTGCCAGGAAAAACTCTGACTGCTTCAACCCTAAACTTGACTAATTTTATTTTGATAATGGATAAAAGGTCAAATAATTCTATTGTATTTATGTACAGTGACTAATGCTCAATGCTGAGAGGCTCTATGTAAAGCAAATATGTTAGCCATGATAAGTTCAGCTTCCACTGCCACTAGCAGCCAGCATGAACAAGCTGTGAACAGATGGAGGGATACCTGAGTAGCTGTGGCTTTGCTCTTGTAAACTTTCTGAGCCCTTTTTTCATTCCTACTTTCTGTGTGCAGTGTGTACCTTCTGTCCATGATCACGAGTATCTTTTGCCACAGTTTAATGAGTCAGAAGTGGCCTTGTTTGACTTCACTTCTGTGTATTTTGTTATTACTCTTAGCTGTCTAGGACCCTGAGTTAAGAAAAAAAAAACAGTTCAGAAAATGGACAGCTTGATGGCATGGATTCAGTGTCAAGAGTCTGAACTGGGTGTCAGTATCAGCTTGGAGTTTCCCCCCATGGGGTGGCACGGTGTCGCAGTGGTGCAGTGGTAGAGCTGCTGTCTTGCAATTAGGAAAACCGGGTTTGCTTCCCGGGTCCTCCCTGTGTGGACTTTGCATGTTCTCCCCCTACCTGTGTGGGTTTCCTCCCCCAGTCCAAAGACATGCAAGTTAGGTGCATTGATGAACCTAAATTGTCCCTAGTGTGTGCTTGGTGTGTGGGTGTGTGTGCCCTGCAGTGGGCTGGCACCCTGCCCGGGATTTGTTCCTGCTTTGCACCCTGTGCTGGCTGGGATTGGCTCCAGCAGACCTCCATGACCTTGTGTTAGGATATAGGGGGTTAAGCGATGACTGACTGACTGTTTTCCCCCATTTCTGCTTAGGTTTACCCTGGTAATTCACTAAAAGTCATGTGTATTCAGTTGGAGGTTATCTGTGCCCTCTAATAGACTGGCACATTGGCCAGACTCTGCAGTTCTGAATTGGATTAAAGAAATATTTTACCCAAAAATATTTTTTTACATGTTACTCACCCCATGGAGTATGTAATGATGGCAGACAAAAAGATTTAATCTCATATTTTTATGTAGAATGGGAAGAACAAAAAGATGCTCTAATAGAAGCCAATGCTGCCCAACAACAGAAGATGTAAAAAAGTCAATGTAAAAAAAACCTCAAGATACATCTGGTATCCAGTTGTATGCTCAAAGCATGCAAAACCCATGCTATTTTGCCTAATATTGTTAAATAGTTACTTCTGGAATAATCAACAGACATCATAAACATGAAACTGAAGCCTTGTGGGAATGATTTCTTGAACTGATCCCCCGCCTCTCCCCCTCATTCGTCGATTAGGAGTCCTGTCTTCAATTTAAAAAGTTATTCCCATGAGGCTTCAGTTTCATGTTTATGATGTGCACTAATTAAGCTGTTTTGAGCATACATCTGCATCACTGATCACTAGATTATGGGATGCGAGTAACGTTACATGTTTCTCCAATGTTTGTCACATCATTTGCCATTGTACGACACTGGTCTTTATTGGCTTCTATTATGTCATAAACTTTTTTCTCTCCATCCTAAATGAAAACATGAATTTACATTTTTTTGGCCACCACTATAACAAAATTGGGTAAGCAACACATAAAAAAAAAATGGTGAAGTATTCCTTTAAGCAAATTTAAGATGCTGGAATTGCTGAAATGAAACTGAAATCCTTGTATATGCATTCATTTTCACATCCAGAAGAGGGCAGAAGTGAGCTTTGGATACGCATTTCAGAGTGTGGTGATTCGAGTAAAAGGACAAACTTTGTCCCTTCTTGATTTTAGTGGAGAAGAACAGAAATCACCTTTAAGCACTTATTTACTTACTAGACATTAAGCCCATAAAATAACGGGCGCTAGAACAGTAGTGCATAAACATTTGTATGAACAGTCTATATTAAATGGCAAAGGACCTTGTATGTGGCTGTAATATGCATCACTGTATTGTGTGCCTTTCATTTTCTCTCTCAGTAATACTGGTTTGTATTTCCGTAAAATGCCTGTAATTTTGTCTGACAGTAATACAGTGGAACCTCGGTTCACGACCATAATCCGCTCCAGACCGTATGAACTGTACGTAAATATATATTTTTTTAAGTTTTTAAGCACAAATATAGTTAACTATACCATAGAAAGCACAGCGTAATAGTAAACTAAATGTAAAAACATTGACTAACACTAAGAAAACCTTGAACAACAGAGAAAACTAACACTGCAAGAATTTGCGCTATAGCCTTATGACCCGCTCGCTAAAAACTCTTTTTTTAATGAGTTTTAAGCACAGGGGAAAAAATGAACATTTGAAAAATCTGTAATTTAATAAACAACCAAGATAACTAACATTGCAACAATGCACGCGCGTGCCTGTGTGTGTCTCTCTCTTGTGCGCCTTTGTGTGTCTCTTAAGCACACGCCTCTGTGTCTGTGTGTGTGTCTGTCGTCTCTTGCCTGTGTGTGTGTGTGTCTGTCTGTCTGTCGCGTGTGCCTGTTTGTCTCGCGTGTACGTGTGTGTGACTCGTGTGTGTGTGACTCGCCCACGCCTGTGTGTGTGTGTGTCTGTCTGTTTCTGCACAGGGAATGCACAGGAAGAGACTGAACACGTGCTGTGTGGCCCCGCGCATGCGCACTTCACCAGAAGACACACGGACACTGGACGCACACAAGGGTTTTATTAAAGAGGATTTATTTTTGTTATCTGAGTATCTTTATGATTTATCTTACACTTAGTTTATGATGAAAACAAGTGGAAGGAAACATATTTGACTGAAGAAGCACTGTGTAACTTTTAGCATGTCAGTTAATCAGATTCTTTCTACTCTGTGAAAATTCATAAACTGGGTTTTATCTGAATTTGTGTTTCCTGTGTTCTGAAGTAAAGGCCTAAATTAATTTCAGGGCTGAAGACTGCAGGGTGCAAGTAGACCATAGTGGTGCAAAGGATACATCATTGGCTCTAGACTAATAGAAACATACCTGGGGGCTGGAGCCTCTGAGTGTCAAACTGGTGTGGTGCTCTAATTAGCCTGTTGTATCTGGAGGTGAGAGGGAATGTTGGACATGTGGTTTGTGGGGATAAGTGAAAAATAAATTGTGCCCGTAAATCTGTAAACCACAATACTATTTTCTATTCCAATACAACAGTTTCCGTTGGAAGCCATGGTACTCTGAAATGTGCTATAAAGAGTAAAATCTGGTTGGTCGTAAGGCCTGGTCTTTTAATCACAAGGATTTGTTTCTGCTTCATAATACAGAGCTTACTAAGCTAAAAACAAAGCAGACTTCACCTCCAAAAACTTAACCTTTAGGCCTGAGTAACACGAGCAGGCTTCACAAGCTCAAGGTAAACCAGGCCACCAAACCTAAGAAGCAGGCTTGCGGCCTGCACACCAGAACAGAGCCAGAGGTTATATATCTCAAAAAGGAAGAGGGAAACCACAAAATATGATTAGAACGTTTGTTAACAAGAATTCAAAAATAGTCACCAATATTAAGATGTTTCCCTAAAGCCAATTCAAAGGAAACAAAGCCAACATTAGAAAAGCAATAATCAAGGTGATGAGTGATAGCAAATGTGTAGGAATCATTTTCATACATGTGCTTTTGTCTGCTTAGAGGCTTTTATATGTGAGATTTCCATTTTTATACAACTTTTCACATTAATTTTGATTTAATGATGCTTTTGTTACTGTCTTTTTTAAATTTTTAAACTTGTCTCCATTTTGTTGACATATCACATTACCATTCTCTTCATTGCGGTAGCCAGATCAGCAATGTCGCTGGCACTTCCAGTATAAAGCAGCAGGTTCAGTATACTGGAGTAGATGTTCCAGACAACTAAAACTATCAATCAGATTTAGTTTTTTTCCAAACACGCCCTAGCGTTAGGACTCTGATTTTGGTTTGGACTTCAGCTCTGTATCTGACCTCTGTATTCATCTTTGACTTAGAAAATCTCCCAGGTGAAGCTGGATAATACAACAAGTGATATAATAAGAGAATGGGTGGTGTCTTGAAATGCAGTCAGTGCTGGTCAGCTGTCCACTAATGGACAGTAGAGTGAACTCAGACTATCTATCTATCTATTGTAAGAAAGGGGCTATATTGTGCCCGACCCGACGCAGATTGGACACGGGAGGCACATGTAAAACAAATACTCTTTTCTTTTTCTTCAGCTGGAGGACACGTCTTCCCTGTAATCCATCCAGCCACAACACAGTCCCAAGCACAAATAACACCCAAGCACTATCCTCTATCTCTTCTTCCACCACTCCTCCTTATGCTCAGTCCTCCTCCTCCCGACTCTGGCCAACATGTGGTGGTTTCTGGCTCCCTTTTATCAGGCACCTGGAAGTGCTCCAGGTGGTTGATTGCTGGCCTCCAGCTGCACTTCCAGGTGCGGCAAAACCAGTGCCCAAAAGGGGCCAGTCGTTCCTGGTACAGCACCCCCTGGCGGCGCCTGTGGAACCCCACAGAGCTGCACAGAACTCCAATCCCATGAAGCCCTGGAGGAGTCCGAGGCACCGCTTCAACCCAGGGATGCTGCCATCTAGCGTCAAGGGGGAGATACTGGGCTTCACACCCTTGTCCACCTGGCAGATGTGGTGAACGGGCGTCCTGGCCATCTGCCACATTATCTATCTATCTATCTATCTATCTATACTGAAGTAGTAACATTCTTCATGAGCTGGACTTTAGAATGATTATATTGTATTCTGAAAACCCCTTCATAAAGACTATCCCTGGCCACAAAGATGTCCCCCATTTCTGCTCAAATGATACTAATGTAAATGACAATTGACACAGAAGTAATCAAATAATGCTAGTCATCAAAAAAAATCCCTTCATCCAAAACTGTTTATTACAGTTATTTACCTGTGCTTTATCACTTCAAATTTCGCATTTACCAAATTGTAATTTTGACCTTTCTTGGGCATTTTCAACTATTTCGCTATGATTTATGATCTACCAACATTGAACCCTGCCCCAAACATCCAAAACCCATCCAGGCTGCAGTGAGGTGTTGTGGAAATGACTTTGTTTGAAAATAATCTCAGACTTGGTCTTTGTTTATGCTAAAAATGCAGCTTCCTTGTGTTCCATAAGGTAAAAGTGAGCATCAAAATACATTCTTCATATATTTAAAATTTCTTAACCTCCTTGGCAGTGGCAGGTTTAAGCGTACAGTATGGGACCCCCACCCCACACCTATCGTCGAAATCTAATACTGACTACCCGCTATGGACAATGAGGGGCAGCATCCTCCCTCCCTGCACACAGCTCAAAATGGGTTTTGACTGGCACCAATTCTTTGGTAAACATTATGCATCTCTTGGGCTCGGAATTCTATGTACAAACGGTAAAGCCCAAATGTCTCTTGGAGATAGCTGTATTGTTTGTGTGTACAGTGTGATTAGGCAGCTAAAGGGCTTGAGTAACTGTAATACTACGTCAGAGCAGGGGCTGGCGGAGTGTGCTGACTGTCACTCCCAGTCTCTTGCAGACCATTTCCGGGAAATCCCATCAGGTTCTGGCGCCATTGATGACATCACTTCCGGTTCTGGTGGGGGCAGATTTGCTAGGGAGGGGTTTGGGACCACTGGTGACGTCACTTCCGGCCCAGGGGCCTCATGTATAAATGGTGCATACGCACAGAAATGTTGCGTAAGACCTTTTCCACGTTCAAATCGCGATGTATAAAACCTACACTTGGCATAAAGCCACGCACTTTTCCACGGTACCACATACCTTGTCGTACGCAAATTCTCCGCTCGGTTTTGCAGACTGGCGGCACCCAGCTTTAAAGCAATGGTACTGTTCCTGTGTAGTTACACCTTATTTTCCTGACGCGGCTTTATAAATACACCGAAACTAACCGCATATTGTTTATTAGTGTAACGCATTTGATTGTAATTAACTTGTAACAATATAATGGTCCAGGGAACAGCCATAGTATTCCAAATACCATAACTGCTTTAGTGTTGTTACTCTCACTGCACCTTCCTCTTCTTATTTTTCTTCTTCTTCTTTCAGCTCCTCCCGTTAGGAGTTGCCACAGCGGATCATCTTTTTCCATATTACTCTCACTGCACCACTCGGAGTATTTATATCACTGTATCTGAGTGTGAATCACAGCAGCAGCTGATCGGAAAGAGAATTATCGGTATACAGCTTCAAGGACACGCTGTCTCAGCCACGGCAAAACGTTTTAAAGCCTTTCCTGTACGGACCTCGCGGTTCAGAAACAGTTTCATCCCAAGAACTTTAAATGCACTCAATCAATTGCTCCTTGTAGAACTGTTTGTACTTATAAGAACAATCACCCCACTGTAAACTTACACTACAGTTATAATATCGCACAACTAAAGCCACTTTATAAAGCACGTATTTATATATGATGACAATATCATTTTTAAGGTAAAATGCAGCAAAATATGTTTATTATATTATACAGATAAAACTTTAACTTCATTTAAATAGAAGAAGAGGATAATTAAACATGTACTACGAAGATATTTCAATGTTCCTTAAACGTTTTGAAGAATTGGCGCTAAGCTTACAGATGGCTTAACTTCTATTACAGAGCTAATTGTGTGGTGATTGGGTATTTGGGGAAAGAAAAGCAAGGACTGCAGTGGCGGCTACGCCAATATATATTGAATATAAAACAGAAAGAGAAAATAACACAGCTAAAACGCAGCGACAAATTTCGGCAAAAGTTAAATGCTTGTGTCATGAGCACGAGTCGGCTATGCAGTGTCTGCAAGGCCGTGGCCATCCACCGTGCATAAGCTACCTTACTGACATTGGCGGACGAAGGAGCCACCGATTCTTCCTCTGCCCAGTGCCACCACAAGTCTAGAGCCCCTGAGTACTGCTGCAATAAATTATTTCATCGAAGTGAAACCCATGTTAATAATGTGCTTTAACTCCTATCATCATAAAAATGATATTACATATACATCTCAGTATTTTAGTTATTCAGAGAGCTATAATATCACGAATGTAATGGATTCTGTATCCAGTTGGAGGAAGAGAGCTGTTTTAAGAAGCAAGTAGTGATTCACACACATAGAGCACATAGAAGATCAAATACAAAACAAAGCATTTAACGTACTACTTTAATTACGATGTGATTTGAAAAACTGATAATTAAATGACTTCAAGATGAAGTTTATGATGTTCTGCTTTAATGACAAAATAAACTACGTGATTAAAGTGGAAATGTCGAGACTGAAGTTGACATTTTGTGCTTTTTCCCCACTGTGTGACTTTTTTCCTCTGTTCCCTAATAAGCTTTCATATGACACTCAGACAGTGCGCTACAACTCTTCTTTTCATGGTGACTTTGATATGTGACTTCTTTTTTATTTCCGGCACTGCGCGATTTTGTGAACGTGAGCTTTCAAGTTTCTCCAACACGCTATGTCACTCGATCAACTTCCTTTTGTTGATTATACCACGGTTTATTTGAACACATAGTATGTTTTTCCTTTGACTCCACTTGGTATTCGCTGAAATTCTTATATTTTCCACATCTTTTCACAGAAGGCTGAGCTTAAAGGCGATTTATATTGATTTGCATATTCAAAGAGGCGTAATTCTGGGAGGAGTTGGGGCGTTACATAAAGTGCGTGCACGAGCGTTAGTTTTCACGCTGATCGGGATTTATGTAGCGGAAGAACGTGGAAGTTGGAGTACGCACAGATTCCTGCATCTGGATTTTTCTGTGCGTAAGCACATTTCGGCTTTTGTGCTTACGCCATGTTATAATGCAAGTTCTACGCACGGCGTTATGCATGAGGCCCCAGGTGCTTTTGAAGACGTCATTTCTGGTCCCTGAAGATGTCACTTCTGGTTCCGGCATGGATGACATAATTTTCTCTTCTAGCCCTTAAAACCGCCATCTTACCTTCACTTAATCAGTTCTGTTTTGGACTCTGTCTTGTAAATAACTCACTTTTTCAAACCTTTTGCAGCCAGGATCATATTATACGGGTGGCTGCCCCAAATCTTTGTGACTGTCTGGAGTCAATTTGTTACAAATGTTAAGCCTGAGTGTCTCTTGGAGATAGCTATACTGTATTGTTTGTGTGTACAGTGTTAAGCCCAAACAGCACTCAGGACAGTATTCTTCTGCCATCTAGTGGATAAAATAACATCATGCTGCAAAAAAAATGATGAATATTTCTGCCACTCTATTGTAACTCATCAATATTTATGGGGGGGACGGGCATTTCAATCAAAGCATATAATGGTGTGTAAATTAAAAAATGTAAAGTCAGCTGTAGAACAAACTGAAATTGAACTATTAGTTGAATTAAGCTATAGTGATGACAATGTGAATTGATTATCAGATATCGTCACGGATAGTGAAACTTCACTGTATGCATGAACTGTCGCTATATGCCTGGTAAATTCGGTTCTGTGCCAAAAAGGTAAAATGATTTCTGTCAAGTAGAAGGACAAGAAAAATGTTAGCCTCCGAAGCATTGAATACAATGCGGCAACAGTTTGTGCCAGGGAAAACGTGGAAATCTCTAAGCCTTGTGCTGTGGTAGCTTACCATAACACAAAGGGTACATCGATCATGTGGGTTAACACTGATATTCTACCCTCTGATACACAAGCAACAGAAAAAATATAAGAAAAATGCGCAAAGAAATGTGCAACTACTATTATGATTGTGATGTCGGGTTGTGTGTTGGTGACTGTGAAAAATGTGTACAAAACGGCATCAGTACAGAAGTGGCGACTCGACATACCTTTCTACTGTATTTATGCTGACATTTTGGTATTTACATGTTTCTGTTTCACATAATAACAGTTTTTCTTGTTGATAAAATTCAAAGTTTTTGCCTCATTTTTCTGGGGATAAACATAACAACAAGGCTACAGCAAGGGAAGCCTTGTATTCCAGATAATTGACAAAGTAAAGCATTTGTGAGTATTTACGTACTGTGTGTGTTTTTTGGTGTAGCAAAAAATATTGGAGTAACCATTTGTGTTTAAATTTAGGGGAGTAAAAGTGAGACAGAAAGTTTTATAGAGGAGTAAAGCAGATATATTTTCAAAACTATTCAAAGACAGTATTTTTACTGTGTTAATGTAAAACAGGGCGGCACGGTGGCGCAGTGGTAGTGCTGCTGCCTCGCAGTTAGGAGACCCGGGTTCACTTCCCGGGTCCTCCCTGCATGGAGTTTGCATGTTCTCCCGGCGCTCCGGTTTCCTCCCACAATCCAAAGACATGCAGGTTAGGTGGATTGGCGATTCTACATTGGCCCTAGTGTGTGCTTGGTGTGTGGGTGTGTTTGTGTGTGTCCTGCGGTGGGTTGGCACCCTGCCCAGGATTGGTTCCTGCCTTGTGCCCTGGGATTGGGTCCAGCAGACCCCCGTGACCCTATTCGGATTCAGCGGGTTAGCCAATGGATGGATAATGTAAAACACTGGCTGTCACACACACACACACGCACACACACCAGGCCATATGACCACATCTTTGGGATGTGAGGAGGAACCTAAATAACCAGAGAAACGTATCTGAGCGAGAGGAGGAGTTCATATTTAAATATGCCCATCTAGGGTTGAGTCCTTCCTTGTGCTCACTGCTGCCCCCCAATTAACCTGACTTGAAATCAGTCCTTTCAGAAAACAAAGGGATTAATGGACGGATGCTCTGCCTCGCTATAACCTCCACCCTTGAAATAATATTCTTTGGTGCTTTGTTCTTTATTTGGATCATCTGCAGGACTGCGCCTTTTTCACAAGAACAATAACAGCGACACCCTTGCCAGTTCGCTCATTAAGAGGTGTTACTGTAAACTTTTCAGAAGAGAGCCAAGACCGATCGCAAAGTGACTGTGGCATCCTTGCCGTTCTGGGGGTTGGTAAACAAAAGGAAGTTCCAATGGAAGCCACATTCACCTGGTTAGGATGCACCTTATCATGGGAGCCGAGAAGAAGGGAGCTTGGGGAGCTGCCCATTGCATTTACCGACAGTGATGATAAGTGGACTACCCTGGCATCAACAGAGCCCATGCTTATGCCCTGTGTCCCCACAGCATTGCCGTCACGGCTGGTTTTAAAGCGCCATTCTGCCCATCTGTGGGCTCGTTTAGTGTAGAGTCACTCAGCCGGAGAAAGCTGGCGATGCGTTAAAAAGCTGCTTGACACAGCCCAACAATACCTGCCCAGACCTAAGGGGCTTAGCGAGTCGCCCCTCCTGTCATGATGTCACCAGGTTCCCATAGCATTTAGCAGCCACCTGGGCCCACCTTTCCATATTCAGAAGAGCGTTTCCTTTTTTTTTTTTTTAACAATAGAGCAGTTTTAGCAGTCAATGCGAAGAAGCGAGAGCAAAAGTCTCTGGGGGCCCCGCCGAGACAATCTGCTCTTGCATTTTCCTATGGGCTGGTGGGGGTGTTTGAAGTCGGCAGGATGCCAAGGAAATCGCAAAATTTTACATCTGTCCACTTTTTACGGCCTTGTCGGTTTATTTCAGGAGACTTCATCGCAGCCTGAAATTCTAATTAGCGCAGTACCATATTGTTTCAGAGTCTGCCGCTCGCGCTTTCATGGAAACAAGGCAGGCTTTCCTCTCAAAAACAGCATCCAAATTTCAGAATTAAATAAGAATAACAAAGGCCCCAGAGTTTGGTGGGGCAAATATAAGGCTGAATTTGTTAGGCTTAGTTTGCTTCAACAGTTTAAATAAACACATATTAAGAAATTAGATGTTATAAATAAAGCTATACACTGCCACTGTTGGCATTACCCTTTCATAATACTGACCTCCTATCTTAGGTAAGCCAGGGATGGGACTCACTTACCTCCTGGTAAGCCTTCCTCTTAGGGTCTGGATGTTCCTCTTTGGGGGTCATTCTGCATATCACAAAGATGTGTGTGTGTGTGTTATTTGTGCCCCCAAACTGCCAAAAAAGTGTGAATGTCAAAGGTTGATTTCTTCCTTGCACCTGCCCAAATGTAGATTTAAGATGTATGAACAGTGTAACGTTCAAGTGTGCTCGGACAGTTTGTCATCTGCTTTAAAACATGGAGCATTTTGAACTTTTCTAGACACTTCATCAAAGAGTTTGTTAATACAATTTTGTTTATTACATATTTTTGTAACAGTGAGTCATATTTAAAAACAAAACAGCAATAACAGAATGTAATTACATGTACTAGTAGCGTACATAAAATATCCATAAAATAGCTGAGTAGCTGGACCCTCTTTCAGCAACTGCCAGGTGCAAAGGACAAACAATAGGATGCCAGCAGCTCATCACAGTATACATAAAATATCTTTTTTTAATAATACAGGTACACACCCCTTTATGGCCATGATACTTTTTGTGAAATGGGACATTATGTGATTTGGACATCGTGCAGACACCATAATATATACAGTTCTTAGCAAAGCTTTATAGGATACTGTAGTGTACCTGTTTTGACTAAATACAGATAGCGTACAACACTTCAGTAATGTGCGAGATTGGGTGCTGCTGCCTACGAGTCAAAACATATACTGTTATAAGTTAAACTTTTTACTCATAATTATGAAAAGTTCAAATTAAAAGTACGATAGAAAGTACAGTATAGTACTGGCAGCGCAATCACTTTATAAACAAGAGACATGAATATACATTTGTTGCATGCTGGGAGCTGTTGCTTTCATTACATCCAGTTACGTCCGCTATTACCTGCTCTCCAATCCAGATTTCTGAACTCTTATAAATTTATGGGACCTCGGATGTATATGTGGTTGGACGTTGCCTGAACAGACGTTGCGCTGCGCATTGGTGCATTTTACAATATATGGTGTGGCTGAGATTGCTTTCATAAACAGCAGATTCCAACCTGAGTGATGACTGTGTTATTGTTATTTGTTGGATGTGAAGGGTCTGTGGCTAATTGTTGCCCAGATTTTTTACAATTCACTTTTCAAAGAAGTATCCAATAGAGATCTCAAATCTGTACAGACATCTCAAGCTAAAATTGTTGGTTGTTGGTGAAAAGTTTTGCGGCCCCTGAGTGTTTAATGAAGAAAGTGGCTGATTGCTTTGTAACGTGCAAACACAATTAGCATAGCCATTTGCCATTTCCTTAGTGAAAGCCCCTAAACCCATAAAGTTAAAAGAGATGTGGTGATAATGTAAATAAGCATGGTAATCCTGTAGAGGGCAATAGAGTACACATCGGGGAAAACTATATCTATATCTATGTATATATAATATATATATATATATATATATATATATATATATATATATAGCGACCGTAATCAGCGCTGCGGAGTGATGCATTGTGGGAAGGTTGTACGTTCACTGCTTTTATAATGTTTTTCCTGTTGTATTTATTAATGTCTTAACTTATAAATAATTGTTGTGTTTGTGTTCAGTTAGTTGGGTGGGTTTGGGTCATCGCCGTCCGGGGTTATTTATTTTGTAAAAAGTACCGGTTATGTGAAATGTGTCTTCGTGCATGACCTTGACCATGGCAGTGCAATAATGTCGAGCTTTGTTTACTGGCTATCTGTGAATAAAGAGATACAACAGGACAGAGCTGTTATTCATTGCTAAGATTTTATCTAAGCAATTAATGCCGAGACACTCAGAGTCGTGCGGTGTATGGGACACGAGTGCTCGTTGCTTAAGAAGCTGGGTACAGCTGCGTGCTGCCGAGATGCCGTATGGGACACTTCTGGGTACAGCTGCGTGCTGCCGAGACACTCGGTGTATGGGACACGAGTGCTCGCTACTTGAAGAGCTGGGTAAAGCTGCGTATATACGCTGGCAATCCGCTAGCCGACAGCTTGGGAGAGGTGCACGGCAGAAAGCGGCTTTAAAACTTCAAGACTCGACCACGGGTCGCTACTATATATATATATATATATATATATATATATATATATATATATATATATATATATATATATATATATATATATATATATATATATATATATATATATATATATATATTGTGGTGGTCGGCCGGCTGATCAACCTGGCAGGGACGCCCAAAGAGGAGAAAGATGGTAGAAAGCAGCTACTGAGGGACACTGCCTCCCCCTAGGACGTCAGATGGCAATTTCCCTGCAGCATAGTGGTATTTCAGATTTCCTAAGGGCACCATGGGATTTGGAGTTTGGCTTCACAGCCCCACTGGGTACCGTAGGTGCTGCCAGGAGATGCTGCAGGGAGACCTGAGAGTCTTTACTTTCCGTATAGCCCGTACGTACTCTGAAGTCACGCAGACAGAAGCCCAAAAGTACATCTGGGCTGAAAAAAAAGCAAGTTCTCCATCTAACCCGGAAGTGCTGACAAATCACATGAACGGAAGAGGAGAAGCACTTCCGGGTCAAGGACTATATAAAGGACTGCTGGAGACCCAGCAAGCAAGCCGGAGTTGGGAGGTAGTAGGACAGAGCTTGCTGGGAGGAGTGGAGGAGAGATTTGTGTGCTTTATTGTAATTGTTGTTATTATTATTGTTACTTGCCTGTTTATGGTGGCAAAGGTGCTTTTGGGCACTATAAAAACAAGAAGAATAATTAAATACCTTCTTGATAATTTTACCCTGTGTTCAGTGTGTCTATCTGTAGGGTTGAAAGGGGCAACAGCGACCCCTAGCGTTTTACAACATATAAAAATCCAATGTCCATCCGTATTTCTGTTGCTTTCATGAGAGAACTACTTAACAGATTTAGATCAGGTTTTATTCTATAATTTGCTTGACCATCCCGGTTGGTTTTGTGACTTCTTCTATTGCGTTATCATATCAAGTATCATAGTTCGCTTGCAGTGCCAATCTATTTGCGTGAATCCGAGACAGAAGCTGTAGGCCGAGTGGAGGGGGGCAGGGCCCTTCTCACTCATGTGCCAGCCACCATTCGAGTCGCACTACCTCTCGCCATGTGTTGGAGGGTACCTTGCCTCCGCTCTCTAGTGATACCTGTTTGTTCAACAGACATTATCATCTACAGATCGTTAAGGAGTAACGTTTGACGTTTTTGGGACAGAGAGAAATCAGAACTATGTGTGTTTTAGAGTGTAGCTGCTGAGATATCACGGCCACATGCTCTTCTCCCTATATGGGGTATACTCTCCTGTCAGAGCTGAACACGATCAGATACAGTGCCAACGTTTGACGTTGGAGCGTTCCTACCTTCTGCTTGGCCAGAATTACATTTCCTTTTATTTTTTTTTATTGATTTTTAAAGTTTCTCGCTGTGTCACTACTACATAGGTGGAGCAACAGGGGACAGCTAGTACTGTATATAGAAGAAGCGTTAGCAGTGTTGAATTTGCCACCAGTACCTACTTAGAGAAGCATATAAAAGGTGAGACACAAAAATAGCCGGACTGGGCTTGGGGCTTTTCTAGAAATCCATCTGGAGGTCGGCTGGATGTGAATCCTGAACTCTATCCTGTCTGGCTAGGTATATCCTGTGAATAGCCCAGCCAGTATTTGCACAACAATCGCTACACAAGTTGCCGTAATAATGTCAGGTGAAAAAATCGAACAGCGATTCAACATCAAATTTCTCACGAATTTTCTCTTTTTTCGTAAAGCAGTATTTGACTGACAAAAACATTCCTGTCCTTGATCATTCTCCTTATTCACCCGATTTAGCTCCCTGTGATTTTTATTTGTTCCCGAAAATCAAAAGTGAGCTGAAGGGAACACATTTTTCTTCAATGGATGACACTGAACAAAAACGGCAAGTCTGTTGAAGAGTCTCAAGCAAGAAGACTTCCAGCACTGTTTCAATCAATGGAAGATACATATATAGAAGCTGACAATGTTTAGAATGCTGTAATTCATCAATAAATATATATATTTTTTTGACAATCCGCTTATTTTTGTATCTCACCTCGTAGTTGCAGTTTCGGTTTAGAATTGTAATAAAGTTCACTTAAAGAACCCACAGTTTGTTCTTATTTAAGTAAACAAACCACACAAGGGCGTCTGAGTAGATTAGAAAGAGAATGAAAAGGAGTGAGACAAAAAACAAAAAAAATGTGAGAAGAATTGGGTGTTTGTCTCAGTTTCAATCAAAGGAGACACAGAGGTTGAGTGGGCCTGCGAAGGATCAAGAGGCATGGCGCTGTAGGGGTGGGTAACTCCTGTTGAGTGACTGAAGGAGCAGGAGTGACCTAGTGCTCCAGGGGACCAAACGCAGAAGGCAGGATGATGGAGGTCAGCTCTAAGCATTCTAGTAATGACTGACTGAGGTGGCTGGGACGAGAGTTGGAGATTTCAGCATCTTGACTCTGCTAAGCAGACCCAGAGATGAGCTGAGGGGATGGGAGAGGGGAAAAAAAAGAGACGATTCTGACTCTAATTTTTATATCTGCCAGTAACCGTATTCATTGGAACAATTTATTATTCATCTTTAGAAGGCCACTTGTTTTATGGCTTATATATTGAAGAACATTTGCACAGCATTTGGTTTATGACACTACCTATTTGAATAAACTGTATTGCATCAGCTGATTGTCTATGTCTGCATTGCACTAGTCCATCAGTTTCATGACTATTGATGACCTGTTAGCAGGTGATGCCAGGCTGTGTGCACCCAAATGCATTACAAGCCAAGTTGTTTTATGTGTAATAGAAACAATGAGTAGACATTTAGTCACTGAAGCATAAAGCCATCTTTCATAAATTTCTGCTTAAGTTAAGTTGATTTAATTTTTTTACTTTTATGGACAAGAATATCATATCAGTTAAGCTGGTGTCACATTACACAACGTCTAGGCATTGGGCATGTCAGACTTGCTGACATGTCAATATAAACAGCTGAAAATTGCTGGACATGTCAAATTATCTAACCGCATACTGAGTTTCCAGCATTGTCATGCGCACACCTTTTTGTAGAAACCAATAGCATGCTGCCAGATGGTGCGGGTGCTGTACGAAGGGTTAACTGGCATGTTGAGTTCAGCTTCAGTCTCAGCCCTTGGTATCAAAAACACAAGACATCAGACAGACGAACCTCTCTTCTGTTTACAAGGTCCAGTAGATCTGCATTCCTTATTCCTTGTCGATGCATTGTACTTCCAGATGAGCCTTCATTGATTGTCAGCTCTCATTAGAACAATCAAACACAAGAAGCTTCACAAAGCAAACAGTAGAGTTATCAATTAATATTTTATACACAATCAGCATTACAGTCCATTCAGCCCAATATTGCTCGCCGGTCCTTTCCACTTAATTCTTCCAAAATAACATCAAGTCTTATGCAAGCAAAGCCCACCACTATACCTAAAGTTGAACCCAACCCTGCCTGAAGAGTCAAATCATGGACTTGCTAAAGGGAGTCACTGACTAGATGACAAGCCTTCACGAGAGCTCACTGCCAACTGCCTCCATCTTGCCTAGACCATGTAAATGAAGGTTATGACTGAAAATCATGAGAAAATTCATCTAATGTGACATGGCCTTCACCTACTTCAATTTCAAGGAGCAGGAGGGAAGCGCAGGATGTGGTGGAGGCAGAAGCCGAACTGTGAGACCTGCCTCTGCATTCTGGTACAATAAGGGATGGTACCAAACTTGTATGGTCATAAATAAAAAAGCAATATTAACTACTACCATAATGAATGAAAAAACAGCATCATTATTAGTGAGTAGTAGCAAATGAATAATTAAATACACTTCTAACATCGTACCTTACTTACTGTATATAATAATTCTCTGTCATCCAGCCCCACCCACATCTAACCCCGCCCATCCTGTGGTGAGACGAGTCTTGACTGGCATCTCTAACCGTCAGGTGTGTGTGATTGTGCCTGCGTTGGACTTGCACACCAACTGGGTTTGGTTTGTGCTTTGTGTTTAATGTCTCTTGAGCTATAGACGTCAGTTTACTGGTGACCCAAACTCGTAAGCAAGTTAGAAAGAAAACATAGAAACAGTATGGCTGTTGTCGGAGAGCTCAAACAGCACATTGCCTGTACACTACTGCATGTCATACTGTTGTAAAGATGAGTTTCTGAATGTCATGTAAGTGTGAGATCCTCACATCTGGACTATAGCAGCAGTGTGAAAAGAATATTTTAAGCAAACAGCTACAATCTCTTAAACTTTTATCCCATAGTGTGTCATTAGCTGGGTAAATTGTGCATAATACATGTCCAGTTTAAATTTATTATTTGTTAATTACTTGGTAATGAATGCAGATTTACATATTCATTATATAAAGATGTGCCACTGTTAGGTTTACAGTGATCTCTGATGTGTGAAATTTAGCCTCGCTTGCTTGCTTCTTGGTACCTACTCTTCATGCCTCAATGAATTTACTTCATTTTCTTTTTTCTTAATTCTAACAGACAGTATTTGGGGTATCATCGGAAATAAAGAACTGACCCATTTACAAAAGTCAGACTGTCAAGTAAAACTGGAGATTGGCCTTTTCCAGCTCTGTTCCTTAAAGGTGGCCTTTAATGGATTTGACTAAATGGAAATCCAATCTTGAGTCTTTCCTGCACAGATGCCTGGCTCTATCCCACTAATGTCCCCAAATGTAATTCATGATTTATGTAAAGTAGCTGGATGGGTAGATAATAATGCATTAATTACATTTATGTGGTGCTTTTCTAACTATTCAAAGTGCTTTACATAGACAGTGGGAAGCCACTTTAAACATAACAAAAGTGTAACACCCATCTGGATGGAGCTACAGCAGCCATTCTTGTACCAGTACACTCACCACACATTACTTATTAGGAGTGAAGAGGTGGAAGAGATAGTTAGCCACTAAAGGCTTGGGGACGATTAGGGGATCAGAATGACCAGGCTGTGGTGGGCGATGTAGCCAGGACAACAGGAAACACCAAACTCTTTCTGAAGGATCTTTTATGATCAAAGAGAATTAGGGTCTCAGTTTTTGGACCCCGTGATTATCAGAGGTGACTGTGTAGAGGGTACAGACCTATAAACACCTGGGAGTGCAGCTGGATGATAAATTGGATTTTACTGCCAATACTGATGCTCTGTGCAAGAGAGGACAGAGCCGACTATACTTCCTTAGGAGGCTGGCGTCCTTCAGCATCTACAATAAGATCCTGCAGATGTTTTATCAGACAGTTGTGGTGAGCACCCTCTTCTACACGGTGGTGTGCTGGGGAGGCAGCATAAAGAAGAGGGACGCCTCACGCCTGGACAAACTGGTGAGGAAGGCAGGCTGTATTGTAGGCACGGAGCTGGACAGTTTGACATCTGTGGCAGAGCGACGGGCGCTGAGCAGACTCCTGTCAATAATGGAGAATCCACTGCATCCACTGAACAGGATCATCTCCAGACAGAGGAGCAGCTTCAGCGACAGATTGCTGTCACCGTCCTGCTCCACTGACAGACTGAGGAGACCCCACACTATGCGACTCTTCAGTTCCACCCAAGGGGTAAACATTAACATTACACAAAGTTATTGTCTGTTTTACTTGCATTTTTATCACTTTTTAATTTAATATTGATTTTTATCAGTATGCTGCTGCTGGAGTATGTGAGTTTCCCCTTGGGATTAATAAAGTATCTATCTATCTATCTATCTATCTATCTATCTATCTATCTATCTATCTATCTATCTATCTATCTATCTATCTATCTATCTATCTATCTGTCTGTCTGTCTGTCTGTCTGTCTACATCTCATCTGAAGCACATCGTTAGTTTTTACAGCATGGAGTCCCCGTCACGGTTCTGGGTCATTGGGATCCACACACATATCACAGGGCAGGTGCCCCCGATGGCCTCACCAACGCCTCTTCCAGATACTGCACACATCACATTAAATGAGATGGTTAGTACAAGGGTTACTGTAGTACTGCTGCCTTGTAGCACCAGGGACTTGGATTTTATTCCAAACCTTGCCATTATCTGTGTGGCATTGTCCTTTCTCCTTGTATCCATGTGCCCAACTTCCACAGGTCCTCTGATTTCCTCTACCATATGCCAAAGATGTGTAAATTAGGCTGATTCATGACACTTAATTGTCCTGCTCCTGTCTTATCCAGGGTTGCTTCCTACTTTGTTTTGGATGCCCCTCTGAAAAGCTCTACCTGACTCTTTATTTCCCCATAATATAAAAAGTGCATTCAAAAAATGTTTGGATTTGCTGAAATTCAATAGGATGCAACGTGTTTGTCAGACGCCAAACTAGGTGGACTCACTCTTAAGGGCTGTGAAGGATTGCCGGCTTTCCATGCCGGTCCGCACCCCCAGGCCGCCAGGAGGAGCTCTCCCGACAGCAGGATCATGCCCCGAGGTCCAGCAGGGCATTATGGACCTTGTAGTATTTTTACACAACCCTGCTGGATACCTTGGGGGCCATCAGGAGTCGCTGTGGGGGGGCTTATGGGCTCTTTCATGCCCTATGACCCGGGAGTACGTCATGGTCACGTGACAGGAACTAACAACGTGCTCCCGGGTTAAAGTAAAAGACTGATTGCCCTGACCCGGAAGGAGTAAGGAACTATGGACTGTCGGGACAGGAATACCTCCGGGTCAGGGGCTATAAAAGGACGCTGCCTCAGTCCAGACACTGAGCTGTGCTGGGTGGGAGAGGAGCAAAGTGTCTGGGCGAGGAGGAGAGGTTATTGTGTTTATTAGAGTGTGTTTATTTGTAGATAAAGAGATTTGTGAAGAGTGTGGAAGGTGCTTGGTGCACTGTGGAAAAGAATAAAAAGATTCTTGGACTATTACCAGGTGTCAGGAGTCGTACCTGAGGGTTCAAGGGTGCACTACTGCCCCCTACTGCCACAGGGCATAACCAGGAAGTAATTTCAGGGTTTTGATAAAGTACACAAATTATAATCCCTTCTGCGAACAATCATAATACAGATTTCATTTTGGAATTCAAACCTGATCTTCCAAGACTCCACTATACCTATGCTCATTTTGCACTGCTAGCTTTCTAAGTCCCAGTTCCAAATCCTCTGAGACATAAAAAAAGTTATTGTCAACCATCTGTGTCTGGCTTGCATTAGCAGAAGTGTGGGCCCACCAGGTCCAAGACTGAGAGGTTACTGCCTTAGCAGGACATCACCCAATCATATTATGTCCTCTCTATGACACTGTCTGGTCAGGTCAGGTCAGGTTGAGGAGCATACACCTCATAACGAAACAGCTCGGTAATCCTGGTAGCCAGGTGTTACATGGACTTCCACTTGGCCTTGAATTTCAACTTAGTCACCTGGAGCTGTGACATGGAAGCCCCAAGCATTGTATTGCCATACCTCTTACAGAGTGGTCATGCATATTTGATAACTAACCAAACACAGAGATCTTTAGGATGTCCCAAAAGAAAAGAAAGAACACAGGAACAAGGAGCATGTGCAAACTCCAAATAGACAGTAACTCAGCTCTCTGATTCAAATTTAGTTCATCAGAGGTGCAAGACAGCCACCATGCTCCCACCCTCATTCATTCATGCTAGGCTAATTTACCTTTGAGAATTAACACACACACATCTTTGGAATTGTAGGAGGAAAAGTCAAGAACCTTGAGAGAAAACCCACACAGACACGATGAGAATGTGCAGTCTCTACATAGACTGTGACTGGCCTGAAACTCAAGCACAGTCTCGTGAAACTTGAAGCAGTACAGAGAGAACATGCTAACTCCACACAGGTGGTGGCAGGGTTGAAGTGTAAAGCCAGTGCTCTGGCGCTTTGATGCCACAGCACTAACTGTTCCACCAGCAGACAACCACCAAAGTGCCAAGATCGAGTTACCTAATGGACCAACATGTTTTTAAGCTATGGAGGAAACAGAGAACATGGCCAAAAACCCACACAGAAACAGGGAGAACATACAAACTCCACACAGAAAGAAACCAGACAGGGATTTGATCCCAGAAAAAAAACCAAAAAAAAAAAACGAGGCAGCCATTCAGAATCAGTTCACATGTAAATGACAGATTATATTAAAAAGGAGTCCAAGTGAGGGTGAAGATCAGCCATGTTCGTAGCTACTTTGAGGACATTTGTGAATGGACTGAAAGGAAGCCAGTTAGTCCATGGTGGCCTTTCTTTGGTTCTTTCCGTCATCCAAACCCTCGTAAGATGTCGACAGTGGTGGACATTCTCGTTTACAAGGAACAAAAGAATGTAACTTGTTTTTTAGAGCAATATAATGACACTCATAAGATGGAGAGACAATACGCTGCATCTTCCTGCAGAAAAGATGTAGATGAATGAGCAGATTTGGAATGATGACGATCCACCACGTCTACAAATGATGTTCCTGCATTTTCAGAAATTCCCAGCATTTCCTTCTATCCTGACATTAAGTTATTACAATTGATCTGTTTGGGAATTACGCTTTGTCACTGCTTTGCAGGGTGTCACATCCTCTTCATTATCAAACCAGGCAGAGTCAGGACTGCTTCTACAGAAATGTCAGATTAACTCTGGAGTTTAGTGGTCACCCCTGTGACCTCTAAGCAGGGGTCAAGATGATTCATTCAGCAGCTGGTAGGTTTAATTTAGAGGTTTCAGTCAAAATCTTTATTAAGTACCGTGTTCTTACGTATGCAATTATTAGTGTATTGTCATTCAATTAACCCTGCAATGAACTGGCACTCCATCCACGGTTGGTTCCTATGAACCCATTGTGGCCAAGACAGACTGAATGACATAACCAGCAGATGAAATTGTTATCTTCCAGGTTTATCCAAGTTAGTCAGTTATTCCCTAAATCAAGATGTGTTATAAATTAAATAAAAATATGATCTGTATGTGTAGTATGTTTTGAGGGTGGCATTGTGGTGCAAAAACCTGGGCTTGACTCCAAGCTTGACCGGTGTCTTGTGTATGTTCTTCCCTATCTGTAGAGCTTGGTACTTTGGCATCCTCCAAAATCCTAAAAAGTAATCCTTCTGCAGGTGAAGTTGATCTTAGTCATACCAGGGGGAGTCAAGCTAAAATTAAAAAATGGGATTTATCATAGAATAGAACAAACCTTAACAAAACTGATAATGTCATTTCTCAATGTCGTCTCCACCCTTCTCAATGCACTTGCACCACCTGCCTGCAAGTGCCTGGATTCCAGTAGAATAAAAGGTTTTGTCTCGTCCTTGCAACCACTTGTGCACCGCTTTCTTCACGTCGTCATCTGTCTTTAATTGACGACCACCCAGATGTTGTTTTAGTGGTCCAGAAAAGTGGAAATCACATGGTGCCAAATCTGGCGAATAAGGAGGATGCGGCAATACCTTAAAGTTCAGTTTTTCCAGACAAGCCTTGGTGATCTTAGCAGTGTTTCATTGTCTTGCAGCAAAAGGACCCCTTGAGACAGCAGTTCCCACCGATTGGATCGAATAGCAGGCTTCACATTGGTCTCCAGAAAGTCACAGTAACTTGCACTAGTGATTGTAGTACCCCTCGGCATGTAGTGTTTGACAATAACTAGGGTGCACGGGACATCACACCCAAGAAGATCTCCTTCCAGTAAAACATTCGGAAAACCAATATGGACATGGCAAGAAACTTTTTTGTTGTGCTTGCCCCGTCGGAATAAACAGCAGGTGATGACAACACATTATGTGATATTTCACAAACACAGTGCCATACAGTGTAGCGGCATCTCCACCGATAGACATAGGACAGTACTTTGGGTACGACTGAATTAATGAGATGCAAATTGACAGGAGTGCTAATAAACAGTGGAATTTTATAGCTTTTGTTGAAATTTACAGTGTCTGTCGCCATTTTGGACTTATGTCATGCTCTGAAGTGGGACAGACTTGGGCTTGACAGACCAGCTCAGAGTTTTCAAGTTGGAAATTGTGACTAGGAGCATAAAAATTCCAACTTCCCACTTCAAATGGAATGCTGCATAAAGCATCCATCTGTTTTCTTCATCCACTTTACTCAATACAGGGCATTTCATGGCAGCAGTGCCCCCCTGACAGTGATGCTGGTTCTAGTAATGGCACTCCTTCCCCCACAATATAGCAATTTTCTGTTTAGCAGGTAACCTGCCTTTGTGGTTTACAGAACAAAACATAAGGAAAGAAAGCAGAGAAAAGTATTTTAAGACCAGAGAATTATGTAAAATGAAATGTCATTTAATCAGATGTGTTAACATAACATGGCATTCTCACACCCACCTAACCCAGTTCATAGTCATGAGGGCACACAGGGTGTCCTGACAGGGTGCCAAACCACCATAGGGCTACTCATCCACAGGCTCACATTCACCATCACGCAGGGCTAAGTTGGAATTCCAGGTTAAGCTAAGCAGCACAATTTTGGGGGTGAGGTAGGAAAACTGGAGCGCCAACAGGAAAACCCATGTAGAAACTGGGAGAACATGCAAACTCCACACATTGAACAATTAGCTACACCTTTATTTAGTATGTGGGTTTATCTTTTAAAACATCTTTAAAATTAGAATCAATAATTATATTTGGAGTTGTGGCTTGCTGATTGTAAAGTTCATATCTCTGAAATGCAATTTTGTTTTTTTAACAGACCCACTCAAGACCCAGCTGACGATTGCAAAGCTCAGATCTGAAATGCCAGTCATGTAATCACCAGCAGAGGTCACTGTGACCTTGTTTCTAAGCTGCACCAATGACTAAAGCTGAAGGGAGTGTAGAGACCACTTGTGAATGATAAAACCCAGTAATTGAGTATAAGAATAAAAATAAAAATAAAATAAAGAATAAAAATCATTCACGTCATAATATGCAAAATGTGACAGCCATAACTTAAACAGCATCCACATTCCTGATAATGGAGAAACTGTAAAATCTATACACAAAGTAATGTGTCCTGGGTAGCTGAAGCCTATTTCAGCAGCTGGGGTGCATTCTACAGCAACCAATTCTGGATGGGACAACTCCACCTGATACAGTGTATATATATTTATATATATATATATAAACAGTATATATAAGCATATATACTGCTCAAAAAATTAAAGAAACACTTTTTAATGAGAGTATAGCAAGTCAACGAAACTTCTGGGCTATTGATCTGGTCAGTTAAGTAGCAGAGGGGGTTGTTAATCAGTTTCAGCTTCTTTGGTGCAGTACAGGGACAACAATGAGACAACAAAACAATGAATGATTCAACAGGTGGCAGCCACTGATATTCTTCCCTCCTCATCTGTTTTTTTCACTAGTTTTGCATTTGGCTGCAGTCAGTGTCACTACTGGTAGCATGAGGCCATACCTGGACCCTACAGAGGTTGCACAGGTAGTCCAACTTCTCCAGGATGGCACATTAATACATGCCATTACCAAAAGGTTTGCCGTGTCTCCCATCACAGTCTCAAGGGCATAGAGGAGATTCCAGGGGACAGGCAGTTACTCTAGGAGAGCTGGACAGGGCCGTAGAAGGTCCCTAACCCATCAATAGGATTGGTATCTGCTGTTTTGGGCAAGGAGGGACAGGATGATCATCAGCCAGAACATACAAAATGATCTCCAGCAGGCCACTAGTGTGAATGTCTCTGACCAAACAATCAGAAACAGACTTCATGAGGGTGGCCTGAGGGCCCAACGTCATCTAGTGGGCCCTGCGCTCACTACCTGGTACCGTGAAGCTCGATTGGCATTTGCCATAGAATACCAGAATTGATAGGTTCACCACTGAAGCCCTGTGCTTTTCACAGATGAGAGCGGGTTCATCAACTTCTCCAGGACGGCACATCAATACGTACCGTTGCCAGAAGGTTTGCTGTGTCTCCCAGCACAGGCTCAAGGGCATGGAGGAGATTCTAGGTGATAGACAGTTACTCTAGGAGAGCTGGACAGGGCCGTAGAAGGTCCTTAACCCATCAGCAGGACCGGTATCTTCTCCTTTGGACATTGCCAGAGCCCTACAAAATGACTTCCAGCAGGCCACTGGTGTGAATGTCTCTGACCAAACAATCAGAAACAGACTTCATGAGGGTGGCCTGAGGGTCCCACATCCTCTAGTGGGCCCTGCGCTCACTACCTGGTACCGTGAAGCTCGATTGGCATTTGCCATAGAATACCAGAATTGATAGGTTCACCACTGAAGCCCTGTGCTTTTCACAGATAAGAGCGGGTTCATCTTGAGCACATGTGACAGATGTGAAAGGGCCTGGAGAAGCTGTGGAGAACATTATGTTGCCTGTATCATCGTTCAGCATGACTGGTTTGGTGGTGGGTCAGTGATGGTCTGAAGAGTCATATCCATGGAGGGACACAAAGACCTCTACAGGCACCTTGACTGCCATTAGGTATCGGGATGAAATTCTTGGACCCATTGTCAGACCCTATGCTATTGCTGTGGGTCCTGGGTTCCTCCTGGTGCACAACAATGCCCGGTCTCTTGTGGCAAGAGTATGCAGGGAGTTCATGGATGATGAAGGAATTGACAACATTGACTTGCCCCCACGCTCGCCTGACCTAAATCCAATAGAACACCTCTGGGACATTATGTTTCGGTCCATGCGACACACCTATGACTGTCCAGGAACTCAGTGATGGTCCAGATCTGGGAGGAGATCCTCCAGGACACCATCCATTGCCTCATTAGGACCATAACCTCCTCCCAGTGTTGTCAGGCATGCATACAAGCACATGGGGGCCAGACAAACTACTGAGCACGATTTTGAGTTGCTGCAATGAAATTTCAGCACAAGGGACTAGCCTGCCACATCATTTTTTCACTTTGATTTTTGGATTGTCTTTGAATTCAGCCCTCTGTAGGTTGATCATTTTCATTTCCATCAAATGATGTGGCATCCTTTCGTTCCTAACACATTACTCAGTCCATATCTGTAGAGATATCCAACAGGATTTTTTTTCCCATTGAGATCTGATGTGTTTTCAAGGTGTTCCTTAAATTTTTTTTAGCAATTTATATATATATATATATATATATATACACAGTATATATATATATATATATATATATATATATATATATATATATATATATATATATATATATATATATACGTTAAAAACCTATAATTATCATGGCTTCATCACAAAAAGTAATGCTGACCATTTTCTGAACAACAGCACACACCACATATCGCGCTTCATTCTGTTTCATTGTGGCTTAGCTCTGCTGTGTATGATGCCGGCTTTTTCAAAAATAGAAAGCTTTTCTCTGATAAGAAATATGTTGTGTCATCCAGTTATTGACGCGTGTTCTTAGAGCAATGAAATGTCTGACCAACACAATGTGCTTGCCCTAGGGGTCCAAATCTCACAGTGTGGGTTTTGTAAAATATAACATGACAAAAATGTAACGAGCCAAAAAGTCCTCTTTCAAAAATTGACGCAAAAATGTGTTTCACATACAATTTTGAATCCTGAAACTCACTAGAAAGTTTTATTTTTTTGGACATTTAAAGTTTTTTTGGGGGGATAAAAAGAAAGGTCTGTTGCTTCTTAAAGTTTTGTCAGCTTTTGGGCCTTCAAATTTCTCAAGAAAGGCCCCAGATGAAAATAAACAGGGAAAAGTGTCTTTTGGAAATTCATCATGGCTATATACAACAAATGATAAAAATAAAAAGCTCATTTACATTAACATAGAGGTTGCAATCCAGTCAAGCAATGCAATTGTTATCCAAATTAGTTAGGAAGCAAACATGGCCATTGAAGTATTAGATGAAATCCTGCCTTTGTAAATATCTGTTTAAACGGCCTTCCACAGTGCACTGCTGCCTGATGGGAATTGTAGTCCTCACATCGATACTGTCACAAGGTTGCAGAGTAATGTTGGGGGAATAAAGGGTTTTCTTTATACTAAACTCTTTCTGGGTCTATGGTGCATATTTTGCTGTTCAAAAATGTGTCATGGTTTCATGATTTGTTTATTTTATTTTATTTGTTTAATTTTGTGAGATGAAACTTAAATTGCTGGCTCGTCACTGATAATAAGCTATAAGTAACCCTGGTAGCCTCATCACCCCTGGTCCAGCAGTCTACGTGCCAATTTATGAAACAGCACACACCTTCATTTATTCATACAGGACTGATTTGTTAATCATTTATCAATTCCATAAGATCTGGCATGATAGAAACATGGAGATTTGTGTAAATTAACATAGTCCAGTGATGAGATCATCAACCATAGACCTCAAGACTGACATACCCTCTATGTAGAAGTCGTTTAATGTGACATCAGTGTTAGAGCCCAACCTTGGGTCAGTTGTTTTTCATTACCTTTATTACCCTCGATAATGCTGTGACAAAGGGGGGTTATCATCACAACTGTGCTAAGGAAAAGCTGACTAAAGGCCACACTGAACAGCACCAAACCAGTCCAGTTCAAGGCAGTGAGGAAAGTGAAAACAGCTTTTGTCTGAACTGCCTGTTGTCCATCATGGACCAGCTATTAGATGAATAAATAATTATATATATTTATATTTACATATACAGTATATACATATTTCCCCTTGGGGACAATTAAAGTATTATTTATCCACCTTAAAAAACTACAAATGTCTATGAATCTGTGCATATGTGCATCCATCTGGTCGCTATGTCTCTGTTATATGCCTTTGGTATACACCAACTGTTGGAACAAAAAATGCAATGCATTTTATTACTATAGATCAGGGGTGGCGAACTCCAGGCCTCGAGGGCCGCAGTGGCTGCAGGTTTTCATTCTTACCATCTTCTTAATTGGTGACCAGTTTTTGCTGCTGATTACTTCTTTTACTTAACTTGACTCAGGCCCCATAGTTGTTTCTTTTTTTAATTAGCAGCCAAACAATAATGAGACACAAAACAAGCCACCACATGACCAGCTCCCCTGTGCCCATTACACAATATCTGAAATTAAAGAGAGGTTGTGGTCTTTGTAAGGTTGATCTCTCAGGTCACCAAAACATGTTGACGGTGCTCTTAGAAAGAACAGAAAAATAACAGTTTCCGAAATGTGTGCTGTGGCAGAACGAGAGCAGCAACAAACCATGCGGGTTTAATTAACAGCAAGAACTGACTTTTCATTAAGAAAGTGATTGGAGTGAAATTGGTTGGAGTTTGAAGCCCCAGTTTAGCTGGTCATCTGTTAGCTCGTTTCACATCTCATTTCTGCTTGGCTGTCATTTAATGAAGAAAGGAATCAATTCAGAGGGCTGAACTCTTCTAACAGGGCTATTAAAGTGATGGGGAAAAAGTGAATTAGCAGTGAAAATTGGTCACTGATTAGGAAAAGGGTTAGAATGAAAACCTGCAGCCACTGCAGCACTCCAGGCCTGGAGTTTGCCACCCCTGCTATAGATGTTTTGATGTGTTATCTTTTGGAGTGACAACTGCAATGCAATATTACTACAAATCACTACAAATGTTTGTGATGCACCATCTGTTGGAGTGATAAATGCAGTGGATTTTATTACTACATTGCAATAGAGAGTGCACTGCAAACATTAACACAGTGATCTACATTGATTATTTAGATTTCAAACCATCTTAGACAGGTAGTACAGTCCTTCTATGTATATTTTATTTACTTTTTTGGTTTTAGATCCAAAAGATTCTTCTCACAACAACAACAACAACAATATTATTATTAATAATAATAATAATAATAATTGTTTCCTTCTTTTTCTTTCTCTCTCTTCACCTCTGCCTCCATCCACAGTTCGTCATCATTGTCGTCCATGCCATTGTCCTCCTCATCCTCCTCCTACTCCTCCTCCTGAGTCTGACTCAGCAGAGTGGTGTGGAGGACATTTTTTTTTAAGATGGATTTCTGTCAGTATTTTGGCCAGGATGCACTTGTTGTTCAGGCAGAATTTCCATCTTATTGTGTTGCCTCCAGCCAGCAGCTGTCACCAGGGTCATCCATGTCAGGATGCCAGTCCATCCATGCTGTCTATCATATTTATGTTTATTTGCATAACTAGCAGCTCTCTTCTTTGAGTAGCTGCAACCCAACTGTCTGACTAAGGCTTAACCTGGGTAAGCTCCCTTATCTAGATTTGTTATGTTCAGTCATCCTTTTATTTATTCCACTGCGGAATTTGAAAGAGAATTACTGTAGGTGGAAGACAAGAAGCAATAGTTAAAGAGATGCCAGTGTATTACAGGGCACACTGACCTCAACAGTCTCATGTAGGGCCAGTTTAGAGTTACCCATCAACCACACCTGCACGTCTTTAGGATGAAAGCCACACAGTACAGCCATGGAATGATGCAACTTGAACTCACGTCTCTGGAGTTGTGTGGCAGCTGCACTAACCACTGTGCCACCTCCTGTGACACCAGGTATTCCATATTTTTTAACTTCCATTGTACTGCAGGGGGAAAAAAATCACTTAAATAGTATATGTGTTAAAAGAAAGATACTAGCAATCATTCATCTTCCAGCACTCTTGTGTCTTGACTGTCATCTTGGTAAAAATGCCAATTAGTGGCATATTTATTATGATGAAGTGTTTGACGTATCTTACGGGATGAAATATATGTTGGTTTCTTCTGCCCAGGGCAATGGACAGATCTAGCATTTCTAGCATAACTGAGCTGCAGGTGAGAGCTTGCCGGAATAGCTGCAGCTCTCATTAACTCTGTAGCTGCCAAAACAGACTCAGTGGCTCCTTTGATGTCCATTCTGCTTGAAGCCATCGGCAATAAAGTTCTGGTCCTGGCCTGAGTAGAAATAACCAAGGTTTTCTGATCTTAATTTTGACAAGGGAACTTTTTTTTGCCAAGTTAACTCCTTCTTCTCCTTGGGTTACAAAAGAAAGTACATTTCCCAGTACCTGCTAGCAATTCATATATTTAAGTTGCATTGTTTTGTATCGAATTATGTGGAAAATAAATTAAGTAAATGGACCTGTTCACATATGAACAAGCAATACTGATAGCTTGAGAAAATGGAAAATTTGATTACTATAATTCATTCAATCAGAGTGTCATACCCACCTGAGCAGTGTCACTTGGGGGGGCTGAACTTATCCCAGCAAGCATAGGGCACAAAGCAGAAATAATCCCCTGGACAGGGCAGCTGTTCATTGCACCAATCCACCTAACCTACATGGAAAGGAAGGAAAGAAGGAAACATGAGCACCAAGAGGAAAAGCACATTGACACAGGGAAAACATGCAAACTCCATGCAGCGACCACCTGGGACGTGAACCCTGCTCTCCTATTGAGCTGGCACCACTACCACTGTGCCAGCAAAATCAGAGTAGACGCATGTAATTTGGCTTGTGATTTTTGTCGATCCATTTACTCATCTGTTTTCTGGGCAACTTTCTCTGTTACAGGGTTACAGGCCACCAGCATCAGGAGAAAAGCTGGACAGTCAGATTGCATAAGACCCTCACAGCAGGCCTCTTTAGGGTCATTAACAACCTCATTTGGAGAATGGGAAGGTTAAGAGCATGCAATGATAGCACACTGCCACACCTGGAAGTGTCAAAAATGAGTGCAGGCACAAGGAGAACATGCAAACTGCACACACTGATAAGGTTGAGACCTGAACCCGTATCCATGTAGTGGTAACTTCTATATCAGCATGCTAGTCACTTATTATTAAACTAGCTGAAGTACCCAACATTACCTGGGTGTTTATAAAAGGGGTTAAAGTAAGACAGAGAATATTTATGTGTCTTTAAAATGTTGACCCTTTTGTCAATTCTGTCTGAAATGCTAGTGTCCCATCCAACATCTACACTACTCCATCAATGTCTCTGCTTCCTATAAGTTAAGAAATTGTTCTTTTTGTGTATGATTGGATTCTAAAACTGCAGTTTTTTGTGGATTAGAATAATGAATGCTCCTTCTTTGTTTTTCCCGATTTAATGTGGTTTCATGAGTAAATGTTTAATCCCACATTAATAAACTAGATGGCTTGTTGAATAATTCAATCCACAGACAGATGACAGTGTCTACAAGTAGGTATGACATTTGAGCCCTGGGTGCTGGATCTGTGAAACAGCAGCACAGACCAATATGCTACCTTGCCACGTTTCTTATTTGTGCTTTTTAATAAGTATTTATAGCTGTTTATTTGATTGAATCTTCTTCTTCCTCTTTCAGCTGCTCCCATTAGGGGTTGTCACAGCAGATCATCTTCTTCCATACCTTTCTGTCCTCTGCATCTTGTTCTGTTAAACCCATCACCTGCATGTCCTCTCTCACCACATCCATAAACCTTCATTTAGGCCTTCCTCTTTTCCTCTTCCCTGGCAGCTCTATCCTTAGCATCCTTCTCCCAATATACCCAGCATCTCTCCTCTGCACATGTCCAAACCAACGCAATCTCGCCTCTCTGATTTTGTCTTCCAACTGTCTGTCACAAATTACTCCTGACACTCTTCTCCACCCATTCCACCCTGCCTGCACTCTCTAATACTTCCCATTATTAATGGAAACTGGCATCATGACATCAAAAGGTGCACGTTTAGATCTCTCTTTCTCTCTCCCTCTCTGTCTCAGTGAGTGTGGCCTCATAAGTTGTCACATAATATCCAGTATGGAGGAGCACATGGCACATGTTTTCCTCTCGATCTAAGCATGTCTAGAAACATAGCAAAATGTCAGCATTTCTAACATTTTTGGAATCCTAAGACATTGTTTCTTTTAAAAATGTTGTTGCCGGTGATTTGTGCATCTTGTGTATGATACTTCCATTGTGTTTCCTGATCACAGGCGCTTTGAGTAGGTTAAAAATGTCATCTAGAAATGTAATTGATTCATTATTTTGTTGTTTATTTGTTTTAGTCTGTCTTGCTTTCCAACCTATTTGACATGTTAGGGTTTTGCTCCTTAGGAGCTAGTTTATTTCTCACAGTCACTTGTATTTGACATGTAGAGTAAGGTGAATGAAACAACCCCTTTAAGATTCTGTAATAAGGCCTTCTTTTAGCTATTTTAGTCATCCTGGAGTTTGCGTTTTTTAAGGATTTAACTCTACATGGTAATTTCTAGTTGTTACTAAATACGCTAAATATACAGTATCCCTGAATAAATTTACCCAAAAGGTCTGCACCATCGAAAAACTAAATGGACACACTGGATTATGTTGTTGGAAAGAGAATGGTGCCAAAATTGGATGCCATTATGAAAAATCTCATCCACCCTCTCCAGGAGGTGTTGTCTTGCAGCATGTTGAGCTGAATGCCTTATCACATCAACTCAAAGCACACTACGGTTATTGTGCTGATATTTCTATACTGTAGGTGAGCTGCTTACAGAATTATTGACTTGCTAAGGGTCACACAGCAAGGCAGTGGTGGGGACCAAGCTGATAGCTTTGTGTGCATTAACCAGTAGGCCAAGTTGTCAGCCATATTTCATTTCATATAGTGCCTTTCCAAAGTGAGCACTATATATTTTTCATATAAATATGGGTGAGCTGGGTCAGAGTCACAGAGTGAGTCAATGGTGGAGACCGAACCCATAGCTTGTTAGTTTACCGTCCAGCACCTTAGTGTCTATGCCACCCTGATTGCCCTCACTAATTGGATACAGTGTCTATAAAAAGTATTCATTCTCTTGAACGTTTTGACATTTTATTTCCATACAACAATGAATCCATCCCAATGAATTTATTTTTTGACATTGATCAACAGAAAAAGACTCTTTAAGTCAAACTGAAAACAGATCTGTGCATGGTGGTCTAAATTAATGATTCCCCCCTCCCTTTTAATTTGACACACTAAAATCAGTACTGGTGCAGCCAGTTGGTTTTAGAAAGCACAGAATTAGTGCAATGGAGATCACTTGTCTGGGGTCTCAGTTGATTGTAGTCTAAATGCATTTTATGTGGAAGGTCCAACTTGTGGTGACTCCATATGGTGGCCTCACCTCCACAATGCAGACAAGTGAGAAAGGGATTGAAAAGCACAAGTCAGGGGATGGAGACAAGAAAATATCCAAGTCCCTTGATAGCCCTTGGAGTTCTAAACAGGGACTGTTCATTATGGTGCCAACCAACTCAGTGTGGGACACCTGCCTATCGCTGGGCACACGTATCTACCTCAGGCCAATTTAGAGTGCCCTGCTCAAATTATTGTTAATATTAACAATAAGTAATCAACCCCGTGAAAGTTTTCACATGTTATTATTGTATAACACTAAATCACAATAGGTTTAGTTTGGCTTTTTTGACACTGTAGATGCCACATGGGCTGGACGGACAGCCAGGAGAGGGCAGATGGCTCCTTACCCGGATGGGAGGACCAAAAGGGATGGGCAGACAGCTCACTAGGAAAGAAAGACGTCGCTGTAAGCTTTTTATTCCCCCAGCATGATAGATGTCAGCAGCCCTGGATGTCGTAGCCTCCTTGGAAACCAGCAAGGCATGCCGGGAGATGTAGTTCAGCAGTGCAAACCTACTGGAGTCACTGGGGGCCACGAGACGGCATTGTAGGTGGACAAGCTCCCTGTTATAATCGACTTCCGTGTGACCAGGAAGTGTTTCCATTGGGCACCTGCCCTGGCAGTGGAAGCATTCCTGGGTCTGTAATAAAAGGGACCGCACTCCCTTATCCAGGCGAGTTGGAGCTGGGAGGTAGTGGAGCAATACTTGAGTGGAGGAGGGTAGTGCCATAGGAAGGAAGTATTGTGGAGAGAAAACCTGTGTTTTGTGCTTGTGCTACATTTTTGGAGGTATTTATAATAAAAACCTTCCATTATTTGAACCCGGGACTGTGCTTGTGTGTTCGTGTCAGGGTTTGGACTTGCTGGCGCCTGGGTTTTAAATTACAACACTAATAAACAGAAAAAGTCTTTTTAACGTCAGAGTGAAAATAGATCTCTAAATGAATTATTAAACACAAAGTCATTCCTTCCACAAGTATTCACCCCCTTAAATTGTCACTGGTGCAGCCAATTGGGTTAGAAGTAATTAGTTCAATAGAGATCACCTGATTGTTGTACAAATGTACTTTATTAGAAAAGGACAAGCTTGTGGTGAGTCAGTATGGTGACATAACCTACACAATGAAGACAAAAGGAACACTCCAAGAAAATCAATGAAAAGGGGATTGGGACAAGAAAATACCCAAGTCGTTGAATATCTAGTTAAATCAGCCTTTGAGAAGATTAAGCTAGAAATCTGCCTGGAGCAGACCATCCACAAAAACTGAGCGATCAGGCAAGAAGAAGACGAGAGATGGAGGCCACCAGGAGACGTATTAGAACTCTAATGGAGTTACAAGCTACACAGCCTAATATTGGAGAGGCCATGCAGACAGCAATTGTCTAAGTGCTTAAACAGCTGCAACTTTATGGAAGAGCGGCAAAGAGAAAAAACACATGTGATGTCTCATCTAGAGTTTGCCAGAAGACAAGGACAGCTGGAAGAATGCTCTGTGGCTGTGATGAGACCAAATGTATATGATGTATAACCAGACAATGCACATTGTCAAAAACACACCATCCCCAACGTGAAGTATGGTGGCGGCAGCATCGTGTTGTGTGGATGCTTCTCTGCAACAGGTCCTGGAAGGCTTGTGAGCATAGAGATCACAATGAATACAGCAACATCTAGGGAAATCCTGGAGAAAAAACGAATGAAGTGTGCAAGAAACCTGCATCTTGGATGAATTTATTTTCCAGCAATGACCCCAAGTATAAAGCCAGTGCTACACAGGGATGGCTTTAAAACAACAGGTCAGAGTCCACATGGCAATCCAATTGAGAATTTGTGGCTGCCCACTCTTGATCTCCAACCTGAAAGAGCTTGCTTGAGCAGTTTTGCAAAAAAAAAAAAAAGATGTCAGTGCAATGGTGACAGAGAGTGAGAGGCCTGAGCTTGCAGACTCAAGCCTGTCATGGCGGCAAATGGTGCATCTGCTAAATGCTGACTTGAGGGGTGAAAACTTGTGTGATGAATTATTTTGTATTTAATATTTGTAATTAATTTAGACCACTTTGCAGACATGTGTTGTCGCTTTGACATTAGAGTCTTTTTTTTATTGATCATTGTGAAAAAAGGAAAAATTAAAACCAAAGTGATACTGTGTTTTATAATAATAAGATGAGAAAGTTTCCAGAGGGTGAAATTTTGGCACTTTATATACACAATTAAAAGAATATACTAAAAAATAGCTTTAAAAAAATTACAAAAAAACACTACTTTGAAGCATATTGGCGTCTTGAAGAAGTGTCAGAATGACGATAATCTGCCAGGCTAAGCTGTAGCTGACAGATGCCATCCTTCTCATTCTAGATGTATCTCCCTATTGTTTACTAGACAGAATTTCGTATTTACATGACAGCCTCTCTGTTATTCCACTAGCAGCAAAGTGACATGTGAAGCTGACTGTCCCAAGCCACAGTTCAACAGCCGATCGGGTAAAGGCACCACATCAAGGCGCCAAAATTGACATTAAAAAAAGGCAGCACTTGCTCAAGTGCACATTTGAGCCTTCTGGCTGTTTGTTGTGTCTTCACCTCATCTGTTGCTCCTTCTATCGTTCTGTTCTTTTTAATATTAACATGGTCCTGAGACGCAAATTGGATTTCCTTTAAGTGGGAGTTATCCTTGCAAAGATGGCAGCTGCAGTGAAGTTATCTGCCTTCTAGAGGTGTTTTAAAATGTCCTGATGACTTCATTTTGACCTTAATTTAGAGTTTTACATTAATCTAGCCACATTATTATTACTGATTACAGAAAGCCCAACGTGAAAGTATGCCCAAGGAGCAAAAGGTTAACAGGAAAAAGAACAGCACTAGGGTGGCCAGGGGCAGCTTTAACATTTTTTCTGCTCTAGCTCAGAGTTACCTAAACATTTTTTCTCTTGTGAACCAATCTTGCCCTTGTTAGTGTCTTTGAAACCCGATCCATAATAATTGTCAGATGGGTGTCCACCTTTGGCAATCACCACTGATCATCAGGGTGGAACAATGACGATTGCTTAAATAACCCAGAGCGACCCACCACCATGTGAGACCAAGATCTATTTCCATTAAATACAACAATGACTTTGATTTCTGCAGTGGGTTGGCGCCCTGCCTGGGATTGGTTCCTGCCTTGAGCCCTGTGTTGGCTGGGATTGGCTCCAGCAGATCCCCATGACCCTGTGTTCGGATTCAACGGGTTGGAAAATGGACGGATGACTTTGATTTTGGTATCAGACCTCCACATGTTTTTCTTGACTACTCTTTGCATTGCATTGCAGAGGGTGCAGACCTTTAAATATCTGGGAGTGCAGCTGGATGACAAATTGGACTGGACTGCCAATACTGATGCTCTATGTAAGAAAGGTCAGAGCAGACTATACTTTCTTAGAAGGTTGGCGTCCTTCAACATCTGCAATAAGATGCTGCAGATGTTCTACCAGACGGTTGTGGCGAGTGCCCTCTTTTACGCGGTGGTGTGCTGGGGTGGCAGCATAAAGATGAAAGACGCCTCACGCCTGGACAAACTTGTTAAGAAGGCAGGCTCTATTGTAGGAGTAAAGTTGGACAGTTTAACATCTGTAGCAGAGCGACGGGCACTAAGCAAACTCCTGTCAATCATGAAGAATCCACTGCATCCATCGAACAGTGTCATTTCCAGGCAGATGAGTAGCTTTAGTGACAGATTTTTGTCACTGTCCTGCTCCACTGACAGACTGAGGAGATCGTTCCTCCCCCACACTATGCGACTCTTCAATTCCACCCAGGGGAGTAAATGCTAACATTAATTTTATTTTAATTTTTTTAATTTTTATTACTATTTAATTTAATATTGTTTCTTTGTATCAGTATACTGCTGCTGGATTATGTGAATTTCCCCTTGGGATTAATAAAGTATCTATCTATCAATCATCTATCTATCTATCTATCTATCTATCTATCTATCTAGAACATTAGAACATTGGGACAATCTAAACCTGAACAGGCCATTCAGTCGAACAATCCAATATCCACTTAATTTGTCTCAAAACACATTAAGTCCTACTGTCACCACTTGGTAGCTGATTCTGTGAGAAGAAAAACCTCCTAATGTTTGTGCGTAATTTACCCTTAACAAGTTATCAGCTGTGTCCCCGTGTTCTTGATGAACTCATTTTAAAATAACAGTTGTGATCCACTGTACTAATTCCCCTCATAATTTTAAACACTTCAATCATGTCACCTCTTAATCTTCTTTTATTTAAACTGTAAAGGCTCAGCTCTTTTAATCTTTCTCATAATTCAACCCCTGTAGCCCTGCAATCAGCCCAGTCGCTCTTCTCTGGACCTTTTCTTGCACTGCTATGTCCTTTTTGTAGCCTGGAGACCAAAACTGCACCCAGTACTCCAGATGAGGCCTCACCAGTGTGTTATAAAGCCTGAGCAGAACCTCCTTGGACTTGCACTCCACACGTCAGGGTGCTATATAACCTGACATTCTGTTAGCCTTCTTAATGGCCTCTGATCACTGTCGGGAAGTCGATAGCTTAGAGTCCACTATGACTCCTAAATACTTCTCATAAGGTGTACTCTCGATTTTCCGACCGCCCATTGTGTATTCAAACCTCACATTTTTACTTCCTATGTGTAATACTTTACATTTATTGACATTAAAATTCATCTGTCACAAATCTGCCCAAGCATGTATGCTGTCCAAGTCCTTTTGTGGTGATTCAACGGATACGAGATTATCTGCCAATCCACATATCTTGGTATCATTTGAAAACGTAACAAGCTTATTACTTATATTCCTATCCAAATTATTTATACAGTATATATTAAAAATAGCAGCCGCCTACTACTCCATTTCCTTGTCCATTTTATATGCTAATACAATCCATTTTCTTAATCCTCATGATTGGCCAAGTAGTTTCTTACAGAGTGCATCCCCTGAAACGTCTGCAAGAAGTATAAATCTGTGTGAGTGTTAGTTGATAAGACAATGCAAAGCCTCATTGTTTTTTTTTTTAGTACTCAAAAACACTTCCAGTGTTTTGTCAATGCTGAGATGCTGACATGCTGCAGGTGTAACTTACAAGGAGAGAGACACAGAGGAAACATAAATTGCACTTTTATTCCATGTGTGTATGGTTCTTTCAGTGATGAAAAAAGCATCTCATTCTTTGGTATCCATCCATTCTTCAAACCTAGAAATGATAAATGATTTAAATAAATAGTACTGTATTTGCTGGCATAGGCTCTGATCCGCTAAGTAATGCTAAATCTTTTCAGTGCTGTTAGCCATGGAGAGCACTGTGCAAAAATAAAATGGGAGTTTTCCACATCTCAATGGAGGGATGCACATATATTAACATAACATTATAAAACCCACCTAACCCAATTCAGGGTTGCAGCCTTTGACGTGCATGACATCCGTCCATCACAGGACCCACTGATTCACAAATTCACACTCCCACACTCAGACAGTTTAGAGTAGTCAATTTATGTTACACAAATGCTCTGTCTCTAGGCATGTCAGAGGACCGGGATTTTGTGAAGTGGGGTCCAGCCTCACGTGGGGAGGCAAAATGGAGGGGTGGGGGATAAGGGGGAGAGAGCAAGCTATATCTAATCTGTTATTTTAATCCTTATGATGATAATTACCAGCGTAACAATAAGCTGCACGGCAATAACTCGTGGGAAAAATTGGAAGTTAAGGATAAAGCTGTCTCAATTCCAGTTAAGACTACAAAATGTCATCAAAAATTCAGAATCAATGTCTCCATGATGGGACATTTAACTTTGTGAGCTGGAATGTTAAAGGCCTGAATCACAAATTAAAGAGAAAGAAAGTTTTCTCTCACCTAACAGGTTAAAATGTTAAAGTAGTATTTTTACAGGAGACCCACTTACTAAGCAAGGATCAGTTCCGGCTGCAAAAGAACTGGACTGGCCAAATGTTCCATTCCAGCTTTACAAAGAAAACTAGAGGTGTAGGAATTCTCATACATAGAGCAGTCTCATTTGTAGCATCAGATGTAGTATATGATCCTGAAGGGAGATATGTGATTGTCATGGGCAATTTATTTAACTGTAAAGTGATTTTGATAAATGTTTATGCACCCAATGCTGATGATAGGTAATTCATGCAAAATGTATTTACATCCATTCCCAATGTGAACACTCATAAAATTATAATGGCTGGGGACTTTAATTGTGTTTTAAATCCACTCTTGGATAGGACTCCTGTCACAGGGTGGATGACATCTAACACTGCCAAGACAATTACACAGTTTTTAACTGACCAAACTCTATCAGACCCCTGGAGATTTCTAAACCCAGACTCAAGAACATATTCCTTCTACTCACCAGTGCATCAATGTTACTCAAGAATGGATTATTTCTTTATAGATAATAATTTCTTGCCTACGATTAAATCTTGCAAGTATGACTCTATTGTTATTTCTGACCATGCCCCTTGGAGCTAAAATCATTAGGCCCCACACACTCATCTCACAGATGGTGTCTTAACCTACTTCTATTAGCAGATGACAACTGTACAGAATTTATATCCAAACAAATCAGTTTCTTCCTAGAGACTAATACATCTCAGAGGTCTCTGCAGGAATACTCTGGGAAACTCTAAAGGCCTTCTTAAGAGGACAGATCATTTCATATCTTTCCCACAGAAATAAATTAGAAACCGATAAGGTATCAGAGTTAACCAGCAAAATTACTAGAATAGATGAAGAGCATGCTAGGTATCCAAGTGACGCTTTTCATAGGAAAAGACAGGCTCTGCATTCAGAACTCAACCTCTTAACAACCAAAGAAACTGAACAACTCATTTTTAAATCAAGACATCATTACTATGAACATGGAGTGAAAGCTAATAAGCTCTTAGCTCAACAAATCCACAAGCAAGAAGTTCGCAATGCAATCCCAGCAATCACCAACACGAACAGAGATAAAATCATTGACCATAAAAATATAATGCACACATTTAGAGACTACTATAAATTCTTATATTCTACTGAGTTTAAAGAAGACAACACACAATCTAATGCATTTCTAGATACATTACAGATACCACAAATAGATACTTTTAGTGCAGAGGAAATGAATAAACCTTTGGCGCTGTCAGAATTACTAGATGCTATAAAGTTACTTCAAAGCGGGAAAGCAGCAGGCCCTGATGGCTACCCTTTCGAATTTTATAAGAAATTCTCCATTCAGCTAGCTCCCCTCATATTAGCAACATTTACAGAAGCTAGAGACAATCAAATTCTACCTCAAACTTTTTACCAAGCATTAATCACCATCTTTCCTAAACAAAATAACGACTTATTACAATGTGCATCATACAGACAAATTTTACTTCTGAATAATGATGTTAAGTTACTCTCCAAAGTCTTAGCTAGAAGGATGGAGAAAATGCTGCCTTCGGTAATATCACAAGATCAAACTGGATTTATTAAAGGTCGACACTTAGCTTCCAATCTTTGACGCGTGTTTAATGTAATATATTCACCAGCAAAATCAAACACCCCAGAGATACTGTATTATTATTGATGAATGCAGAAAAAGCATTCAACATGATTGAATGGAACTAACTTTTTACTACATTATAGAAATTTGGGTTTGGCTCGAATATTTGTGCATGGATCAGTTTGTATTAACAACATTTGTTCAGACTACTTTAAACTAGAACGTGGTACCAGACAAAGATGCCCCTTGTCACCGCTGCTATTTGCAATCACCATTGAACCACTGGCAGTTCACTGTCGAAATGCTTATCAGATATAGGAGATTATCAGAGAAGGACTTGAACAGAAAATTTCTCTATATGCAGATGATATAGTACTGCATATATCAGACCCAGAAAATACTGTGCCTGAAGTCTTAACGGCACTTACAGAATTTCAAATGATCTCTGGTCTCAAAATTAATTTGAATAAAAGTGTGCTCTTTCCAGTGAATTCTCAAGCATACAATATCAGATTGGACACCTTCCCTTTTATCATTTCAGATCAGTTTAAATACCTAGGGATAAATATCACAAGTAAATATAACGCTCTTTATCAACTAAATTTCGCTGTCTGTATGGAAAAAATTAAGCAAGACTTGCATAGATGGTCAACCCTTCATCTCACTCTAGCTGGAAGAATTAACATTTTTAAGATGAATATCCTTCCTAAACTTCTCTTTTCATTTCAAAACATTCCAATATATATCAATAAATCATTTTTTAAGCAATTAGATTCAACAATAACCTCATTTATTTGGAACTCAAAACATCCACGTATCTGAAGAGTGACCCTACAAAGACCTAAGGCAGAAGGTGGCATGGTTCTACCTAACTTTCAGTTTTATTACTGGGCAGCAAACATTGAAATTATAAAAACCTGGACACAAATAGATGAACATACACAGGCTTGGTCCACAATAGAAATAAAATCCTGCAGTACTTCTTCATATTCCCTGCTTTGTGCCCCAATAAATACAAGTCATTGTCAATATACTAATAACCCAATTATGCTTCACTCACTCAGAATATGGAACCAATGTAGAAAGAATTTTAAGATGGAGAATCTTTTATCAGGGGTACCTCTGCATGAGAACCACCTCTTTCAACCCTTGCAAACTTATGCAGTTTTTAATATCTGGAAAACACTTGAGATTAAATTGCTTAGAGATCTTTATATAGACACCATCTTTGCATCCTATGAACAATTACAATCCAAATTTAACTTTCCACTGTGGTGGGTTGGCACCCTTCCCGGGATTGGTTCCTGCCTTGAGCCCTGTGTTGGCTGGGATTGGCTCCAGCAGACCCCCGTGCCCTGTGTTCGGATTCAGCGGGTTGGAAAATGGATGGATGGATTTAGCTTTCCAGCAACACATTTCTTTCACTAACTTCAAATTAGAAACTTTGTCAAACATAATTTGCCCGATTCCCCTCATCTCGCACTTTCCTCTATGCTGGAAAAATTGCTCAGTTTGGAGAACTCAGACAGCATTTCTGCAATATATAAAATTATTTTACAGTCCCTCCCTTTCAAAGATCCAAGAGGACAATAGGAAAAAGATCTATCACTCAACATGTCAGAAAAGGAGTGGAAGGTAGCAATGCAGAGAATTCACTCGAGCTCCATATGTGCAAAGCATACAATTATTCAACTTAAAGTTATATATTGAGCACATCTGTCTTGCTTGGGTCTGAACCAAATTAACATCATTTTGGACCAAAATGTTTAAGTGCCTTTCTGACAGCCTTGGTTTCACAATCCTTCCTAATCCACTAACAGCTGTGTTTGGTGTTCTCCCAGATGGGCTTAAAGTGGAGAAGGACAAACAAACTGCGATCGCCTTCACTACACTATTGGCACACAGACTTATTTTGCTAAACTGGAAGAATCCTAACTCTCCTCTTTTAGGTCAGTGGGTAACTGATGTTTTATACTATTTGAAATTGGAAAAAGTTTAATTCTCAGTTAGAAGATCTGTGCAGAAGTTTTTCAAAACCTGGCAGGATCTAATCAATAATATTTTAGAATAAGCTCTTAAAGCACTGAGGAAATAATTCTCTTCTTATTTCTTTTTTTATCTGCCTATTAAACTCAGCAATTTATGTATTTTGACTAGCTTTAAGATTTACTCCGTTGGCCATGCTCAGGGGTGGTGGTTGGGTTGATTTTTTTTCATTCCAATTTTTTGTAAAAATTGATCTATCTGTATGGAATGATTACAATAAAATCAATAAAATTAAAAATAAAAAACAAAACAAAACAAATGTCTTTGGAGAATTGGAAGGGGGTTTGAATGCCCAAGATTTCTAGATTTTAACCCAGGTCACTTAATCTGTGAACCAGCAGTGCTAGCCAGTGCACCACTGTGCTGTCAGTAATGCAACCATAAAGGAGAAATAAACCGAAAGCTAGGTGATCATATGTCAGCTGTTAATGGCATCCAGCTTGACGATCCAGGATGTTTGAAGCCATCAGTTAATAGCCAATCATCTCTGTTGTGAACACACACCATCACAGGAAAACCCCAAGGGTTCCAAGGTTCATTCTCCAGTTTCGTTCTTAGAAAAATTTGGAGGACTTCCTTGTTGACACCTGTCAACACATTAGGTGACAAATAAACAAGCCTTGGGCTCGGGGGAAACAGGTAAGGCGGCAGGATCAAAGAAAAAGAACAAAAGAAAGTCAAACCCTGTAAAGCCAGGTGATAAAGTAACAGAGACTCCCTTTTCCATATTTCCAAAGGCAATTCCTTAACTTTAACTGCACTTTGCATCTTCATCGTCATCACCATTCTACATTTCTACAAAAGTGAGACCAAACACCTCCCCCCACCACCTCACCCCATTATCAATCCACCTCAAGCCTTAACAACAAGCAAGCACCAACATAAACACATTAGAGGGCTTATATAGGCATAGATGAGCCTCCTAATTAAAGAGACTCAAGGGGAGGCATTAAGAGCTCAGGGTGATAAGACAACTAGCTGAACGACACATACAGGAATCTTTAATGTCCAAGGAGCTTATCTGGGAGAAATATCTTAGCAATCAAAGAAACTGAATGAAGGGGCAGAGGGATTGAAAAACAGTCTGACCTGATATGTAATGCTTGGGCCAGCTGGGAAGGTCAGTTCTGCTTCCTGATTTCTCAATTTTCTATCCACAATCAAACTTTATTTTATATGCAGTGCCCAGTGCAAAATTGCCAAAAAAAATGCAAAATTACTATCTGCTTTACATTCCTGATATAATGAATGATGATGCAAATTGGATTGGGACTGTGATGGGATAATCTGGAATAAAATAGATGCCCCAATGATCCTAGATTCTTTTAAGGGGATTTGAGATTGTATTGCATTGCTATCCCAGTCTTTCCGTGCATACAGAGGCGGAACAAGGAATTCATTTCAAAAGAATTAGAAGATGATTAAATGATAATTCTGTCTGTGATCAATTAAGTAGAACTGTCACAATATGCTGTATCCAGATCCAGGGTCCTGGCGTTTAATCCCATGCATGTTCACTGCTTATGTACAATTTCCACATTCACCACACATCTACATGGGATTTCCTCTCATGACTCCAAAGATCTGTGTGCCACGTTAATGGTGTGTGTGTGTGTGTGTGTGTGTGTGTGTGTGTCTATGACTGCCCTGCAATATACTGAGACCGTGTGCAGGGTGGATTCTCACCTTGTGCCAAGTTCTGCTGGGATAAGATCCACCTCCCCCATATATCCTGAATTTGATTTGTGATTGTATTTTTTTGATACCCCAATCTTTCAATGGGTGCAGGGGCATAGCCAGGAATTAACTACAGGGGTGTGATGAAGCACATGCACCATAATTCCATCTGTGATCAATCAGTTGGAACTGTGAGACTCAGCTAGAGTTTGCATGTTTCAAGGACTGTGTTTCTGATACAGATCTGAGCAACTATGATGGTGTTGCTGCAAGAATTATTACAAGAACAAGAAAATATGAACACATAACTCCAGTTCTTAAATCCTTACACTGGCTCCTGGTTAAGTTTAGGGCAGATTTCAAAATCCTCCATTTAACATATAAAGCATTAAATGGCCAAGGTCTGGCTTGCTTGTCTGAACTTATCATGACTTACAAACCAGAGCGCACATTAAGATCTCAAGATGTCGGTCTGCTTATGATTCCAAGGATTAATAAAATAACAGTGGGAGGTCGAGCTTTTAGTTACAGGGCCCCTAAACTGTGAAATGGTCTGCCTGTTACTATAAGAGATGCCCCTTCGGTCTCAGCTTTTAAATCCCGGCTGAAGACTCACTACTTCAGTTTAGCATATCCTGACTAGAGCTGCTGATTAACTGTACAGACTGCATCTCTGTTGTCAGTCATTAGCACTAAAACATAAGTAACGTGATAGTTATAATTGGATACTAACCCTCACCTATTCTGTTTCTCTTCTCAGTACTCAAATGTGGCACTTGGTCCCACTACCCACTTGCCAAGTCATCAATGATGGAGGATTGCAGAAATCATTGGGTAGAGGGGTTCTTTCATCGGATTGGCTGGCACAACACTGACTCAGCTGTGGAATGGCCAATAGGAGGAGGCCCCTTGATGGCCAAGGTCTCCAGGATTCTGAACAAATCCACATTGCATTATGTGATATCATCTACTGTTGAATTCTGCTCTGTATTTGTAATATTTCACAATTATATTCTATTGAAGATTACTTGTGTTTTGTTCTGTGTTTTGTATTGTATTGACCCCCTTCTTTTTGACACTCACTGCACGCCCAACCTACCTGGAAAGGGGTCTCTCTTTGAACTGCCTTTTCCAAGGTTTCTTCTATTTTTTTCCCTACTAGGGTTGTTTTGAGGATTCTTTCTTTGTCTTCTTAGAGAGTCAAGGCTGTGGCGGTTGGGCTGTCAAAAGGCAATGCCTGTTAAAGCCCACTGCGGTACTTCTTGTGTGATTTTGGGCTATATAAAAATAAATTGTATTGTATTGTATTGTGTGGGTCAGCTCCCCGCTACCTGTTCCTTCTGGGAGCCTCTTGAACCTGTCACCATCAATAACATTACCGAGACGAGTTGGGCAAATGAGGACACTCACAAAGCAAGAGGTAGGGGCATAAAGTGATTCAGTGCTATTATTATAAACAATCAAAGCAATGTTCAAAAAGTTCAGTCCACAAATCCTTTTAAATAAATCAATCAATAATCCAATTAAAACGGTGACCATCTGTGAGTTAAAAAAAATCAAAATTATAAATGAAAGTTAAACAAACAGTTATTGAGTACTTCATGTTCAGTCAGACAAACCCAGAACAACAACATTTTCATCTGTCCGGTTCATCCGTTGCTCATTCAGCTGGCAGACACACTAGCAGTCGCAGTCCTCACCACCCCAACCCCTGTCTTAGCTCCGGATCCGGTCAGTTGTCCTCTTGTCTTCCTTCTTGCTCCCCTGGGGTAAGACTCCCTCTCAATGGCAAACACTCCTCAAAAAATAATCAGTGGGGATGATCTGCCCCTAGAACGCCGATCCTTCTCTCCTTCGTCAGGCAATCAACTGTGCTGGCTGGCTCGTCCTGCCTCTCCTTCTGATGCTGTCCTCATGGCATCTCTGCTCTTTTTTCATTTACGTTCCCATCTGAACTTCTGTCTTCTCTCCTTCTGCCGATCTTCACCCTTTTCTCATGCCGGCTCTCTCTTACTGTATGTGTCTCATTCGCAAACTGCAGAAAACCAATGAAAGCAATTAAGACAGAACAAACCCTCATGTTCAGGTATGCTCCATCTCAATCATCACACCCACCTCCCAAAGCCATGCGAGCATGCACACCCATGGAGATCAAGCCGGCTATTTAATTATTTTATTTATTTTAAACAGACCATCTACTTAGCCACTGACCCTCTACACCACCGTAACACTGGAGCACCATAAGGAACAGTCTTCTTTTGTTTTCACTCTGTACACCTCAGACTACAAAAATAACACCAGTCATGTCATTTACAGAAATTCTCTGGTGATTCTGCACTTATGGCCGGTCCCAAGGCCAGATCATTGGGGAGAGTTGGCTTCAGGAAAGGCATCTGACTATAAAAATCATGCCGAAACCACTATTGGAGAAGTCTAGAAAAGAAAAAAAAGACTCCATATAAAAGTGGGAATAGCAATGGAAAAGAGGAAGAGCTGTGTATTGATAAGGGGGATGAGACAGAGTATTGGAGTCAGGTGAAGAACTGTGTTTCTTGGTACAAAACCGAGGAAAGGGCCTCTGTCTCCAATCACTATCAAGGGAGTAGATGTAGAGGTGGTCTGCTTCTACAAGTATTTGGGGGTCCACATCAATGACAAGTTGGACTGGTCTTGGAACACTGAGGAACAATATAAGAAAGGGCAGAGCAGGCTCTTTTTCCATAGGAGACTGTGTTCCTTTAATGTGGAAGGTGACATTCTTCACATGCTCTATAACTCTGTGATGGCCAGTGTGGTATTCTATGCTTTGGTGTGCTGGGCTGGTAACATCACTTCAAGAGAGGCCCACTGAATTAACAAGGTGATTAAAAGGGCAAGTTATACGACACACTCTGGACCTCTGAGGTTACAGCAAAGGAGAGCACAAAAACAAAACTGAGTGCCATTATGAACAATGCTGCACATCTTGTCTCTGTCGCACTAACACTGAGGACTTTCAGTCAACAAAATATTCAGCTAAAGTGTGTCAAGAAACATGGTGGGGACTCCTTTACACCAACAGCAGTAAGTCTGCCTAATTCCCCACTGGGACTGTGACCACCAAGATGAATGTTTTCTGTATTGTAAAATTATCTTTCTTTTCAGTCATTCTGGTGTGTATTCAGAACATAGTATGCGTGCGTGTGTATACTGTATATATATATATACTGCTCAAAAGAATTAAAGGAACACTTTTTAATCAGAGTATAGCATAAAGTCAATGAAACTTATGGGATATTAATCTGGTCAGTTAAGTAGCAGAGGGGGTTGTTAATCAGTTTCAGCTGTTGTGGTGTTAATGAAATTAACAACAGATGCACTAGAGGGGCAACAATGAGATGACCCCCAAAACAGGGATGGTTTAACAGGTGGAGGCCACTGACATTTTTCCCTCCTCATCTTTTCTGACTGTTTCTTCACTAGTTTTGCATTTGGCTACAGTCAGTGTCACTACTGGTAGCATGAGGCGATACCTGGACCCTACAGAGGTTGCACAGGTAGTCCAACTTCTCCAGGATGGCACATCAATACGTGTCATTGCCAGAAGGTTTGCTGTGTCTCCCTGCACAGTCTCAAGGGCATGGAGGAGATTCTAGGAGACAAGCAGTTACTCTAGGAGAGCTGGAGAGGGCCATAGAAGGTCCATAACCCATCAGCAGGACCAGTATCTGCTCCTTTGGGCAAGGAGGAACAGGATGAGCACTGCCAGAGCTCTACAAAATGACCTCCAGCAGGCCACTGGTGTGAATGTCTCTGACCAAACAACCAGAAAGACTTCATGAGGGTGACCCAAGGGCCCCATGTCCTCTAATGGGCCCTGAGCTCACTGCCCAGCAGCATGCAGCTCGATTGGCATTCACCATAGAAAACCAGAATTGGCAGATGCACCACTGGTGCCCTGTGCTTTTTACAGATGAGAGCAGGTTCACCCTGAGCACGTGACAGAAGTGAAAGGATCTAGAGAAGCCATGGAGAACATTATGCTGCCTGTAACATCATTCAGCATGAGCAGTTTGGTGGTGGGTTAATGATTGTCTGAGGAGGCATATCCATGGAGGGTCACACAGACCGCTACAGGCTTGACAAAGGCACTAGGCATTAGGCATCAGGATGAAATCCTTGGACCCATTGTCAGACCCTATGCTGGTACAGTGCTGGCATCCTTTCGTTCCTAACACATTACCCAGTCTATATCAGTATAGATATCCAGGATTTTTTCCATTGAGATCTGATGTGTTTTCAAAGTGTTCCTTTAATTTTTTTGAGCAGTTTATATTAATTTATATTTCTATTTATGTATTTATTTATTTAAAAAGCTTCTGTAAAAATTCATATTTCCCCTGGGGACAAATTAAGATCTATCTATCTATCTATCTATCTATCTATCTGTTTGTCTGTAGGAGGCTCATACCTAGACCATCTACACCTATTTATATATTTATCCATATTGATAAGATGAGAAGCTATTTAGAAGCTGGTGCACATAGCTGGATGACACTAAGGGGAAAACTCCCTTCAGGTACACAGTGGACTGTGAAAATGGGATTATTGGTGAGTTATTCAGTGTTTAGTGGGTTACCGGGCAGCCAACAATTCTGCTCCTCCAGTTTAGATTAAAGCAAGTGTCTCTTGCCATACAACTCCAAATTAGAAAAGGCTGAGTGGAAGAATGAATGAAGAGTAGGCTCCCTGCTGAAGGATTTATTAACAAGAGAAATGTCTATCTTAAGACTTCCTCCACCGGACAACAAAGATTTTGTTTGTGAATGCCCTTGCTGTGTATCGTATGCATTCTACTCTGCTGATCACAAAAAGCATCTTTAAATTTTCAAATCATGTAACGTTTTAGTGCAATGTACCATTTTTACAAAATTTGGAAATGACCCATTGATGAGTTAATTTATTTCCTGTTAGTCTGCCTGCAATGGCTGGAGTTTTTTCTGCACCTCTGTTTCCACTTCTAATAATCGATTTTTGCAGTGTAAGATGTATCATTAAAAACATCCACATAACAAGAGCATTAAAACTGGACAAGATAGTAAAAGTTCAGTAGAGGAATTCTTTTATAATTACTAAGGTAAGTCTGTTAACTTTCTTATGCCAGTGAGCTAACAGTTTCAGGTAACCCATTTTTTTATTTTCAATGTTAGCTGTGTAATAAGCAATAGTTGATCAACTAATAGTTGATTAGTAAGGTCTATTAATGAACATGTGCAGTATGATTAGTAATTTTTTGGCATGTGGTGTGCAGTCACTGATGTAAAAGAGATCAGTCGTGTTTGACTAAATAAAGCTTGCATTAAAGGTAATACCTATAAGCACTGTTTATTAAAAAGTTATAATCTCTGTCAATACTGTGTAATAATTAAACTATGAACCTAATAATGTCACCACAAGCTTGCGCTGTTTTGACAGATGTCAGTATATTGTAATATAGAATAAATACGATAACTTAGTTGCAGTTTTATAAAATGACCATATTGGACCTGTTTACTTAGTGACCATTTATTGTTGCTTTGTTTTAGAAAGTCTTTTCATTTATTGTATGCAAGTTATTAAGTTCCTGACAAGAAACATGCAGCATTTAAACTTATGGTTCATATTGTTAGTCAGAAAAAAACTACTAACATTGCAGTTACGTTAAAGTGTATATCCTGACTAGGAGCAGATGCCATTGCATAGCCGTATTTCACTGAGGAGGCGCCTGCTGTTTTTTATCAGCATGGACCCTCATTGTTAACTCCAAGACAAGCATTTGCCATTTCAAAAGCCGACTCCTATGACAGTACAACACTAATGACGTTATAAAAGAACAGCATCAGTCTTAGGGCAGTGCATAAACGTTATGTACTCATCAGACTTATAGTGTGGACTACCAACATAAGTGTTGCAGTGGCATATAAAAATGAGTTCTTTTATCTCTTTTGATTGTTCAAATCTATTATCTTCACTGTGTTTCATTATTGGCAAAGCTGTTGAGACTCAGGGAGAGATGGTTATGTTTTGAATCAGAGGAATACTACCGAAGCACTTCTACTCCAATTTTGTCATTTTTTATATTAACCAGAAGAGTGCTTACATGCCAGTGACACCTCCCAGAAGAAAAAATACTAAAGTGTGGAAAGGGCCCATCGCCTATTTTGTGGTTTCCTTTCTTATTAAAAGTACAACTACAACTGGAAGATCCGTAATGATCTAAAAGTAGTGGCACTTCTACTAGATGTCCTGCTCAGATATACCAAGTATTGTTGGGACAGCCACACTAAAGAGTCTCAGGACAGAACAGGCCACTCTGTGATCATTTGGCTCTCGAGTAGATAAGTGAGGCTCATAACTCAACCAAGATATTTTCCCTGCTCTTCATGTAAATCTAGACTGCTGAAAATTTTAATGAAATCCATGAACAAGTTAGGTGAAGAATTTTAATATTTGAGAAAGATATTTCCACAAACAATTGATGCCAAGCTGAATGTATTGTCCCATCAAATGAGACATATCATCAATTATGAGAAGTTCAAAGATCGGCTAGTGGGGCAAGAAGGAAATTGAATGGAAGACATTGAAGGAGGTTACTGAGACATCTACAGAGCACCAAACTATGTCCAGATAGTTGACAACACGCTTCAAGCATACAAACCATGAAGTGCAACATGTCGCTAAAGATTAGTCTTCTGCATTCACATTTGGACTTCCTGATGGCTAAATTGAAATATTTCACCAGGACATTGCAATGATGGAAAATCGATATCAGGGCAAAAGGAATCCATCAGTGCTGTTGTTGGACTCTGAAACGAGATGTATCAGATGCTGAGTACAAAAGAAAACCAGAACATTTTTAACTCAACTGAACTAATGGAATGTGTCAAAATCATTAACTGATTAAACACACTAAATTCAATAAAGGTTCATTTCTTTTTTCTCAGATTCCTACACCAGACAGTCGGAGAAATGATATTTATATGTCTTGAAGTTATCTATAATAATCACAAATAATTTTTCAGGAAGCAAAGCTTTTGAAAACACTTGTTGTTTCAGGAGATTTTAATAGTGGCTAAAAACACTGTCCACAGATGCAGTACAATTAATTCAGCCCACCTCCTGACTGGCAGGCATGAGCCGTTTATCCTCTTTACCTCAGGATTTACTTTACTGGTTTATTTCTGGAGTGACTTCTGAGATCAGTCCTGTACAATCCGTAAATTTAATGACTAATGGACCCCTGTTCTACATTTACGGGCCCATAACTGTCCCTGAACAGTCTGCCCTCCATCTTGTTTAACACTGTTCCAGTTATTCAGGACTGGGAATTTCAGGTGCCACCTAGTGGTTAGGGACTAGGGCACACACTAGCAAGGGAAATATCAAGGAATTAAAAGTAAATTAATTACAATCTTTTCTATGAAAAACCAGAAGGAACTGTCATATGATTTTTTTGGAGGAGTTCAAACCTAAAATCTCCCACCCGAGTTATGCCTATGATCACCAGCTCAGTCAGCATATTATCTTATGTTTTAACAAAAGTTATTTTTGTCTGCATCGAGCATTTCACACAGTCTACATGACATTGCATTTCCCAAGTGTTTTTCTAATTTGAAATAGTGTCTGGACACACCTGCTGTTTCTGTATTGTTTTTGCCACCACTTCATCACCTGTTATTCCATCAGATTTAATGTCATTTGCATTTTACACAATTCTGCTTATTAAATCAGAAGCTACTGTATATTGTAAATTTAAAGATTAAAAGATACTAGCATAGACCCTCTGTTGTTTTTCATTAAATAATACAAAGTTATGTATTGTAATACTTTGTTGTTTAACACAATGACAGGTTGTATGTTGGTTGAAAATACAAGTTATGAATTTCACTATATAATTAAATAAATAAGTAGGAAACTGGTCTATTAAGTAGTTTTATTTTAACATCTTTCTTAGGCATTTTGTGACTTACGTCCTTTAAGATCATCAGGGTTTCATGAGCACAGTAGGATGAACCATCACAAACCTCCGATTTGTAGATGACACTGATGAATTGATGGGAAGTAAAACTAAACTTGACCACCTAGCAAAATATGACATGGAAATCAATGCTAAAAAGACCAAGCTGATGACAAACAGTAGGAGACCAAACACAACAAAGATCACAGGTCATGGACATGAGTTGGACCCTGTTCATGTACCTGGGTTCTATCATCAGTGGGGTGGGCTCAAAAACTGAAAAATTATCAAGGGCTGCACAGACAATAGCACCCCTGGCAAAACTGGAGAAAAGCTTAAGAGAAAAATGGAGAAGTCTTAAGTTTAGACCCTGGTCCTTTCAACCTTTGTATATGTATGTATCCTGGACCTGGACAACAGAACTGTAGCAAAAAATCCAAGTGGTACAGATGAGAACTATTCTGGGGATTTCATCTTGTTGTCACCAATGATGAGATCAGTTGCATCATCATACAATCAACAGGCAACTAAGAACGCCTCCTGACGATAATAAAGAGGAGGAAGGTGAAGTGGTATGGTCTGCTTATTATCATAATCTACTCTATATTGTAAATTTAAAGATTACAAGATACTAGCACAGGCCCTTTGTTGTTTCGATTAAGTATTACAAAGTTATACATTGTAATAGATTGTTGTTTAACAGAGCGACAGGTTGTATGCTGGTTGGAAATCTTAATAAGTTAAGAATTTCACTATGCCATCTATATGACTACTACTACACGTACTTCGTAACATTGTCGAACTTGCTTTTTCAAATTCACAAGGAAACCAACCCTGGATGGGCACCAGTGCATTACAAGACCCACTCACGCAGAAAGTGGGCTAATTTGGAACCACCAATTCACCAAACACATGTTGTTTCTTTTTTGGAAAGCAGGATGACAACTTTAGCACCGAGATACAACCCCAAACAGACACATGGAGGTAGTGCCTACTCCGTATGGACAACAAGCAGATACAGCACTCAAACTCGGAACACTGGCATTGTGAGGCGCCAGCAGAGCAGCACTAACCACTACACTACAGTGACCAAGAAACTCCTCTTTAGGCAGTCTTCTCAGTAAGTCTAATTTTTGTTAGCTTCTCCACACTTACACACTGGTCTTTGGGTGGGTCATTTCACCAGTTTGATTTAATGTCACTTTTGGGTTCCTGTGATGCCCTTTTAATGTCATTTTACATAATTAGAAAATTGGACTATTGTGTAATTCAATTTTAACATCTTTGTTAGGCATATAATGAAAGATGTCCTTGAAGATCATCAGGGTTCGACGAGCTCAGTAGGATGCACCATCACAAACCTCTGATCTGTAGATGACATTGATGAATTGATGGGAAGTAAAACTAAGCTTGCTCACCTAGATGAAGCAGCCTCAAAATATAGCATGCCAAAAAGACCAAGTTGATGACATACCGTGTAAGACAAATAACAACAAAGATCACAGCTCATGGGCGTCAGTGGGACACTGTTAACCAATTCCCATACCTGGGTTGTGTCATCAGTGGAGAGGGCTCAAAAATTGAAATAATATCAAGGGCTGTTCAGATAAAGAAAACCCCTGGCACAACTCAAGAAAAGCTTAAGTGAAAAATGGAGAAGTCTTAAGGCCAAGTTTAGACCCAGGTCCTTTCAATCTTTGTATATGTATGTGAATCCTGGACCTGGACGACAGAACTGTAGCAAAAAATCCAAGTGGTAGAGATGAGGTGCTAGAGAACAATTCTGGGGATATTTTTTTTTTTCTGTCCCCCCTGGCCATTGAACCTTACTCTTATCCGATGTTAATTAATGTTGATTTATTTTGTTTTCTTATTGTGTCTTTAATTTTTCTATTCTTTATTATGTAAAGCACTTTGAGCTGCTGTTTGTATGAAAATGTGCTATGTATATAAATGTTGTTGTTGTTGATTTCATCTTATCGTCACCCACAATGAGATCAGTTACATCATCAAACAATAAACAGGCAACTATGAACACCTCCTCACGATAATAAAGGGGAAGAAGGTGATGTAGCATGGTCATGCCATAAGATCAGAGAGCCTCTCCAAGACAAGCAGGAAATGACCCAGGGGAAAAAGGTAAGAGGCATACATGGAAAAATGGGATGGACAATATCTCTGAATGGACACACATGCAGTTTGCTTTTAGAAACACTCATGCTGGCACATAACTGACAAGTCTGGTGACAACTGGCTGAATGTTGAACTGCATAGCACCAAACCGGGGACAAAAGACCAGACATTAACCAACGGCACTGAACATCACTGCCTGGGTCGTAGGGCACCTCTGAAATAACAAAACCAGGAGTCGGTGTAGACCGAAATACTCTTATGTCTCATCATCGCTCTAACGCTGTCCCTCTCTTTTATTGTCATCCTTTAAAATGTCCACTTCCTCTGCACCCTTTCTTTCTTTCTTTCTTTCTTTCTTTCTTTCTTTCTTTCTTTCTTTCTTTCTTTCTTTCAGACCAGGAGAAGTAATAATAAGATCGCTTGTATATTTATTTTGTGGATACTTCTGGCTGCTGAAATCATATGCAAAGCAAATACACGTTCAGGCTGACAGTGCAATGGACATGCGGATATTACACAATCCTTAACAGTAATCGGTTAAGGATTTACATGACCACATACTCGGGTGTCATGCATCTGGGTCTGGGAACCACCTTCCTGGCTCCAGTGAGGTAAGTAGTTCCATCCTGAGTAAGAAGGGCCACTGACACTAATGTTATCTTCTCCTTTTTTCTCTGTAGACAGAAAAATCACCCAAGAAGGACGAGTGGTCCTGTTGTGCCACCCAGAGCTTCACGCCTGCTGGTCTCTGCCTTAAAAAGCCAATCTGTTCTTTCAAGGTGGCGTCAGATACCCAACTGACACTTGTGAGGGACATTGCTTCTGTAAGCTTGCCTTCATTAAATGTTTTTATTTTGATTAAGCTGTTAGTCTTTTATGCTGACATTAAAAGGGGTTATGAGAGTGATACCCCAACCTTACCTTGGCAACCACACTTATTAAGTCCATTTGTCCAATTTTCAAAACCTGCATTTTCCATTAGATTGTCAAGGAGAGCTGGGAACTATTCTGGCTACCTTGAAAATATGGCAGGAATTATTGTTCCACCCTGCAGCAGAAGTTTCCACTTCTTTAGATTCAGTTTTAAACTGTTAAGCATCCTGGAAGATCTAATAACATAATGCAGATGAATCTGTGTCAGAGGTAAATTCAGCTTTTAAAAATGTGTTGCAGATACAGAAGGGCCCGTGACTTTTAAAGAATTCTTGAAAAGAGACTTTTCTTAACCCCATACAGAACTTGGCAGCCAGTCTAAGGAAATGTCTCATTGTGCCATGCTACCTAAACGTGATTTACAGCACTCTGCTTTCGTGTTATTAAGCAAAACGGATGAGACAAACTGTCTGACCGTTTGAGGAGCTTGGAAGGTCTGCTGGCCATCTGACTCGTGTTTTTTCGCAACTTGGCAGCAGACAGCACCAGTGATGCCAGAGCGGAGAGGTGTCTTGGGTTTCTGTCACTGTTAGCAATGACTGGCTGCTTCATTTATTAAGTTTTTCCTAAGAAAAATTAATAAGAATCTTCAAGTTGGCAAGTATAATTGCAGGAGCACTTCTTTGGTGTAATTGTGTAGGTGTGTATTAAAGACATAAAGCAATGAGCAATTCATCAGACAAGTTTCTGTCTTTTTATTTAGACTGGCACAAAACAATATTTTAAAAATCTTTGAAAATTTTGGGTGAATTTCAATTAATTAATTATGTTTAACTCTATCCATCCAGGGTCTGAGTCTGCTTAATCTAAATTTAGGATCTTAGTGGGGCTAAAGCCTATAACAACACTTACCAACCCAAGACGGGGTGCCAATTCATCACAGTGAACCTACATATAATTCACACTCATCCTGTCTCTGAAAACTTAGGATCATCAACTAAACTATCACAGCCAGCAACAGAAAAACTGGGAAAGAATGTCCCTTGACAGGATAACATTCCATTCCAGTCACAGGAGAGCACCCCACACTAACTCAGGATGAGCCATTCATGTTCACATTATTGTGGGTTAGCCAGAGAAAACCCAGACATACATACTGTAGATAGATAGATAGATAGATAGATAGATAGATAGATAGATAGATAGATAGATAGATATGCACTATATAATAATAAACTGTTAAAAAAAATAAAGGAACACTTTGAAAAACACATCAGATCTCAATAGGAAAAAAATCCTGCTGGATATCTCTACTGGTAAGGACTGGGTAATGTGTGGATAATGAAAGGATGCCACATCGTTTGATGGAAATGAAAATAATCAACCTACAGAGGGCTGAATTCAAAGACACCCCGAAAACCAAAGTGAAAAAATGATGTGGCAGGCTAGTCCATTGTGCTGAAATTTCATTGCAGCAGCTCAAAATCGTACTCAGTAGTTTGTATGGCCCCCATGGTGCCATATTAGGAGGTCATGGTCCTAATGAGGCAACGGATGGTGTCCAGGAGGATCTCCTCCCAGATCTGGACCATCACTGAGCTCCTGGACAGTCATAGGTGTGTCGGATGGACCAAAACATAAAGTTCTAGAGGTGTTCTACTGGATTTAGGTCAGGCGAGTGTGAGGCCAGTTAATGGTGTCAATTCCTTCATCCTCCAGGAACTGCCTGCATACTCTCGCCACATGAGGCCAGGCATTGTCGTGCACCAAGAGGAACCCAGGACCCACCGCACCAGCATAGGGTCTGACAATGAGTCCAAAGATTTCATCCCGATACCTAATGGCAGTCAAGGTGCCATTGTCTAGCCTGTAGTGGTCTATGCATCCCTTCATGGATATGCATCCTCTGACCTGCACAGACCCACCACCAAACCAGTCACGCTGAACGATGTTACAGGCAGCATAATATTCTCCATGGCTTCTCCAGACCCATTCACATTTGCTCAGGGTGAACCTGCTCTCATCTATGAAAAGCACAGGGCACCAGTGGTGGACCTGCCAATTCTGGTATTCTATGGCAAATGCCAATTGAGCTCCACAGTGCCGGGAGGGCAGTGAGCACAGGGCCCACTAGAGGATGTCGGGCCCTCAGATCACCCTCATGAAGTCTGTTTTTGATTGTTTGGTCAGAGACATTCACAGCAGTGGAATGCTGGAGGTCATTTTGTAGGGCTCTGGCAGTGCTCATCCTGTTCCTCCTTGCCCAAAGGATCAGATACTGGTCTTGCTGATGGGTTAAGGACCTTCTACAGCCCTGTTCAGCTCTCCTAGAGTAACTGCCTGTCTCCTGGAATCTCCTCCATGCCCTTGAGACTGTGCTGGGGGACACAGAAAACCTTCTGGCAATGACACGTATTGATGTGCCATACTGGAGAATTTGGACTACCTGTGCAACCTCTGTAGGGTCCAGGTATGGCCTCATGCTACCAGTAGTGAAACTGACTGCAGCCAAATGCAAAACTAGTGAAAAAATAGATGAGGAGGGAAAAATGTTAGTGACCTCCACCTGTTAGATAGATAGATAGATAGATAGATAGATAGATAGATAGATAGATAGATAGATAGATAGATAGATAGATAGATAGATAGATAGATAGATAGATAGATAGCACTTTATTTGTCCCAAGGGGTTAATCTAGTTTTACAGAAACTCAGTAGAATATCACTATAAACAACAACTTTCCAGTCTCCTGGAGTAGTGAGGTGCTGTCCAGTTATTAGGTAAAAGGTGCCACATTAATGCAGACATTTAAAAGTAACGAGCTCCTGTATTTCACAGTGGTTTTGAAGACACTTGCCAGGCTTGGTACATTTCTGAAGCAACGAAGCCCGCCCTCTCGATTCATCTCAAAGGTAATACTCTGCATAAAATTCCACAGCTGCAAACAGCTCTGAATCAGAAAAGGCAGGCATGTTGCTCAAGGCTTGGGCTGGAGGCAGGTGCAGTGTGGCTAAAGACCAAAGGAAGGAAGGAAGTGTGAAAATAATGATATATTTAACAGACACTATGCCATAAATCTACATCAGAAAAGACCTGAGGCTGTTGATCTAGTAGTGACAGGATGGCAATAAACTATCCAGATGTTATGGAATTGTAAGTTGTCCATTCTTAAGAGAAAGAATTAAAGCAGCATTCTTGTACTCTTGAAGATGAGCTCCATCAACCTCCCCGTCTAGCAAAAACTGTCCTGAAGCAGAATTGATTTTTGTACTGTGAACAACCAGTCGGAGATGACAAATCACATTTTCCAGGAAAAAAAAAGGTAACATAGCAATGTAGAAGAGGAGCAGCATGATGTGTAAGGCTGATGACTGACAGCTCCAGGACTTAGGGTTCAATTCCTGGCCCAGTCGCTGTGAGGAATTTGAATACTCTCATCTTGTTCATGTGTGCACCCCCTAGGTTTTCACTTTTCTTAATTTCATGTTGGCTCTACGTGGGTCTGTGTGAATATGTGTGTGACTGCGCTCTGTCCCATCAGGCTTGGCTCCTGTCTTTTGCAAAACAGCTTCTGGATAGGAACTCTGTATTGTAGAAAACAGGTTTTGTAAATAAATGAATGAGGCAAACATTAAATGAAGTATGAGTGACTGCCTTTGTGCCATGTGCTTTAAGATGGACTGGCACTCTGCAATGAGTGGTGTCTTGAAATGTAGTCAGTGCTGGTCAGCTGTCCACTAATGGACAGTAGAGTGGACTCAGACTATCTATCTATCTATCTATCTATCTATCTATCTATCTATCTATCTATCTATCTATGGGGGACTCAGACCTAGACCATCTACACCTATGTATGTATTTATCCATATTTAATAATGTAAAGCCATATTGATCAGACCTATCAGGCTGTTCTTATGCATCTATCATTATATACTCTCAGATACGTGAGTTTGGTATGAGATGAGAGGAAACAAAGGGTCAAGAGTATGAGGGTGACTCATTCACTAACCGAGTTTCCTTTTGTGTCTTTAGAAAGAAGGAGAAGCAGCTGGAAGATATCTGACATCACTTTTGCCTCATTGCAAGTAGCCCTGCCTTTACTGCCTTGCCTATTTTCAAACAAGACCACGGTCATCTAACCTCAGTCGTGTGAATGCTTTTGTCAGACACTTCCTGCGCTCTCAGCTCTTATAAATTTTATTAGGACAATAATTTTATACATTCTAGATGACATGTCAATGACAAAGTGAAGAAGAAAGAGCATGGACAAACATTTGAGAAAGTCATTTTATTTATTAGAGAGAAAGAAACGATATCCACTCATAGGCAGATATACGTTACGCTGTCACGATGTAAGTTCAAACACAGAATCTAAATTCAATGCGATCATGAAGTTAATTCCAAATATTGTTTTTACAAAAGTTTTAAAGTAAAAGTGAAAATAATGCATATGTAACAATTCCCCTGAAGATAACAATCTCTTTAAATTGTATATCCAGAAAACCAAACCCAGAGGTGGGTGAGCGAAGCGAGCAGGGGGCTGGAGCCCCCTAGTGTATTTCATATTTATGTATCTGTTCTGTCTGTTGCATGCTCTATTTATTCAGCAGCACTATTTGAAATGCAGGAGGTAACCCTGAGCTGGGTGCCCATACATCACTAGGCTCACGTTTGTGTTTTTAATGTCTGAAGTTCTTGGAATATGCTGAATGCAGCAGTACATATTATGATGTCATCATACCGCTCTATCCAGCAGGGAGCACTAGCTCCCTGGTTGGAACAAGTACTTTTGTAATTGTGGCATTTTAAATAACCCGAAACTATATAGATATACAGTGGAACCTCGGGTCATGAACATCTCACGTACAAATCGGGTTACGACCAAAAAGTTTGCCAAACTTTTGCATCTGTTCATGAACAAGCCAGTTTCCCTTCCGTTTCGTATGCGCCGATGATTTCCGCACGTGTTCAGTCTCTCGCTTTGAGAGAGAGAGAGGGCTGGCCGCTTAAGGCCGAGGAGGCAGTTAAAGAATGCACCGGGCTTGTTTTTAAAGAGATTTTAACCTCCACTTCACTTCTGTTTACAGCGATCGGTTCGTAGCGTGCATTTTTGCAATGTTACTTTTCTTGGTTGTTTATTAAATTATGGATTTTTCAAATGTTCATGTTTTTGCCAGTGCTCAAAACTCATTAAAAAAAGTGTTAACAGCGAGCAGTTCGTAAGGCTATGCGTGAACTCCTGCAACGTTACTTTTCTCTGTTCAAGGATTTCTCAGTGTTATTCAATGTTTTTACATTTAGCTTACTATTACACTGTGCATTCTATGGTATAATTAACTATTTTTGTGCTTAAAAATGTTTAAAAAAAATATTTACATACAGTTTGTACGGTCTGGAACAGATTAATTGTATTTACATTCAGTCCTATGGGGGAAATTACTTCGGGTCACAACCAAATCGGGTTACGACCAGAGTTTTGGAACAAATTACAGTCGTGACCCGAGGTTCCACTGTAATGTGAAAAGGCGATATCCCGCCCATAGTGATACGGCGGTAAGAAATCACATAAGAGAAAATAACTTCTCTTTAATGACTTATAACTTTTCTTTAATGACAATTTATGCAGAATAACAGACGAGGAAGCCATGACAACACTTTGTGTAGAGTTTGCCATTTTTGTCTCTGCACTGGAAGGATTTTCAGGATCAGATGACGTTATCTCCCATCTGTCCGTCGGCTTCAAAGGTGTGCCGGGCAATGTTCCAAGGCTATATACTCTTTCTCCATGTGCAGGCCCTTACTTAGGTGTATCATGCCATTCCAAACAAGGCAAAGAGAAGATTCAATTTCATGCTGACTCTATCACAAACTAATAGTGCACATTGCCCATTTATCTTTGTCTGTCTTGTCCTATGCTTGGCCTAGCAGTTCTAAATGCTGAGCCCCTTTGTATTAAATCTGGCTCAGCTGTGCATGTAGAAAGAAAAGAAAAACAGATTTAAAATATTTGTACAGAGCACAGTGACATATTAAACATATAAACTTATATTTTAATTACAGCCGCCCAAAATCAATTCAATTTAGTTCTGTTAAATTAAAAAAAAATATTCTCAAGAGGCCTGCTTAGATCGCCATACACAAAATGCTCTCAGTGCAGAGGGTTGCTGCCTCACAGGTCCAGACATGGGGTCCAGACTCTGTGAAGTTTCTCCTTTCACCTTGTCTCCCCTAAGATGAGTCGGGTAAGTTGACTGATGACTGTAAACTGGTCCAGTATGAATGACTGCCTTGTGAATGACCTTTCCTCCTGTCCAGAGTTGGTCCCTGCCTTATACCTGACGCTGCTGGTATGAGCTCTGGCTTTCTATCATTGTGTCAGGCCTAAATGGGGTTCAGAATGGAAGGATGCGTGGTAGTTTGTGCTCAGGTGGGGAGCCACTGCCATTGCAAACGCCAGTCTCCCTCACCCGAGTAACATCTTTTACAGCATATTCTTAACAAAGAAGTATCACTGGGAAGAAAGTCTGTTTCCATTTAATATTTACAAATAAACAAATTGGATTTTAAGTAATTACAGCAGCACTAAAAAAAAAACATACGTTAAAATAGTTAATTAAAATAATTAGGCCCTGACAAAGCTTGCCAGCTAAATCACATCATCACAATTAGCCTTTGGAAGGATCCAGTTAAGCAGCTTTTTGCTTTGGTGCCTAGGCTAGTTAACAAGTAATTTGTCCTTTTCTCATATCTTATTAGCTGTTGACAGGGAGTCAAAAGGCGCACAGAATCTTATCTTTTTGCACGATTTCCTCCTGTCTCTTTCAGTTTCTTTGTTAGGTCAAAATGACATTGGAATTAAATTCAAGAAACTGAAACAAAGACACTAGCAGGCCTTGAATCGGACTTTCAGGACTTTAGAAGTCCATTCATTCTATAAGGTACCAACTGTAGCTAAGAGTCATGGGTATCTGGTGCCAGTTCTGGAAGCATTGGGCACAAGGTGGGGATCCACTAAGGTGAGTAGTTTCTACCTGAAAGAATGGTGGACGGCACCCCTGGGGAAGCAGGGACTGGGGGTTTGGCAGTTTTACAGTGCTGTATACAAACTCGTTTGCTCTACTCGTGCACACGACAACTCTAAAGAATAAAACCAAACTGATACAGCCACTCAAGTGATAAACTATTTTATTATGTGTGTTCCTCAAAGAACACCTTATGCACTTGCTGGGCTGGATTGCTATGTTATAATGCTATCTACACACACTTTGACATGGCTTGCACATACAATAAACCAATTCAATTAGAACGCCCTATCGAGCCACTCAGATCGCATTTGATTTATGCTTCTGAGTGAAATACGTCCAGCGATATACTGGCATAAATTACGTCTGCCTCAATCATTGGTCTACCTGTCATACCAGGGTGGGGTATAAAGATCTCCCTCATTTTGAAGTTTATAAAAAAATGAACAAAGCTATGTAAAAAAAAAATTTATATATTTCTAAAAAGTACATAAAAACAGTTTTATTTTAATGGGTTTTAAAAATCATATCAGGCAAATGGCGGCTGTCGTTGCTTGTTTATGGCTCCACTGATCTGGAAGTGAGCATCATTACTACTCAGAAGAACAGCTGCAGCGGGAACTTGTTCAAGAATTTCCACACTTGTGGCTCTGTGGTTAGCATGATCTTTCTCACTTGAATTCATGAGCCAACATCATTTTGTAATTATGCAGTTTTAAATCGGCATGCAGAATCCTCCTCAAACTCTGACTTCATATCCCCAGTGCCAAGGCATGCTTACGAGTGGAACCCCTTGGTGATTTCTGAATGGATGTTCTTACTTCTTCCACATTTTCTGACATTCTAATGGTCCTAGATCTGCCAGGTGATTTTCTTTTCGGTGTGGACCCAGTTGCCGAAAGCTTAGAAATCCATAGTAAAATCGTTTTCCGGTCTGGTACACATGCATTTCGAGTGAGCTATCACAGAGTAGTTGTTCTCATAATATGCTTGAACAGCAAAGCCCCGACGTTCACCGGTCCAACTCATGATAGAGCCTAACCTATCAAATGAGACCTAGCCCACCTCTCTACCCCTACTAAAGCCCACACAGTTCTCCCTCGAAATGTGGGAGATCTTTATGCCCAACCCTGTACTTGCTCTTTTTATATTTTTTGGTATTGATATGCTCTGTAATATCTCTGTGTCGTCCATGGGAAATAGAACATCTATTTCCAAAAGTATGGCATATCAGATTGTTCTTATAAGAACCAAATGCATCTTTTTTCAGAAATTTAAATTTTCTTGGAAGTTCTTTGTTATATGAACCCAGACACATTGTCATATTAATGGATTAAGCAAGCCATCTTGATATTGCGTCTTGATATCACACGTGCACATTTCCCAGTTCAAAAGCACTGCTTCATAAATACAGGATACCTGATTGGTCTGGTATTGCCTGTTTTGTGTAGAATTGACATGATTGGTGATTTTATGCATTGAAGGATGTGCACTGCTAAGAACTCTTTTTAAATAACTTACACACTGCTCTGTCAACGAGCTGAGAACTGAAAAAGAATCCTGTTTAAAATGTGGAGCAAATGAGGAAATTTAAAAAATATCCGGGGCACCAAAATTGGGCATGGTATTGCTTGGATCCACCACCCTCTATGGAGCATCACAGGGCATTCCAATGTATTCTAATGCATGGCCAGGTTAGGACTGGCAATAGACCTAACATTCATGTTGTAGACTGGCTGCACTCAAACAGTGCCAGTGCCAGAATTTGAACTTGGAACTCTCGAGGTGTGAGGCAGCAGCACTAATTACTCAGCCACCTTACACCACATTAGGAATCCAAAGATCTCCAATCAGAAGATGATAACCTGTTGGTGTGATGAGGGATAAGAGAGCAGCCATTAGGGCCCTGGTAACTTTATTCATCTTTGCTTTGAAAACCTCATGAGGAATTGATTGCTTACTAATTTTGAATGTTCTGTTTTATTTATAAACTAGCCACAAAGACAGGCAATAGGATAGCTTAAAAAGTGTGATATAAACACAGACTAAACATCATAAAAAGGTATGGGGCAGCCACCCGTATAATATCCCTAGCTGCAAAAGGTTTGTAGAATTGAACAGAGATATTCACAACACTGAGTCCAAAACAGAACTGATTCCATGGTGGTAACATGGCGGCTTTATAGGCCCATACAGAAAGTGACGTCATCAAAAGGGCATCCCTGGAAGTGTCGTCTGGACCGGAAGTGTCATCATCGAAGGGACGGGACCGGAAGTGACAACATCGGCGAGGCAATGCCCGGAAGTGATGTCGTCTGGACTGAAACTGACATCATCGAGGAGGCGGGACCTGGAACTGACGTCTTCTAAGGTACCGGAACCTGGTAGGATTTCTCGGGAAAGGTCTACAGGGAACTGAGAAAGACAGTCAGTGCACCCCGCCCTCCACTGGTCGGATGTGGTATTAACATTACTTAAGCCCTTCAGCTGTCTCCTACTCGCACGTGTGTGACAAAAGATTTTCTGTCTCTTGCCCTACATGTACTTTTTGCGTCTTTCCTCAGTCTGCCTGAACATCTCTTCACTGGTGCTCCCTCTATCGAGTGTGTTCCTGTAATGCTTGCTTCTCAGACTCTGTCATTGTTTTCAGGGCGCCTTTCTTGCCTCCTGTTCGATTTTATACTTTCTGTCTTTGAAGGCAGAACCTCTGTGTTTTTTCCAGTTGATTCTGGGGTTCGACAGGGGTGTATTCTTGCTCCTACTCTGTTCAATGCTTGCATAGACTGGGTGTTGGGCAAGGTCGTGGGTTCCAGAGCCTATCTGGCATCTGTTGGTGAAGAAAGATTCACTGATCTTGACTTTGCCGATGATACTGTGATCTTCACTGAGTCATTGGAGGCTCTGATTGAGGCTCTCAAAAGACTGAGTGAGGACTCTGAGTGTCTGGATTTGGGAGTCTCCTGGATAAAAAGCAAAATCCAGGCCTTTAATGATCTCTTCGGCACAGCCATTAGCAGTGTGTCTGTCTGCGGAGAGAATGTCAACCTTGTTGAGAGGTTTACGTACCTTGGCAGTGACATTCATGTCTCTGGTGAATCTTCCTATGAAGTCAGTAGATGGATTGGGAGACCATGGGGGGTCATGAGGTCGCTGGAAAGGGATGTGTGGTGCTCCCGATATCTATGCAAAAGGACAAAGGTCCAAGTCTTTAGAGTCCTGGTGCTTCCTGTCTTGCTATATGGTTGTACATGGATGCTATCCAGTGACCTGAGCTGAAGACAGGACTCCTTTGGTACAATGCCTCTTCAGAGAATCCTTGGGTACAGCTGGTTTGACTTTGTGTTGAATGAGCGGTCTCTTATGGAGTCCCGAATGAGGCAAATTACCTGCATTTTGAGGGAGTGTCAGTTACGGCACTAAGCTCATGTGGCGTGATTCCGGGCTGCAGGATTCTCATTGTTGAAGACCCAAGTGGTTGGACCAGGCCAAGGAGATGCCCATGTAACACCTGGCTGTGGCAGATAGAGGGTCATTTCCGGAGGGTGGACTGGATCCTGGTTTGTCGTGTGGTGGTTGCAGCAACGGTCTGTACCAATACATGCTCCCCTACCTGACCTGACCTGACCTTTGAAGTCGATTTTCTCAATGTGTGCCTTTACTCCTTCCTTTTTTGTTGTGTCACCAAAACCAAACTGACCAATCATACCAAAGACAGACTGACCAATCAGATTGCTCTGAGGGACTGGGCACACAGGACTTAGTGTTTTATTATATAGTAGATGGCCAAGCACTTGTTAAACAGTTGCACTGATTGCTTTTGTTGTGGAGTCTGCACATACTCCCGATATCTTAGTGGGGTTTTCTCCAGGACGTTCCAGCATCCTTCCCACATATCAAAGCCTTGCTGGTTAGATTGATAAGTGACTCTAAATTAGATTAAATTAGATTAGATTTTAACTTTATTGTCATTAAACACAGTACAAGGGCCATAACAACAAAATGCAGTTTTGCATCTAATCACATGTACAAATATAAGTTAATTGCAAGTAATAAGATAAATATAAATAAATACAGCAGCAAGGGATTGTAGAGACAAGAGTGAGTCAAGAGCATATACAGAATGATACATGATAATTAAAATACAATATCGACTGATGTAAGTACTCTATGGACAGAACTGAATATCTACAGCAGTGGTTCTCAAACTGTGGTGCGGGCCCCCCAAGGGGGGTGCGAAGTAACAAAAAGGGGGGGCACGAAGATGTGAAAAAAAGAAAACAAGAATCAAAAATATGAAAAATATATCTATTGAAACCAAAACAAATTAACTTAAACTACATTCTGATACTAGAAAAATATAGAGTTAGATAAATGTCGATAAAAGTTAAGTAAGCATAATAAAATAGGCATCTATGATATATCATTAATTAAAAAAGAACAAATTGGTATTAATGGGCTCCTTTAAAAAAAAAACGTTAGGCGATTAAAACTGTTATGAAAACTCGGGTCGCAAATACTTAAAGGCTGAGAAACGCTGATGTACAGTAAAATATAAAAATAGTTTCAATTAATGGAAACAGTAGACAATACCAGTCAAGAGCTGTGTTTGGGGGTAGCAAGTGGGGTGACCGCCCCAGGCCCCGTGCCTAAGGGGGTCCCGCTTTTGAGGTTAATTTCACACTTCACACTGTCGAAACACTGAAACTAACATTTTATTTGTAGGCCATAAACATATCCGAATATTAATGCACAAAAACATTGTTTCCCTAATGATAACTGGCTGATATGACATCAATGTGAGTTATGACTATGATGTCCTGCAAATGGCTCAGACTCAGAGTATATTTGCAATTTGGGTACTTTTCTAGAAGAGGCCCTGTTAATTTTTGCCTGACACCACATCGCATTTTGCACTGTCGTGGTATTGTCATGAGTTATGAATTGCAATTTTTATTATATAATTTTTTATTAATATTGTTATAATCCGCATGTTATCATGCAAAAATTTAGCTGAATACTGTAATGACAAAATCCGGTGTATGTTAACATTATTTTTATTAAATTTGTACGGAAGTTTATACATTCCACACATACCGGTAACAGCGTTTGACGTAACAAGCCCCGCGTGGGGTTGGTCAGCCCTAGGCCCTGCACACCCCTAAGGCCGCCTCTAATACCAGTGAGTTATATAGGTACAAGTAGAGCAGCGCCCAGATAGACTTGAGGTAGTAAAAGTCCAAGACTTTAGTGCAAACATGATAGTCCTGCAGTGGTTACAGAGTCCCAGGATAAACATGTATGGTTTTCAGGTTAGGTGGAAGGGTGGACATAGCTTAGGACTTGGATTATGTGTTCAGCATGGATGATGACTGCCAAGTAGAAGCTGTCCCTGAGCCTGCTGATGCTGGCATATGGGCTCCTCCACTGCCTGCTAAAAAGTTAAATGGTAAACAGACCATGCCTGGGCTGACAGGGGTCCTCGCTGATGCTACATGCTCTCCACAGTTACTATTCTCCTGGGAGGTTCTCAATGGCAGGTAACAAGATACCAATGATGTACTGGGCAGTTTTCATCACATGCTGCAGAGACTTCTGGTGGTGCTAGTGGTAGACGTTCACTAGAATATCACCAGACAGTAGAACCTCCGTGAGCCTCCTCAGAAGGTAAAGATGCCACATATGAGTCAATCTGTGTTAATGTGCCCTGCAATGAAGTGGCACACCATCCAGAGGAGACCACAACTAGAATGGGTTCTGAACTGGATTAAGTGGATCTGATAAAAGAAGTGTTTCACAAACATATTCCTCAAATGGACACTTTTATATTTTTTCCAGGTAACAAATGAAGATGAAAGCATAATCTTTTAATGAATGCTGCTTCTCTTTGGTCATGAAATGGCAGAAAGCAATCTGTGGCACTGAGAATGTTTTTCCTTTACAAATGTCATGGCAGCCTTTAAGACAGACAGACTCCTCTAATTGTCTCTAACCAACTCGTAACATGGACAGATTCCAATTTGAAATTTTACAGACGTGAATCATGTGCTGAGCACAGCTATTTATCTGAAATGATGTGACATTAAATGGCTGGAAGTCAGTCTGCCTGATGAATCACTACTAAGCTTATGAAAGGAACTTTTGGGATTGACAGTTTTATGTATAGAAATGTATCTACAGAATGATCAGCCGCTCACTTACACAATGTCTGGGCTTCCTTTTTTATACTGCAACATAACTCAAGGTATTTTGTATGGAGGTGGTATGGTGGTTAAGTGGTTAGCAATTTATTTAAAGCCTAAACCCAAAAGAGTTTGTGCTGGCTTTACTCCCACATCCCAGACACATGTCACTTAAGATAATTGTAAACCATCAATTTATGAATGGAGTAAGTCAGTACAAAAGGAGATGGAAAGATATTGCTCGATTATCTTGTTTACTCTACTTTTGAAAGTAACTTATCTTGACAGAGACAGTAATGCATGGCACCATGTTCAGGGTCAGTTCATGAATAGGCTCTGGCCGCCTGTCACCCTAAACTAGATTGAGTAGATTTGAGCAAACTGCTATATGTTATTGTGTTTGACTATAGAGTGTAAAAGGAATACCATCACTCTATCAGCACCTAAACGTGTTTTTGTCTGTGTCCTTTCTATGTGTTCACCTGAGGCAACATCATTAACTTCCTCTACTCAGTAATGAGCTGATACCCCATTTGCTTACAAAACACCCACAATTATTTGGGTTTATTGATTCAACATGCTTATAAATGTGCGACATGGTGTGTTGAATCCATCTCTCATTGCACTATGTATCATAGTTCGCTTGCAGGAGCATTATTGTCGCGCTAATCCGAGACAGAGGATTCCGTGATGGCTGTAAATAAGCAAATGGTGGATTTCTACTCCCTAACAGCTCATTCATTTGGTGCAGCCACCTCTTTTTTGTGTTGATGAACTTTTCTAGAACATCCCTTAGCCTTCTGCCAGGCAGAATTACCCTGATGAGACGTGCATTTTCAGAATGGTGCACTACTGATACGTTGGCCTGCACCTGACTGGTGAGACCTTTCAGATGTGCTGTGGCATTCCAGCACCATTCTTCTTGTACTGAGTAGCACAGTGTGCTCCATGACAACACCCCAGAGCATCACACCACCACAAGCAGCCCATTTTGCTGACAGTCAGTGTAATGGATCCATGATGTCGTCGGAATTTTTAAAGTAAGACTCATTATCTGCTGTTGGTGTTATAGTACTCTCAGTTTTCAGTGGGCGAACAATAAACTAAGAATCTCAAGGCTCTGATAATAATAATAATAATAATACATTTTATTTATATAGCGCCTTTCCCATGACACATGGGAAGACCCATGACAAGAACCCTGAACATGAGGAGACATTGCTTGTCTCATAGTTATGTTCCTAACCAGCTGTTGTCATATCTTCTCATCTTTCTTGGACACACACGCCATTGATGATATGGTACAACAGATTGTTCTGATTTTTCTTCTTCAGCTTTGCTAAGTGTAGTCCTTCTGCACAGGCTGTTTTGGCCTCTTTTGGCCGTGTAAAAGGTCAGGGTCACTGTTTGCAGGGTGTTTCTTATTTGATGACCCATCTCTATATATATAAAATCCAACATCTGTCTGTCCGCTTTTCACGAGAGAACTACTTAACAGGTTTAGATTGGGTTGTTTTCTATAATTTGCTTGAACATTCTGGTTGATTTTGCAACTTCTCTCATTGCACTAAGAATCATAGTTCACTTGCAGTAGAGATTTATTTGTGCGAATTCGAGAAACATGCAGCGGGCTACGGGGAGGGGGTGGGTCCCTCCTCATTCACACGCCAGCCTCGGGGCATGTACCTTACTTCCTCTTAGCCAGCGAATGAGAGAACTACTTAAAAATTTAGATCAGGTTTTTTTCTATAATTTGCTTGAACATTCCAGTTTATTTTGCGACTTCTCTCATCACACTAAGAATCATAGTTCACTTGCAGGAACGATATCTTTGTGCTAATCCGAGACAGAGGCTGCTGGCCGAGGGGAGGGGGAAGCATGACGTCAGGAGTGGGAAGCCCGGTTGGGGACCCTCTTCACTGTCCTTTTCACTAATATTCAGGCGGAGCTAGTCCTTCATATACACTGACGAATCAAACATTACGACCACTCCTCAAAATGAAGCGAATAATGTTTACTGCCTTGTAACAATGGTGCATGTCAAGGTCAGGGGTATGTTAGATGGTAAGCTGATATTAGATGCTTGTAGTTGACATGTTTAATGCAGAAGACATGGGCAGGATTAAAGATCTGAGTGACTCTGACAAGAGCCAAATCATTATGGCCAGATGACTTAGTCAGAGTATCTGTGAAATGGCAAGGTTTGTGGGGTGTTCATGGTGACAGTGGTCTGAGGAAGGACACACAAACTGTCGACAGGGTGCTGGGCGGATAAAACTCATTGATACGAGAGGTCAGTGAAGGCTGTCCAGTCTGGTATGTACCAACAGAAGGGTTCTGGTGGTTCCCAGATAACTCTAATGATAGTTACAAGAGAAATTTCTCACAAAATGCAGCACATCAAACCCTGCTGCATATGGTACTATGTAGACGCAGGCCAGTCAAAGTACCCATGCTAAGCCCTGTCCACCACTGAAAGCATGTGCCCATCAGAACTGGACCTGAGATTAATGGAAGAAGGTTATCTTGTTCAATTAATTGTCTTTTCTTTTGCATTCTTTGGATGGCTGGTTACTTGTGCATTAATTACCTGGAGAAGAGATGCTACCAAGATGCCCTGTGGGAAGAAGGGAAGCCAGTGGAGGAAATATGATACTATGGGTAATGTTCTGCTGGAAAACTCTGGGTCTGAGCATTTATGTGGACATTAAGTTGACGCATACCACCTACCTAAACACTGTTAAAGACCGATTACAGCTCTTCATGACAATAATATTCCTTGACATCTTTGAGCAAGACAAAGTGTCCCCTCACACGGCATGACCTGTTCTGCAATGGCTTGTGGAACGTGATGAAAAATTCAAGGTGTTGCCCTTGCCTCCAAATTCCCTAGATCTCAATCTAATCTGTGGGATGTGTTAGAACAAGTTCAATCCATTGTGGCTTCACCTTGCAACTTATGGGAGATGGAGGATCTGCTGGTAATGTCCTGGTGGAGGATACCACAGGACACTTTCAGAGGCTCTGGAGAGTGGGTCAGAGCTGTTCTGGTGGTGCACAGAGGAGCAACAGCATATTAGGCAGGTGGTCATAATGTGGCTCATATTTATTTATGACTATATATAAATATTATGGATGGAGTGGTGGCTCTGAAGTAGGGATCTGCACTGGTAATCGGAAGGTTGCAGGTTCAAATCCTGTAAATGTCAGAAGTGAGTCTACTCTGTTACCTGCAATTGCACCCTACTGGGTATGACATTAATCTGCATCCAGCCCTACAAGTAGGCTCTTCAACCTGCAGGGAAAATCCTGGGGGTTAGTGGCAGAACTGGCACTCCAGCCACCATAAAGAAACGCACACTGGTTCCATTCCATCTGAACTAGTGTGGTGCTGAGGTGTCACCCGCTGCATGGCTTCACTCAGGTCCTAATCTGAGATCCTAAATTGATTTGTCATGTGATGGGTGCGGCAATGCACTGTATCAGTGCGTGCTCTTAACTTCTCTATATAAATATTGTAGATAGATAGATAGATAGATAGATAGATAGATAGATAGATAGATAGATAGATAGATAGATAGATAGATAGATAGATAGATAGATAGATATGTTATTGGCCTCAGGCTTAGGGGTACCTGGGCTAGGTACAAGCCACAGCTGCTAAAGGGGGTAGCCACAGCGATATGATGCTGAAAGCATAAAAGAAACAGGAAGCAGTTTGGAGTCTCTGACCACACTTTCTTTGTTTTTTATTCTGATTGGCTCTCCAGCCACTGTAAAAACCCACACACTGATCCAGTGTGGTGCTGAGGTGTCACCCGCTGCACTCGGGTCCCAATCCAGGTGGTTCATCGTGTAGTGGTGTATCAGCCCATGCTCTCAACAGAACAGTACAGTACAGTACCCAAAGGTATATCTCTGCTTCAGTCTCTGCCTAGATCAACATGATGATCAGTTAAACAATGGTGCATATCAATTTCCTTTTCTTAACAGTAGTGTAAACACATTTTCTTTGATTAAACAATAGCATTGTTATCAGCTATTCAAGAAGAACATATACCATTGTATGCTATGTCCCCAGAATTTTCAAAGGAAGCAGAAAGTTTTGCATTGCAATATCGATGAGATACCAATCAAATCAGTCTGGTCTTCAGAGCTGGTGACTCTTTTGCAAGAAAGGTAAATGTCTATGTCCTGTAGATAGCCATCAATAATAACCTGTAACAGCTATTCAAAAAATTTGCTTTTTCATTTATCATCCCTGTCTGAAATAAAGAGAGCCTATTGCCCGTTCATCTCTTGAAAACACCAATTTGTAGCCCATTATAGATAGGTAGATAGATAGATAGATAGATAGATAGATAGATAGATAGATAGATAGATGTACATATCTCCCTGATTCTCTTTCTATGTCTCTCTCCATATATATATATATATATATATATATATATATGCAGTATACATATATGTATATACAGTATATATCACATTTGTACAGTATATAGATAGACAGATAAAAGAGATAGAGGTAAAAGGAGAGACACAGTACAGTATATATGGATAGTACAGTAGACAAGAACAAGTGACATGAAGATTCTAGGTGGAAATATTCACTATATTAATGCTTTTTTATACAGCACATTGGCGCAACCTCTGTTGTTTTAAATGTGCTTTTATAAAAAAAATAATCTAATCTAATAATCATAACAGATTCTTGTTTATCATGGTACTGGAGATCGGTGATGTGCTCCATGACCCTCTGACATGTAGGTAAGCTGATTACATAATTTATTACATGATTTGTGTGTCACATGACCAACAATGGGCATAGTAAAAGTAAACAATATGGCCATTGCCATGAAAACTGAGCACAAAATGTTGGTATCTAGAAAGCAAAATGATGGTGCAGTAATGTCACCAAACACAATAATAAAAAAATAGTATCAATCAATGAAACAATGCACAAACTAGCACACACATGTAAAAATGAAATGAACCATAATATTAAAAAAGGAGTTGTGAGACAGGGTACACCAACACTCTGCAAGAAAATCAGTAACATGTCCTGGCCATGATCATGTATGTTATCTGCCAACAGAGGCAGTAAGGCCTATACATTTGCCAGATGCTTTAGTGATGGTGCCTGGAAAATAAATAAGGTGCTAAAGCGCAGTACAAAAAATCATTATTTCCCTACAACACTAGATGACAACAAACACAGTAGATACTAGGGGAATATGACTATCCTACAGAGATCGAGGCACTAAGAGTGACTGAAAGTCCTCAGGAGCAATAGGTGGAAAGAAACGGTCCCAGGCTATGACAGGGTAGACCTGGTTGCTCTTTCAAGAGGTCTGTCAGGAAGAGGATGAACTTCAATTAAGATGTGACCTGTCAAAAAGTAACATAGGCCAAAGAGTGCATGGACACCGTGGGTCACAAGAACTAGTCTCCAAGATGCAAAGGTAAGGCCAGCCATGATCCTGGAAGAGATTCCAAGGCTTAGCAGGAGGCGATCCTGGGATGTAGTTTAAAGCTGTCACAAGCCCAAAGACCCTTCTGACTATGTGAGGAGCTAAGGAAAACACTCAGCTAATAGAAAGAAGACAGTACAATATAATAGAGTATGGCAAAAGAAAAGAAGAACAAGAAGAAGAACAAGAACAAAAATGGAGTGTCTTGGAGAAAACAACTCGCCTTTACCAGAAAACAAAAAGTAAAACCCAGGGACGGAGGCTCAGAGAGACAACAGGGATTGTTGTTTGATGTTATTTATTTTATACTTTTGACTCCCTGCGCTTATCACTTATTTGCATTTAGCTATTAATAAATCACATATTTCTGAACATCATGACCTCCTTGACATCATTCTAGATAAAAAGATTGTTATGAGAATAACACCTCCTGTTTACAATATTAAAACATACACTCATGTATACTTATGCGCACACACTCATATATATATATATATATATATATATATACATATATACAGTATATACTTCCATGCATACATTTGTATAGACACACACATATCTGCATCTATTAACATATAGCACTGCACGCCCACACACATATGTATATATATATATGTGTATATATTCATTTTTATGAATATACGTTTATATATCTATATCTGTATGTATTTATATACATTTACACATACATACTTATTTTGATAGACCTATACACCTACACACAAATAATGTACAATATGTACCTCTATATCTAATTGTATTTATGTGTATTCTCATACTCATTTATACAGTATATGTATACACTCATACACACACTTTAAATATATGGATACATTTTTATACTTTTTTTATGGTTGAAATTAATGTTTTGGTTTTAAAATGTATTTATGACTAAACCCACATTAAAGGATTGAAAATACTGATTTATTTTTTGAAATATTTACTTCATATTTTGCACCAGTTTTTCTCACAAAAATACGTTTCCCGTCAGTAACCTAAAGGACATACACACATCGTGATCTTTCTTCCTTTTTCGTTTGTTTGCACTTTGGCTGACGTTTGAAGCCTCAAACAGATGGCAGAGATATGGCTTCTCAGCTCCATTAGTGGCATATTTGCTGGACAAATCTTTCTCTCTGATCTGGCGTTTTTAAACAATGCATTCATTAGCCACCTTAACTGTTCTCTAAGCATCAAAATGAGATGTGGGAATATTGTTCCCCAGCAGGTCACCTGGCTGTAACACTGTGTAATGGGGACATGGTGGCACAGGAAATGCCCTTGTAAAGACAATATGCTGAACATTTTAGTTTGACAGCAGAACAAAAACACCCACAGGTCAGCAACAATACCTGCAGGTCGTGGGGTCAAGCTTGGCACTTCATCGGTTGACACGGTCATTAAAGAGTTAGGACTTTTTACTGAGGAGCTTCTCTCCTGATTCAGGGCTTTACATTCCCAATTACAGTGAGACGATCATTTAAAAGAGAAGTGAGAAGAGCTAAGGCTCTCATGGATTGTATGCAGGTCTGAAGAAAGAAAACACTTTTATACTCATTATCAATTTCCTTTTTAATGCTATTCATTAAAAGACATGCATGCATCAGGATAATGTTTGATGTTATATTATTAAAGAACATTCAATTTATGGAGTTCGCATGTTCTCCCGTGTCTGCGTGGGTTTCTTTCCACAGTCCAAAGACATGCAGGTTAGGTGCATTGGTGATCCTAAATTATCCCTAGTGTGTGCTTGGTGTGTGTGTGTGTGTGTGTGTGTGCCCTGATTCGAGTTTGTTTCCTGCCTTGCGCCCTGTGTTGACTAGGATTGGTTCCAGCAGACCCTGGTGACCCTGTAGTTAAGGATATAGGGGTTGGATAATGGATGGACGGATGGATTCAATTTATTATTGTACAGAGTTCTTCACTGAACACAGACTCAGACATTTATAGGTAAAAAACTATATAAACTTTACTCATTTATTAATGGACATACACAAAAGTACAAATTAGTTCATTTACAGATGTAAACAGAATAATTTCAAAGCAATTAACATAAAAGGATCCTACCAATATAGATAAATTAATATTATTACTGAAATATGGCCAGTTGACAGCAGAGAAGAGGAAACGATAACTTCAATCAGCAGCATCCCTCTGAGGCCCACAGTCAGTTATCACACTTAAGACACTGCCAAAGTTAACCATCACCGCACTCCAGTTCTGAGCCTGCTGTTTCCATCAAAGAGTAGTTGGAAGTCAGACGAAGAAAGGGACCAGTCGTGTTTAGGACACCAATGCATCAGAAGGCACGTGTGCTCACACATACCCACTTACTCATGCTAGGCCATGATAGAGTGTAGATAATCCTGAAACTAACAGAGACAGCGTCAGTATATGTAAAATACACACAGACAGTGACTTGGGGCTGGGGGGCTGCACTGCTAATGACTGCAACACTATGGAGGGCATCTTTTGACCTTTTTCCTCTATCCTTATATGTGACTTTGAGTTTTTATCAGATTTGTACATTTTGGGCAGCTAAATCATGATCCAACCTCTTTTGACAATATGTGAGCTAGTGGGCAAAATAATAAAAAGGAATCTATCGATAAAGTTGACAAGTATATTAGTGAAGTGATGGAAGCCTAGAGAATTTGAATACATCTGCTTCAGTCCATTTTACCCTTCACAGAAGTAACAGTATTTTTATGCATATGATATGGGGAAGGAGAAAATACATTTCTTTAACAAATTATGATTCTTCCATTTACCCCATGACTGGGAGTCAGAATAAAACTTGACCTCTTGAATGTTATAAAAGGTAACTAGAGAAGGTTGTGTCTAGAAATGCATGAAGCTATAGACCGACCAACCTAAGTGACCAAGAAAATGTGAGAAAATTTTCTCACATCCTTCTCTATATAATCCTTCCAAGTGCTAGCGGTCGTGGATTGTCCTTCCATCGTTTTCCGTAAAGAGTGCTACTCCAGGCGTGGATTTTCACACACACCCCGTCCATTTTACAATCCACGATGGGATTTGTAGTTTCGTTTTTCCAGGTAAAAGATGATTTTCTACTCCAGACTGTGCGATATCTTCTTCTTCTTTCTTACTATATAAAAGCGGTCGGGATTGTCCTTCCGTCCTGTGAGTGGAAAGCGTAGCGGTATTCCGCTTATCACAGACTTACTACTTGCAGCTTGCGGTACGAAGCGACATGATGTGGGCTGAGTTCTGGTGCTCCCATCGTTCCCTTGCTTTTTTGTGCGATGCGCTGGAAAAATAGACAAAATTATGTCTCTGGAAATAATTAATGTTGATGGAGTACAAATGCCTCACCGCGTAGTAAATATCAGGGGGGTTCAAAAGGATGACCTCAATATAGAAAAAAAAAATTCAATTTCATCACAAAAATAACAGAAACTACGAGTATTAAAGTAATGCCGCTCAAATACAATATAACCAAATTAATGAGTTTGTATAAAATATCAAATTGATCTACATATTGAATTGCCTGAAGAAGTGGTCAACTTAAAAGTCGGTCGCCTTCAAAGGCGGGTCAGCCTAGTAATAAAATAATTGGTGTCAATGTTTTACTATTAAAACATTCCTTTATGTGGTGATAGGCATATCAGATTTATAAGTGATGGGTCATACATGTAATTCACTGTCAAAGGCTAGAGTCTCTCGCAGACAGTAAATATGTATTGGTGATTTTCAGCTATTTTGAAACGCAAATTAATCTTTATTTAATATAGTATCAAAGGTCACGTGAAAAGACAATTCCCCCTCTGGGATTAACAAAGTATATCACATCAAATAAATAAAAAACTCCCTCACCAATCACACCATTAAATGGCACTTTACAACACAAACAAGAACACATTTTGTAATGTGCAGAAAATATAATCAATGATTAATATGTCGCTATGATTTATACTTTAATTGGTTAAGCCAACATATGTCATATACATATATGACATAAACACATATTATATATATATTGTCGCATGCGGCTTGGGGTGGAGCCCAGCCAGGACGCCCAGGAGGACTTGAGGAGGGCTTGTGCCTCCTCCAGACCACGAGGGGGCAACCGCCCTGTTTGTGTTGGGGGCCATGGTTAGAGGGCATGGATGCCCAACTCTGTAGGGGCCCGTGGCCACCGGCAGGCGCCGCACCGGTACCTGAAGAACCCTGGTGTGGTGGAAGTGCTGGGGATAAGAAGTCTGGGGGCACTCGGAGGGCTTCCGGGTGTGCAGCCGGCACTTCCGCCACACGGGGGTATGTCCGTGGGGGATTGCCGGGAAAGCAGCTGGAGCCCATCCGGGTTGCTATTTAAGGGGCCACCTCCCTTCCGTCATCAGCAAGAGTCAGGTGGAAGTGGACGGAGCTCGAGAGTGGAGTGGAGGCGGCCAGAAGGAAAGGCATTTGGTAACTGTGAGGCCTGGACTTTGGGGGATCACAAGTTTAAAGGTTGAAGAACTAAGCTGGCACTCCTCATTTAAAGAGTAAACACAAATAATACAAACGAAAAAATGCTCGGCCTCTGCTGTTTCAATAAATCGTGTCTCTGCAGCATTCTCACTCTCCGGCTGGTCTCCGGGTCAGTCCAAAACAAAAGACCCTGTCAGGCAACTCTTTATATATCCTGCGGCTCGGGAGGATTGAAGGGTATGGTCAGGGCTCGCCTGACTGATGTCCTTCAGAACTGTGCAGGGAACAACAATGTGGTTAGCAACAGCACCCCCTCTCTTCCCATAGTGGTATTACTTACCTTATTAGAGCTAAGAAGTTGCCCCTTATGCACACGTTTGACTATTTTTTATATATATATATATATATATATATACATACATACACACATGAAAGAGAAGGTCTGTGATACGGTTTGCATATTTGCAGCTGGAGATCCACAAAGGGAGAAAATGAATCATGTATCAAAAGTAGTTTTTTATTTCTGAGATTTCAACCCCTGCCAGGGGTCTTCATTAGAGGATAATGCTTGATTCTTGTAAGTCTGAGCATTATCCTCTGAGGATGACCCCTGGCAGGGGTTGAAAGCTCAGAAATAAAAAACTACTTTTGATACATGATTCATTTTCTCCCTTTGTGGATCTCCAACTGCAAATATATATATATAGTGGCAGGCGGCTGGGAGCGGTACCCACCTGGGACGCCTGGAAGGACCGGGAGAGGGAGTACGCCTCCTTCGGACCACGAGAGGGCAGCACTCCTGGTTGGTATGGGGGCCACAGGAATGGAGCATGGAAGCTCAACCCTATAGGAGCCCATGGTCACCGCCAGGGGATGCCCGGACGCCTGAGAAGCCCTGGACGTCAGCATTTCCACCACACCCTGAGGTGCTGGCGGAAGGAAAACCAGGGACACCTGGAGTGCTTCCGGGTGCTCGTGCGGCACTTCCGCCACACCAGGAAGTGTCACCAGAAGCTCATCAGGAGGCACCTGGTGCGTGGCAGGGTGAACATAAAAGGGGCTGCCTCCCTCCATTCAGTAGCTGGAGTTGGGTGGAAGAGGACAGAGTTCGGAGGAGAGGAGTGGAGGTGGCAGAGAAAGGACTATTGAGATCCCGGACTTGAGGTGTGTGGTGCAGGGGCACCGGGTTGTGCTTTGGAACTGTGTAAATATTTTGTAAATAAACCGTGTGTGGTGGACCGAAATGATGTCTTTCTGTCTGTGTAGAGGCTGGTTCCCACTATATATATATATATATATAAATACAGGGGGTCCTCGGGTTATGACACAGTTCCGTTCCTACAACAGTGATGTTACCCGAATTTTGGTGTAAGTTGAAACACACCTTAGCCTAAGTCATTTGCCTATCCTAACACATTTTCAAAATCATAATCTAGAACAGTGGTTCTCAACCTGTTGGGTGAGCCCCACTAGGGGAGCGCGAAATAACAAAAAGGGGGGCACAAAGATGTGAAAAAAAGAAAACAAGAATCAAAAATATGAAAAAAACATCTGTTGAAAGTAAAACAAATGAACTTAAAATACATTCTGATACTAGAGCAATAAATATAGAGTTAGATAAATGTCGATAAAAGTTAAGTAAGTTTAATAAAATATGCATCTACATTTCAAAAAAATGTTGGGGGGCACGATTAAAACTGTTATGAAAACTCAGGTCGCAAATACTTAAAGATTGAGAAATGCTGATCTAGAACATAAAAACACAACTAAGCCACAGAAAAAGGAAAAGGACATAAATATACTGTACTGTACACTGTACTGTAGTAACAGAAAAAATGAGTGTTAAAAAAAAATCCTTACCTTTATTCCCCCTTACGTCTCAATTTTTTTAAAGTTTTTATGGGAGTAAGCGTTGTAAACTCGAAACATTGTATGTTGAGACGTTGTAACCCGAAGATGCCCTGTATATTGTAACCACAAGGGGGTGCCACTGAACCCTAAAGCACAAACACAGCAATACCCAACATGTTTAAAGAAAGGATTTTATTTACCTCAAACCCTGTCTTCACAAGAATATCTGCCAAATAAATCAATTCACAAATCTCTCCTTCCTCCTCCAAGAGTGTCGTCCACTGCCTCCTGACCATCTTGACTCCAGTTAGGCGGTGGGCTCTCTTTTAAAGTCAGCTCGGGGACTGCTTCTGGTTTTCTGTCCAAGTTCTCTGAATCACTTCTGGCTCAGGAGGAAAATTAAGGCAGTCCTCCCCCTGGCAGCAGCCTCTTGCGGTCCCCAAAGACCCTGACAGGTCTGCATCTCTGGGCTCCAATTCCCATGCCAACCTGTGAGTGTCCTAAACAGGTCCAGCTTTGAGGAACACTGCCACCTGTTGTATGGGAGATTGAACTGTTCCTGAATAGCCTGTTCACCCGATTTATCCATTATAGCCTCTTGGCTGGGTATGAATCTTTCCTTTACCCTGGCCAGGCACCAATAATATATAGGAATATCGCAATGCGGTCAGAAGAAAGGACCCATGATCTCTGATTTACATGGATACAAGTTTGACCCGACACTCATTTAAATGGGACTCAGTACAAGTAAAATTCAAAGCTAATACTAAAAGTACCAGAGAACTGGCAGAATTGTGGTCATCCAATGAAAACACCATTAACAGAAATTTGGACATGAACCCAGCATATGCAGGCTTGAAAAGAAGAACATGCACATAATAAAAATGACGTTATGACCAACATCCTCCAAACGCCCCACCACCATCCACTTATAATCCCCTCCTTATATGCTACATATTGCCTTGGATTCCTGTAAGTCTAATCGTTTTCCTCTGATGATGACTCCTGATAGGAGACAAAAGCCAAGGAATAAAAAACTATTTTAAGATACGTAACTCATTGTCTCCCTTTGTTGGATTTCCAGCTACAAATATGCCAACCATATCACAGACCTGACATATATATATAACAACAAAAAAGAGTTGGGACTTTGTTATGACTTCTTGTTTAATTGAAAAAAAAAAAAAGGTTTATTGCTGTGATCCACACAAGGTGACATTTTGAAGTCATGTCGATTATTTTTTATTATAGGAGGAGCTCCGTTTCTTGCTAAAGCAAGCCCATGAATGAATGTCAGCTTCTGGGTGCAGCATTGGTAAAGTACAAATATAAATAAAAGAAGGCTTATAGTTCCAGGGGACACCCTATTTAACATCAGGGTTGGAATTTAAGAAAAGAAAGCAAAAGAAGCAGTAAAGGTCACTTTACTCAATTGTTGACCGCTATAGCCTGAAAATATCTTCTGGAGAGGTTGTGATCTGTTACTGTTGGAAGCCAGGTTCAAAATGAATGCCGTCTTCACGTGGTGGAAGGAGGCTGGTTAAGTAGTGGGGGAAATGGTAATGATAATGGCCAAGTTGGAAGTGATGTCTGTAGTTTCCCAAGGGGTTTTCATCCACTTTGAAGTAAACAGAAACTGTTGGTGACAGTGACACATGAAAAACATTACTTGTTTTTTTAGATGACCATCTAATTGTCACTCTCGATGGTTGCGTGTGTGATTCTATCTCTCTCTCTCTCTCTCTCTGTATATATATATATATACTTATAGTATATAGCAGTGACCTGTGGTGAGGTTCATGGCTGGTGAGGCACTGACTCCTTCAGATTTACAAATATATGAATCTCAAAGAGTAGCTTATTCACTAATTAATTGGCAGCCAGCATGCACATTGACTACTGGTTATGTTTCATATCTCATCTCATTCTTCACACACACATAGGTAACGTACATATCTGGCTAAGAAAAAACGTTACATTTATAGCAGCGAGAGAGAGCACATTTGCTCTGTGCTCTTCATGTGTTCTAAATTTGCAATTGCAATTCCACAATTCATACTCATTCAATAGAAATGAAAGTATGGAGTCGTGTATAAAAAAACTAACTTCAATTTTGACCTTAATTGAAAAATGTAGTTGTTTTTAAAAACTTTTAATTCTGTTGCTTAAATCAATTTTAATACAGGCTGTTCAACAAAAGGATAACAAGAAAAACAAAAGAATATTTTATTTAATGTCAAAATTTAGTTTTTAAATACTGGATTGTTTTTTTCTTAGTGTGATCCCATTTTTTATAAAACTGAAATCCTACCTTTATTTGTAAATGAAGTCCTTATCCTTCTTCATGAAAAAGTCCTATTTTCCTTTAGTTTTTATCTTTATCTTCCATTTTGGCAGTCAGTTGGAACAAAAAGATTCAAAATGAGTGAAGATTTGCAAAACAACAATAAAGTTTATCAGTATGAACATTCGATATCTTGTCTTTGTAGTGTATTCAATTGAATATAGGTTGAAAAGGATTTACGAATCATTGTATTCTGTTTTTATTTACGTTTTACACAACGTCCCAACTTCATTGGAATTGGGGTTGTATCTATATAGTAAATATACTGTATACTGTACTAGCCATGTGCGCCCAACTATGTTGCGTGTGTTAAAATTGTCTGTGAAGGGCTTCCTTTTTAAACACGGCTGCCAGTCGTAAACTGGGCCCTTCGTCGCACAGCATTATGATTTTTTATAAGTGAAACAAAATTACAAAAAAAGAAACCCTTGGACATTGATTCGATAGGAACGGCCTACTCGGAATCACTGTCCGAATAGTAATTATGTGGTGGTGTAGGAGCATTTCTGCTTCTGTCCGTTCACAGTCCGTCTCGTTTTCACGATGCTATCGTTTCCTCTCACGATGTCTTCTCAACCTTTCTCCAGTCTTGCAGGTTGCTTTGTGGCAATCCAAAGAGTAAGGCAATATACACAGAGCAATGGTTATAAAAGGAGGACACATACTGTAGGTATCCAGGCTATTTAAAGCATAAATAGGGATCACTTCACTGACATGTGAGCAAGCCACGGTACAACTGTGAGACGCGCAGCACTCGCCGGCTACAACGTAACAACAATAATTTCCGGAACGTGCTGTTACGTTGTCATTCATTTTACCCACTGTCTTTCTTTCATTCATATGTTACGTAGACACGTACCTTTTATCTTCGGCAATCTCATTCTCTAATCCGGCCTCAGGAGCTAACCAGCGCAACACTGTCCGCCACCCCTTTCGTTATTCTGGCACATTGTTGACATCCGTGAGTAACAACAACGTACTAAACTGGAAGGTGGTCTACGCATGGGTGGAATTCACGGACAAACAAAGATCAAGTTGGCAATTCTAAATTGGCCCTAGTGTGTGCTTGGTGTGTGGGTGTGTTTGTGTGTGTCCTGCGGTGGGTTGGCACCCTGCCCAGGATTGGTTCCTGCCTTGTGCCCTGTGTTGGCTGGGTTCGGCTCCAGCAGACCCCCGTGACCCTGTATTCGGATTCAGCGGGTTAGAAAATGGATGGATGGACAAAGATCAAGATCTAAATGAAGATCTCTTTAGTAAATTTAAAGCACAACAATTTGTTTAGTTTGAATGTCTGTGTTTTGAGGTGTGACTGGCGTACTACAGTCTTCAGTAGTATAAGCCTGGAGGAGATTCTTAATGCAATGCCTATGTTTTAGCTGTCTCTCTACTGCCATCTAGTGCTTCTTCTTCTAATTCATTCACGGACAAACAAAGTTTAAGACCCAAATGAAGATTATATATATATATATATATATTGTCGCAGGTGGCTGGGTGTGGTCAACAATCAGCCACCTACTTAAGGAGCCGCCGCCCTGCAATCAAGGGTGGAGTCGGGTGAGGAGGAGGACAAGGTCGTGGCAGAGGAGGCAAAGATAGGCCCGAGTTTGTGTGTGTTAAGACAGTGTCTAGTGAGAGCCTGGACTTTGGGGGAACTGGGAGTTTGGTGGCGGTGCACTTGACTTGTGTAATAGGTAATTGTAAATAAACGTGTGGTGATGGCTAAACCGGTGTCTGCCTGTGTGTGTCCGGGTCGCCATATTTCACTATATATATATATATATATATATATATATATATATATATATATATATATATATACAGTACAGGACATGGGTTGGCTGGCATACTGTATTCATCAGGTGTTATCCAAGGCACAATAAGTCCCAACAATGACTCAAAATACCCACTAGAAGAGGAAACCCGTACACCCCCAGCTACTCACAAAAAGGGCAAATGTAGAATCTTTTTACAAAAAGCTCTGTGGCGCAAAATAAGCTCTGAGGAGCACAAAGGCACACAAGGCAATACCTTTAAAACTAACAATCCCAAAAGCAAACACAGTGTCAATACAAAATACAAAAAGACAGGGCACAGATGTCAAAAATCCAGATATTCACTGTGGAGGATGGCCAGCCATTTATCCCAGCCAATACCCCCAAGCCGCCAGGTGGAGCCCTCCTTGCAGCATGGAGGTCCCCAGAAGACCAGCAGGGCATCATGGACAATGGAGTTTTTATGCACAGCCCTGCTGGATGCCATGGGGGCCACTAGGGGATGCTGTAGGGAGGAGTAATGGATATTCTCCCTACGCCCCGGAAGCACACTTGGACAAGAGGAATGACGTGCTTCTGGGGTGAAGAAAAGAACTTGTACCTGATCCGGAAGTGATTGAGAGTCACATGGACTGGGGATTAGGAACACTTCCGGGTCAGGAGATATAAAAGGACTGTGGGAGCTCCCAGACGGAGAGCTGAGCTGGATGGAAGGGTGGCAACGCGTCTGGGAGCTGGAGGATTGGTTTATTGTTTATTATTAGTTATTTGTATGAGTATTGTGGAGGAGAGGGTGTTTTGTACACTGTGGCTGAAGAATAAAGTCAATTTGAGGACTTTTACCTGGTGTCTGGAGTCGTGGACAGGGGTTCAAGGGAGCGAGAGCGCCCCCTATCTACCACATCACAAAAGCACAGAATAAACACATGAGAATCTCACCAACACCTGTGTGTTCAATGAACTGGCAGAAACTGTGGGATTTCCTCATCCTTTATAGGGTTTGATGGTGAGAGGCCCTTGAAGTTGAGTAGCAGGTGGCCTAGCCTCTTGAGGAACAACCCATGAGACTCATGGAACATAAAAAACAAGCCTAGACACAGAGCAATTAAATAGTACACCAAACTAATAAGAAATACAGAATAATGCAAATAAATAACACTGATAATACTATTGACATAAACAAAAGAAGCAGAAATGGACAAAAAGAGCATAAAGACGGAATTTGATGTCCATCCATGGGAAGAAACATGGCTGAAATGTAACACCAGGAGGGATGATGCCTCATTTCGTGGCCAGGAGTCTAATAAAGAGTGAACTGTGCAGACAGCTGGGGACCCCAACTGAGATGGTTACAGTCCTCTTTCTTGGCTACTTCCCAGGGTCATGGACTCCCCCAGTGTGCTGAATGGCAACGTCTCTCTGGTATAGCTGACGTTTGGACAGCCAAAGGACTGCATGGGCGTTGTAGCTCTGCAGAGCAGGCCTGTTGGAATCCATGGGAGCGGCCCAGAGGAGCTGCAGGGAGGAGGTGATTCCTGGGTTCAATTCTGATGTGCCTGCTAAAAAATGAGAATCAGAGTTGGGAGTGGAAGAGGACAAAATTCACCTGGGCCTGAGGTGGAGAGTAAAACACTTGTACTGCATTATGGTGACATGTGGAGAAGCCTACTGAAGATGAAAAGGAAATGAGGAGAGTATTTTAACCCTAGGACTTGTGTCCAGCAAAATTATGTCTGGAGTTAGGGAGCCTGAGAAGCACTTCTACACCTCTGTGGTTCACGAGGCTGCAGCCTATACTGACAACATTGGCTACAAGGTAGAAGACAACACTCAATTGCAGTGTTTCTCAACAGTTATGAAATAATTACATACATTAACATTAAAAATGAGTGTTAATAATGCACTGAAAAATATCCACTCATTTTAAAAATCTACTTTATTCAGTTCACTTTAGATAAACACAAATAAATGTACGGGAAAGTCTGTTTTTATTTATTTGTATTTTGGAGAGAAAACTATTTAATTGCATTTCCTTCTAATAGAAAAGCTTCTTTAAAACTGAACTGTTTAGTCAGCAAAGACAAAAACTGCTGCCACCTTTCCCTGTAGACACAGACGCAGGATTTAAAGATAGCACGTAAGGTGAAATGTCTGCTTTTGGTATGTGTGGGCTGCGAGAGCACAAGCCACAAAGGGAAAGCTATTAGATCAGCAAAAGTGCAGCTAAATTGCAGGATTTTAAGCCCATATCACCAATTTTTATCATATTTTCTTTAAACTGCCAAAGGCCACATTCCACACTTGCTGTACTACAAGGATTATTAGCAAAAGCTTTTCTTTTTTTTAAGAAATTGATATGACACTAAAATGACTTAATAGGAGTTATAAAAGAAACAGTCACAGTAGTCATACTGTAACTTGAAACTTATTCATCTCTCCTTCTGAGGCAATGCCTGCATTAAATGAAGTTTCCTAAATTAGCAGCTGAACTACTGGGCAACACATCCAGCAGCTGTGACGATCAATAATATTCAAGGTGTCACTGTGGTATGTGTCTTTATTAAGCTTTGTACTCAAATAAATAGCCTGACAATGAAATATTTTTCTTTTGTATACTATGTATTGTCACATACATGTGCATAGGGGACATCTTCAGGGCTCCCAGATGCTAAATGATATCACACCCAAGCAAGGAGGGGCCACTGATACTTATGGTCTCTCCTTTTTCATCTGCAGTTCTGAACCCCATCAGCCGGAGGACCTGTGACCAAGTTCCACTTCGCCCACAAGCCCTGCCCCTCCTCTACTGGTGGTAATAAACCATGAAGCCACTGCGGAGGACAGAGTGCTTCATTCAGGAATGTTTTTCTGGTTTTTGGCTTTACTCCAGTTTTTGCACCCTCAAATACAATTTCTTTTCATGTTTTCTTAAAACCAATTAAAGGCATTTATTGCCTGGTGCCTTAACTCTATATATGTGTGTGTATGTATATATTGTGGCAAGCGGCTGGGGGTGGTACCCAGCAGGGATGTCCGGAAGGACCAGAGGAGGGATTACGCCTCCTCCAGACCACAAGGTGGCGACTGCCCTGGTGGATTTGGGGACAATGGGAAAGGAGCATGGAAGCGCAACTCTATAGGGGCCTGTGGTCACCGCCAGGGGGCGTCCAGATGCCTGAGGAGCCCCGGCCGTCAGCACTTCCGCCACACCTGGAAGTGCTGGGAGGACAGAAGACCAGGGACACCCAGAGAGCTTCTGGGTGTGCAGCCGGCACTTCCGTTACACCAGGGAATGTGAGCAGGAGTTGAGGCACCTGGAGCACGTCCGGGTGAAAATAAAAGGGGCCGCTTCCCTCCATTCGATGGCTAGAGTCGGGAGGAATAAAGACAAAGCTTGGGAGGAGAGGAGTGGAGGCGGACCTGAAGAGAGGCATTGTTGTGAGGGCTGGACTTTGAGGGTGTTTGGTATGGGGTACTGGGTTGTGCACTGTAAATATGTACAATAAATGTGTGTTGGTTGGTGAGCCATTGGTGTCTGCCTGTCTGTGTCTGGGCTGGCTTCCACAATATATTTATTTATATATATTTACTAGGGGGTTCCCCTATGCTAGCTTTGCTCACCAACCCCCCTGCTTACTTTGCTTGCCAGCCACTTCATATCTCTGCCTCTTGCATTGAGAAGAAGGGGGCTGAACGCATTCCAAGGAGACGAAGTCGCCCCTTCGAAACCCCCTCTTAAACGGTGATACAATGGGAAACAAATAGATTTTTTACCTCCTCTTTGCTCGATCATCTGCTGGCTTGCTGCTGCTACTAAGCCTCATGATCTGCATCTCGTGCGCCGCTTCGAACATTTAAAAGCCTGTACAGCAGCTGTCCTACTGCTTGTGTTTTATTTCCGGCCTTGGGCGTGGTTAAATCTTTTAGCACAAAGCCCTGTCTCGTGAGACGTGAGTTCTTGATATTTTTTAGTTTATAATCTAGAAAAGAAATAAGAATCTGAAAATCTAACAATATCACCTTAAAGTCACATTAAAATTCTGAAAAGAATGATACCAAACATATAAATGTAGGTTTTAAAATAAGCCAGATTTAAAGCGTGACAAAAAATGTGACATGAAAACATCACTGTTGCAGTTTTAGGCTTAGGATTTTAGATATATAGAGTAGATATACATACACGCACACACAAATATAAATATATATATATATTGTAACAGGCGCCTGGCGTCCATGCCCAGTCGGGACGCCCCTGCACACTGTATTCAGGGGGAGCAGCCCTGGACAGTGCAATACCTCCCTCTGGACACTAGATGGCCGCCCCCCTGGCCTGGTGAAGTGCCTCAGTTTCCCACAGGGCTCCCTGGGAATTGGAGTTGGGGGCAGCCCGCACGTACCGCCAGGGGGTGCTGTGTTTGGGACTCCTGAGCCCGTATGGGCAGCAGCTTCATCACACCTGGAAGTGCCGCCAGATCTTGGTGATCAAACATCTGGAGCACTTCCAGGTGACCTATAAAAGGAGCCAGTGACCGCCACTCATCGGCCAGAGTCGGGAGGAGGAAGACAAGGTTGTGAGGGAGGAGTGGTGGTGCCAAGGAGGAGTGTTTGTGATTGTGCTGCACTGGTGGTTACTGGTGCTTGGGACTGTGTTGTGGCTGGGGGATTACGGGGAAGACGTGCCCTCCAGCTGAAGAAGAATAAAAAAGCATTTTATTTTACACGTGCCTCCAGTGTCCAATCTGTGTCGGGTCAGGCGCTATATAGTTTACAATATATATAGATATATATGGTGCCCAGTGTTGCCAGGATAGGCTCTCCCCTCTGCTGTATTGAAATAACTGGGTTCAGGGAATGACAGTGGTAGCCCTGTAAGTAAATTCTTCTAGTTGTGGACCCGTGTTCTTCATGCCTTTGTCAGCCTCGCATTATGTTAAGGTGAAAATCTGAAAAACATTTTTTTCTTGTTCTATTCCAAAGTTTTTGGCACTTTACAAAACAGAATAAAATTACTGTGATAATTATATAAAGACTTGGAGCAGCGCCCATGGCTCCCAGTTAACATCATGCATGCTTTTGACATTGAGACTTAATAAGACTGTTCCGGTGTTACTCCTTGGACCGCGGGGTTTTTAAACAGGAGCTGCACCCAATCTGTACACCTTTAAGAAGGGTCCCTTTTGTGCTTTGTTATTTTCATCTCTTTTTATTTTTGGAGTGTAAAGCCTCAGATTACATGCAAAGTCACCTTGAATATTTTGCTGTACGTCTAACTTGAGAGGAAGTTGTTGAAGCACAAGCATGCGATTAAAATTAGCCAGTCATATGCTCCTGTGCCTCTTTGCTATTTTATGAAATGCTTTTTATTCTTCCTCCAAGACTCTGCCAAGTACTGGCAAACAAGGCAATTAAAAAATCAGTTCCTTGGACTAAGTAATTGCACCAAAGATAATTATGCTGTATTAAAATATGGTTTACTGGAAACGTTCAAAATATAGCAACAGCACGCCAAAGATCTAATTAAGTGCATATCATCTGACTTGTGGTTAGTAACATTTGTTTAGACTTTAGATAGCAGTGGGAAGCACCCACGCTTGCCTCATCGCTCTGTTCTGCGATTCAGGGTCCCACTGAGCAACAGGGATGACATTCTGGCAAGTGATGAGACTTGCAGCACTTCAGATACTTAGACTCGATGGGAGAGCAACCTCAAAAATAGAATCTGCGTGAACTCTACAAGCACCTGGAGCAGCTGGTTTGACAAATGAGGGCTTTGCATAGTGCCGAGCGATGGACTGTGTCATAGTTGTTTTTACCTCCCTCGATATTGGCTCTGTGCTTTTATGCAGCCATTTGTCCATGCATGTTGTTTTTCTCTATTGAGTTTGTGAATTTGCTATGACGTAATTCTTAAAATGCCTTCCTGTTTTCATACTAATGGACACACTACTATAGCATTTACAGATGATGTCGAAAAAGTGGGAAAATCTGAATTGAAACTGACTCTGAGATTAGAAAAGTCTTTTTTTTTCTACCCCCCACCAGGGTCACCTATGCTTTAGCTGCAGAAATGAAATGCAGAACATCCTTCAAAATGGAGGCTTGTTGGAGGCTTGAGATATTTTAAAGGCACCACATAGTGGCTTCAGGATTCCTTATTTAGCCTCCTTAGCATTTGATCTCAGAAAACCAAGCCAAAAATGTATGAATTTTCATAATGATAAAAATTGTTATTATGTGGAAAATGTTAATACGATGTTAAGACCAAAACATCAACACAAATATAATAGGTAAGGTACACACTGGTGAGGCCTCATCTGGAGTACTGTGTGCAGTGTTGGTCTCCAGGCTACAAAAAGGACATACTGTATCAGCACTAGAAAAGATCTAGGCTGATTCCAGGGCTACTAGGGGATGAATTATGAGGAAAGATTTAAAGAGCTGAGCCTGATTCAAGTGTTTAAAATTATGAAGGAAATTAGTCCAGTGGATCGAGACTGTGACTTTAAAATGAGTTCATGAAGAACATGGGGACACCGTTGGAAGCCTGTTAATTAAGGTTAAATTTTGCACAAACCTTAGGAAGTTTTTCTTTGCAGAGGGAACCATAAACACTTGGAGTAAACTACCAAGTAGTGTGGTGGACAGAAGGAGTTTAGGAACTTTCAAAACTCGACTTTATGTTATTTTAAAAGAATTAAGTGGATAGGACTGGCGAGCTTTGTTGGGCTGAATGGCCTGTTCTCGTCTAGATTGTTCTAATTTTCTAATGTATGCCTAATGTCCACTGCTGTACTGATGCAGATTTAGTACACACTCTTTGTGTGATATGTTTTGAAACGTTCACCACTACACAGCCCAATGTTGCAATCGGGACAGCAGAGGCGTGTTTCTTGGCGCACTTTCAATTGAGTATGAGGGGTTGAATGTCAGTACCTGATCTGCATAATTGACATACTCCTTGTGTTATTGTAGGCTACCACAGTGCAAGGCTTAATGACTCTGATTGATAGATGCTGCATTGTGAACAGTACTTAGGGGGTTAACAACTTTCTTGTCCTTTCACGTGATTGCAGTCCTTTTGTCTTTTTGCCATGCAGCAATTGAAGTCACTAGGCATACCCTGGCAGTTCAGTCATCAGTTTCACTCTCTGTGTCAATGTCTGATCATCAATTCACACTGTCATCACTATTCCTTGATCCAACTATTGGCTCAGTTTCTGTTTGTTCAAAAACTGGCTCTACAGGTTTCCTTTTACATGTCATTGTTTTTTTTTAGTTGAAAGCTCTGTCCACTTATGAATATTGATGAGTTATCACAGCGCGGCAAAACATATAGAAATATTCATGAATTTTGGCATCATGATGTTATTTTAGCCACTAGATTGCAGCAGGATTCCATCCGGAATGTTGCTCAGGTTTACCCTTCTTCATTGGATCATAACAGAGTAATCCATGAGACACTCTGGATGGAGCATGGAGATGCTCGTTGTTTATACCAAGGAAGTTAAGGCTTTTTGCAGGCTTACCACTGTTAGGCATCTTGCAGGTAACACTAGGTGGTAACACGTGATGCCCATTTTTTAATGTGCTCTTGAGACCTGCTTCTGGTAACTGTTTCACAAACTTAAAATGTTGTTTTATAGCCAGGGTCCTGACGTGTATAATCAAATCCCATTATCCACGGGGTTATGTTGCTGCGGTAGGGAAACCACAGATGATGAAACATTTATCCTATGGGCAAAATTGAATCAAGTTCCAGTTTGACATTCAGCTTGGGGATAGGACCGGCAGGGTGAAACAGGGTCTGCCAGCTATGCTTCCCTAAAGTCTTAGTAATGATACTTCCACAGGTTCATCTATTAGTCTATTGATTTCCCAGATTTAATTTTTATGCTGCAGAAACCTTTTACTTCCTCTAGATAGTTAAGTTTGATTATCTTCTTGGTACTCCGCCAGAGGTCCCAAATGACTATAGCAGCAGGCTGATCTGAGGACCTCACTAAACCATCCAATTGGTAGAAGTGATGGGCAGTGTGAAGGCGTATAGAGAGCAAGGACTCTTTCAGTTTGAGCTTTTATCCCACATTTACTGGGAATTCCAAGTTTGTGGGGAACAACCAAAAGCCTCAATGCCCACCATAAATGAGATTCAATGGCTTACCCACACCTCCTGATGCTGGATAGACACATGTCGACCCATTCAGTGTAGTGCGCATGCAGCCCAGATATCTAAGGGCATCACAGAGTTGCTATTGCTCAATCTCACATGTCACTGCTGCATGATAGGCCACTCTGAATTTTTTTTGTGGTGCATGACTGCAAATAAGTGGGAGTAGACTGTGGGTGTTGTGGACTTAATTACAATTTTGTAATAGCAGATAAGTAAATCCATGGAAATGGAATCCACTGATAGTGGGGGTTTACTGCATTTATTATTTGTTTTTGTATTTTTTGTAAATTTTGAATTTCATTCGATCATGTTGATATCATTGATCATGTTTCTATGTTGCTTACAGCCACACCAGTGTGAATGCGCCTGATCTCCGAAGCTAAACACACTCAGGCTCGGCCAGTACTTGGATGGGAGACTGCTTAGGAACCCTCAGTACTGTAAGCTTTCTGCGGTGGGCTGGCGCCCTGCCTGGGGTTTTTTCCTGCCTTGCGCCCTGTGTTGGCTGGGATTGGCTCCAGCAGACCCCCGTGACCCTGTAGTTAGGATATAGGGGTTTGTATAATGGATGGATGGATGTTTCTATGTTAAATCTGACAGTTTTGTTTATTGTAGTTTATTATCCACTGTCTCTTTAAAGTAGTGTTCATTCCTTGTTCTTTGTGGATGAAGCTTTAGGAGGCAGGGTCACCCTGATATCACTATTGCTGGGTCCTCCCTCTGGCTTTATAAGTCATATCCATAAGTGATTCATTGAGTGCTCTAAGGAGTTTATTGTATATTTACTGTTTTTTTTTTTTGATTATTTTGCTTGTCTTAATATTCTGCTCTCAGATTGTGTAGAGGGACTTGTAGCTTTGGAGTGCCCTTCAAGCAATTTCTTTCTACTCTTTTCTGTTATAGTTGTCTATTTTTTCCTTCTTTCAATAGATATATTTTTCTCTCTCTCTTGTAAGGCATTTTTGTGAAATTTGTGACTTTATTGCATTTTAAATTTTTCTGAGCCATCTCCTCATTTATTGACTTGTCTTGCCAGAAACCTGCATGTAGAAGTTGGGGAATTGGTTGGTTTGGGGCTAGCCTCTTCCTGGATATCCAAAGAAGGCCATTGATGGCTTTGTGGAGCATTTAAGATGTCAAACATACTTTTTGCCATGTTCCAAATGTCTCCAAATGACAACACAAGGACTTTAGGTTTGATTGTTGCAGGCACTCTATTGTAGGACTTCTTGGACAATTGCTATTGTAAACCATGTTATAGGTTTTGGGTCACTAGGTGACAACACTGTTCAGGAATTTTAAGCACTGTGACTTAAGGCTGATGTGATTCTGCATTAAAAAAAAGACATACAGTCCTCGAAATATCACAGATATCCAGCAAAGATGTCACTGGCCTTTCTCACAAACAGGCCTAACTCCAGGCAGCCTGGCCCCAAACTTAATGTGCAAGCACAAAGGCCTGCATAGGCCCAAAATAGGGCACAGGGTTTTAAACTTCAAAAATACATCAAATACTTTTCAAGGTAAAGGAGAAAACATAAAACGCTGGCTTCAAAGGAAAAAGGCAAATCAATGTTATTTAAAATCATGGTGTTTATTAAACAATCAAAATAGAAAGGTAAGAAGAAGAAAGAAAGGTAAGCAAGTCCAAAGCATAATCTAGAAAACTGTGAACGAAGACAAAATGATAATCCCCAAAAAGTGGAAATCCAAGGTAAGTACATATGAAAAATGCTCTCGACACAACAAACGTTAATGAAGCTCTGAGTGTTCTGCTCCCTCAGGAGAGATGTAATTCTTTTGGTTCTGATTTCCCAGATTTAACTTGTGTGTCCTTTTTCTTTTATTTTGTGACATCCTCTGGTCTACTATTAAGCTGACTGTTATGCTTTTCACATGAAGCAGAATAACAAGTAGGTGAATGGACTTGCTACTCATCACACAAAGACTCCATGGTGGGGGCTAAACTGCAAACCTTGTGGGATAAAATCCAAAGCCTTCGCCACATGGCCTCACTTTCTAGTCCACCTCTCTTCTCCCACAACTGCATTATCTTCCCTAATATCAGAGGCAGAAATTGGTGCTGCACACATAAAGGCAGATAGGTTTGTCTCATTTGAAACACCCAGCAGCTTTCTCGTAAACCAATCACCATCCTTCCTGGAGAACTAATTTTTAAGAACCCATATACATCTCTCTATTATAAAAAAAATATGCGATGAGAGACACTTTCATGTTACGTGAGATGGTCAGGTCACGTCATGCTTACAACCATTGGAAGCCAGTCCCGTGATACACATGCAGAGCAGGTTAGAGATAATGGAAGTAGGAAAATTTGAAAGTCTCAAAAAAGGAAAGTAAAGATCGCCTTAGCGCAAACAAATGGAAACTATTACTCAGTGAATTAACAAAACAGCGAAAAGAGATAGAATAGTGTTTGAGGATGTCTGGGGGAGAAGAGAGACAAGACAGTGAGACAAAAGGACAGCTGCTGTATAGGCTTATAAACATTTGAAGTGCAGCAATCCAGCAGCTAATCGAGCAAAGAGGAGGTAAAAAACAACGGTCATTTGTTTCCCATTGTATCACCATTTAAGAGGGGTTTCAGAGGAGCGACCGCGTTTCCTTGGGGTGCGTTCAGCCCCCCTCTTCACAACAGCGTGTAGCGCAGGTGGGAGGGGTAGGGGTTGGTGAGCAAAGCCCCCTAATTATCTATATACAGTATATAAAAGTCAATGAATGTGTGTATGTATGTATGTTCCAGCATCACGTCCAAATGGTTGGAGCAATTTTCCTGACACTTGGTACACATGTTTCTCATTGGTCAACTAAAAATACTGTAGGGTGAAATCAACCCTAACCCATCCCCTTCTCGGTAGGGTGGTCTTGCGGTCTTGTATGCATGTTATCATCCAGTTGACATTTTGAACGACCACCAGAGGGCGAACTGGAGGTGACTGCCAGCATTCTTTATGTCTGAGCACCACCGCGTGCCTGTTGCTTTTGAAATTAAATAGAGTTGGCCGGTTCTGAGCGTCAACTGGATGATAACATACATACAAGACCGCAAGACAAGCACATTAGTGAGTCTTCATTGTTTGTTAATTTATTTTTATTTTTAAAGTTGTGTTTTTTTTTTTTAAATGATATTTTTCTCAAATAATTAAATAAAAAAAACCCAGTTTATTTTCCTCCCGGGCAATGCCAGGCATTTCAGCTAGTTTATTATAACAATGTCTATCCCATTGTTTCCAGGCCACACTGGTCACTGGGGGCATTTTGGCTTGTGTGGTGCAACATTAATTGGCTACATGGGCATCCATGACCATTGTGCTTATAATTTGTGTGGATTTACCAAGTGGCATGTGGTGTAGCAGCATTTTTTACTTGACACTTATTTGAAATATTATATTTAGACAAAATCAACCCTCAGTAAACACTCGATAATTAACAGTGACTCAGATCAACAAAGATGTGGTTATAAAATTTCAACTGAAGCTGCTCAACAACAAGCTCTGACTGTTGGTTTTGTCACTTGACAAAATGCCACTGCATTCCAGTCAGAAACAGTTGACAGGAGGGATGATGGATTTCAATGTGCTGATTGCTTTATATCTCTCGTGTCAGTTCAGTGTGAATAATGTCTACAAAACAACAGATGCCAGCTTAATTTTTCATGAGAAATACATTACTTCTTTACATAACACCTTATGTAGAATCCTGAAACTTTCTTTAGATAGGAAAACTAACCTTTACAACACACATAGCTTAATTTTGAAGAAAAAAATCCATCCATCCACTTACTGAATCTGTTTCTTCTAATAATTGGCGGTTTCTGGCATAGGCAATAGAGACAATTGCTTAGGGTGGCACGTTCTTAGGGGTACACAAGCACCTTCATCCTCCACCCCTTGCCTGGTGGAAAGTAATAATAGATTACAATACAATGTGCGTATCTTCGGCTGATGTTGAACACATGCTGTTGAACAAAAACTACAAAAACGCAAATACAATATTCTCGTTGTATGGCTGTGATGACTAAATTAGAAAAAATCTTTCCAGGTTGTTATTCTCTTTCTCTGAAAAAATCATGTGTGTGTGCATGTTGTTCCCACGTCTTCTTGATCAGAGAGGGAGGATCACTAAGTCACACTCAGTACACCATAGAGATGAACAACTGATCACAAAGGTGCCCAGTTTTAACACTAGAATTACCGCAGCCTACAAAAAAACTCGTAGATCCGGCCCACCTTAAATCCATTCGTACCTCTCCGTCACTGTCTTTTGTCCTGAAAATGTGCTGATAAAGACAAGCAGCCTGGTTTCCCATTCTCCCACTGCCGCAAAACATGCACAAAGTTCTCCCAGCTCATGCCTTGATTGATTATCTGGTAGTGAAGTGCTGGAGTTTTAGAATGGAAATAATAGATCGTTATTTGGAACACATGCATTTCATGTGTGTTCCGTTTCTATAATAATCTGTGTAAACACATTGTTAAAACAGAACCGTTTTTCATATTTTAGTAGTAAATGATGAAATGTTGGCATAAACTATATAATGTGTGAAGCCTGAAGTCCAAAGATCAAATAAATACTTTCATGAAAGGTTCAAGGATAAGACAACAGCTTCCGTGGCATAGCGGTAAGATTTGCTGACTTGAAATCAAGAGTCCCTGGTTTGATCCTCACTGCCTCCTATATTTGCCATTTTCAGTGGTGAAACAGTAAAACTGAATAGAAAAAATCAAGTGACGGTGAGACACAAAGAAGGCGGATTCGCCAGCGTTTGTGTGTCAGCTTTTATCCCTCCAGATCTGAGAATGTCCAGTTCCATTTCCTCAAAACACCACTCACATCTACAGTTACTCCCAGTTTCAAATAAAAACTAACAGCATCAGATCCCTAGGGCAGTAGTATGCATCATGATCGTTACTGAGAGAATAAAAGTGAAAAAAAAAAAACGGAAACTTTTACAAGTCCTATAAATGTACACCATCTATTACAGACTCAAACTAAATGTATCTGTGTACTGTATAATATTAACAATAAGAGTAGCTCACTACTGGAAACAGCAAATATAGGAGGCAGTCGGGATCAAACTGGGGACTCTTGATTACAAGTCAGCAAATCTTACCGCTACGCCACGGAACCTTTTGTGAAAGTGTTTATTTGATCTTTGGACTTCAGGCTTCACTCATTATATAGTTTATCCCAACATTTCGTCATTTACTACTAAAATATGAAAAACAGTTCTGTTTTAACAATGTGTTTACACAGATTATTGTAGAAACGGAACACACATGAAATGCATGTGTTCCAAATAACGATCTATTATTTCAACTCTAAAACTCCAGCACTTCACTCCCAGATAATTAATCAAGGCATGAGCTGGGAGAACTATGTGCATGTTCTGCAGCGGTGGGGGGATGGGATACCAGGCTGCTTGCTGTTTGTCTTTATCTGCACATTTACAGGACAAAAGACGCTGACGGAGAGGTGCGAATGGATTTAAGGTGGGCTGGATCTGGTAATTCTAGTGTTAAAAGACAAAAAAAGGAAGAAGAGGAGGAATCTGCTAAAAATCAAGGTGTTTTATCATGGCCTCTATCTTTAAGATTTTCACTAAAGTTTTATTCCCGGATGCCCTTCCTAACACTAACCCTCTCTTGGAACCAGCACCAAGTTGGGCTCATAGAGACACATTGATCCAAAAATGAAGATTTGCATATGGCTTTATTGATTTGGAGAAGGCTTATGGAACAATGGCACATGAAGAGATCTTTAAGTGCATGAGAGAGTAGGGAGTACCAGAAAGATGTGAAGACTGCCCATGATTTGTATGAGAGACTAAAGACTCGGGTTAAAAGCAGTGTTAGGGTGACAGACAGTTAGAGTAGGTCTGCACCAGGGAGTAAGTCCTTACCTTTTTGGATGTGTTGACTTGTGTGATAATAGACCATTCTCCCTGGTTCATGCTTTTAGCTATGGACATGTTGTGTAGCACCAGAAAGGAGGAAATGGAGATTAAGTTGGGAGAATGGAGAAGGGCTTTGAAAGATGAAGGATTGAAAATAAATAAGAAGGAAGACAAAATATTTGAGGTTTAATGATGATCAGGATTCAGAAGTCAGCCTGCAGGGATAGCTACTGAAAAGAGTGGATAAGTTTAAACATCTAGGATCAGGGGTAGCCCAAAAAGGTGAATTATAGATAGATGGAGAGATAACCAATGGAATGCTGTGTGGATGAAACAATTGCAAGAAGGTATCAGGAGTATTGTGCGATTGAAGAACTAAGGTGAACGTTAAAGGTAAAATTTCTAAAACAGTCGTAAGACAAATAATGATGTATGGAAATGAAACATGGGCAGTACAGGTAAATTAGAAATGATAATAAATGGTAGAAATGAGAAGGTGGAGATAGACATGTGGAGTTATTAGAAAATGACAGAATAAGAAATGAGGCGATCAGAGGTAAAGCAAAAGTGGGAGTGAAATCTAAGAAAATACGTGAAAGTAGGTTGAGGTGGACATGTGATGAGGAGAGAAAGTGAATATGTGGGGAAAAGGGAGGCCAAAACCTAGATGAATGGATAACGTAAAAGAAGGTATGAGGGATAAAGGGTTTCACTGATGAAGAGCTGCAGGGCTAAGCTGTATAGAGAAGGCTGATCTAGAACATTGAACCCACATAGAAGGGGAAAAGATAAAGAGGAAGATCATGTCATCTACCATTTACATTTTATGTTACCGTTTCAGAATAGTAGCTCGCCATGTCGATACTAAGCCCCATCATCACACTACAAGTTAGTTGGCAGGCTCACATGAAGCCAATATATTCAGCTAAACTTTCTCAGAAACAACAAGAACTATCAAGTGTTTTTTTGTTGCCTTTTGTGTCAGTATGATTATAAAACCTTGCAGCACTTCTGAATTTTAAACAGTCTATTGCTAATCTGCCTTTTGTCCAAAACTAAGATAAGGTGAAAATAAGAATAATAAGTTCATAACTATTACTGTTTTACTTCAAACCCTAAATCTCATGAACATTTTGTTTGAGTAAAATGACATTATGTAATTACCTATCTATACTAATAAAAGGCAAAGCCCTCACTGACTGACTGACTCACTGACTGACTCACTGACTCATCACTAATTCTCCAACTTCCTGTGTAGGTGGAAGGCTGAAATTTGGCAGGCTCATTCCTTACAGCTTACTTACAAAAGTTAAGCAGGTTTATTTTCGAAATTCTATGTGTAACTGTCATAAGTGGAACCTACTTACGTACATATATACGGCCATAGCCTGCAGCTCGGTCAACGTTTGAGGCGCAGTTGCATCCCTCATCGTCACGCCTCCCATGTAATTGAGTGCCTGCCCATATAAGGCCATCCGTCAGCAGCAATCCAATAGACACGCTGCCGCTAAATATTTGCGCGTGAAGGACTGTGCTTATGCAAACGAAGATGAGATGGTCAGGGATAGACTAGTGTTTGGCACAAACTCAGCGGAAGTGCGAGAGAAACTTTTAAGTGCCGGGTCTTAGCTAACATTAAATAAAGCCGTGGACATCACAAGAGCGCACGAGATAGCACAAGCACAGCTGAGACCCTTCGATGCATGTACTCCGAGTGGCTCAGGTGAACTGACTGTGAACGCAGTATGCAGAGAACAAACAAGACCTCCAAAGAGCGCTGAACAAAAAGCGCATTACACAACTGAGAAGGCAGCAAAAGAATATGAAACAAGTGACGCATTACAAGCATATTCATAAGTGCAGCTACTGCGGAAACAAAGCACGGTGTAAACCTTAAGTTTAAATTAAGTTCATAGACACGCTGCCGCTGATGTTTGTCATGCCTACGACGAATACGATATTCGCGAGATACAAGCTTAATAAGAAGATGCAGGGTATAAACGAGACTTTTGATCACTTTGTAACGGAGTTAAAATTGCTGTAACTGAGTTAAAATTGCTGGTGAAGGACTGTGCTTATGCAAACAAATAAGAAAGCAAGGTATGAAGCTTAACTTTAAATTAAGTTCATAGACACGTTGCCACTGGCATTTGTCATGCCTAAGACGAATACGATATTCGTGAGATACAAGTTTAATGAGAGGACGCAGGGTATAAATGAGACTTTTGATCACTTTGTAACAGAGTTAAAATTGCTGGTGAAGGACTGTGCTTATGCAAACGAAGATGAGATGGTCAGGGATAGAATAGTGTTTGGCACAAACTCAGCAAACGTGCGAGAGAAACTTTTTTACGTTCATAGACACACTGCCGCTAAATATTCTTAGGCAAATCCACAACTTATTGCCTGTTGAACATCTTAGATTCACGAGTACTGATTTTATTAGTGATCACTTCAATGAATGAAATCTGTTATCTTTACAACGGTTGACAACGAAGATGAGATGGTCAGGGATAGACTAGACAAACACGGAATGTAACTTGAACACAACACATCCTCCAAATACGAACCTGATTGAAACAAATAATGATAATCAAATCCTTGATTACAGCAACACTCATAACAGTCACAAAACAATTACATTGACAATCATGTTACGTTATTTTTATAATGTTTCCTTTTCTTTTTCAAAACTTTTTTAACACATTACTTCTCCGCTGTGAAGCGCGGGTATTTTGTTAGTTTACTAATAAAGCAACAATATGTGTACATCTGTGAAGACATGAATGTGGAGGCACATTCATGCTCTTCTCTTTCTTGTGTCTCTTCCGATTACTTTGCCAAAATAAAGACACAACCACAGGCCACTTTGCTGAGATTGCCGCTATTCAAAATTTTCTTTAATTTTTCTATTATGTCATAAGCTTTTGATTGAGACTAAGATCAAGGTTCTAGCATCAATAGCCTGTGAGTAATCGTCTGATGGATAGACAGACCTTAGCATTTTGTGCCATGACTCGGGAGTCCCAAAAGCAAAGAAGGCCGAAAAATTCTTTCAAAAATTGACCTCTGGGGAGGGGATTACTGTCCAAAACTTAGAAATGCTAAATACTAAGGGGTCCAGAAGAATCTTTATAAAATAAAAGGTTTACTTAAATGAAAGGATCTGTAGTACAAAAAGCTCCTAAGAGTACAAAAGAAATTACCTGAGACAGCAAGGCAAACCAAACCAACACAGTCCTAATACAGAATCCCAAGACAAAGACAAAAAACAGAGCCCAGGTTCAAAATTCCAGGAAAACGTGATGAGTAAAACACAAGTAAACACTCCTCTCCTCTCCTCTCCTCTCCTCTCCACTCCACTCCACTCCACTCCCTAGCACGTCCAAAATGAACTGCTAGAACTATGGAAGGCCCTCCTATGTATAGGATGGAGGGCAGTTCCTGGTGATGATTGACAGGTGGCCCCACCTATCGGGGAACCAGCCCCAAAACACTTTTGGCATTTTCTAGTTACAAAAAAACCCAAAAAACAAAGAATAATGCCTATAATAAACAAAAGAAACATTAATATAAATAAAAGGCACAAAAATGGACAAACAGACAAGAAACACAACTTTGTACCCCAGCCAGCGGAGAAATGCTTGCTGAAACATAACATTTCATATATATAAATTGAGCCAACACCTTTATCACGATTAATTTCAATTTAATTCCTAACAAAATGTTTCATTTTTATTATTACTAAACAATATTGTATATTAGGACAATCTCTTTATTTGATATACTTTAATACTTTATTAATCGTTAAGGAGAAGTTACCTTTTCAAGGTAATAGACATTTTCAGATACAATACAATTGTTTGCATACATTTTGTAATTATTATTTTATTAATGTTTTATATTAGACCAGCTTGTTTGAGATAGATAGATAGATAGATAGATACTTTATTAATCCCAAGGGGAAATTCACATACTCCAGCAGCAGTAAACTGATAAAAAACAATATTAAATTAAAGAGTGATAAAAATGCAGGTATATCAGACAATAACTTTGTATAATGTTAACCCCCCCGGGTGGAATTGAAGAGTCGCATAGTGTGGGGTCTCCTCAGTCTGTCAGTGGAGCAGGACAGTGACAGAAGTCTGTCACTGAAGCTGCTCCTCTGCCTGGAAATGACACTGTTCAGTGGATGCAGTGGATTCTTCATGATTGACAGGAGCCTGCTCAGTGCCTGTCGCTCTGCCACGGATGTCAAACTGTCCAGCTCTGTGCCTACAAAAGAGCCTGCCTTCCTCACCAGTTTGTCCAGGCGTGAGGCATCCCTCTTCTCTATGCTGCCTCTCCAGCACACCACCGTGTAGAAGAGGGCGCTTGCCACAACCGTCTGACAGAACATCTGCAAGATCTTATTGCAGATGATGAAGGACGCTAGCCTCCTAAGGAAGTATAGTCGGCTCTGTCCTCTCTTGCACAGAGCATCAGTATTGGAAGTCCAGTCCAATTTATCATCCAGCTGCACTCCCAGGTATTTATAGGTCTGCAGCCTCTGCACACAGTCACCTCTAATAATCACAGGGTCCTCCTAAAATCCACTACCAGCTCCTTGGTTTTGCTGGTGTTCAGGTGTAGGTGGTTTGAGTCACACCATTTAACAGAGTCTTTGATTAGCTTCCTGTACTCCTCCTCCTGCCCACTCCTGATGCAGCCCACGATAGCAGTATCATCAGCGAACCTTTGCACGTGGCAGGACTCCGAGTTGTATTGGAAGTCTGATGTATATAGGCTGAACAGGACCGGAGAAAGTACAGTGCTCTGCGGCGCTCCTGTGTTGCTGAACACAATGTCAGACCTGCAGTTCCCGAGATGCACATACTGAGGTCTGTCTGTAAGATAGTCCATGATACATGCCACCAGGTATGGATCTACTCCCATCTCTGTCAGCTTGTCCCTAAAGAGCAGAGGTTGGATGGTGTTGAAGGCGCTAGAGAAGTCCAGAAACATAATTCTTACAGCACCACTGCCTCTCTCCAATTGGAAGAGGGATCGGTGTAGCATATAGATGATGGCATCCTCCGCTCCCACCTTCTCCTGGTATGCGAACTGCATACTGTTTGTTCAGAGTAATGTACAAGATCAGATACTTTTCAATTGCTGCACACGTTTTGTTATCACTACTGTCTTATTAACATTGCTGTCTATCAGGCTAACCCCTTTATTCAAGGCTCCTCATGGGATCAGATGCATTGCTGATCTTTACATAAATTCTTTCATTGTTATATTATATTATTTCTGTATATAAGACTAACCACTTTATTCAAGACAACTTAACAGCTCATACAACTGGAACTGTTTACATGCAGTTTTTGCAGAGGGACTACAAGGAGACTTGCTCAGGGCTCTTCACAGATTTTAAACAGAGTGTCGAAAGGAGTTATGCATCTGAAAGTGAGTTACTGTATAAAACTACAAAAAAGGCCCATCAGCCAAGTGACGCACAGCCTAACAAACTCTCGGCAGGGACTTCAATGCTAGCAATTTATTTGAATGGGCTTTGATTACATTTTAGAATAATGTTGCATGGCAAGAGAATACACATACATTCCACTTGGAGAGTTCATTTTATTTTATGTTATGCACATGTAAAAAAATACCAAATTTCATTTCATTGTAACCTTGCCCAATGATCTCTGTTTAAAAAATCGCATACAATGAATTTCAGATTCATTGTATGGAATAAAAGCAAAGGTGGTGGTGGGGGGCTGTCTTACTTTCTGAAGGCACTGTATGTGGACCCCTTTACATGCTGTCTTTCCCGCCTGGGGCATTCAGATGTTAATTCTCACTTGTGGGCGATTCTTTCAACTGTAGTGTTTGACTGATGTTCAAAGCACAATGGAAATGTAGATTTTGAAGTGATTAACGGAAGTGCCTGCTGTCATTAGGCAATAAAAAAAATAACCAGCTAATTATTAATTGTGCCCTCTAATTATTGCTTTTTCAAGTCTCTAGCCATAGTTGACATCTTATTTAGGACATGATTAGCTTATCTCAGCAATGGAAAAAAAATACAAGCCATGAAACTGCCACTACAAGAGAGCAAATTACAGTGCTTTAGGGTGACATGTGCCAAAACAAACACAGCACACCCTCTTCCAGTCATTATCACCTAATTGTTTAACGCAAGGTTGTAAAAGCAGCATTCCAAAGTAACTAAATTTCTCCAAGATGTTATTGATTGGTTCAGCTCATCTGATAGTGAAAGAGCTAATAATGGGAAAGCAGAAATCTGATGACTATCTGCTGTAGCATCTTCCAGCATGTTGGCTCCAGAGTAAAGTTTTAAAATTCTTACTTGCATGTGCTAATTCACAATAGAGCTATCCATCATATTAAAATGACAGAGTAGAAGTTGTCCTATTATACAACTGTGCAACTGATCGTTCAGTTTCCAGTAGCATTCTTGTGTGGCAAAATGGTATAAGGCGCACTTGTAAGGTTAGCATGTAACAGATCCAGCCATCCTTTATTTTCTTCTTCTTTAGCTATTTCTACTTTCGTGTGGGGATTGCTAATTTTGACTAGACTTCTTCACACTCTCCAATCTTCATGCTTCTTCCCATTTAATCCTTTCTCCCTTAGGTCTTTACTTATATAATCCACACACCTTTGCTTTGGTCTACCCCAGTGTGTCCAGCTGCGATCCTGTAAGGCCGCAGTGGCTACTGGTTTTCAATCTAACCCTTTTTTTAATTAATGGCCTGTTTCTGCTGCTAATGAATTACTTTCCCCTTGATTTTAGTTGACCAGCTATTGAAGATTTTGACCCCTCAGTTGTTTCTTCTATTCCTAAATTAAAAGACAAGCAATAAAGAGATACAAAACGAGTCAAGACATGACTGGCTAACCCCCGACCATTACACGATTTGTGAAAATGAAGAAAGGTGAAGGTCTCAGTAATGTTGATCTGCTCAGGTCCACGAAAAATTTTGTTGGTGCTTTCTGTTGTGGTAGAATGAGAGCACCAGGAAGCCATGGAATTATAGGACAAGTTAAATGAACAACAAGAATCACCTTCTAAATATGAAAATAGTTGGAGTGGAATTGGTTGGAATTGGAGGCCCCCAACTTAGCAGGTCATCTGGTGCCCACTTCACATCTCATTTTTTAAATTTGGCTGTCATTTAAGGGAAAAAGAAGCAATTCAAAGGAATGTTAAATACCAAAGAGAATTAAAATGAAGGGAAATTAAGTCAGTTAATAGCAGAAATCGGTTACTGATAAGAAAGTAGCAGGAAAGGAAATCCTGTAGCAACTGTGGCCCTCCAGGGTCGGACTTGGACACCCCTGGCCTACCCCTTCTTCTCCTTCCTTCAACAACCAATCTCATCACCCTCTTGCCTACATAGTTGTCATCTCTTCTTCAGTTATTCCATTTTGGGATTTATCACCTCTGGACAAGGCACCAGTAAGTGACCCACGGACATTTGCACTCTCATTGTTTTAAATTTAGAATTTGCTTGATCCGAACTGAAATAATACGTATAAAAAAGTATTCCCCATCTTGGATGTTTTTATATTTTATTATCACAGCTGAATTAATCTGAAACTGATCAACAAGAAAAGACTATTTAATGTCAAAGTGAAAACTGATCTCTACAAAGTGATCTAAACAAGTTACAAATGTAAAACACAAAGTAATCGAACACACAAGTATTCACCCACTATCAGCCTGGCACATCAAGAAACTGCCATTTTCCCCATTTTTTTCTTCCCAAACTGCTCAATCTCTGTCAGGTTCCATGGAGATCATGAGTGATCAACCTTTGTCAAGTCCAGCCAAACATTCTTTATAGAATTGAGGTGTGGACTCTGACTCGACCACTCCAGGACCTTAACATTGTTGTTTTTAAGCAATGCCTGTGTAACTTTTTTGTCTTCTCTCATGGCGCAGGTTTCTTGATGACTGCAGGAGGTTTTTTTCTCCAGGGTTTCCCTTATTTTTCTGAATTCATTTCCCCATCTACCCTCACAAGCACTCCAGGGCTGTGACGATGTGGGTTCTGGCTCCACGCTCTCATGGCTGTTTGGGAACCCTTGAACCCAACACCGTCGATAATGAAACCGAGTGAGCTAGTCAATGGAGGCAAATAAACAATTGAGCAAGGAGTGGTGCAAAAAGTGAAATAGTGCTTTTATTTAGAACTGTCCATCAAAACAAAAACAGTGTTCCAATAAATAGTGCAGTTCATTCAATAAATAAATAATCCATTAAAAGAACGTGGAGGTTAAAATCAATAAATAGAAAAAACAATCCTTTAAAACGAGAAGTTAAAAATCTTCTTTAGGAAGCAGTCTTAAAACAACAAACAAGCTCGGTGCTTCTTTTAACATGTGACTCCCCTGCATCTCCCTGTCCAGGCTTCGCAACAGAGGAGTCACACTCTCTATGCAGCTGCCCTCCTACAACACACATTTGAGACTGGAGACCTCCCGATCCCTGGCTCCGGTATGGCACTCATCCCAGCCTCGGAGAACTTGGTTTCCACCAACGGCCAGGTCGCCCAAGTTGGGGATTCCAACCACCAAGTCTCCCGACTTCCGCTGCCTTTCCGCGGCCTCTCTGCGGCCAGTCGCCTTCCCTCGGTCACTCCCGCTACATAATCGCTCAGCGGGAGCGACATCCAACTCAAACGCCTGGGTGTAGGCCCAACACCCCAGGCCCTCGCAGCTGCCCGTGAGCACTCGTTCATTCATTCGCTCGCTCGCTCGTTCTCTCTCTTTCACCGACCTGCCTCCTCATCTGCTCCCGGTAACCTCCGTCCTCTTTCCTTTCCATTTTCTCTCCGATCGTTTCTTTTTCCTTTTTTTCCTTTTTCTTTTCATCCCCCCCACAACCGACTCGCGCTTTTTAAAATGACGCGGGCCACAGCAGCTGCAGCATTAGCCATGGGACAATCACGAATGTGGGCAGTTCCTCACCTGTGCACTCGGTGAGAAACGCCCACACCCTACGGATCGTCCACGGCTCGCTATGGCCCAAGCGACTCCTCGCTAAGCCGCGAGCGCGTTGATTTATTTAAAATGAATGGCCTTTGCTCAACGAGCTGTGGACCTATAACACCACAAGGGCCTACTGAAGAGAACTACCTTTAGGGCCTGATGCTGCCACCAGCATCCTTCAGGCTGGGGATGGTGTATGTTTGATAATGTGCAGTGTTCAAATAAGAAATTTAGGGTTGTAGCAGTCCGGTGCTATTAAGATTCAAACTGTTGAAAATACGGTGATTTATTTATTTTATTGGTGGGGATTCCAGGGACGCACCCAGCCTTGGCCCGACTTGCACACAATCACAAGAAGAGACAAAAAATCGACTGGTAATAAAACAGCAATTAAAGAATATATTAAAAAATAATAAATGAAAACAATGATCCCAACCCAGTTCCCTCTTACAGTGATGTACAATAAACATGAATTTGACAATAACAAACCACTACCAAAAATCAGACACTATGAAGTCCATGAAAATGGCAACTGATGAAATGAAATGATGGTAGATAGTAGAGTGACCAGCACGCTGTATAGGAATGTAAAGGTCAGTCCTACCGGTATTTCCTGATGAGATGATGGTGCATGAATGGGATCAGGAGCGCTTCTTTCTTCGCAAGACGACAATAAATCCTCAGAGATTCCTCATGCAGCCGGAGGACACCAGAACGTCCATACAGTCAAAACAGGTGACGATCTGAGACAAAACAAGAATCGACAGGTATCAAAACGGAAGGCAGACAAGCAATTCTAGACACGAAACACAAAAGACTTCCTCCCTTTTTGGTAACACTAGCCCCCTTTTAAATGTTGCACCAGCCTCATTGTACCCAAAGCCCTGCACCCCAGCAGATGACCAATCAGAGCCACTGCAGGGACTGCTGGGAGTTGAAGTTTCAAGCACCACTGCAGGTTGATGGCCAACATTACATTCCATGTGACTTCTGGTAAACTCTACCTGAGATGCTTTTCCTATTTGCCACTTTCCCATAAGTTGTGACTGGTGAAGCACCCAAGCACTCAATCTTAACCAGTGTAGCTTGTGACTCCTTCAGAGTTTTCATGGGTCTCTTGGTGGTCTCCGTCATCAGCCCTCTACTTGAATGATCACTCAGTTTTTATGGATGGTCTGCTCTGGACACATTTACAGCTGTGCCGTGCTCTTTCCATTTCTAAATAACTGATTTAGCTGGACTCCAAGGGATAATCGATGACTTGGATATTTTCTTGTCTCAAACACTGACTTGTGTCTTTCAATCACCATTGCATGGTGGTCCTTGGAGTGTTCTTTTTGTGTTCATTGTGTATGTTAGTTCACCATATCAACTCACCACTAGCGGGATGTTCTAGATAAGAGGCATTTAGACTAAACTTCCAAAACAAGTTGGCTGCACCAGTGATGATTTAGGTGTGTCATATTAACACTTAAGCAGTTAATTAGTTTGTTTTTTGTATTTGTACGGAATTTAAACTATAATCCCAATCTTCACCCTAGCCAGTTACGAAAGACACATTGGCACATGAACAGTATTTCCTTATTGACACTATGTATTAAACATATACTTGGTTTGTTGTGTGCTTTGCCTTTGTCTATAGGTTTAATTTTACTCTTTTGTAATTTTTCTGTACTTTACAGTTTCCTGGGTCACATGTCAGGGTGTTCCATATTTATTCAGCAGAGAATATTCTAGAACTGGAATGAGATCAGTTATTTTGTGCTTTATCCTTGTAATTAGTTTAGACCATTTTGCAGAAATGCATGTTATCTCTCTATAAAATCCAACATCTGTTTATCTGTCTGTCTGTCTGTCTGCCTGCCTGCCTGCCTGCCTGTCTGGCTGTCTGTCTGCCTACCTGCTTGTCTGTCTGTCTGTATGTCCTATTTTCAAGAGAGAACTACTTAAAGGATTTAGATCAGCCTTTTTTCAATAATTTGCTTGAACATTCCGGTTGATTTTGCGACTTCTCTCATTGTGCTAAGCATCATAGTTTGCTTTCAGGAACGATATATTCTTGCTAATCCGAGACAGAGGCTGCGGGCCGAGGGGAGGAGGAAGTGTGACACCAGGAGTGGGGATCCAGGCGGGGCCCTCCTCACTCACTGCCATTTTCCCCATTTTTTTTTCCCAAACTGCTCAATCTCTGTCAGGTTCCATGGAGATCATGAGTGATCAACCTTTGTGAAGTCTAGCCAAACATTCTTTACAGAATTGAGGTGTGGACTCTGACTCGACCATTCCAGGACCTTAACATTGTTGTTTTTAAGCAATGCCTGTGTAACTTTTTTGTCTTCCCTCATGGCGCAGGTTTCTTGATGACTGCAGGAGGTTTTTTCTCCAGGGTTTCCCTTATTTTTCTGAATTCATTTCCCCATCTACCCTCACAAGCACTCCAGGGCCTACTGAAGAGAACTACCTTTAGGGCCTGATGCTGCCACCAGCATCCTTCAGGCTGGGGATGGTGTATGTTTGATAATATGCAGTGTTCAAATAAGAAATTTAGGGTTGTAGCAGTCCGGTGCTATTAAGATTCAAACTGTTGAAAATACGGTGATTTATTTATTTTATTGGTGGGGATTCCAGGGACGCACCCAGCCTTGGCCAGACTTGCACACAATCACAAGAAGAGACAAAAAATCGACCGGTAATAAAACAGCAATTAAAGAATATATTAAATAATAATGAATGAAAACAATGATCCCAACCCAGTTCCCTCTTACAGTAATGTACAATAAACATGAATTTGACAATAACAAACCACTACCAAAAATCAGACACTATGAAGTCATTGAGAATGGCAACTGATGAAATGAAATGATGGTAGATAGTAGAGTGACCAGCACGCTGTATAGGGATGTAAAGGTCAGTCCTACCGGTATTTCCTGATGAGATGATGGTGCATGAATGGGATCAGGAGCGCTTCTTTCTTCGCAAGACGACAATAAATCCTCAGAGATTCCTCATGCAGCTGGAAGACACCAGAACGTCCATTCAGTCAAAACAGGAGACGATCTGAGACAAAACAAGAATCGACAGGTATCAAAACGGAAGGCAGACAAGCAATTCTAGACACGAAAAACAAAAGACTTCCTCCCTTTTTGGTAACACTAGCCCCCTTTTAAATGTTGCACCAGCCTCATTGTACCCAAAAGCCCCTGCACCCCCAGCAGATGACCAATCAGAGCCACTGCAGGGACTGCTGGGAGTTGAAGTTTCAAGCACCACTGCAGGTTGATGGCCAACATTACATTCCATGTGACTTCTGGAAAACTCTACCTGAGATGCTTTTCCTATTTGCCACTTTCCCATAAGTTGTGACTGGTGAAGCACCCAAGCACTCAATCTTAACCAGTGTAGCTTGTGACTCCTTCAGAGTTTTCATGGGTCTCTTGGTGGTCTCCGTCATCAGCCCTCTACTTGAATGATCACTCAGTTTTTATGGATGGTCTGCTCTGGACACATTTACAGCTGTGCCGTGCTCTTTCCATTTCTAAATAACTGATTTAGCTGGACTCCAACGGATAATCCATGACTTGGATATTTTCTTGTCTCAAACACTGACTTGTGTCTTTCAATCACCATTGCATGGTGGTCCTTGGAGTGTTCTTTTTGTGTTCATTGTGTACGTTAGTTCACCATATCAACTCACCACAAGCGGGATGTTCTAGATAAGAGGCATTTAGACTAAACTTCCAAAACAAGTTGGCTGAACCAGTGATGATTTAGGTGTGTCATATTAACACTTAAGCAGTTAATTAGTTTGTTTTTTGTATTTGTACGGAATTTAAACTATAATACCAATCTTCACCCTAGCCAGTTACGAAAGACACATTGGCACATGAACAGTATTTCCTTATTGACACTATGTATTAAACATATACTTGGTTTGTTGTGTGCTTTGCCTTTGTCTATAGGTTTAATTTTACTCTTTTGTAATTTTCCTGTACTTTACAGTTTCCTGGGTCACATGTCAGGGTGTTCCATATTTATTCAGCAGAGAATATTCTAGAACTGGAATGAGATCAGTTATTTTGTGCTTTATCCTTGTAATTAGTTTAGACCATTTTGCAGAAATGCATGTTATCTCTCTATAAAATCCAACATCTGTTTATCTGTCTGTCTGCTTGTCTGTCTGTCTGCCTGTCTGCCTGCCTGCCTGTCTGGCTGTCTGTCTGCCTACCTGCTTGTCTGTTTGTCTGTATGTCCTATTTTCAAGAGAGAACTACTTAAAGGATTTAGATCTGCCTTTTTTCAATAATTTGCTTGAACGTTCCGGTTGATTTTGCGACTTCTCTCATTGTGCTAAGCATCATAGTTTGCTTTCAGGAACGATATATTCTTGCTAATCCGAGACAGAGGCTGCGGGCTGAGGGGAGGAGGAAGTGTGACACCAGGAGTGGGGATCCAGGCGGGGCCCTCCTCACTCACTGCCATTTTCCCCATTTTTTTTTCCCAAACTGCTCAATCTCTGTCAGGTTCCATGGAGATCATGAGTGATCAACCTTTATCAAGTCCAGCCAAACATTCTTTACAGAATTGAGGTGTGGACTCTGACTCGACCATTCCAGGACCTTAACATTGTTGTTTTTAAGCAATGCCTGTATAACTTTTTTGTCTTCCCTCATGGCGCAGGTTTCTTGATGACTGCAGGAGGTTTTTACTCCAGGGTTTCCCTTATTTTTCTGAATTCATTTCCCCATCTACCCTCACAAGCACTCCAGGGCCTACTGAAGAGAACTACCTTTAGGGCCTGATGCTGCCACCAGCATCCTTCAGGCTGGGGATGGTGTATGTTTGATAATATGCAGTGTTCAAATAAGAAATTTAGGGTTGTAGCAGTCCGGTGCTATTAAGATTCAAACTGTTGAAAATACGGTGATTTATTTATTTTTTTGGTAGGAATTCCAGGGACGCACCCAGCCTTGGCCCGACTTGCACACAATCACAAGAAGAGACAAAAAATCGACTGGTAATAAAACAGCAATTAAAGAATATATTAAATAATAATAAATGAAAACAATGATCCCACCTCATTTACCTCTTACAGTGATGTACAATAAACATGAATTTGACAATAACAAACCACTACCTAAAATCAGACACTATGAAGTCCATGAGAATGGCAACTGATGAAATGAAATGATGGTAGATAGTAGAGTGACCAGCACGCTGTATAGGAATGTAAAGGTCAGTCCTACCGGTATTTCCTGATGAGATGATGGTGCATGAATGGGATCAGGAGCGCTTCTTTCTTCGCAAGACGACAATAAATCCTCAGAGATTCCTCATGCAGCCGGAAGACACCAGAACGTCCATTCAGTCAAAACAGGAGACGATCTGAGACAAAACAAGAATCGACAGGTATCAAAACGGAAGGCAGACAAGCAATTCTAGACACGAAACACAAAAGACTTCCTCCCTTTTTGGTAACACTAGCCCCCTTTTAAATGTTGCACCAGCCTCATTGTACCCAAAAGCCCCTGCACCCCCAGCAGATGACTAATCAGAGCCACTGCAGGGACTGCTGGGAGTTGAAGTTTCAAGCACCACTGCAGGTTGATGGCCAACATTACATTCCATGTGACTTCTGGAAAACTCTACCTGAGATGCTTTTCCTATTTGCCACTTTCCCATAAGTTGTGTCTGGTGAAGCACCCAAGCACTCAATCTTAACCAGTGTAGCTTGTGACTCCTTCAGAGTTTTCATGGGTCTCTTGGTGGTCTCCGTCATCAGCCCTCTACTTGAACGATCACTCAGTTTTTATGGATGGTCTGCTCTGGACACATTTACAGCTGTGCCGTGCTCTTTCCATTTCTAAATAACTGATTAACTGGACTCCAAGGGATAATCCATGACTTGGATATTTTCTTCTCTCAAACACTGACTTGTGTCTTTCAATCACCATTGCATGGTGGTCCTTGGAGTGTTCTTTTTGTCTTCATTGTGTATGTTAGTTCACCATATCAACTCACCACAAGCGGGATGTTCTAGATAAGAGGCATTTAGACTAAACTTCCAAAACAAGTTGGCTGCACCAGTGATGATTTAGGTGTGTCATATTAACACTTAAGCAGTTAATTAGTTTGTTTTTTGTATTTGTACGGAATTTAAACTACAATCCCAATCTTCACCCTAGCCAGTTACGAAAGACACATTGGCACATGAACAGTATTTCCTTATTGACACTATGTATTAAACATATACTTGGTTTGTTGTGTGCTTTGCCTTTGTCTATAGGTTTAATTTTACTCTTTTGTAATTTTTCTGTACTTTACAGTTTCCTGGGTCACATGTCAGGGTGTTCCATATTTATTCATCAGAGAATATTCTAGAACTGGAATGAGATCAGTTATTTTGTGCTTTGTCCTTGTAATTAGTTTAGACCATTGTGCAGAAATGCATGTTATCTCTCTCTCTATAAAATCCAATATCTGTCTGTCTGTCTGTCTGTCTGTCCTATTTTCAAGAGAGAACTACTTAAAGGATTTAGATCGGCCTTTTTTCTATAATTTGCTTGAACGTTCCGCTTGATTTTGCTACTTCTCTCAATGTACTAAGCATCATAGTTTGCTTTCAGGAACGATATATTCTTGCTAATCCGAGACAGAGGCTGCGGGCCGAGGGGAGGAGGAAGTGTGACACCAGGAGTGGGGATCCAGGCGGGGCCCTCCTCACTCACTGCCATTTTCCCCATTTTTTTTCCCAAACTGCTCAATCTCTGTCAGGTTCCATGGAGATCATGAGTGATCAACCTTTGTGAAGTCTAGCCAAACATTCTTTACAGAATTGAGGTGTGGACTCTGACTCGACCACTCCAGGACCTTAACATTGTTGTTTTTAAGCAATGCCTGTGTAACTTTTTTGTCTTCTCTCATGGCGCAGGTTTCTTGATGTCTGCAGGAGGTTTTTTTCTCCAGGGTTTCCCTTATTTCTCTGAATTCATTTCCCCATCTACCCTCACAAGCACTCCAGGGCTGTGACGATGTGGGTTCTGGCTCCACGCTCCCATGGCTGTTTGGGAACCCTTGAACCCAACACCGTCGATAATGAAACCGAGTGAGCTAGTCAATGGAGGCAAATAAACAATTGAGCAAGGGGTGGTGCAAAAAGTGCAATAGTGCTTTTATTTAAAACTGTCCATCAAAACAAAAACAGTGTTCCAATAAATAGTGCAGTTCATTCAATAAATAAATAATTCATTAAAAGAACGTGGAGGTTAAAATCAATAAATAGAAAAAACAATCCTTTAAAATGAGAGGTTAAAAATCTTCTTTAGGAAGCAGTCTTAAAACAACAAACAAGCTCGGTGCTTCTTTTAACATGTGACTCCCCTGCATCTCCCTGTCCAGGCTTCGCAACAGAGGAGTCACACTCTCTATGCAGCTGCCCTCCTACAACACACATTTGAGACTGGAGACCTCCCGATCCCTGGCTCCGGTATGGCACTCATCCCAGCCTCGGAGAACTTGGTTTCCACCAACGGCCAGGTCGCCCACGTTGGGGATTCCAACCACCAAGTCTCCCGACTTCCGCTGCCTTTCCGCGGCCTCTCTGCGGCCAGTCGCTTCCCTCGGTCACTCCCGCTACATAATCGCTCAGCGGGAGCGACATCCAACTCAAACGCCTGGGTGTAGGCCCAACACCCCAGGCCCTCGCAGCTGCCCGTGAGCACTCGTTCATTCATTCGCTCGCTCGCTCGTTCTCTCTCTTTCACCGACCTGCCTCCTCATCTGCTCCCGGTAACCTCTGTCCTCTTTCCTTTCCTTTTTCTCTCTGATCGTTTCTTTTTCCTTTTTTTCCTTTTTCTTTTCATCCCCCCCACAACCGACTCGCGCTTTTTAAAATGACGCGGGCCACAGCAGCTGCAGCATTAGCCATGGGACAATCACGAATGTGGGCAGTTCCTCACCTGTGCACTCGGTGAGAAACGCCCACACCCTACGGATCGTCCCACGGCTCGCTATGGCCCAACGACTCCTCGCTAAGCCGCGAGCGCGTTGATTTATTTAAAATGAATGGTCTTTGCTCAACGAGCTGTGGACCTATAACACCACAAGGGCCTACTGAAGAGAACTACCTTTAGGGCCTGATGCTGCCACCAGCATCCTTCAGGCTGGGGATGGTGTATGTTTGATAATGTGCAGTGTTCAAATAAGAAATTTAGGGTTGTAGCAGTCCGGTGCTGTTAAGACTCAAACTGTTGAAAATACGGTGATTTATTTATTTTATTGGTGGGGATTCCAGGGACGCACCCAGCCTTGGCCAGACTTGCACACAATCACAAGAAGAGACAAAAAATCGACCGGTAATAAAACAGCAATTAAAGAATATATTAAAAAATAATAAATGAAAACAATGATCCCAACCCAGTTCCCTCTTACAGTAATGTACAATAAACATGAATTTGACAATAACAAACCACTACCAAAAATCAGACACTATGAAGTCCATGAGAATGGCAACTGATGAAATGAAATGATGGTAGATAGTAGAGTGACCAGCACGCTGTATAGGAATGTAAAGGTCAGTCCTACCGGTATTTCCTGATGAGATGATGGTGCATGAATGGGATCAGGAGCGCTTCTTTCTTCGCAAGACGACAATAAATCCTCAGAGATTCCTCATGCAGCCGGAAGACACCAGAACGTCCATACAGTCAAAACAGGAGACGATCTGAGACAAAACAAGAATCGACAGGTATCAAAACGGAAGGCAGACAAGCAATTCTAGACACGAAAAACAAAAGACTTCCTCCCTTTTTGGTAACACTAGCCCCCTTTTAAATGTTGCACCAGCCTCATTGTACCCAAAAGCCCCTGCACCCCCAGCAGATGACCAATCAGAGCCACTGCAGGGACTGCTGGGAGTTGAAGTTTCAAGCACCACTGCAGGTTGATGGCCAACATTCCATTCCATGTGACTTCTGGAAAACTCTACCTGAGATGCTTTTCCTATTTGCCACTTTCCCATAAGTTGTGACTGGTGAAGCACCCAAGCACTCAATCTTAACCAGTGTAGCTTGTGACTCCTTCAGAGTTTTCATGGGTCTCTTGGTGGTGTCGGTCATCAGCCCTCTACTTGAATGATCACTCAGTTTTTATGGATGGTCTGCTCTTGACAGATTTACAGCTGTGCCGTGCTCTTTCCATTTCTAAATAACTGATTTAGCTGGACTCCAAGGGATAATCGATGACTTGGATATTTTCTTGTCTCAAACACTGACTTGTGTCTTTCAATCACCATTGCATGGTGGTCCTTGGAGTGTTCTTTTTGTCTTCATTGTGTATGTTAGTTCACCATATCAACTCACCACTAGCGGGATGTTCTAGATAAGAGGCATTTAGACTAAACTTCCAAAACAAGTTGGCTGCACCAGTGATGATTTAGGTGTGTCATATTAACATTTAAGCAGTTAATTAGTTTGTTTTTTGTATTTGTACGGAATTTAAACTATAATACCAATCTTCACCCTAGCCAGTTACGAAAGACACATTGGCACATGAACAGTATTTCCTTATTGACACTATACATTAAAGATATACTTGGTTTGTTGTGTGCTTTGCCTTTGTCTATAGGTTTAATTTTACTCTTTTGTAATTTTTCTGTACTTTACAGTTTCCTGGGTCACATGTCAGGGTGTTCCATATTTATTCAGCAGAGAATATTCTAGAACTGGAATGAGATCAGTTATTTTGTGCTTTGTCCTTGTAATTAGTTTAGACCATTTTGCAGAAATGCATGTTATCCCTCTATAAAATCCAACATCTGTCTGTCTGTCTGCTTGTCTGTCTGTCTGCCTGCCTGACTGCCTGTCTGTCTGCCTACCTGCTTGTCTTTCTGTCTGTCTGTCTGCCTGTCTGTCTGTCTGTCTGTCTGTCCTATTTTCAAGAGAGAACTATTTAAAGGATTTAGATCGGCTTTTTTTCTATAATTTGCTTGAATGTTCCGGTTAATTTTGCGACTTCTCTCATTGTACTAAGCATCATAGTTTGCTTTCAGGAACGATATATTCTTGCTAAACCGAGACAGAGGTTGCGGGCCGAGGGGAGGAGGAAGTGTGACACCAGGAATGGGGATCCAGGCGGGGCCCTCCTCGTCACGTGCCAGCCTCCATTCAAGTCGGTCTACCTCTGTATTTTGGAGCGTACCTTTCCTCCGCTTAGTTAGCAATGCTTGTTTGTTTATTGATTTTTAAAGTTTGCCCTGTTTCACTCAGTACTCGGTGGACATCTAATATTACAATAAAATATGAAGTTTTGCAGGAGGCTGAGTACTTTTTTAAGCACCATATGCAGTATCTTTAGGATGTGACATGAAAATGTCAGAATCAGGGAGAGCGTGTGACATCCACAATGACATTCATTGGAGCTGTGGGGCAGCAGGCTACATAATAAAATCCCTGCATAAAATGACAACTGTCACCATTTGAAGTTCTACAGGCCAGGGGCGTCATGTATAACGCGATGCGTAGAACTCGCACTATAACATGGCGTAAGCACAAAAGCCGAAATGTGCTTATGCACAGAAAAATCCAGATGCAGGAATCTGTGCGTACTTCAACTTCCACGTTCTTCTGCTAAATAAATCCTGATCAGCGTGAAAAGTAACACTCGTGCACGCGCTTTATGTAACGCCTCAACTCCTCCCAGAATTACGCCTCTTTGAATATGCAAATGAATATAAATCGCCTTTAAACTCAGCCTTCTGTGAAAAGACAATAGAAAAAGCACGGGGGGAAATATAAGAATTTCAGCGAATACCAAGTGGAGGCAAAGGAAAAACATGCTATTTGTTCAAATAAACCGTGGTATAATCAACAAAAGGATTTTGATCAAGTGACATAGAAACTTGAAAGCTCACGTTCATAAAATCGCACAGTGCCGGAAATAAATAAGAAGTCACATATCAAAGTCGTCGTGAAAAGGTGAGTTGTAGCCCACTGTCTGAGTGTCATAAAAAAGCTTATTAGAGTACAGAGAAAAAAAAGGCACACAGTGGGGAAAAAGCACAAAATGTCAACTTCAATCTCGACATTTCCACTTTAATCACGTAGTTTATTTTGTCATTAAAGTAGAACATCATAAACTTCATCTTGAAGTCATTTAATTAACCAGTTTCTCAAATCACATCGTAATTAAAGTAGCACGTTAAATGCTTTGTTTTGTATTTGATCTTCTATGTGCTCTGTGCGTGTGAATCACTACTTGCTTCTTAAACCGGCTCTCTTCCTCCAACTGGACACAGAAACCATTACATTTGTGATATTACAGCTCTCTGAATAAGTAAAATACTGAGATTTATACGTGATACCATTTTTATGATGATAGGAGTTAAAGCACTTTATTAAACATGGGTTTAACGGCGCAGTGAATGTGTGCGACCTTCAATGAAATTATTTATTGCAGCAGTACTCAGGGCGGCTCTAGGCTTGTGGTGGCACTGGGCAGAGGAAGAATCGGTGGCTCCTTCGCCCGCCAATGTCAGTAAGGTAGCTTATGCACGGTGGATGGCCACGTCCATTGCAGACACTGCATAGCCGCCTCATGCTCATGACACAAGCATTTAACTTTTGCCGAAATTTGTTGCTGCGTTGTTATTTTCTCTTTCTGTGTTATATTCAATATTTATTGGCGTAGCCGCCACTGCAGTCCTTGCTTTTCTTTCCCCAAATACCCAATCGCCACACAATCAGCTCTATAATAGAAGTTAAGCCATCTGTAAGCTTAGAGCGCTGATTCTTCAAAACGTTTAAGGAACATTGAAATATCTTCGTAGTACATGTTTAATTATTCTATCCTTCACGACACTCCCAGTGAAGAATATAGATTATTTAAATGAAGTTAAAGTTTTATCTGTATAATATAATAAACATATTTTGCTGCATTTCACCTTAAAAATGATATCGTCATCATATGTAAATACGCGCTTTATAAAGTGGCACAGGTTGTGCGATATTATAATTGTAGTGCAAGTTTACAGTGGGGTGATTGTTCTTATAAGTACAAACAGTTCTACAAGGAGCAATTGATTGAGTGCGTTTAAAGTTCTTGGAATGAAACTGTTTCTGAACCGCGAGGTCCGTACAGGAAAGGCTTTAAAACATTTTGCAGTGGCTGAGACAGCGTGTCCTTGAAGCTGTATACCAATAATTCTCTTTCCGATCAGCTGCTGCTGTGATTCACACTCAGATACAGTGATATAAATACTCCGAGTGGTGCAGTGATTGTAATATGGAAAAAGATGATCCGCTGTGGCAACTTCTAACGGGAGGAGCTGAAAGAAGAAGAAGAAGGTGCAATGAGTAACAACACTAAAGCAGTTATGGTATTTGGAATACTATGGCTGTTCCCTCTACCATTATATTGTTACAAGTTAATTACAATCAGATGCATTACACTAATAAACAATATGCGGTTAGTTTCAGTGTATTTATAAAGCCGCGTCAGGAAAATACGGTGTAACTACACAGGAACAGTACCATTGCTTTGACGTTGGATGCCACCAGTCTGCAAAACCGAGCGGAGAACTTGCGTACGACAAGGCATGAGGTACCGTGGAAAAGTGCGTGGCTTTACGCCAAGTGTAGGTTTTATACATCGCGATTTGAACGTGGAAAAGTTCTTAAGCAACATTTTTGTGCGTATGCACCATTTATACATGACGCCCCAGGTCAAGTCCCCCTTGGGCACCACATCTGTGTGTGTTTTCTCCATGTCCCCTGGTTTCCTCCCACATCTTGAAGACGTATTTGTTAGTCTTTTTCAGACTATAAATTTGTTTCATGTGGAAGACAGTAGCTGGCATGTTGTCCAATGTGGTTGGAATAAACTATGATACCCTGGGTGTCCTATAATAAAAAAAGAAAGTTCTGGAAATGGAGGTCAGGAAATAAAATTACCCTGTCCAGTGCTCCTGGGATAGACTCTGAGTTGCATTATACTGGTCTAAGAATAATACAGTATATTGATCACAGTCCCATTCCTTGTAAAAGGATTTGTTTCTGATTTCATTAACATCCAAGAGACCAAGTAAAAACTTAATAAATGGGCTTGTAATGTTTCATTTACAAACAATACAGCATTGAACACCTCTAAACAGCAAAGTAATAATTTTATACATCTCAGTAGATGTGATGGGTGATGTGTGGAAGAGAAACAAACCACAAAACCAAGGAATAATTTGAAAATGTATATATGTATTGTAATTCCTGTTGGCCTTTTACTTTTCAAACACCAAAAAGGAATTCCCATAGGAAAAGGTTACCCATAGGAATGACAAATCCAAAAAGAGAGCTACTTAATATCTGTTTGGCTTCTCATAGACAATGATGAAATCAGAAAGAAATAAAACGGAGACATTTGCTTTTGTCTCCTGCATCTCAGATTTTTCTCCTCAGAAAAAAAAAACCCCGGTGTCATAAACAAGGAATCTCCTCTTGAGAAGGAGCCGAAATCTCAGCAACGTCACAAAATGGGCTACTATTTTCAAAGTTGTGTCTTTTTGCAGTTTCAAAATATTTGCATTGTGTGCTCAGTAATATATAGTGAAATTTCTGGACAGTTCTTCGTGGTAATAAAACACTTTACTGTGATTATAAAACTAGTTCTTGCTTCTGAATAATACTATTAATTGCTGTAATTTATATTGCTGTGCTCCAATTATATCATACAAAATTCTGCAAGAAAAGACAGGCAGTGTAACGTAGCGGTTAAGAGTTTAGACATCAGACTCTGAGGTTCTGAGTTCAAATCCCACTACTGACACCATATGACCATGAGAAAGTCATTTCGCCTGCCTGTGCTCCAGATGTAAAGAAGTCAAAAGAAATGGAACCAATCATAGCTGAAATATTGGACGTCAAATACTGCTGAAAGGTTGATCTTTGATGGCTCATGAGACTTAAAAGAGATTCTCATTTATGTTTCATTTAAAAATCAACTCACAGATGTTTCTCCTAACATTCCTTAGGAGAATTAGCTTTATAGAAAAAGGAGCTACAACTGTGGTAAAAGGAGGGAAAACTGTGAATCTTGTTTGAAAAGCATATTTTATTTTGTGAAATCTCCTTCTAGTGTTATTGTAATCTCTTTCAAGACTTCAAATTGTTCACTTATTGTTGTACTGATGCCCTTATCCAAGCTGATTTACATCTGAGTTATGATTGATTACATTTCTTTTGTTTTTCCATTTGCAGCACAGGAAGTTGAACTGACATGCTCATAGTTACATGGTGTCAGAAGTGGGATTTAAACACATATTCTCAGGGCTTGAAGTCCAAAGTCTTAACGACTATGTCATATAGCCTGTCTTATCTTCCAGAATGACTATCTCTATGTATAATCTGCATTTGGATCTTGATCTTTGTTTGTCCGCTAATGAATTAGAAGAAGAAGCACTAGATGGCAGTAAAGAGACAGCTAAAACAAAGGCATTGCATTAAGAATCTCCTCCAGGCTTATACTACTGAAGACTGTAGTACTCCAGTCACACCTCAAAAAACAAACATTCAAACTAAACAAATTGCTGTGCTTTAAATTAACTAAAGAGATCTTCATTTAGATCTTGATCTTTGTTTGTCCGCAAATTCCACGCATGCGTAGACCACCTTCTAGTTTAGTATGTTGTTGTTACTCACAGATGTCAACAATGTACTGGAATAACGAAAGGGGTGGTGGACAGTGTTACGCTGGTTAGCTCCTGAGGCCTGGTTAGAGAATGAGATTGCCGAAGATAAAAGGTACGTGCCTACGTAACCTATGAGTGAAAGAAAGACAGTGGGTAAAATGAATGACAGCACGTTCCGGAAATTATTATTGTTACGTTGTAGCCGGTGAGTGCTGCGTGTCTCACAGTTGTACCGTGGCTTGCTCATATGTCAGTGAAGTGATCCCTATTTATGCTTTAAAGAGCCTAGATATCTATGTGTCCCCCTTTTATAACCATTGCTCCGTGTATATTGCCTTACTCTTTGGATTGCCACAAAGCAACCTGCGAGATTGGAGAAAGATTGACAAGAGATCTTGAGAGGAAACAACAGCGTCGTTAAAACGAGACGGATTGTGAATGGACAGAAGCAGAAATGCTCCTACACCACCACATAATTACTATTCGGACAGTGATTCCGAGTAGGCCGTTCCTATCGAATCAATGTCCAAGGGTTTTCTTTTGTAATTTTGTTTCCCTTATAAAAAATCATAATGCTGTGCGACGAAGGGCCCAGTTCACGACTGGCAGCCGCGTTTAAACAGGGAGCCCTTCACAGACAACTTTAACACGCGGAACGTAGTTGGGCATACATGGCTAGTGCAATATAAATTAGTGCAACTAATAGTGTTATTCAGAAGCAAGGAGTTAAATATTAAAATTGTAATAAAGTGCTTTATTACCAAAACAACTGTCCATACATTTCACCATTTATTACTGAGCACATAATGCAGACACTTTTGAATTGCAAAATAGAATATCAAGAAACGTCATGGAAAATTTGCGCCCCTTGTGTGACTTTGCTGAGATCTTTGCTGAAACTCAAGAGCAGACTCTTGTCAGATTGCTCTGCTATTTTTTACAAGAGACAATACCCCCATTTTATTTCTTTTTGATCTCATTGTTGTTTACGAGAAACCAGCAAAATGTTAAGGAAATCTTTTTTTTGATTTTTCATTCTCATGGGTTGCTTTGAAAGTGCCCTCCGAAATGTGTAAATTTGAAAATAAAGGGTCTTGGGCAGCCATATGGGTGATGAAATCTCTAATGTACAATTGTCATGTAATCAGGTGCCGTCCTCAGTTTTGTTCCCTGTGTTCTTTTTCTTATTCCGATTCCCTAACTTCTCTGCATCAGTCGACTGCTCCTTGAAATACTGAAATATTTTGCTGTATTTACTTTGACAAGACTTCCAGTCCATTTTTTCCAAGGCTTTGGCAACCATGCACTTGCTTGTAGCCTTCAGAAGTAGCGGTACTTCATGGTCTGTCCAGAAAAAGAAGTCCATCTTTTTCTTTTCAGCACTTTGATTTTCTTCGATTTTGTTCTGTAGACAAATATGGCTATTGGCTGACAAAACATTCATGACTAAAAGGAATGATTTAAAAATGTTTAACAATGTGGATCTTTGGGTGAAAACATAAACCATAATGGAAGAATGAGGCCAAAAATGGTGGCCAAAGAAGATAAGGTATTAGAAGATATGAAAAAATAGTGTTTTTTTTGTCCTGAGTGATGCTCAGGAGGACCATGAAGAATACTGGTAAGCCTGGTTAATATGGCCATTAAACAAATGATGATGATAATGATGATGACTGCAAGAGTGAAGTCAAAGTTTTATCTGGACATGAGATACAATAAATTTAAACATAAACAGCCAGTTTTTATTCCCTGATATAACTCGCAGAATACTTAAGGGTTCATTCAGTGTAAGCTTCCAGTAATTCTTGCAAATTAGTTAGTACTGATAAAGAGTAAACAAAATAAGATACAGTAGATTAATCATTAAGGACATTAGGTCTCGGACTGTTCTTATTAATAAAGTTATGCCTCCTTTTTAAACATTTTCTTTTGTTATTCTAAATAGCTGTAAATAAGGACTGTATTTAATAAAACATGACCTACTGTATTATGTACATCCTAGCAGAAATCTTAATATAAGTTTGCGTCCTACTTAGACATGTGGTTTTCTGATTCAGTCACAATAAGACAGCAATGGAGCACAATAAAACACAGAGAAAATACGCTTGTGATCAGATCAGCCAGACCACATTCAGTGCTGGTCCGAGGTGTCACCTGTCACATACAACAGCCAGGTAAACATGGAGGAATATTTAGAACAAAATGTAATAAATAAATAAATAGATAAATACAATAAATGTATTGTGAAATGTGACAATAAATCTACTCTCTATATATAAAATCCCAAGCCTAAAAGTGCAACGATTTTGTGCAACAATTTTATGTGACGTTTTTATGTCGTTTTTGTCACGCTTTAAAGCTGGCTTATTTTAAAACATATATATGTTTGGTATCATTCTTTTCAGAATTTATCGAACTTTAATGTGCTGTTATTAGATTTTCAGATTCTTATTCCAAATTATACACTAAAAAATATCAAGAACTCACATCCCACGAGATGCGACTCTGTGCCAAGAGATTTAACCACGCCCGGGGTCAGAAATAAAAGACAAAGAGTAGGTCAGCTGCTGTGCAGGCTTTTAAAGGTTTGAAGTGCCATGCGAGATGCCGATCATGCGGCACGGCAGCAGCAACAAGCCAGCAGCTGATCGAGCAAAGAGGAAGAAAAAATAACTGTATTTGTTTCCCATTGTATCGCCGTTTAAGAGGGGGTTTCGGAGGAGCGACCATGTCTTCTAGAGGTGCATTCAGCCTCCCTCTTCACAACACGAGCGGCAGAGACGTGAAGTGGCTGGTGTATAGTGCAGGCCGGAGGGGTTGGTGAGCGAAGCGAGCAGGGGGAACACTCTACTATTAAATAAATAAATAAATTAATTAATTAATAAATAAATAAATAAAAACACAATACTCTCAAACCCCCTCCTGACCCTGCTCAGGGTAAAGTAAGTTTGGAATATGGATGGATGGATGATATGTAATCATAAACAATTAAATATGCCCTGAAATAAATTTTTGTTGCTTTTTTCTTTATATATTTATTCAATTATTTTCTGATTTATTTATTTCAGTGATACCACACGCAGTATGAAATACTCCTTGAAATGAAAACTGTCCTTTTCACCCATCTACATTTGAGAGGGTGGGTTCTAGCGAGTTCTGTGCTGTGGCTGGTGTTTCATCATTTTGCATCTACATAAATCTCAGGCTTTCAAATGTTATGTAAAAACAGATACCACATATCAGATTAGGACTCCTGACAAGAAAATGAATTCAGGGTCTCTGAAATGAAAGCAGCTGCTTCGCTCAGTACTCCTAGCTAATGTCTTGATATCCTGCACAGACACCGACATGATTATAACTTTAATCATATGCTCAGCTGATAATTCACCAATCAAAACCCAGTACTCGCTAGAGCCCACCCTCTCAACTATGACGGGTGAAGATGACAGTTTTCAATTCAAGTCTAATCTCATGTTGCCTGTGGTGTCACCAAAATAAATGCATGAAGAAATAATTAAATAAATATGTAAAGAAATTAGCAACAAAATCATACAAACAAAAACTATTTAATGATTAGCAAAAAAGGTTCCTTCAAAAGAAATACAACAAAAAAAAAAAATGGATGTGCCACTCGTCCTTCAATAGCTTGGCTTCCTATTGTTGTTCAGGTAGGTTTGCTCTCTATGGGATCAGGACCCAAACTAAACAGTAATTCCTTAGTTAATATGGGGGCTGGGGTGAGAGGGGCATATCTTCCATTTGAGGGACAAAAGTGACATCATTGTTTGCCCGCACAGTCTTCCTTCATGTTATGAGAAAAAATAAAGACGTAATTGGCAAGTTTCACCATCATCATCCTGTGCTACCTGCCCAAGCCAAGAAGCTGCTCCCATAGCACAGTACATAAAGTCAGCCAGATACAAGTCAGAAGCTTCAGTTAATGTTTACATCAAACACCAGAATGGGGATGCCAGTGATTTCAACCGTGGCATGATTGTTGGTGCCCGACAGGCCAGTCTGAGTATTTCTGAAACTGCTGATCTCCTGGGATTTTCATGCACAACAGTCTCTTAGTGTTTATTCAGAAAGGTGTGAAAAACAAAAAACATCCAGCGAGTGGCATTTCTGCAGCTGGAAAGGCTTTGCTGATGAGAGACGTCAGAAGAGACTGGTTTAAGCTGGCAGAAAGGCTATGGTAACTCAGATAACCTTATGTGTGGTAAGCAGAAAGCATCCCAGAATGCACAACACATCAAACCTTGAGGTGGATAGGCTACAACAGCAGAAGACCATGTTGAGTTCCACTCCTATTAGCCAAGAACAAAAACTGCTGCTGCAGTAAGCACAGACTCTCTAAAACTGGACAGCTGAAGACCGGAAAACTTTAGCCTGGTCTGATGAATCTTGATTTCTGATGAGGTACACAGATAGAAGAATCAGAATTTGGTACCCAATTCTGCCTTGTGCCAGCAGTCCAGTACAATGGTTGTGGTGCCATAATGGTGTGAGGAATGTTTTCTTAGCACACTTTGGGCCTGTTAATCCAATCAATAACTGCCTGAATCCCACCACCTACAGCATTTGAGCATTGGTTTTGACCATGTGCTTCCCTTCAGTGCCACAGTTTACCCATCTTGTAACGGCTATTTCAACATGATAAAGCACCATATCACAAGATAAAAGTCATCACAAACTGGTTTCATTATCATGACAATGAGTTGAGTGTTCTTCAGTGGCCATTCCAGTCACCAGATCTGAATCCAATAGAATACCTTGGGGATGTGGTGGAAAGGGAGATTCACAGCATGAATGTGCAGCAAAAGGAGGCCCTAACTAGTATATTAGTATAGTAGTGCTAATAATTTGCTCAATGAGTGTGTAGATAGATAGATAGATAGATAGATAGATAGATAGATAGATAGATAGATAGATAGATAGATAGATAGATAGAGTGAATGAAAGACAAGTACTCAAATGAAGACTCGGAGTCCCAGAGGATGTCCAGGTTAATCAAGTCAAGTCAAGTTGGGGAGCATGCACTGGTACAGTGCATTGCTGAACCCACAACATGGCAAAACAATTCGGGATCCCGGTTGGCAACCCCCTAGGCAGACACGTGGTCCAGTCCTTCCTTACGGAAATGACCCTCCATCTGCCGCAGCCAGGTGTTACGTGGGTGACCCCTTGGCCTGGTCCAGCCACTTGGGTCCCCAACAATGAGGATCTTATGAACCGGATCACCCTCGGGGAAACGCACCACATGGCCGTAGTGCCGTAACTGATGCTCCCTCACAATGCAGGTAATGCGCCTCATTTGGGGCTCCATGAGCAACCACTCATTCGACACAAAGTCAAACCAACGGTACCCAAGGATTTTCCGGAGAGACACAGTACCAAAGGAGTACAGTCTTCGTCTCAGGTGTCTGGATAGTGTCCGTGTCTCACAACCATATACCAAGACAGGAAGCACCAGGTTAATGACAGGAAAAAAATAACAAATTACAGAAAACGGAGACGATTGCCAGTGAACTGTTCTGTGCACCAATCCTCTGATCATGGAGCTTTGTTTTCCTTAGAAACTTTTCCAAGAATGGACGCTGACATCCAGTGCGCAGGCATCCTAAATAGTTCAGGAGATGAAGGGAATGGGGATTAAGAGGTTTTGGCCGAAGTGAGATTAGGCGTCTCCCAGGGACTCCTCCTTCACTCTGAGCACAGAAACAGATGACAGGTTAGTGACTGTGTAACATCTTTATTCAGCCTTCTGTGTTTCTGTTCATCCGACCCCTTGACACATTTTTCATGCTACCATGTCTGACAATATATATACTGTACTATATTTGTATTTGTATAATTGATTGTTCAGCAAACTTACAACATGTGGGTAGAAACTGTCCCTGAATCTGCTGATAGGAATGCCAATAGTCCTGTGCCCTCATGATTCCCAGGGAGGGTATCATACTGAAAGAAACAGCCACATGGGTCAGCAAGATATGTGTATTTTATTTTTCTTCACTTTTGAACTTTATTTAAACACATAACGTCAGACATTTTAACCTGTTTTTCATGAAAAGACACATAGGAAACACGCCTGTGTTGGTCAGCACCTGTGCATATGCTCAAGTGAAAACTGCCCCTATGGCAGAAGCCTTAACCCCTGCACCCCCATGCTGCCCTTAGGCTAAGCTGCGGTCGAACATGTAGATATTGTATTTGACAATACAGAGAACAAACCATGAATACTTACTCCCCTCCCTTCTCAATGTACTCCATAACACAGAAGCAGCACAACTGCCAGCTTTGTATTTATCTCACAATTTCTTTATTTACTTTCTCCAATTTTCCTTCGTTTACATACTCTGGTTCTGAGAGCGTTTTCAATTTCTGTTTGAAGACTCACACTTCATTAACCTTGCCTCCATACCTCACTTGTTTATCAAGCATTTTAATAAGGTGTTGTCATTAGAAGTAAATCCCTGCACACAAATCCTGGAGGGCTAATGCTTACATCCTGCCGCCCACGCAAGATAGTTGTAAGTTGTGAAATTCTAAAAAGGTCTGTATGCTGGCCCATCAGCAATTTTCCAAATGTTTTGATGCTCATTGCATCTTTCACAGGGGGAAAAGAGCAAATACAAATGCTAGAGACATCATGGATGTCATAGATTGCTTAGTGTACTGCCTCACAGCTTCAGGAGTTTGGTCACTTTCTGTAAGGAGTTTGCATGTTCTCCCTGTGTCTGCATACTCCAACTTTCTCACCATATCAACCCTTGGTAGCTAACATTTGCTGCAATAAATGAGTCTGACCAAATGTTGGACTCCCTTAAAGGCTAACTCTTGTATTCCTATGTCAGAGGATGTTGCTTCGATATTCTCTAGCAGCTGCCAGCTTCCCAGTTTTACTGTTTTATGATCAATCTGATGTGCAGCCCCTAGTGGTTATTGTGGGGATAACAGACATGCAATTGATTGACATGAAATAATAATTTTCATATCCATAATAATCCTGATCCTCATAATTTTCACAGCTGATCTTGCATGATAATTGTTCTACAAATTGTGCAAGTTCAGGTTCAAGTGTATCATCATGTCTGCACAGAACAATGCAATTCTTATTGCATGTCTCCTAAAGGGTAGTAAGAGCAGTGTGATATAAATATGAGCTAATAAATTCAACAACACACGTTAACATATTGTACAGTACAACTGATATACATATTGAGTGTGCTCATGTACTGTAGTTGTCAGTATAAACTTGAACTTGATACAAGGTTAAAAGCTGTCTTTGAATCTAGTGGTGTGAGATCCAGGATAGAGGAGGCTGAGGTCTTCCATGATCCTGTTTGCCTTTCTAAGGCGGTGTGTGTTACTTACATCCTGAACAAAAGGAAGTACTCTGCCAGTAATCTTCCATGCCAACTTCATCAACTTCTGTACTGCTTTATCATCCTAAACTGAGCAGATGCCAAACCAAAACATTTTAAGATTAAGTTAGGATGAACTCTACTGTGCACCTACAGAACCTGAAGGCCATCAATGGAGACATCTGGGCTTTCTTCAGACATCAAAGCATTGGTAAGCCATTTTGATGATAGCTGGTGTGTCCACTTCAGCTTGGCATTCATGGTGACTACAAGAAGTTCAAAGCTTTTCCCCATCTTGGCAGCATCCCCTTTGATGTAGATAGTCGTATGATCAGCCTCCCGAAATCTATGATCAGTTTTTCTTGCCTGAAGTGAGAAGTTATAGCTCTGGCACTGCTGTGTTAGAAGGCAAACATCTTGTCTGTGAAGCTCCTAGTCATTGATGGTGATCAGGCCTATGATGGTGGTCTCATCAACAAATTTAAATGTTGACCACACAGTCACAGGCAAACAAGGAGCAGAGAAGCTCAGCACACTACCCTGGCCTTTTCAAGGCTCATCGTGGAGGAAGTGATGCTGCCAGTCTGTATAGTTTGCCAGGTTAGAAGTTCAAAATCCAGTTGTAGATGGTGGTCTAGGATCATAGGGGGTGAGTTGTAATGGTGCTATACTGTTAAATTGTGAGCTTTAGTCTACAATCTGTTCTCAGGCATAGTAGTTTTTATAATCCAAGTGTGCCAGAAATGGTATGAAGTGTAATTCATATGACATCCTCTATAAAAATGGTTATGACAATTAGCAAACAGGAGGTAGTCCACCATTTCATTGTGCAGCTCGTTTTTATTTTGCCAGTGAGTATGGCTGTTGAGATACAAAATTCACATGAGCTTGCTTGACTAACAGCATTTCCCCCTCCGTGAGCCTCTTACTAAGTAGGTCTCCCCGGGAGAAGCAGAACATGTCCTTTAAGCGGAAAGAATGTTCTTTAGTCTGAGTAAATGAGAAACTAAGAAAGGACTTGACACAAGTATAAGGAGCGAGTTGAGAGGGTGGTGTGCCCGCCATGATAGAATACAGCAAGAAAGCTTTTCGCGATGGTACTTTTTCATGAACAACATATTCATGCACATGTACAGAATGTTACGCAACTCTTTCAAATATATCATTCAGAGCATGCAGGAGGATCGGTGTGGACTTTTAGGAAGCAAGGATTCACATCCCATTGTGGCCACATGGGGCATCATTGAGCTGCTCCAGGTCTCCTCCGACTACTTTGCATTGTGCATATAGAAGACTTGGAGATGCTGAGTGCTTTGAAAGGCACTATAGAAGTAAAAGATTCTGATTCACATGGTGCCAACTGACACTGATGGTTAGATGAGGCAGACTTAAAGGTCAGTGTTTAATAAAGCTTTTTCCTTATATATATTATTTGCGATTTACCAGTAACTGATGCTGTAACTAATTATCCAACCAAATCTTCATACTCTTCTCAAAACTTTTATTTAGTGCTTTATTGGAACCCAAAATTTGTCCTTGAAATTTTTAATCTCCCATACCTTCCTCTGCGTACTCCAACTTTCTCACCATATCAACACTTGGTAGCTAACATAGGCTACAATAGATGAGTCTAACCAAATGTTGGACCCCCTGACAAGCTAACTCATGTATTTATATGACAGAGGATGTTGCTTAAGTATTTTTAGCATCTACAAGCTTAAGTTAGAGAATGAAACTACCCAGCGTTTATTTATTTATTTATTTTTTTAAATGGACGCTCACTGAGTGTGCCATTGTGCTCCACCATTATGTAATGCTATGCTGGACAGTTCAAACGTATACTGTCATTGACTAGCAAGTCTAAACTGCTTTGGTGTGGCTGTGTGTGGGTGGTGGTACCATCTGATGGACTGGCTTCCCTCTCTTAGTTATAGAATTGTGCCTCATGTGGCATAGTACAGTGCCCTCCGTGATGCTTGGGGCAAAGACATTTTCCTTGATTTCTCCCTCTGCACATTAAAGTGCACATTGCAGACTTTCATTTAAGGGGATATGCAGACATTCTGATCACACTGTGTAGAAACACTTTTTCTACATGGCCCCCAATTCAGGGCCCCATAATGTTTGGGACAGAGCAATGGCAGGCTTATTAAAGCTGTCATATTTAGCTCTTTGTTGTGATTGAAGTCTGTGATTCATACAGTGGACATCAGCAGGTGTTGAGGATCTTCTCTGGTGACGCTCTGCCAAGCCCCTAATGCAGCCATCTTCAGCTACTGCTTGTTTTGTCCCCTTAAGTTTTCTCTTCAGCATATGGAAGGCCTGCTCAGTTGGACTTAAATTGGTTGACTGGCTTGGCCGTTCAAGGATTTCTCATATTTTAGCTAAGGATAACTCCTGTGTTACGTGAGAAGTATGTTTGGCTCTTTACCTTGTTATACAATGAAGTGCCACCCAAAGAGCTTAGAAACATTTACTGGAACTTGAGCTCAGAATGCACTGTGCGACTGCCATCAGCAGTTCCATCATCAGTGACCAGGACCTACAGTATGGCAGCCATTCCTGCCCAAGCCATAACAGCCCCACCACCATTTTTAACAGATTAGGTGGTCTGCTTTGGATCTTGGGCAGTTCTTCTTCATCTCCACACTCTTGTCATCACTCTGATTCAGGTTAATCTTGGTCTCCTCTGCCCTCGAGAACTTTTTCCAGAGTTCTGCAGACTCTTTCAAGTTCTTCTTCACAAACTGTAATCTGGCCATCCTGTTTGCATCTTGCAGTGTGGCCCCTGTATTTCTGTTCATGACGTCTTCTGCTGATTGTTGCCTCTGACACGTCCACATCGGCCCCCTGAAGACAGTCTCTGATCTGTTGCACAGGTGTTGGGACATTATCTTTACCACAATGAGGATTTTTCTGTCATCAGCAGTGGGCGTCTTCCTTGGCCTTTGTGATTATTGTGCTCACCCAGTTCGTTCTTTCCTCTTGCTGATATTCCAGACAGTTGATTTAGGTCACCCTAAGGTGTTACTGATGTGTCTAATGGTTTTATTCTTCTTTTCTTTCTTGTAGTCTGATGACCAGAACTGCACATAGTACTCCAGATGTGGTCTTACTAGAGCATTATTTATATTCTGAGCATAACATCCCTTGAGTCATATTCAGCAGTTATTATAATATAACCTTACATTTTATTTGCCTTTTTAATCGCTTCTGTCCATTGCTTAATCAATGAACATGTTGGGTCAACACAAACCCCTAAATCCTTTCCAGAGGTTGCTTCCGTTATGACAGTGTCTTCCATCTTGTATTTATAATTGATTTTCCTTTTCCCCACTGTGTAGTACTTTGCACTTTTCTACATTAAACTGTATTTTCGAAGCGTTCACCCAGTTCTAAATGTAACCCTGAATTAGATCAAGCAGGTGTAATGAGAATGTTATATTTTAAATTTTTACTTGCTTATATTTTTTTCTGGTTACTAATTTTCATATTAGCTTATTGTGTAGAGATGCCATTATGTAAGTCTACAATACATGTGATATATTGGTTTATTTACAAATTGTCATTGTTAGACCTATCCGTTAAAGTAGACTGACAGTTGACTGTGTAATGGTATGTGAAGCTACCTTGAAGATTCTGGAACTTTTCCATTGATGTAAAGGGGGAGAGGAGGGGAAGTACCAGTCTGCCGAAAGTCCACAATCATTCCCTTACTTTTTTTGACATTGATGCTGAGGTTGTTACTCCAAGCCTCCAGTTTAGCCCCTTCCATCATGCATGCTGACTCATCATTATGAGTGACAAGTCCTACCACTGCTGTGTCATCTGCAAATTTCACTATGTGATGTCATGCGGACTAAAGTCAAGAGGACACAGCGAGGTGTGAAACTTCCTGACAGAAGCCTGTTCTCACTCCCAAGTGAAGAAGTCCATCAAAAGTATAAGCAAGAGTGGCATGATCCTATACTCAGTTCTCCCATTAGCCCTTCAACAAATTGGGGTGGGGGTCTTAAATCACATATTAATCTGATTACTAGGACAGCATTTTGAAACTTAAGAAATATAGCATAACATTGCAAGATGCTGGGAAATTGTTTCATGCTTTTGTTTTTAGTTGACTAGATTACTGTAAGGCTGGGTTTATCCTGGTATGCAAGCGTTTTACTGTTTATGCTTGCGTGCGTACTTTACGTAAATCTGTAGGAATCCACCAGGTGGCAGTGCAAGATATTATCACGGTGAGAACAGGTTCGGCTTCGCTGTGTTGTGAATTGCCTGGAACATCCATTAAATTCCGAGGACACTTTACAGCAATATTTCTGAAATGCATCCATCAATCCAGGGATGTGCCCATTCCAGCAAGTATTGTGCACGAGGCAGAAACAATCCCTAGATGAGGCATCAGCTCATCGCAAGGTGAATACAAGCACTCATATACACTAGTGTCGTTATACTGTAGTGTCACCATAATCTGCATATCTTTGGAAGGAAACCGGAGCCCACTGTGGAAACCCAGCAGGAAAACATGCAAACCCCAAGCAGGGAACACCAGCGACGTGACTCCCTGCAAGACAGCAGCATTACCGCTGCATCACCGTGTCACCCCTAGTGCGTAATTATTAACAGTGTTCATTATTTAAATGAAATTAACAATTTATCTGTAAAATGTAACATACATACTTTAATACATTTCATCTTGAAAGTGATATCAAGTATAAATCTAAAGATTCTAAATGTTCAGAGAGTTAGAAAATCATACATTTAATTTGTTCTGTGTGGTGATCTATTGCTGTTTGCCGCTGCTGTCAGTTCAGGTGGAAGCCCCAGAAAAAAAAGATGGCACAAAAGATGGCATGTGAGACTTTTAAAATGTATCGTGTCATTACGATCGGGAATATGAGACACTTGAATATAAGAGCACCAGGAATTTGTATGTCGGCATTTTGCTTCACCACATCAAACCATTCATCAAACATCGAAGCGCTCACATCGATCCCCGTAGGATCCGCAGAGAGACTTTCTGTCACATGTAGATAGTAAACAGAGACTCTGACGTCACATTCCGACTTTTATCACACTGTGCCCACTGACTTTTTGCTGGTACTGCAACTCGTGCACGCGTCACATTAATTTCTGAGGACCTGCTCAGAGGACACATCAAATGAACGCTGGGAACGCGTGGCAGCAATGATGATACGCGTTCTGAGTGTGAAGTATAAATGAGGCCCTAACACACTCTCTCAGGACCACCCAAAAAAGACATCAATTGATTGGAACAAGTGAAGAATACAGCTGCTAGAATTTTAATTAGGAAAAGAAAATCTGAGCACATCTCTCCAGTTTTGATGTCACTACATTGGTTACCTGTGTCATTTAGACGACTTTAAAATACTGCTTATGGTTTACAAAGCTTTAAATAATCTCACTCCATCCTATATTTTGGAATGCCTTTCACCTTACACTCCTAATCGTAACCTTAGATCTTCTGATGAGTGTCTGCTTATAATTCCAAGGGCTAAACTTAAAATACATGGTGAGGCGGCCTTCTGCTGTTATGCACCTAAAATCTGGAAAAGCTTACCGATAGAAATTCACCAGGATAATATGGTGGAGCACTTTAAAAAACTGCTAAAAACTCATTATTTTAGGTCCGTGTACTTTTTGGTATTTGAAATTTCATTTTAGATGCAAAAACAAAAAAACGAAAATGAAAGGAATTTTTAGATTTTGATTTTTGATCAAAGAATAAAATGAAGGAAACTAAGGTATTTTTTAATTGTATGGTAACAAATAGCAGTCATAAACTTTAAATGACACATGCTTTTCTTGATTTATTTGTGATTCAAATAATGAAAGTGTAATAGCTCAAAAACAACAAAACAGACGCATTTCCGTTGTCTGAAACTGGAGGTGCTTCTTCTTCTGCGTGATGTTTGACGACACGTGTGAACAGTCCTCCTCACAACACATCGATCGACGGCCTTGAAGTTACACTGCATGGCATCATCAAGGATGGACCATTATGTTGTTTTTCAGAACAATAAAAAAGTGATGAGGGCATGACTGAAGAAAAACTGAGTCACATCTTTCAGGTAAAAATACAAGCTTTGCAAACTTTGCTTCATTGATGTAGCAGTTCTTTTATTAACGTTATTGTTGCTACTTACTGTGAAATAAATAAAGGGCGTTTTCTCGTTCTCGTTTCTTGCATTTTTCTTTTCTGATGTGCGAAAGAACAAAAGGAAAAAAGTAATTGTTTTGTGTTTTTCATTTTTCCCTTTAAGTTGAAAATCAAATAAGTGTCTCTTTTTCTTTTTTAAATGATATTTTCTAAAACGAAATTTCAAATACCAAAAAGTACACAGACTATTTGAACATGGCTTTCTCATAGCTTCATTTTAGTTTAACCCTGATATTGTGTAAATGCATTTAATTATCATTATCATTCATGGTGGTTCCATAATCCGTACTAACCCCTACTTTCTCTGCTGTTGTTTTTCCAGTTTTCTGTGGTAGCGATCTGCACCACCATCACCTGATCAAAGCACCGTGATGTCCCTACATTGATGGATGGAAGGCCAGAAGTCCACATGACCATCATCATCATGTTCTTTCATGAGAACCCTGAATACAATGAGGACTGATTGAGGTCATTTATGTTAAGTAGAATGCCTAGAGAGGGCTGGGTGGTCTCGTGGCCTCGGAACCCCTGCAGAATTAATTTTTTTCTCCAGCCATCTGGAGTTTTTTTGTTTGGTTTTTCTGTCCTCCCTGGCCATTGGATCTTACTTTTTTTCTGTGTTAAATAGTCAGTCAGTCAGTCATTGTCCAACCCGCTATATCCTAACACAGGCTCACGGGGGTCTGCTGGAGCCAATCCCAGCCAGCACAGGGAGCAAGGCAGGAACAAACCACAGGCAGGGTGCCAGCCCACAGCAGGGCACACACACACACACCAAGCACACACTAAGGACAATTTAGAATCACCAAAGCACCTAATCTGCATGTCTTTGGACTGTGGGAGGAAACCCACGCAGACACGGGGAGAACATGCAAACTCCACGCAGGGAGGACCTGGGAAACTAATCCAAGTCTCCTAACTGGGAGACAGCAGCGCTACCCACTGTGCCACCGTGCTGCCCATGTTAAATAGTATTGCCTAATTTGATTTTTTATATATTTTGTCTTTTTTCTCTTTCTTCATCCTGTAAAGCACTTTGAGCTACATCATTTGTATGAAAATGTGCTCTAGAAATAAATGTTGTTGTTGTAAACATTCAACAAGGAGGAAGGCGAGAGACATCAAAAATAATCCACCAAAACAGGATCCTGATCATGGACCTATAAGCATGGCTGCCCGCAGTCCACTTGCCCTCTGAAGAAAATAATTAGGCAGACTCAGCTGGTTCTCCATCTCTTTGTCTGTATTTCCCCTTCACGTTTCATTGACACTACGTCTTTATAGCCCTGCTTTGACAGGGGAGACATATTTTTCCTAAAAAAAAAAAAAAACTCAGCAGAAGGGAGTACAAGGGCAAGAATTTCCGGGGTCACCACACTGACCTTCTGAACCTTTTCACGCATTTGTCCAGCTGTGTAATGTTCATTTGTAGTCAGCTAATTAAAGCGAAGCAGAAAGGAGGGAACAATCCCCAGCACACCGTCTTAATGTTTTTCAAACTTCACATTTTAACAATGCTTCATTTTGCCTGCCATGTGCATCTGAGACATAAATGGATTTTTTTTTTGAAGGAGCTGACATTCCTAAACACTTTGTCTTGTAATGAAGCAGCAATTAAGAAAACAAAGCTGCAAAAGAGGTGCAGGTGCTAAAGTCAATGGATTCTTATTGATTTATGCGAGCTGGAAGGGCCGACTGTCCTAATCTGCGGTGGCTCAGCGTCTTGCCTGAAGCGGCAGGTTCACAGCCTGTCTCCTCCTGCTGAAAACGCATTATCATCTGAAGGGGAACGGAAGCTGGAGCTGATAAAACAAAGGACTGCATGATCTGACTATGTAAGAAAACAAAAAAAGAATGAAGTGGGGTTCTGTAAGGTTTTTGTAATTAAAACTGATTGCTGAACGTTTAAACATCAAAAGCTATAAACAAACAGCAATTAGTAGCTGTATGCGGTCTTTAAAAAGTGGTGACGATGGTTACAGCTGCAGAAATAACATGCAGTTAACAATTTCATAATGTAAATGCAAGAATAAAAAAAAGCCAGCTGCTTGGGGGGCTTTGATCAAATACAAATTTTGCTGTCAGAATTAAACACTTTTCATAATTAATCACTTACAGTAATAGAATTGGGCGTGAAAGTGAATAGTTGGATAGAAAGATAAATTAAACCGTGTCTCACATCGTATGAACATCTGAAGCCAGTTTTTTCAATTTACATTACCAGTATACACAGCAAAAGGCCTTCATGTTGTTTTCTATGGAGCTTTTTTCATGCAGTATTTGTGTCCAGTGGAGTTGACTGGACATGTCCTTCAAACAGCGAATACAAACACTTCAGAGGACCACTCCACATACTTCAGTGGGCTTGGGGTGTGTGAAGCTGTAATGGTTGCCTCCTGTTTACACATGCAGCGGAATCAGAAAGAAAGAACTCAGACCCTTCCTTCTCTGCGGACCTTCTTGTGTTGCAAATTGGTTTTGAGGGTGGAGCAGTGGGTAGCGCTGCTGCCTCGCAGTTAGGAGACCTGGATTCACTTCCCGGGTCCTCCCTGCATGGAGTTTGCATGTTCTCCCTGTGTCTGCGTGGGCTTCCTCCGGGTATTCCAGTTTCCTCTCACAGTCCGAAGACATGCAGGTTTGGTGCATTGGCGATCCTAAATTGTCCCTAGTGTGTGTGTGCACCCTGCCCGGGGTTTGTTTCCTGCCTTGTGCCCTGTGTTGGCTGGGATTGGCTCCAGCAGACCCCCGTGACCCTGTAATTAGGATATACTGGGTTGGATAATGGATGGATGGATGAAAACATTTGTTGTGCTTGTCCATCAATTTAAACTCAATAACCCCTAATGACAAAGTGAAAATATGTTTTCAGGAAGGTTTCCAAATTTATTAAAAATGCAAAACTGAAATCTCTCCTTTATGTAAGTATTAGATGCTTACTTCAGTACTTTACGGAAAGCCCTTTGGCACCAATTAAATCACTGAGCTTTCTTGGAGAGCTCTACAAGCTTTGCACACTTTGGTTTGGGCAATTTATCCCGTTCTTTCTAGTAGATCCTCTCAAGCTCCATTAGACTGGATGGGAAGTGTCTGTACAAACCATCTTCAGGTCTCACCACATATGATCTATGGGCTTTGGGTGGGACGCTTAGGGACAGTCAGAGACTTGTTGTGAAGACACTCCAGTGTTGTGTTCTCTACATGCTTTGGAAAATAAACTGTCACCCTAATCTGAAGTTGTGTGCACTCTGTTGCAGGATTTCTTCAAGGACCTCACTGTGTTTGGCTGCATTCAGCCTTCCTTCAATTGTGACCAGTCTTCTTGTTCCTGCCACTGAGAAGCACCCCCACTGCCACCACTGTGCTTCATCATGGGGATGATATTAGGCAGGTGATTAGCAGGGCTTGGTCTTCACCAAATATGGTGCTTAGAACTCTGGCCAAAGATTTCAATTTTTGTCTCATCAGACCAGATGATCTTTATTCTCATGCTATCAGAGTCCTTTAAATCCTTTTTTGTGAATTCCATCTACCATAAACGCCTGATTGATGCAGTGCTGCTGAGATGGTCATTTTTCAGATGGGTTCTCTAATTTCAGCAGATGACTTCTCCAACTCTGTCAGAGTGGCCATTGGGATTTTGGTCACCTCTCAGACTGAGGCTCCACTTGATCTGTTAGTTTGTTTGGCCGGAGGGGCAACTCTGGGAAAAGATTCCTGGTGTTTTCAGACTCCTTCTGTGTCACAGTTGTTGAGGCCACTGTGCTCCTAGGAACACTCAAAGCTATCGAAGTGGTTTAATCCCCTTACCCTGATCAATTCCTCACCACAATTTGATCTGAGAGGTCTCCAGAAAGTAACGCAGACTTCAGGGCCTGGTTTTTGTCCAGATATGCAGTGTGATTTGTGGACCTTCTATACGCAGCTACACGTGTGCCTTTGTAAATGATGTCCAATCAATTCAGTGTGCAGCAGGTGGATTCTAATCAAGTTCTAGAAACATCTCAAGGAGAATTAAAGCAAACAGAATTCACCTGACCACAATATGAAGTGCTAAAGCAAAGGGTTTGAATGCTCATACGAATGAGAGAATTCAGTTTTTGATTTGTAATAAATTTGCAGACCTTTCTAAAAATGTACTTCCACTTTGTCATTATGGGTTATTGAGTGTAAATTGGGCCAATTGCTTTCTCCATCACTCCACTAGGTGCCGTTTACATTAATTTTCTTACAGGAACTACAAAACTCTCTTAGTAACATACAAATAATAAAGATTCAATTTATAATTTAACAAACAAAAGGGAAACTGTCAAAAAAATTATCATTTTAACATTTAAATAAGCAAAATTATCTGAGAACAACTTTGTGGAAAAAAAGAAGCAAGAAAGAGAAATGAAATAAATCAGCTGGAATAGTTTATGGGAAAAGAAGTTAAATTATCTTTATAGTTTCAATATTTATGAATAAAACCCAAACAGAAACCAAAGCCCTCTTCTTAAACCAGAAGAATATCAAGTCTAACCAATGATATAGCTAAACTCTTAACATGACCAAAAGTAGCAGCAGAGCTGATTTCTTCCAAAGCAAAAGGATAAACCAGAATAAAAAAAAAAGATAAATGCAAGCCAAAATCAGAAATTAATTCTAAGAATAATGTTTAGAATTAAAAACAAACCTACTCTTAAAGAAAAGGGGGCCTATAAAATGAAATGCCACACGTCAGCCCTTATGCATTCCTGCAGCATCTGAACAAGATTGACCAGCTAAAATGAATACAAAAGCTATAAAACACTAATGTCTGTCTGTCTGTCAATAACATGATTACAGACTAATGGGGATAGAATGAATATCCATCCATCCATTATCCAATCGGCTATATCCTAACTACAGGGTCATGGGGTCTGCTGGAGCCAATTCCAGCCGACACGGGGCACAAGACAGGAAATAAACCCTGGGCAGGGTGCCAGCCCACCGCAGGGCGCACACACACACACACACACACACACACACGGTTACAATTTAGAATCACCAATGCACCTAACCTGCATGTCTTTGGACTGTGGGAGGAAACCCACGCAGACACAGGGAGAACATGCAAACTCCACACAGAACCCGGGTCTCCTAACTGTGAGGCAGCAACGCTACCACTGTGCCACCATGCCACCTAGAATGAATATGCTGATTTTGATTAAAGCTTATGACCTGGCATGTTGTGGAAATTCAAAAATGTAGGTAGTGGCAACCCGGTGGGCAGTTTACTGGCGAGCAGAAAAGTTTATTGAAATTAAAGCACAGGCCGAGAAGCTCATTGATAATCCCCTAGGACATGGCACACACTTGTTCAGAAGTCATAATCAAGTGTAAGTTGTTTGCAGGGCCGTCTTAAGAGCAAGTAGTGAGTTGGGGCCCCTCTTTTGATAGCAAAAGAGAAAATAAATAGGCATCAGAAATATTGTTAGTCCCTCTGCTCCTGGGGCTCCGGGCCAGTGCCCATTGTGCCCATACGTTAAGTGGGCCTTGGATACTTGCATTTTATGATAGGACCGTAGGTCCACTTGTTCAGGGCCGGTGCTGCAATGGGTGCAAGTGCGCCCAGTCCCCTATGTTGGAGGACCCCCTCAGCAGCTAAGGTGTTTTTTTTTCTTTGTTGAAAATAAGCGGGCGAGAGAGAGAGAAAGAGAGAGGAGCCAACTGTGGAACAAATAACCATTACATTGCACTTGAGGGCGTTTTCATTTTAGCCAGCCATATTAGTTAAAAATAAAAAGCAGTGATGTTTCGGAAAGTGCTGGTGTGCAATGACTTTTCATTTAGTTGCCGTGTTCCTTTAAAATCAAGTAACTCCTGTTGGTTACTACGTGATCCTTGCCTTTGTAAGACAGAATAACAGACAGGCATACTTTGTGGTTACTGCGTGACTTAGTGTGCAGCCTTTTGTGAAGACGATGGGAAAGAGCAAGACGGGTACGAGGAAGTGCAAAGAACAGAAAAGGAAGATTTGGAATGAAATAAAAAAAAACAAAAGAGTTCCTGACTCCAGGTTCTCCAGGAAGCAGTAGCACATACCACAGAATGCCAAGACAGGTGGTGGATTCCTGGGTAGCATCCGCCAAACTGACTCATCACAGTGAAGTTTTGAACGTTGAGTATTATTAATTTCAAAATAGTAGGAGTAATTCTGATATGAATGATTTTTTGAACCTATAATTCGGCCACTACTAGACGTAATAACTGACACCATCAGAACAGATATAGCAAAATATATAAGTATAGTGAAACACATTACCGAAAAACTGAAGGGTGTAATTTTTCATAAGGTGGCCTCTCACACTCTGCGTATAGACCAGGGATCCCCTGCATCGATCCGAAAAAAAAAGGATCTAGGATCTACAATTTTATCAAGTTCTTTATGTTGTGCAAAAAAATTAGATTCTGTGTAGCTTGCATGCATGTTCAGTTGTTCCGAGCTCGTACAGAGTACTGCTTTAAACCGTCATTACATGGACACAGGATGCTGTGGTGGTAGTTTTATTATTCATATGTTTTTATTATGTTTTAAGTTTTTTTTTGCTTGACTTTTTTTGGCCATGGAGGTATTACAAATGCATTCCCCGGTCTGTAGTTGGAAAAAAAAAAAAAAACTATATGGTTAGTTTGCTTTTTTTGGCAAGTTATTCAGGATTGAATAATATTTTTTTTTCTTTTTCTAAAAGCGTGATGATTCAAGATGTAAGGTAGGACCATGTCTTTCATTTTTAAATAACTCGTTGTCTTAAAAATCTTAAGTTCTGTGTATTATGTATTGAGATAATTGTAATAATGTTTGGGCAGTATTCCTAGGCAGCAGGGGGCACTGTAGTGGGGTTTGGTGACGTATTTTCATACAAGTAATTGGAGTGGCCTCTCAGTTAAAAGTCTAGAGTGCAGTTAACACAATTTCAGTGTCTATCATTGAAAGTCTGCCTGTCATCAGCCTCACATTGCCGGACATAATACTGTGTATTATTATAAATGTTCTTATTACTTCTTGTGTTCATTGGCTTGTTTTTGGGCGCAGTTAGCTTAATTCCATCAGGCCCATGTATGGGTTACGCTGCCACTGTGCAAGTTTCACTTGTTAAAGAAGAAAGCAGGACACGGGGACACAATAAAGCATAAGTGAAAAATGACAAAACCAAAGAAAAACTTAAAACTGTGAGATCAGGGACAGTACTAAACCTGGATGTTTGTCACCTTATGTCGTCCAGGTTGAAATAAGCTGCCATGTTAAGGTTGGCATCCAGAAGCACCCAGAAAGGCTTGGCCCTTTTAAGGTGAATGCAGCCTGTTTGGTGCAGGGTCACCTTGAGCCACAAAGGGAAAGGAGTTCTTGTATGTTGTCCACAATGACATGAAAATTAATTCTGTAGCTTGGCCAGAAAAATTATGGCGCTTTTCCACTGCATAGTACGGCATGACACGGTTCAGTTCTGCTCACTTTTGGGGGGTTTTCCACTGGTAACAGTACCTGGTACCTGGTCCTTTTTTTAGTACCACCTCAGCCGAGGTTCCAAGCGCACCGAACCATTACCAAAACTTGACGTGTAAACTGCTGGTCACTGATTGACTGGAGAAAATCGTCATTACTGCGTCACTGGCTATTCTTTTCTTTGAAGGTACACACACGCGGAAGTTTGTGTCCCGTCTCTCCATCGCTGGACGCAGTTTGTTGCATAAGTGGATGAATGTTTCTTCAGACATTTGAAAGTTCTCCAGCCACTGAGTGTTTGTAAAACCGGGAACAATCACATCCCACCACTCTGAAGCACGGTTAAATGTCCAAACAGATGGTCTGTTGCGGCGACTTTTTCGCAAAATGTGGAAGATCTGTAATATACAGAATCAGCATTTTAATGTTACACTGGCAGTTAAGTTCATTTTATGCTTTGCAACAGTGATAAAAGTTAGCTAGTGATGTGCTTTTTTTAGATGCTTACCCTTGCACATCGTCGAACTAAAGTGTTGTCGTTGTCTGTGTGTTGTTGTAAAAGTTCCACGGTGTCACGGCAGTAGAGGCGGCGCAACTATAACGACACGTGAATAATCCGCCCACTCTAAAGCGGTACTAAACTGCAGTCGAAACGCAAACCGAGCCGAACTGAGCCGAACCAAGGTGAGCTGTACTGAACCGTGCTGTGCCGTACTATGCAGTGGAAAAGCGCCTTTAAACTGCCCACATTGTAACAACTGGAGTTAATTTGGAGTAAGGACTCAGTTTCTGGGCTAAACACAGAAGTGGTCTGATAGAAAAGGAGAAAAGAGGAGAGAAACAGGACCATTAGGATATCTGGACCAGTAGGCGTATGGACGAGTCCCACTTCACCAGCTAGACAAGGTCTTAAGATCTGCCAAAGAATGTCCATAAAGGCAGTAAGGTTTGTTTCACTTGTTTTCAATCTATTCTTGGTTATCCCTATCTGGTTTATCCCATCTCTATATATTTTGTGTAAACACAAAAAACAAAACAAAAACAGCATTTTGTATACTTTTGGCCTTCTTGCAATTATCCAGGGTGTGGAGGGTCACCATGAGGGTCCCCTCTCCTATTCCAATACACATTTATTATATTTATGCAAATAATACACTTTTATGGAGTAATGGAAGCACCACGGTCGTTCTGGTTCAAGGCCTCCAATGGAGGAAAAGTAAAATAAAGTAAGATGAGATCAGGTCCGTTAGCAATAGGGGAGAAGAAAACAAAAAACCGCAGGGGATATTGATAGGGGAGAAAATCCACTTTGGGGGGCCACAGACCGTTGGAAAAGGCAAAGTCAAAACCTAGAAAAAAAAATGTAAAACATCACTTATTATTTTTGGGCATTTGGTTATTCCCAATGATTAATATTCATTTGTTTTATTTAAATCTAGAGAGCATTTGTTTTTTTTTTTTACAGTTCAATAACATTTTATTCTCTTTATTACTATGAAAATCTTTGTCACGACTTTGTTTTTTAGTGGTTTTATGTATATATATATCAAATGTATTATTTTTTATATCTGGCTAAGATTCCCAGGCTATCCAGCCTCCACCCCACCACCATGGACTTGGATTTTACACCCCCATGGAAGTTTTCATAATTTATTTGTTGTTTTATACAACACATTGAATCACAGATCATCACAAAAAGACTCTTTAAAGTCAGAGTGAAAACAGATCTCTGCAAACTTGTCTAAATTAATTACAAATTTAAAACACAAAATAATCGATTGCATAAGTATTCAGTCAGTCTGCCATGACAGCCCTGAGTCTGTGTGCTCACGTTTCTCTGTCAGTTTTGCACATCTGGACACTGGCATTTTGTTTTTTGTATCTAAACGTCTCAAGCTCTGTCAGACTGCATTGGGATTGTGAATGAACAGCCTTTTTCAATTCTAGCCACACATTCTTTGGATTGAGATCTGGACTCTGACTCGGCCACTCCAGGACAATAATATTGCTGTTTTGAAGCCATTCTCAAGGAGCTTTGGCTTTCTGCTTGATTTAGTTTTCTTGCTGGAAAATAAATCTCCCGGAGTGCTGGTTTCTTGCAGACATCATCAGGTTTTTGCTCCAAGATTTCCCTGTATTTGTTTTCCCTCTTACTTTCTCAAGGACTTCAAGGGTCTGCTACAGAGAAGCATTCACTCGGCATGTTTCCGTCAGCACCACCGGGACAGTGTGTTATCGATAATGTGCAGTATGCAAACATGGCATTTTGATTGATGGCCAAAAGCCCCAGATTTGATGTCACCAGACCATAGAACCTTCTTCCACTGACTTCAGAGTCTCCCATGTGCCTTCTGGCAAACTCTAGCTGAGATGCCATGTGTTTTGTTTCTCTTTGCACTCTCCTATAAAGCTGTGGCTGGTGAAGCACCTGGGCAGCAGTTGTTGTCTCCACAGTCTCTTTATGATCACTCAGTTTTTGTGGAAGGCCTGCTGTAGGTAGATTTAAAGCTGTGCCATGCTTTTTTGTTTTATTAATGATTTATTTAACTAGACACTGTGGCGGACAGCTCTGAACCTTGCCTGGCCGGGACACCTCGATGATGGAAGGATCATGGAAGAGGATATATCCACAACAATACCTCCCTCGGGATGCAAGAAGGCAGCCTCGCTGGATTGCTTCAGGGCCACAGGCTTAGAGCTTGGAGGCTTAACCCTGTTGGGGCCCGTGGTCACTGCCAGGGGGTGCCCAGACACCCCGAGCCATGGACTGCAGCACTTCTGCTAGACCAGGAAGTGCTGCCATAAGAAGATATAGGAACATGTGGAGTACATCCGGGGACCCTTACAGCACTTCTGCCACACTCGGGAATATTGCAGAAGGAAGATCGGAGTGCACCTGGAGCACTTCTGGGTGCACTATAAAAGAGACCACCTCACTCCATTCCAGGAACTGGAGTCGGGAGGTGGTGGACTGAGCTTGTTTGGAGGGAGTGTAACTGGTAAATAAAGAAAAGAAAGAGAGAGGAAGAAAGTGAGGTTATTGATGGTAATTGGTGCACTGTGTGCTAAGAAAAGAAAAGAAAATAAAAGGGTGTATTTTACACTTGTGTCTTTGTGCCTGTGTGTGTCTGGTGCTGATACTCCACAACACAAAGAGATATTCAGTGTCTTGGTTATTTTCTTGTCTCTGTCTTTATACTTGTGTTTTTCTCTGAGTTGCTTGTTGTATTCATTTTTCTTCCTTTTTCCACCATACTGACTCACCTCAAGTGGACCTTCCTCATTTATACTACTGTACAATCAATTGAAGCCCCAAACTGGTGCTCTCCATTTAACTGATTATGTGACTTCTAAAGCTGTTTGGTTACAACAGTGATGATTTAGGGGTGTCATATTATTATATTATATCATAATTTATGTTTTTAATTTGTAATTATATTAGACAACTTTGCAGCGATCTGTTTACATTTTGACATTAAAGAGTCATTTTCTGTTGATCAGTGTCAAAATTTAAAATTAAATCAATTGTGATTCCATGTTGTATAACAATAAAATGTGAAAACTTCCAAGGATGGTGATTTCACGATCAAGAAAGATTTCAAGATTTTTTCAGTTGTCACATACACAGTTATACAAGTACAACATGCAGTGAAACAGCAACCTGGCTTGCTACTCAGATTAAGTAAAAGAGAGTAAAAAGGTAAATACAGAAACACAGAAAAGCAAGTGAAACTAAATAAACTGCCTTAAATTTTAAATACATATAAATAGAAGCAACTTACATTTTAAATATAAACTAATAATAACAGTATGAATGTAATATACAGTGGCAAAATGACAAATAATTATGTCATTTATGATATTAAAAATAATATACATAGAACCACTGTGCAAGGCAAAGGCATTAAATGAATAATCTCTCTCTCTCTCTCTTATATATATATATATATAGTGTGGCAAGTGGCTTGGGCTGCTACCCAGCCAGGATGCCCAGGAGGACCGAAGGAGGGCTTGTGCCTGCTCCAGACCACGAGGAGGTGACCACCCTGGTTGCTTTGGGGACCACGGGTAGAGAGCTTGGAAGTGCAACCCTGTAGGGGCCCGTGGTCGCCGCCAGGGGGCGCCCCAATGCCTAGAGAGCCCTGGACCTCAGCACTTACGTCACACCCGGAAGTGCTGGGGGAAGAGGATCGGCGACACACGGAGTGCTTCCGGGTACACAGCCAGTGCTTCCGCCACACAGGGGCGTGTCGGCGGAAGGTTACTGGAAGACACCTGGAGCACATCCGGGTGGCTATAAAATGGGCCACCTCCCTTCGTTCAAGGCTGGAGTCGGGTGAGGAGAAGGACTGAGCTAGGTGGATAGAGAGTGGAGGTGGCCTGAAGAGACGAGGCTGAGTGTGAGAGGCCTGGACTTTGGGGAATCTTGGGGGTTTGTGGTGCACTTAAACTCGTAAATAGTAACTGTAAATAAACGTGTGGTGGTGCTTAATACCATGTCTGCTTGTCTGTGTCCGGGGCTCGTTCCATGATATATATACTAACTGTGCCCTGTGGTTCCACCCATGTAGTAGTGAAACTTTATAAATCATTTAAAAAAATGCAATAATTTGTATTGAGAAGAATTTAAATTGACAACTTTTGTATCTGAGGGCCTCATGATATACAATATTTTTGGTTTTGCTATCAAGGGGGAGAATGTAACTGTGATCTCTTTACCAAAAATGTAAATAGCAAGGTATCTGTGGCCAAGCGGAATGTAGGTACACTCAACGTCAAATGTCATCACTGTATCTGATCATGCTCAGCTCTGATGGGAGAGCGTCCCCAACGTGGGGAGAAGAGTACGTGGTCATGATATCTCTGCCAATGAGCAGGTACCCTTTAAAACACATAGCTCTGATCTCTCTCTCTCAACAAACATCAAATTTTACTGCTTAACAATCTCTAGATGATAATGTCTGCTGAACAAACAGGTATCACTAGCTAAGCAAAGGCAAGGTACGCTCCAACACATGGCGAGAGGTAGAGAGACGCGAACGGAGACTGGCTTGTGAACGAGGAGGGCCCCCTTCCTGCTCCCTACTTCTAAGAGAGGGCCCTGTCCTGTCACACTTCCCTCGGCCTGCAGCCCCCCCTTCCCTCAGCCCGCAGCCTGTCTCTTGGATTTGCGCTAATAAATCAGTGCCGCAACCAAACCGAACATAGAAGTTGCAAAATCAACTGGAATGTTCCAGCACATTATAGAAAAAAAAACCTGATCTAAATCCGTTAAGTAGTTCTCTCATGAAAAGCGGACAGACATACAGACAGACAGACGCTGGATTGTATGTATATAGAGATATACAATATATATAAATATATGTGTGTGTGTATTTTATATACAGTATATAAAGCAACACAATATAGACAAATATGAGGCAGGAGTTTGATCAAATGACACCAGTGTGTAGGTAATGCTCAGAAGATATTGTGGCGCATGTCCTGGTTGAGAAACCTTACGGCCCGAGGACAGCTCCTCCCTAGCTTCTCTGTTTTAGGCCATAAGGCTAAAGAAACTTCTGCCCATCTTCAGCAGGTGCAATATTCTGTTATGTTCTGTTCTGTGCTGGTATCCCGAAGGTTGCCGGTTCGAATCCCCATCACTGCCAAAAGAGATCTTACTCTGCTGGGCCCTTGAGCAAGGCCCCTAACCTTCAGTTGTTCCAAGGGCACTGTACAATAACTGACCCTGTGCTCTGACCCCAAGGCGTATGCAAAAATTAACAAATTCCTAATACGAGAAATTGTATAAGGCGAAATAAAGAACAAAAAAAAATAACCAACTGCACCATGTGAAGTAAATAAGGACCTAAGGGAAAGTGCAGGACAGACCCAGCATTGCTCATGTGTAGACTTATAATGAGTCATTGATGTTCGACTTCATATTTAGTATGAAATGGACTAGTGCATTTTATCATTAATCATTCTGGTTCACGCTCAGTCAGAATTTGGCAGTTCATGGCTGCACTGTAGGGCCAATATACTATAACAATGAAAGACAGTCTGCTGATTCTACCTGCTGTCTTTTGGAGCATCCTTGCCTAGTCTCACTTTTGATATATATTTTGATATAATATAGTTCAATGATTAGTAATTTTGCCTTATTGCTCAGGGGCCAGGATTCAGTTTGCAACCTTGTCAGTTTTTGTATGGTGTCGGCAAGTTCTCCCTGTTTTTTTGTACTCTTCTTGTAGACACTCCAGTCTTCTCCCACATACTAAAGAGTTCCAGTTAACAGGTGACTCTAAACTGGCCTGCTGTTAAGGACTGGAGTTGAGCTCCTAAGTATACCTCGTGGTGGACTGACATCCCATTGGAACCTGCCATGTGCCTCTGGTTTTCAGTGATAATGTGATGGTAAAAAGCAGGTTAAGAATACAAATGAATAGATGGATAACTGAGGAAGAAAAAGAGATAGATGAATGGACAGGACTTAATTAAATAGATAACAGCAGTGCTTTGTTGATAGTATAATCTGGAGGAAAGCACACCATTATTAAAACAAATCACCCCAAGACAAAGATTAGTTAACAGGACACTTTGAGACAGAAAGCCTTCCACCAAGAGACTGAAACTGCCCACCAGATGCAGACAGTAAACAAAGAGCAGACCTTCTGCCTGGCTTTCCATAATGTGCTCTCCAGAACAATTCCTGGCTGTGTTTGCGTCTTAATCAATCATTATTGTCTACTGAATGTTGACAAACTGATCAGTGAATTAGGATCGTGACTATATAAAGTAAAGCAGACCTTTTCAGGGCTTTAGACGCAAAGCGAGACTCCAGTTATTTGAGTAACTGCTGCTTCATTTTACAAAAAGAGGACACACTTTGCAGGATCTGAGGAGCAGAACAAGAAATTGAATGTCTTCTGTGATGGAGAGCGCAGGAGATCCACTGCTTGAAAGAAATGGGGTATGGAGACAGGCTTTTCTTAATTAATATTTAAAGTTTTGCTATTATAAGAGCAGGGAATGAGATCTGGGTGCCATGTCATACAATGGCCTCTTGTATCGAGTTGCTCCTGCTTTCCATTTTGCACATAGGCCCCATCAACCTGAAATCAAAAAATTGAGTAAGGTGGGTTTAGAAGTTACGTAAATGGAAGGATGCTGTTATGTTGTTTTGCCCAGAATTATGTTTCTAAATAATGTATATCTGCAGTCTGAAAAAACTTTAAACATTAAGCAACACCTGGAAATACATGTGATATTATATATTATATTATATGTGATATTATTTATTATATTACATGTGATATCATATATTACATGTGATAGTATATGTTATATTACATGTGATATTATTTATTATATTACATGTGATAGTATATGTTATATTACATGTGATAGTATATGTTATATTATATGTGATAGTATATATTATATTACATGTGATAGTATATGTTATATTACATGTGATATTATTTATTATATTACATGTGATATTATATTTCATTCATCCAGTTTCATAACCCCATGAATTCTTTTCAACATCAATCATGTATATCCTGCCAGTATCAGGCACAAAATTCCAGTTTAAGCAGATGCCCAAATCTACGTGCTATAAACAGGTTCTCTTTGACGGGCTCAAATTCCAAAACAGGATGCAGAAACAAATCAGGTCAGCCATTTGAGCCATTCAGGCGAGTCATTGAGCTTCTTACTGTGAGGGGTCTGTTCTTCACAGTGTGCCCCATTAAATATTTATCAAGAAGCTTATTTCATTCAATATCTAAATATGCATGTGTGGTGTTTCCTCTAGAGAGCAACACAATGGTGTCATAGGCGTCAAGTTAATGACTGTGGCATGGAGGTGCCATTTTCCTTGATCAAACTGTTTATATTCTTGGATTTTATTTCACCATTATAATCAAATGACAAGCTGACAGGTTAATTGGTTTCATTAGAAGTCTCTGGTGTGCACTGGTGTTACATGCTTTGAGATGGAGGCTGGCGACCACATTAAGGTGATATTCTGACCATTCTGGGGCAGTCTGGGGTCCTCTCTGATCCTAAAGAAAATAAATAACAATAAAAAAGGGTTGTGGAAATGACTTAAACCGTTAAACTCTCCTTTCTCTGTAGCCAGCCAAACACCCAGGATTTGACACCTGACCTCCCAGTTTAGTTTGGTGTGTCCACTATGCTACCATGCTACTAAATGGGCTGAACACTGAATGACAGTATTTCTGAATTAGCCTTTGAGTGGAACAAAAGTGGGTAACATCAGGGTCCACAAAATACGTTTTTATAATACTTATCTGACAGACCCATCTAGGCCACAGTTATATGAAGAAGTAGCTGGTATTTCCCAGTTGTACCTCTGTAATGGGTTAAGGTGAGAAGGCAGATATGTATTTGCTTTTTAAATGCTGACCTTTTTGTCACTGCTTGCCAAATGCTAGTGTCCCATTTGCCATATTCTCTGCTCTCATGAGTCAAGACTGTGTTCTTTCTGTGTGTGATAGGAATCCAAAAAAAGTTTACAGTTTAGACAATTAGTGGATAATATAATATAAAGCAACGCTTTTTAGTTTTTTGAGAAAAAATGTAATGTTAAGGAGGCTAACACTGGAAAGTTCTTGAAACTTCTACTTAATACGTTAGTGTTCTGGAAGTTTCCACTTTCTATTAGAATGTTTTGGAGACTAGAATGTTTTCTCTTTTGTTTTTTTTTAATTTCTTACTAATCATTTAGCCCTTTAAGAACCCCTCACAAGAATATGTACTGTACGCAGCAATAAGTCTTGTGGAGAAATGATCACGCAAAACATGAACTCAAATGGCCACCCTACAGGTTTGGTTTCTGCTTTACACTCAAATCCGCCAAGGCACGGGGACCCTGAGCAGGATAAACCAGCCATTAAAACGTTGGAAAGATGGAAAAAGAAAACTTCAAAATGTGCCGTCTTTTGACTTGATTTCATTAAAGTGCTTTGCTGCCTGTTTACTAACAAATAAACTTGAGTGATTTGATTTAAAATTTGCTAATTAAAAGTAGATAACATTTTTTAAAAGTTAACAACCATTTACTTTGCTTAGGCACCAAAGAAGCCACGTGCTTTGGAATCTGTGAAACCGCCTCAAATAAACACCGAGCCTCAGTTACAACTGGCATTCCGACTGAAGCCTCTTCCTATTGGTGAGAGATTTTGTATTTGTTTTTCATTCTTTTTACTTCTTTCGCATACTTTTTCTCTGATTATGAGCATGTCACAATGTTAAGAAGATACAGAAAAGGATCCAATGAAGTGTTTAATAACATATTGGCAGGCTATCAGCAATCAAAACATCTCCAGCTTTCCTCAAGTGTTGCCAAGCCCAGAATTAAAAGCTGGTACTTTCCAGTAATTAGTATTTTTCTCTCTTTCACACATTATTTGAAAAAGTAAAAAAAAAAATGCAAGGATAATTGATATGCAATACCTGTGAGCATAATATTTTAAAAATATGTTTCATGATCTTCTTTTTCTTCTTTCGGCTGCTCCTGTTAGGTGTTGCCACAGCGGATCATCTTCTTCCATATCTTCCTGTCCTCTCCATCTTGTTCTGTTACACCCATCACCTGCACGTCCTCTCTCACCACATCCATACATCTTCTCTTAGGCCTTCCTCTTTTCCTCTTGCCTGGCAGCTCTATCCTTAGCATCCTTCTCCCAATATACCCAGCATCTCTTTTCTGCACATGTCCAATGATCGATAACAAAAAATTGTCATAGTCTTCATAATGATTATTACAGTGGAAGACATGTGTGGCCAGACTGGCCATCTGGTAATTCGAGTAAATGCTGACAAGATATAGAAATGGGACAAGATTAAAAAATACATTTAAAAAATTCATAATAGTCTTTGAGTATCACAGTAGAAATTGCTACTGCCTGCCGTCCCCAGGGATTTGGTTCTGTTTCCAACCTAACCATTGTCGGATCAATTCAATCTTGTATAGCGCCTTTCACTAAGAACACACGTGGATCTGTGTAGCTCTCTTCATGTTTTCTGCCAGGACTTCAACCCACTTCCCTAGTGTGGTGTCTGATAATACATGAGGTTAGGTAGGCTCGTTGGTTAGACTGCTGGTTAGAAAATAGGTGGATCAATTATAATGACATTTTGTTCCCTCAAAGGTAATGCCAGGCCTATCATAGAAAACCTGACTCTATGGTCTCAAAGTCAGTTCTATTTACTCTTGAGAATCACCTCAATCCTAAACCATTTGGCTTTTGCTTGTCACTAAAGGTAACATCACGTTACATGACTTTTCCAGTGATTTTCAGTCATAGCCATCATTTACCTAATCTTAGTGTTTGGTGCCAGTCATCAGTGCACTCACATAACAGTTGGTGACACAGACCAACTAATCCACAAATTGCCCCAACAAAATCAAACAGGTTTGATTTTATCTTTAATCACAGAGATGGGCTCTGTGTGCACGTCAACCAATGCATGCTCATTGAGAAGTAAAATGCATGTACTGCACCGTCAAGAAATAAAGGAACACAGGTTATTTTGGAACTCACAAACAGAAGAGAAGCTCAGCTGTGTGATGTCTCGTCCTTTACATACCCTGACAGAATGAAAAAGTCTAAAATAAGGGACTGAGGCTGTGGATGAACTCATCATACCTGTTAACCCTTTGTACAGCACAGGCTCCATCTGGCAGCATGCTATTGGCTATCAGAAAAAGGGGCGGCACAGTCAACAAATTTGACATGCCCAGCAATTTTCAGTTGTTTAAAAGTATATGGGCTGGCAACCAGATCAGCAAATGAAGTCAGCAAATCTGACATACCCAATGATTAGAAAATGCATAATGTGAAACTTAAGGCAGTGTCTGGGAGATTTGGCTAGCTCTGTAAATTTATTAACTGGAACAGTTTAGATGAATCTAAATTAGTAGAGATCAAGAGAGACACACAACATAACATTTAATCATGATTGGCTGGTATGATGAGTTACAGTATGCCATAATAGTTAATTGCATAAATCCCCCAAAAGGAAAAATGAAAATGGTTTTATTGTCACCTGGCCCATGTAGGTACACATTCTTATACTGTTGGCTACCTTAAATCACACACTTCTGTCAATTCATTAACTTACTAAAGAGTAAGCACAATGCTTGTTCCAAGACTTCTTTACCCACAATAAATTATGTAGTAGTACTGCGATTCTCAGAACAGCAAAAAGGTAGAAAGCAGAAGAGATCTTAAGCTGTTATCTATCCATCCTTATCCATACTCACTTTATTCACTTCATAGTCTCAGGAACTGAAAACAATCCTAGCAGCCTTCTGTACAAGCTACAAACCAACCCTGAAATGTTAGGCAATTACAGGGCACCCTCATGCTAACATTCATACCCATCCATACTAGGCCAGTTTAGAGTCACCTAAGAACCTAATCTTCATGTCCTTTAAAACACAGAATGAATCCTGGAGTATGCAGAGGAACACCAGGGTCAAAGCCTGGCCAGTTCCTCTCTGTGGGGAGTTTGCACGTTCCATCTTCATCTGTATGGGTACTGGCCCAGTAGTCAAGTTTTTCTTCAATGTCATAAAGACATGCAGATTAACTGTTGACGTTAGACTGACCTCAAGTGATAGTTCAGCTTGCTGCCCAAAGGCGTTTCATTCTTTATAACCACTAGCTGTCCCCTGTAGCTCCGCCTATGTTGTAGTGAAACAGGATAAATGTTAAAAATCAATTTTAAAAAATGTATTTCTGGCCAAACGGTAGGTTAGGTCAAATAATGGCGCCATATCTAAACGTGTTCAGCTCTGATGGGAGAGCGTTCCCCATGCGAGGAGAAAAGCACGTGGCCGTGATCTCCCTGGCAATCAGCAGCTACCCTCTAAAACACATGTAGCTCTGATCTCTCTCTCAAAAACATCAAGTGTTACTCCTTAACAATCTGTAGAAGATAATGTCTGTTGAACAAACAGGTATCGCTAGCTAAGTGGAGGCAAGGTGCACTCCAACATGTGGCGAGAGGTAGAGCGTGAGGGAGGAGGGCCTGTCCCCCTCCCCTCAGCCCGCAGTGTCTCTCTCAGATTCGTGCAAATAAATTGCTGCCGCAAGAGAACTATGATCCTTAGTGCAATGAGAGAAGCCACAAAATCAACCAGAATGTTCAAGCAAGTTATAGAAAATTATAGAAAAAACCCAACCTAAATCTGTTATGTAGTTCTCTTGTGGAACAGACATACAGACAGAAAGGCATTGGATTTTATATATATATATATATATATATATATATATATATATATACACACATACAGTGGAACCTCGGTTTACGTGCATAATATGTTCCGGAAACGTGCTTGCAAGCCAAAGCACTCGTATATCAAAGCGAATTTCCCCATAAGAAATAATGGAAACTCAGATGATTCGTTCCACAAACCAAAACTATTCATATAAAAATGATTAATACAAAATATAAAGTAAAAATACATAAAACAAATTAACCTGCACTTTACCTTTGAAAAGAATCATGGCTGGTGTGAGTGAGTTTCTAAACTGTTGTGGGATTCCACCCAAAGGGACAACAGGAGGAAGAGCATCCTGAAGCAACTGCGAATACAAAAAGATTGCGGACATGCTATAAGCGCCTGCCATTGATGGGTAATACAGGAACATCATAAATGCACAGGGCACAGTATTACTTGGCCACTGACCTGCCTGACTGCTGTGTCTGTTAGTGGCAGATCCCGCTGCAATAAATAACCGTGCTGTTCCTGTTTCCAGCTGGATAAAGCTGGTGACGCTAAAGTACTAAGACTCAGCTTCATGTTTTGGGGTGCAAGACAGGGACTCACACATGAAAACACACACACGTGGTCACAATGCTGTAGTAAGAAGTATACGCTCGTACGGATGTTGACTATATGAGTGAGGCACGCCGACTCAGGCGGAAAATGGGAGATGATTACCCACAATCCCGCAGCGAGAGAGAAAAGAACCATCAGCTCAGTTGTGATCACGTGGCACTTGGCAGACAAAGCGTATATGTACTACATGTATTGCAAGACATTGCTCGTTTATCAAGTCAAAATTTATTAAAAATTTTAGCTTGTCTTGCAAAACACTCGCAAACCAAGGTTCCACTGTATATATATATATATATATATATATATATATATATATATATATATATATATATATATATATATGTAAGATTGTGTGAAATATCCTGAGGTAATTGGGGCTCCCATGAGTGCTCCATTGTCAACTTGAACCCTAAAATCTTGCCAGAGTACTTTGCAATATTTAATTAGCTATTTAGAATGTAATCACTTTGCATTTGGAGATGTTAAAATGGATAGATTGCATCACACATGGATACAAAATCTGCACAGAAAAGCAATGGCACCTTGTACTTCTAACCAGCATCACGCAGAATGGTCATTTTTCATGACACAAATGCAAAACACATCTATGCCGGAGAGCAGACACTGCCAATTCACTTGTGTTGGGATGCTGAGGCTCTCAGTTCCACAGCAGCAGAACTTTTACTTGAAATGTCATTATTTGGGACATTTTCATTATTCTCTTTGAATTTCTTAAAAAGTACATCCTAAATTTACTTTTCTACTCTTTGTTTTGGAGCAGAGTTAGGCTAAAGGAAACATTGTTAATGCCACCCTCGCACAGAAAAGTGCAGATGCTCTTGTTAGTTAACAGCATGGATGGCAGATGCAGGTCTTGAGGGTAGTGGACTAAAATTAAAGGAAATGCCCTAATAAAACACTTCTGAATTTTATTTGAGCCTATCAACTCACAAACCCAGTTATGGACAATGAGGAGTACAATACCACCTAATGCTGATTTTGAGGATTTCTGGTGGTCCAAAGGGTTAATTACAGCGGCCCAAATGTTCCTGTCTGTGTTGACATTCACAGTTTCTTGCTAAATACGGAGACTTTATATGTGGCCTAACATGTTCATATCAACCTAATCTAATTCAGTGAAGGGGAGGGTGGAGTGTTATCGGGGTCGGATTAAGACATTTAGAGGCCTCAAGCACTTAAAAGATTTTTGGTTCCCCTATATATATCTAATTCAAAACATAAGCAATAATAATCAATAAATAAAATTGTACTTTTTGGAATGAAACTAAACTTACAGGAAGATGGAGGGATGTGGGAGCCGTTTTTTTGGACCCTGGTCCAGCTGCACCATTTGAAATTTTGCACCATATGGTCCATGGTACATCTGGCAATGGACAGTTTCTGTGGTGCCCTCTTTCCCTTAAGTATGTGCTTATTTTACTTAATGGGTAATCCAGCCCTGACTCAATTACAGTAGCTGTAGTGAGCACAAAGTGCTGAAATCAGCCCTTGGAAGAGCAACATGCCATGGCAGGGCACACTTACATTGCCATCCACGCTCAGGCAAGGCCATTTTAGAGTTGGCCATTAACAAATTATGCATAACTTTAATTCAATATAGTAAAAAAAAACTGGAGTACAAGAGGAAAAATCACACCCACCCTCGGAGAACATACAAACTCTACATAAATGCGACTTATTCTGCGAGACAGCAGCGTTAACCACTGAACCACCTTATTGCCCCTTCAGATATACGTACTGTATATATAAATACTGTATGTCCAGTAATATCCATCCGTTCATTTATTTTCTGAAAGTGATTAGTCCAATTTGGGTTTGTTAGCAGTCAATGTCTAAGGACCATCTGGAATAAGACAGAATGGTGAGTGCCACATACACATTAACATAAGCTCCTCATTGTTTAAGGCTTTATAAGCCAAATATATTTTTTTAAATGTTAGAAACATTTTGACAAAAACAGGCCATTCACCCCAACAAAGCTCATCAGTCCTTTTCACTTAACGTCTCCTAAATAACATCAAGCTGAGTTTTAAAGGTTCCTAAAGCCCTCCTGTCACCCACACTTACTCGGTAGCTTACTCCATGTGTCTGTGGACTTCCTAATGTTTGTGCGAAATTCACTCTTAGCAAGTTCCCAACTGTGTCTCCGTGTTCTTTTTTAAAATAACAGTCTCGACCCACTGTACTAATTCTCTTCATAATTTAAAATTCTTCAATCATGTCTCTGAGACTGCATGTGAGCGCACCCAGCGTTCACCAACCACAGAACTGGCATGTCAACTAGAGACTCACGGGGGCCATACGGCCTGTACTGTAATGGCATTAATGACATAGCAAGTCTAAATTGGCCCCCTATATGTGAGTGTGTCCATGAGTTTGTCTTGTGATAGCCCCTACTTGGCAAGGACTGGTCCCAGCTTTTTAGTAGATTGCTGCTGAAATTGGTTCTGGCTCACTGTAACCCTAATATTTAATTGAGAGTATTCGATGGATTGGTGGTTGGATGGATTAAGTAGAAAGACGATTCATAACCTACTGCACATATCTTTGGAACGTACCCTAAAGAGAAAAGCCAGAAAAAAAATCAACCGTAAGTACACACAGAGAGAACGAGCAGACTCCACTTTTCAGTGAAGAAGTCACCCATACTTATTGAGCCTACTTGAACACCAGTAATGCTGCTCTAAATCCCATCATACCCTGTTTCTGCAGTGTTTATAGGATAGGCATTTCTCTGGGGTGCCCACTTTGTAAGTCGGTATATAAAATAATATTTAATGGGTGTTTTTTCATTTTCTTAAGGGAAAGTGTGGCTTCTTGTGGTGTCATGGACTGCCCAATTGTATCTTGTGTATAACTCGGCTGGAATGATGAAAACAATTAAAGCAGGTAACTAAAAAAAATAATAAAGGCTTTGATATTTGGCAGGGTTGAGTATTATTTTCAATGTGCAGGATTCAAGCTCTTATACAGCACCGCCACTTTTAATCTCCTGAAACGTTGAGGACTTTTGCACTTTTTGCTATGGGACTCCTTGTCCCCGAGTTTCATGCTCGCCTTAACACTTCATTTGCACTTCGTCATGCAGCTGCTGTTTTGGGCACTTGAGGTGGGGCTGACTTATTTGAATAAGCCATTTATTTAACCCGTTCCTGTCTGACCAGACTACGCACATAATAGGCAAAGAAACCCTTATCAAGGGTCTCGTGTTTGTTTCTGTGTAACAGTAAGAAGACTATCATCAGATAATGCCTAAGTAAACCCCCATTACTGTTTCCTATTCTTTTTTTTCTTATAGATTGTCTTGTTCTTTTGGCTTCATCTTTGTTTTTTATGGCTCTGTCCACTGGCTTAATGATTACTGAACTGGAGTGGATTTCCCAATTCAAGTGGGAGCTGATGGGGATCTTACAGCACCTGATGGAGACGCTGCAGCTTTCGCTACAGAGATTTGCGGCCTTACTGCTTTTGCTCAATAACACTTTCCTCACCGGCTCCGCTTTGAAAATGGACACCCAGAATAAGGTGACATCTGAGAGTGAGTAGAGAAGATTTTCACATCCTCTTCATCTCTGCATTTACATTGTTCAATTGAAATTAACTTTGCACGTGAAGAAGACAAACGGAGGGAACATGTGCTTGTTGAATATTATAACATGTCGGAGTTAGCACCTGACTGACAACACATTAGGAACGGCCTGTTAGATGCTTGTACATGCTCACATATGACAAGATTTCCTTAATTTACCATCCATGTTAATACCAAAGTAATATGTAATAGTTTATTGACATATTTAGTTTACTGTTTAGAGCTGAAGCATATTCTGTATAGTTTTAATATAAATCTGAGTGCTGTTATTATGTATAGGCTGCTGTGACTCAGCAATGTTTCATAATAATAATACTAATCTTCTAATATACAGTGGCATAGCTCGAGTTGGGCTGCTCGGGGTGATGCTTCAATTTGCCGCCCTCCAACATATCTGAATATCCATCCATCCATTATCCAACCCGCTGTATCCTAACTACAGGGTCATGGGGGTCTGCTGGAGCCAATCCCAGCCAACACAGGGCACAAGGCAGGAAACAAACCCCGGGCAGGGCGCCAACCCATATCTGAATAGGTTAACCAATGTAAATAGAAAGTTAAAATAACGTCTAGAGAAAAATTAAGATACATGTTGCATAGATTTATTCATATATAGAGAAACAGCAATAGTTTTTGTTATATTGTTATAGACTCATGGCAGTATTAGCTCAAAAGGGTGCTGCTACTAAATACTGAGCAAAGGGTCTGAATACTTAGGACCATGTGATACTTCAGTTTTTCTTTTTTAATAAATCTGCAACAATTTCAAAAACTCTTTTTTTTGTCTGTCAATATGGGGTGCTGTGTATAATGAGGGAAAAAATTAATTTAAATGATTTTAGCAAATGGCTGCAATATAACAAAGAGTGAAAAATTGAAGGGGGTCCGAATACTTTCCGTACCCACTGTATATGCTGCTGTTTACCCTGATCTTTTATGACCACAGAGAGTCAGGACCTCAATTTTATGTCTCATCCAAAGGACGCCTCCATTTTTACAGCACTAGGTACCCATCACTGCACTGGGGCATTGAGATCCACATTCAGACCACAGAGTAAGCGCCCCTGCTGGTCTCCCAAACACCTCTTCCAACAGCAACCCAAGCTTTTCCTAGATGGTCTCCCATTCAAGTGTAGTTTGTTTGACTTGTGTGATCGCTCTGTGCCACTTGGAGGAGGTGGGCCCGAGCACGGTTCAGTAGCATTTGGGAACAGTGTGATCGCTAAATGTGCCCGAGGACAGAAAACAGTCATGACGTTAATGATGCAACAAGTCAGAGAGTGCAATTCTCATTTCCTTTGATACCATTTGAGCTAAAAACAGATTTTTATTCTCATCTTACATATGAATGTGAATTGTAGTTGGCAACAAAACCTGCAAATTCCTCCCATAACATCATTTGTTTCCGTAAAAATCTTCTCGTATGTGCATCACAATTAATAGCAAAATGCTGCACTACACACTCAATAAATCTGTAAGACGGTAGAATATTATCCTGCCCTACACGACCACAAAACAACCACAAACTAAGGAAGATCATTTTGACATGCATGCTGTCACTCTGTGTTCTGATCTTGTTTTGGCTTTACACAAAGTTGGATGGTCATGATGAAAGCATGCCAGAGCTTTAACATTAAGTGTAGTGTGGGGGGGGACAATCACACTTAGGCACGGCATGGAACAAACGGGTCATATGCGAGTACACCCTTAGTTGTCCCCCTTGCAGAATTGCCGTCAACAGTCAGTGATTGCTTGAACTGCCCTTGGCAACCCATCATGAGGCACTTTGCAAACTGCAAACCATATATGATCCTTTCCTATTGAACCCATCGGTGAGTCGCAAACCCAAAAAGGAGCAGCCCACAACCCAGATAGTTTATACCCTTTTGCCCTTGTCACCTCTCAGTTGGATTGCTGTTGTTCACATTATGGTTGCTTGTCATTGTAGACTGTAGAGTCCCCCCCAAGAGCACCAACCACCAGACACAACTCAGCTGAATACAATTTCAAAGGTACAATAAAATAAGTACAGAATTTATTTTATAAACATAGCTTAACGCAAAAAAATTACAAGGCAGTCAAACACAATATAGTTGAGAAAACAAGCACCTTCCACCATAACCTCTGTGAGCCTCATTCACCTCCTCCTGATTCTGATCCCGAGGTAGCTTAGGCTCCCTGTTTATGTTGGACCCGGGAGTACTTCCAGTGCTATGACACTGCCTTGCACTGGGGAACAAACTGTTCATAAAATCCCTTTCGTCCCTCATCCAACCATCATTAGATCTTCCTGACATCATCATTTTGTGCAGTTTTCATTGACGTGGCCATATTGTTTACTGTTACTATGCCCATTTGCTGGTCACGAGACACAAAAATCATGTGACATATTATGTGATCATATTACATCCAGGTCAGAGCATCATGGAGCATGTGTCATTCTCCAGCAGCATGATAAACAAGAATCGATTGTAGTGAACATCTCCACCTAGAGTCTTCATATCACCTCGGACCTTTCCAATGTTATCTAGTGTTATATAGTGCCTTTCATATCTATCTATCTATCATAAGCAGTTAAATTAAAAGTTCAGTTAAATTTACAGACATTAAGAGTTTGTTTCTGTGTCCCACCCAGTGCTACTTGGATGTTCCCTGATGCCAACTTTGAATAAGCAGTTTTTTTATTTGATGGATGAATTGATAGAAATGGATACAATCATAAAGGGGTGGCAGACATGATGAGATCCTGTAATCCTGTGGTTTAAAGCCAAAAGCTTTAGTTACTAAGCTCTAAAGCCCTTTAATAACACATGTGGTATGGCACGCATTGTTATGGTATGGCGGCTCAGTATTTAGTGCAGCTACCTCACAGAAAGTCACTCCTAGAAGCTATCTGTACAGAGTTCACATGTTCTCCCTCTCAGCCCCCCCGCCCCAAGGTGTGCACGTGTATGTCCAGCACCAGACTGGCACTCTGTCCAGGACTTCCTCCTCCTCCTTACCCAGTGCTACCTGGCTCGTCCCCCTCCAGGATCCTAAACTGTGTTATGTGGATTTGAGAAAGTGATACATGTTCATCTTATATTATGGATTGAGTACAGCATTAATGCATTAGTGTCATCAAAATGACCACGTGTGATCTAGGCTTTCTATTTTTTGTCTAATTGATGTTTCTTCATTTTAATCTTTATTAATGATCCTTCCTCCAGAGCTGACTAGACCTTTTGAACTGTCGTTGCAGATGTATCATCACCAACTTCAGGGCCTTTCACAATGGAAGAGTTTTGGTATAGAAATGTGAGTGACCAGGTTGCATCAGCCTCTCTGTGCAGCGATCCCTCTGGAATTTCCTGTCTTGCGTATTACTTGCACTACCTCACACCAGCAGTGGTTTACATGCTGGACGAGTCAGAACCAATCTGGAAAAAGCAAAGAGCCGCCGGGTTCCTCTACTCTGTCTTCCTGCTGCTGACACTATTTGACTCCCTACTGTGCTACTTCAGCTTTAACATTCTCTACTTTACCACCATGGCTTCTTCTCAATCAGGTTTTTTGCTAAATGGACCCAAGCTTGTGTTGTCTCTTTATGTCTCCACACAGCTTTTCTCTTCCTTCTTTTGTGTCTGTGTTAGGATCTTCTTACATGAGAGGTTTGAAGTAATGCCTAGCACTGTAGCTCCTTGCCAGAATGGCGTATCTAAAACAAGTCTAGTGGTCAAAGTGAAAGCCCGCAGGCAGTACAGCCAGGGTCTATCCATATTGGTGACCTCTGCTGCTGTCTGTTTCAAGCTGCCTTTGATAGTAGAACTATTTGTCCTCTATAAAGTCAAATCAGAGTTGTCCATTCTGCTCATCTGGGCATTCCAGGCAGGACACTGCCAGCTCTGTGTTCTCCTTTGTTTCATCATGTTCCTTTGTCAGAGATGCTTCACTCCAAAACGCAAGCTACGGAGGAAAAGAAGAAATGTGGGCAGTTGCCTCGCTAATTCGTTTATCTTCAGGTCCAGCAGGAATGTGGAGGAGTGGAGGATGTCTCAAGCCTCCGATGGCTCCAAGTAGACATGGGACACTACGGACACAATAAATGTTAACTGTTGATTCCTGTTCTGCTCTGCATCCATGTCAGACTGTAGGAAGGTAACACCACCCAAGCCAACACCAAAATGAAGACGTCTCATGTAGAAAACCATCAGGTGTACAGTCTTAGCATCTTTATATTTTGTACAGGAACAAAAGGATAATTTGTCTCAGAAGTGATCATAACATTGCAATGTATTTCTATGTATTTAATATTTATTTATTTCTGTAAACTAGTAAAACACATTCCCTTGATGCACTTTTTAGATGTCATTTTTTCATTATTGAGTAAGATGCTATAGTAATACTAATTACTCATATACAGTATGTTTTATGATTTAGGTGGTACAATAGATCCAGAGAACAGGGTATAAATTCTGGCTGTGTCACTGTCTGTGTCTAGTTCACATGTTCACCCTGTGTTTAAGTACTCCTCCACGTTAGGGCAAGTGGTGCATCTTTGTGCAAGTGTGGGTGGGCACACTACAAATCCCCTCTAGGGTCTGCTTTGTGCCCAGTGCTCATCGTTTGACTCCTGCTTCCTACAATATTTCTAATGAATTAAACTGACATTAAACACAAAATATTTCATAGCATAAGTATTCACCCTTTATGATATGACACCCTTAATCATCACTGGAGCAGCCAGTTAATTTTAGAAGTCACACAATTAGTTCAATTCATTAGCTTCAAACACAATCTGTGGCTTGCTCGTTAGAAATCAAGTGCCACTATCTACAGTCTATCAGACGAAAGCTGGGGCATTGCTCTATTTAAGATTTGGGGGGTTTCCACTGGAGTTTGCAGCCCTGTAGTCGAAGAGCTGTATATATATATATCTACACATATATATATAAATACTATATATATATATATATATATATATATATATATATATATATATATATATATATATATATAGTGGCAAGCGGAAGGGGGTGGTACCCAGCCTGGACGCCCAGAAGGACCGGAGGAAGGCTTACGCCTCCTCCACACCAAGAGGGGGCGACCGCCCTGGTGGCTTTGGGGACCACGGTAAAGGGGCATGGAAGCTCAACCCTATAGGGGCCCATGGTCACCGCCAGGGGCGCCCAGATGCCTGAGGAGCCCTGGCCCTCAGCACTTCCACCACACCCAGAAGTGCTGGTGGGAAGAAGACCAGGGACACCTGGAGTGCTTCTGGGTGCACAGCCGGCACTTCCGCCACACCAGGGAGGGTCGGAAGAAGGTTATCGGGGGGCACCTGGAGCATGTCCAGGTGAGCATAAAAGGGGCTGCCTCCCTCCATTCGAAGGCAGGAGTCGGGTGGAAGAGGACAGAGCTCGGAGGAGAGGAGTGGAAGTGGTCAGAAGTGAGAGAGGCATTGGAAGGGCTTGGACTGAGGATGATTGGTGCTACGGCACTGGGTTGTGTGTGCACTGTAAATAGAAGAAATATTGTAAATAAACGTGTGTTGGTGCTTAAACAATGTCTACCTGTCTGTGTCTGGGCTGTTCCCCACAATATATATATATATATATATATATATATATATATATATATATATATATATATATATTGTCATACCTGGATGGAGGTGGTACCTAGCCGGGACGCCTGAGAAGACAGGAGGAGGGCTGGTGCCTCCTCCAGACCTCGAGGGGGCGACTGCCCTGGAGGCCTTGGGTAAAAAGCTGGGAAGCTCGACCCTGTAGGGACCCGGGGTTACCGCCAGAGGGACCCCAATACCAGGAAGACCCTAGACCTCAGCACTTCTGCCACACCAGGAAGTGCTGGGGGGAAGAAAAAATAGGGACAAATGGAGTGCTTCTGGAGAGACATCCGGCACTTCCGCCACACTGGGGCGTGGCTTTGGGAGATTGCCGGAAACACACCTGGAGCACATTCGGGTTCTCATTTAAAGGGGCCGCCTCCCTTCAGATGGGACAAGAGTCAGGTGGAAGATTGGGACAAGGTCTACGGAGGAGGCAGGAGGCGGTCTGAAGAAGAAGAGAAAGAGAAAAGACATTGTATTGGCCAGGACTGAGGGGTATTGGGGATTGGTGAGCACTGTACAAATAAAGAAAAATAAAAGTGTGCTTGGTGACATGAGCGTGTCAGCCTGTCTGTGTCCGGGGCAATGTATATATATTGTAAGGTTTCTAAAGTCTTTTGGGTCTCCCCCCCAATGGGACCACATGCCAAAGAGCATCCCAAAGTGCGATTGCTGCGTCTGTTGAAGACAGCATATCGGTCGCCAGAACAACCGCAGGCTGCCAGAGCTGTAGCAGCATGCCGCGAGAACAAATCCTAAAAGATCGTGGTCACGCTATGAACGCCAGTCGTCGATGGGTAATGCAATGAATATTGTAAATGAAGGGAACAGTATTAGTTGGCCATTAACCTGGTCACGACCCTGCCAATTGCTCTGTCTGTGTATAGGAGAGTGGTAGATCCCATGACAATAAATAACCATGCTGTTCTTGTTTCAAGTTGAATAAAGCTGGTTTTGCTAAAGTACTGATACTCGTGATTTGGGGTGCAAGACAGGGACTCACATGTCACTATATATATATATATATATATATATATATATATATATATATATATATATATATATGTGTGTGTAATATATATATATATATACATACACATTCGCCTTCTAGGCTTGTCAAAGGTAAGTGCTACCACCCCAGAACTTCAGGGGGTGCAATCGTTAACCACCTTCTCTCCTTTTCTACCTACAGCACTAAGAACATGCCCAATGAGGGCAACTGACCCTGCCCCTTCTGGTTCACAGGCTATAAAAGCAGGACACTTCTGGAAAGAAGTGTCTTATTATGTAGATGAGCAAACTGCAAAGCGGAGCTCCAACCCTGAAACTTCACTGCTTCTCACACTGATTTTGCTTTAGCCAGTGGCTAATCGTACCTTTTTAGTCGTCTTAGAGCAAGTTGTCCGCAGACATGTATTCTCATTTGAGAATCTGGCCCTGTGAGACTATCCATCACACAACACATCAGCACTCTCTGGCTCCATGATAAACAGCAACTATTGAAATGATTAGCTTAATTGTTTTAATAGGAAATGCATCACCTTATCTAATGTACTGTACTTCTTACCAATGTTTCCATATCATTTGTCCAGCTATATTTCCACTTCCTGAAATCTTATGGGAAAAAGCTCACTGCCCAGGGTCACTTCCCTGTGATTAAGATGGGCCTTTCAGAGTGCCTCATTAAAAAGGTTATGGATACCACCTGCAAACTCTTTATATATATTTCATTCACATCTCTCTTTTGCTCAAACTGCAAAGAAAAAAAAATGTTTAAAAGGACTTGAACGGTGGACACATGTTTGGGCTGTCCAATCAGAGTGTGAAGGCAATACATTCAGTGATGGGCATCCTTATGGGATCATCAGATTGCTGGGATGGTACAATGAACAAAGAAGCCAACCACGGTAAAAGGACAGCATTGATTCAGTTTAAAAGGAACTGCAATACCTGCCATCCACTTAAAGAGAGATTCCGCCGGCATCTTCGCAAAGCTGAATGCCAAGATTTCTGTAGTAAGGCTATTTGAAACAGTGTCTCCCCATCTCTGTCTATCATTAAAGAATAATTTATTGGCAGGACACATGCTGTAAATATCACTGCCAAAAACTAATAACAAATACTGGAAAAGACATACCATGAGACATATGACAATATTGAATTCCCACAGACCCATGACTAGATACTGTGCAGTAATATGGATTTACAGATAACAGGTTGGCCGTGGTGTACAATGCACATGATTGGGACTGCATAGTCCCACCAAGTGCCAATGTGGGTACCTGCAAATGGGACTGACCCATACATGTAATGAGTGTTATGACCATGCTGTGTATGCAGGACCTGCCAACCATTTTTACTGTAAATGTTGCTTTAGAAGTAGTTGCTCTGAATGTAGTCAGAATGATGTCACAGGAGCTGCTGGGGGGCCAGCTTAGCTCCACAAGGTTAATAGAAATCAGCAATGGAGCAAAATCTCAAAACCTTCCTGTATATTGTAAAGGGAAGGTCGGTGGGAAGCTACCATGGCTATCTGGCCCTTAGAATATGAAAAGGGAAGAGAACGTCTATAGTTACAAGCCGAGGTTTAAGAGACTGATCTCTGCTGGGAGATCCAGGAGGCATAAAGCACATCATATGACATTTAGTGATGGGGCATGTCAGATTTGCCGACTGCAGTCGCTGAAATCATTGCAGGATGACTGAAAATCATTGAGCATGTCACATTCAGTGACCGCATGCTAACCTTTCAGCACAGTCATGCTCGGCCATTTTCATTACAGCCAATAACAGGCTGTCTGACAGAGTCGGTGCTGTGTGAAGGATTAACAGTTACTAAGAGTTCGGCCCGCAATCTCTTCCATTTTTTTCTTCTTCTATTCTGTCATGGTACATAAAACATGACACATCAGACAGACAAGTTTCTCTTCTGTTTGAGAGGTCCAAAACACCCACCTTCTTTATTCCTTATTGCTGCATTCTATGCATTGTTCTTCCAAATGTGGATTTACAGTATTGATTGTCAGCTCTTATGCACACTGGTTTGAATTAAGATTGAGTAATAAAGTAGTTGGATTATGGACTCGCTAAGATTATATAAATGAAGGCTACAACTGGTAATGATATCTATCTAGTATGACCTGGCCTTAAAGAGGAATGTGCTCCACTAGCAGGAGAGTGGAAGGAGATGGCAGCTTTGTGGTTCGGGGCAAGTGGGCAGACCACCCTATCTACTCTTATTGTTCCCATGCAGTCTACTACATCATTGTTACTTTTTGGTCAAGGCTGAAGTGCTTGCTATGTATTCTATTTTCTTAATTAGGATATATAAAGTACAGGAGGTTGTGCTGATATATTTTTCATTTTTATCAGTTTTGTAGATTTGTTACCTCATCAGATGGCCTGACTTGCATGTTCTGCTGAATGTTGTGGGATTTTCTGTGTGGCTTCTTGTTTGTCACAGCACGTGAGACTGGTGACACATTTCAGGTTGGTCATATACAGTATCTTGGTAAGAATTTCACTGTTCTCTGTAAACTTGACAAGACTACTACTGTAACTGCCATTCATGACACTGCAGCAAATACAATTTATGATGCAATTGTATCATAAATGTTGAAAGTCGCCTTGGATAAAGGCATCAGCCAAATAAGGAATTGTATTGAAAGCTGGAGAGAGAAGCTGTTGGAGCAGATCTAAGAGCAAAAGAAATTGAATGCAGTCAGGTCTCAGTCGAGTGACCATTATGGAATCCAAATCGAAGAGGTCCTAGTGCAGGGGTGGCAAACTCCAGGCCTGGAGGGCCGCAGTGGCTGCAGGTTTTCATTCTAACCCTTTTTCTAATCAGTGACCAGTTTTCATTGCTAATTCACTTTTTCCCCATCACTTTAATAGCCCTGTTAGAAGAGTTCAGCCCTCTGAATTGATTCCTTTCTTCATTAAATGACAGCCAAGCAGAAATGAGATGTGAAACAGATGACCAGCTAAACTGGGGCTTCAAACTCCAACCAATTTCACTCCAATCACTTTTTTAATGAAAAGTCAGTTCTTGCTGTTAATTAAACCCGTTATTTAATTCCATGGCTTGTTGCTGCTCTCATTCTGCCACAGCACACATTTTAAAAACTGTTGTCATTCTGTTCTTTCTAAGAGCACCGTCAAAATGTTTTGTTGACCTGAGAGATCAACCTTACCAAGACCATCACCTCTCTTTAATTTCAGATATTGTGTAATGGGCACAGGGGAGCTGGTCATGTGGTGGCTTGTTTTGTGTCGCATTATTGTTTGGCTGCTAATTAAAAAAAAAACAACTATGGGGCCTGAGTCAAGTTAATTAAAAGAAGTAATCAGCAGCAAAAACTGGTCACCAATTAAGAAGATGGTAAGAATGAAAACCTGCAGCTCCTGCGGCACTCGAGGCCTGGAGTTCGCCACCCCTGTCCTAGTGGATTGGTGTCAGTGAAATAAGAGGAGCGTTGGTTGTGGACTCTTCTACAGTCTCGGACAGGAGCAAGGGTGACTTAATCTCAATTATAAATGACAGAGAAAGGTGATGCAACAGTTAGTGATGTGGGCTAAGAGGGGGTTTCTTGAGAATAGGGATCACGTGTTCTGAAGCTCTGCAGTGGGCTGGCGCCCGGCCCAGGGTTTGTTTCCTGCCTTGCGCCCTGTGTTGGCTGGGATTGGCTCCAGCAGACCCCGTGACCCTGCCGTGAGGATATAGCGGGATGGATAATGGATGGATGTTCTGAAGCTAACATTTGCATTATGGGCTACGTTTATGCTGGCAGCTCTTGCAGAAAGGGCAAATCCTACACAGACAGCAATGGTAATGAAAACTGAACCCATGTCCTTATTGCCGAGAGGCAGAATCACTGCCTAATTCAGTTGTACCATTTACGTTGTGAAGCTACCTTTTCAATTACAGGCACCTCTGATACAATAGCTAAACATGCAGGACAAGAACTGAATCCAAGTTCCAGAGGTTCTGTATAGTTCTAACAGTTTTAATCACTCTGCCACAGTTTTACTTATCCTTCTGATGCCACCTTTTCTACGCTAACAGGATGTGGATAAGCACAGACAGTGACAGTAACTGGAGTTGAACCCGGGTTCGTCGAGCCGAGGGGCAGCAGCAGTTATAACTGTTAAGTCACCTCTATGCTAATTAGTTTTAGTGGCACTTAAAAAAGAGAAAAATATATTGTCTAACACGGTTGTCTGCGGCCTCGTTATTATATGGCTGCTACAATCTTTGTTACGTACATTTTACTGTGACTTCCATTATCAAAAAGTAAATAAGCACGCGTCACCTCAGTCTGTAACGATCCCCTTCAGAGCAGGTAAGAGTGTGCCAGCCGGCAGGTTAAATGCTGCGAGCTCATTATGCACTCCATGGTAATTTTCCTTCGAAGGTACAGTACGTGTGACTTTTCACACTGTATAATTCAAAGAAGATCTATCGGAAATGTTAATAGACACAGAGCGCGTGCGCAAAACGTTCCCGTTGTTTACTCACCAAACCTCCAATGTCGCGCGTCCTTCGCCGGCGTAACCCTCCACGCTGACCTTTTCAGTGCCAGAGGGCTGTCAGGTGCGATCTCACCGCGGCCGAGCCCACCAGCTGCGCTGTAAATTTCCAATAATGGGAAGAGGAAGCCGTCAAGTGGGGGCCGCTACAAAGCCTCAGTGGAAAGGTTAATCACAAAAGAGCACAAGTCATAACTTTTGTTAAACAATTAGACCGCTAATTGAAACCCTCTCGCTGCTCGTCTGCTAACCAGCCTCCCGAGACGGAAGTCAGCGGAAAGATAGCGCTCTTTGAAAGCAAGCCTCTTTTAACTGCCTGCTACCTTTTCATCCGTCATTTTTATTCGTTCGTTTATTTCTTGTTTGTTCCTCAGTGAGGACATAGATGCGGTTTACTAGTGGTTTGCATCTTTCCAAGTATGTAAGTGTATTTAATTACCGATTTGAACACTGCTGGGAATCGTCAGAGGCCAGGATTTTAATGCTAGTTTTCTTGTTTTATTATCGCTTTCCTAAAGGGGCTACACAATGCATTTCTAGGATCATAATCATGAAGTCTAATTAAGACCGGTTTAAGACCCCAACAGGCCCCATCACTCCCTCCTCCGCCCCCAATGCGTTAATTCTCGCCCATTATAAACAGCGCATATATTACTAATAAATCCAAGGACTGAAGTAGGAAAAAAATCCAAAACTCTCTTTCAGGTCAAAGTCGCCTTCCTTTTAGTACAATAACGTAGTACAATGAATGTAACAAACTAATTGGAGAGTAAAATCACATCTGCACGAAATCGAATTTTTTTCTGATAGCGGAGTTAAAATGTGATAAATTAACTGATCGTTTCGGGGTCGCACTAAATAACATAAAAGACCTGACACCCGCTGGTGTTTAGCGTTGTTCGTGCCGGCAGGGGTCCTGTTGTCCACAGCATTGCTGCTCATGCTTTTGTCGGTGTTATGCAGTGTCGGCGCGAACATTTTTGATGCCCTAAGCGCAGTTCTAAATGGCGCCCACCACCTTTCAGTAGAATCATCACTGGCAGACTTGTACACAAATACCTGTAGACAAGGACTGAGGTCAGCGAAGCATGGAGGGTTTGGGTACAAAACAGTGAATTTACAATTTGAGAATGTCGAGGGATGATTGATTACTTATAGCAACGTCTGTTTACAAAAATTTGCTCATGATGAGTGCGATTTTCGAGAGTAACATGGATATGAACTGAGTTAACAAGCTTAAATTACCTATTTCTGTACTCCTCCTTTTTTCTAGAAAGTTGTATCGATTGCAAGGATTTTTTTCTCTTATATTGTATAGTTTATATAATTTTCTATTTAAATCTCCAGCCTGAGATGTATTTTACGATGATGGCGACAGTCTAGTTATATTTTTATTTTTTATTTTAGGCAACTTTGTAACAATCATATTCATATATAATGTCATTTAAATAAAAAAATAAACTGAAAAAGTTGTTATATAATTACAAAATTCAATGAAATTGAAGTATAACAATTATATTAAAGGAAGAACCTTTGCACAATATTCATATTTACTGTATTTTCATGTATGCAAATATGCAGTGTAACTATCCAATCAATGCACAACCCCACAGTTTTCCAACAACAGATGGACTATGGAGAACTGCTTTAGCGTACCAAGAGTGAATCTCATTTTTGGTGGTGAACAACAGAAAACGCTAATTGCCAAGTTTTATCATTTTAATGTAAACCCATTTTGGAGATGATAATTGATGATAATTTGAATTAATCAGCCTTTAGCAAAACGTTCAAAAACTCCAATCCTGTTTCCATTTTGATTGTTTAGTTGTATTTTGTCATGTCTGTGTCTTCTATGCTACAGTTTGAGGATTATTATTATCATCATCATCATCATCATCATTATTGTTATTGTTTATGTTACTATTGGATTTTGTAGGTCAAATGTTAAGACCAAACATCACTAGTATGTGAGAATAATATAAAACAATATAATTGGATAGTCATGTAGAGTCCAAACATTTGTATTGTATAAAAAAAATTCTGTAAGGCTAGGCTTTGTAGTCATAACTGCAGTATTTACGGCTTGTTCAAATTATTATATGGGTAAATGTTGACTTGTGACTACATTCGGTTCCAACGGACCAGTTGTAAATCGATCTGGACGTAAGACGGGACCGGTATATGTATTCAAACCTGACTGTATGTTTAGTACTGTGTAATAAGTCCCTTAAGTAATATTTGTTTTATATCCTTTTTATCATCATTCTTAGCACATTTTGTAGATTTGTCATCATTTTGTTTTGGTAAATTATTCTTTTATTTTGTTTATTCATTACTGTTGATTGTACGGGGGCTGAAACTTTAACAGCTTCATGAATCCTTTCTTTGTCTGTGTTATGTTACGACATTAGCAAGAGCTTTTCCCAGTGTTCATTGTGTTAAATGTGAGTGGAGGAATTGAACTGGCAGAGTGTGAGCACTCGTAAGTTTTCTGTTTTAACGTTTTAGCCTTTTAATGAACATCAACAGATAAAGGAGTTCAGTGTGATTTCCTTACCCCTTTGTGATGGTTCATGTGAAGCAGCACATTGCAACGGAGTGTAATTGCAGATTGCAGTACCTATGAGGTCAGTCATGTAATGCCCCAACATCATGAAATGCCCTCATCGGCAGTCACGTAACACACATCGTATTAGACTATGATTAACATTAGGGCCCCGTTACACTATGGTTAAGATTAGGGTTGTAGGAGGGTTATCTGAATCAAAGGGCATTTTGTGACTGACGTTGTGGGCATTACCTTATTCACAATGCAGAAGCTTCAGCGGTTAACCAGATTCAAAGCCAGTGCACAGCAGTACTGCACTGCGGTGAACACCAGATACAAAGAGATAACTTAAAGTCAAATGCGATCTCATTTGCTTTCTTTCCTCCCTCATACTGCTCAATCACCTTCATTTTTGTGTCAAGATCAATTGCCTTTTTTCCTGTGATTTTTAAACAAATGTAAGTGAATGTAGTTGAAACTGCTGCAGGTAATAAACTGAGATCGAGATGAATGAGTTGCAACATATGGAGCAGGGGTGGTGAAAACTGTCACTTGCCTGTTAGACATGGTAATGGTCGTAAATCGAATGGTCGTAAGACGCATAAGTTATAAGTCGATAACTACCTGTATGTGTATATATTTTTGTGAAAATATCAAGTATAGTGTTTAGAAAAACCTTGTCCTCTGCTTTCTATCTCATTTTTAAATTTTGCTTTTCGATTCAATACTGCACTCTAAAAATACTAGTTCTGTAATGGCAGTTTACTGCATGCTGTGGTTCCTTGTTGAATCTTTTCATGGCAAAGATCAATTTCATTCTGGGAATGATGGTTTGGATATGAAATTGGTTCTTTTGGGCTTTGAAAAGATTCTTAATACCATGCTATTTTTGAAGCCCAGTTAATCCTGAGCATTGTCACGGGGAGAATGGAGACTATCCCAGCAAGCATAGGAAACAAGGCACAGACAATCCCTGGACATGGGGCCAGTCTTTTGCAATGTGACCCACACATACATCAGAGCTAATGTCACCAATCCAACTGTCCCATGTGTCTTTGGACTATTGGAGGAAACCAATAGAAACACGGGGAGAACAGAAAAGGGGGAAAAAAAGTACAAACCCCGCACAGATAATTACTGGGGGAAGGGTTCAAACCCAGGACACTGGTCCATGAAGCAGAAGATCTAATCACCATGCCACACACAAAGCGCCATTTTAGCTTTGCAGGTAAATTTGACCTACATGTCTTTGCAGATGTAGGAAGAAAACAGTAGTAACCAGCAGAAAACCCACAAAGACACAGAAATGTGTCTAATGTCTTAATAAAGAATTAATGTCTAATAAGTAAAACCTGAAGAAAACCTGCATGTACCTGTGTTTACTCTCCTTTTAAAATCATGAGCCCATCTGAATTTTACGAACATGGTATTGTCTATTAATTTTTATTTATGGATCCAGTTATGGATCTAAAGGTGCTTTCTAGAACGTTCATGTGGACGGTTCTCTTGGGAACCAAAAAAGGTCCTCCCATGACACTGCTCTGAGGAACCACTCTGGCACCTTAAGTTTCAAGACACTCTTTTTATATAACAGGATAACATTTTCTGTTTTACAGTTCTTTGGAATTTCCCCAGTGCACAGTGACTTTCTAAAAATAAGAGACAAGGCCTTGCATTTAGTTACAAACCTCCTTAAGCACTCAAAGATAAACATCATCTGGTCCTGGTGATTTGTTTGATTTATGCCTATTAAATCTGAACAGCACTTCTCTCTCTGTACAATTTCCAATTCACTTAGTACCGCATTAGTAGTCCTTTTATTGCTGGAAGGTTATCCACTTTCTTACATGTGAAGACCAGGGGTGTAGCTAGGAATAGATTTTAGGGTGGGCCTGTGTAAAAATGGGTGTTCTAGTTTTTAACGGGATATATATGGGCACTTTTCCAAAAAAATACATCTATTCATACATTCCCATAATTGAGTTATTAGGGCCATGCAAAAGTTCAGCAAAAATTATCAAGGCAATCAAATGTTATGGCAGACACAAACATACAAAATCGGTTCCATCCTGCTCTGTAAAGTTTTATGCTTGATTCAGGCATTGGAACTTTAGATTGAACTGGTTGATGATTTCATCACAATCTAGATTTTTAGCAAGATTGTGTTTAAATGATAAGGTAGTGAATTCGCTCAGGCGATCTGATGATATTGATGATCTCAAACACTTCTTGATTCAATTTATGGGCAAAAAAATCTCTCTCAACATTGCAAGTTGTACTCGGAAGTGTGACCATTACATGCAACAAAGCATTAACATTAGGAAAAATGTCTGCAGGGCAGTTGTCAAGCACCTCCAAAAGAGATGACAATTTTTGCTGTCTTGTTTACACTTTACTGTTAATTTGGTGAAGAAACACTGTGTATTCTGCATCCTGGATATTTATTCCATATAGCTAAATGATGCTTTTTGAAATTTTTGATATTTCCACTTGTTTTGCCATGTCAAAAATAATCCTCTCTAAAACTCTCTTGGTGTTCATCAAAAATACTCAATTAAGCAATTTAAGGTTATGTTAATTGTTTAATGACTACTGCCAATTAGATTTCACATACACCGTAACAATGCCCCATTTATTTAAAATTCGATAAACCAATTGCATTTAACATACTGAAGGAAAGATAAAATAACAAATACCCAATCAATTACAAAATTTAACAGATTATTTCATATACAATGAGTTGATTGGCTGGGCCAATGGCCAGTCACTGTGGGCCTGTGCCCAGCCACCCTTCCCTACACCACTGGTGAAATAGCGGATGCTCTAAACTTGCATTTTTTTTTGTCTGTATGTTTTAATTCCCCTTTGCTATTCCTGATGCACTTCACCGCTTCCTTGACTGTTTGTTTTTCTACTAAAATACCCTGCACTCTGGAGCTGTGAGGCAGCAGCACTATACACCATTCCACCCCGATACTGACAATGTAAAAGGAAAAAAGAAAAGGTTTAGAAAGAAAGAAAATGAAATGCAAAAAAGTGAGATGTTTCTAAAAGACTATCAGGGAAGTGTGGACTTCAGTGTACCTCCTGTGCCATTTCGGCTCTCTGTTAAGTACTCGATAATTGATCATTAAAGGTGTAGAAATGATTTAAGCGTATGGTAATTAGCTTATGTGCCTACACTTTGCTCAGAGGCTCCACATTTTTATTCCTCTGCCATCCCTTCCCATGATCAAGATGTGTGGTATGCTGACACATGTAGCACAGTATAATCTGTTCTGCATGACAAAGCGATAAAAGGAAGAGAGTGACAATTATTGAGTAGGAAAAAAAACCCCACAAATCTACAACATAAAGGTGATGGCACATTAAATCCAGTTAAATATACAGCAAAAGAAGTCACATTCATGTAAATCCCTTATTCTTCATAATAAATTCAAAGTACTTCATATAAAAGGCTCCATATTAAATCAAGTTTGGTTGCCTTTCTTTTTCTTATTGTCCTGAACTGGAGTAAACAGGCTAGAAGATGGATGTACGTGCGATAAAATACAATATCCATCCATCTTCTAGCCTGTTTAATCCAGTTCAGGGTCATAGGTGGCCAAAGCCTATTCCAGCAGCACTGGCCACAAAGTTGTATGGAAAACCAGAATATCAAAGGGCACAAATACGCACACAGCAGCACTCCCTCTCAATCAGGCACATTTAGAATCAACTGAACCTGCACCACTTTGGGAATGAGGGGAAAGAAACAGACCTGGGGGAAAATCCATCCAGGAAGAACATGCAGCCTCCCCACATAGACAATGGCTAGGCACAAATTTAAACCCTGGGAGCTGGAGCCATGAGGCAGCAGTTCTACCCACTGTGCTAGGATGCCATCTATGAATGACTTTATGGTTATTGTAACTTATTTCAGTTTGCTTAGAGGGTGATGTGGTACTTATTTTTCCCAATTATTTTCTCTTGGGTCAAATCTTTAACTTTTATATGTTCTCCCCTTGCTCTTGTGAGCCTTAAATTGGGCATTGTGGTTCAAAGCAAAATGCATGTTGGGTTAAAATGGTTCAATGTAAGTGTATGTGTGTGTACAGGAGTGTGTTGTTTTATGGACTGGAATCACACTGACTGGCACACCCATGCATTGCGACTGATTTGGCCTGTTGTGGCAATATTTCCTTCTAACTTAACATTGGAATAAAATAAAGTTCAGAAAATGGATGGATGGATTATTTGATAGTACTAGGATAACTGAGTGGCATGATGGTTGTTTTACCATTAAAAGTGTTCGCAAGTGACACTTTAACCTCTAAGGTTCTTTTTACATTTGTGTACAAGTTAACACTGGAATTTCAAAATTGTTAGTCTTGATTCCCATGTGCACCCTTCAATATTTAAGTGTTTAACATTCACTCATTTAAAACACAGAGAGAAATGACCAAGGGTGGCTACCTCAGTTTCAATATCTTAGCAGGGTCCAAAGGGATGCTCGTATCCTTCGCCTCCTGCAAAGGGCTGCACGTTTAGGACCCATTCACACCCAAGCATTGTTTTCTAGCATTTTAGCCCTTGACCATAACACTCCTAAACTGCAGGAAAAGTTATTTGCTATAATTTTCAATTACACTATTCACACCTAAGTGTTTTAGCAGCAAATGTTTTAGAAAAATCTTGCATGCAGTATTTTTTCAAGCGCTTTCAGCCAAACACTTGTTCCATTGAAATTAACGGTAGTGCTCATAAAATGCTGGTGAAGGAAAACAAAGGAGAGTTTTGGAAGCGTTTTTATAGGATGTCAATGCCTTTTCCTCAATTAAGAAACTCCCTGAAACTAGAAGAAAAAATGCTGGTGCAGTTGGTCACGCGTGTGCCTCGGTTTTACAGTAATAGCTGTTGATGGACAGATTAAGGTACGTAGCTTGCAATCAAGTAAAAAGAATTCAACAAAAGTTACAGGGATACATTTAGTTTTAATCAGGTAAAAGTTTAGTATAGATGTTTTCACAAAACCGGCCGAGTGATAAGCAGATCTCTTCCTCGCAGCGCCATATGGGATTTGCATGTGCCTTTGCATTTGTAGATTGCTAAACATTACTGAGCATGATAAACTGAGTATTCTTGCCTTTTTTAACAGTAAATACTTAAAATTTGTCAGTAATATGAAGGACGTTCAAAAAGTTTCTGCACTTTTAACAGATGACTCATACGTAAGGAGTAGTAATTGGACTTTAAAACGTTGGTACAATGCTGGGAAAATTGCGTTGCAAAGGAAGGTGACTATGTAGAAAAGTGACGTCATTTGTTTTTGAAATTCATAATAAATAGAAATAAAAAAAAGTGAGGAAACTTTCAGAACATCCCTATTACAGTACTTCTCAAATAAGAAAATACATTTTAGTCTTTTGTGAAGTAAATAATCAGTCAGTCAGTCATTATCCAACCCGCTATATCCTAACACAGGGTCACGGGGGTCTGCTGGAGCCAATCCCAGCTAACAGAGGGTGCAAGGCAGGAACAAATCCCCAGGCAGGGCGCCAGTCCACCACAGGGCATGCAAGCACACACTAGGGACAATTTAGGATCGCCAATGCACCTAACCTGCATGTCTTTGGACAGTGGGAGGAAACCGGAGCGCCAGGAGGAAACCCATACAGACATGGGGAGAACATGCAAAGTCCACGCAGGGAGGACCTGGGAAGCGAACCCGGGTCTCCTTACTGCGAGGAAGCAGTGCTACCACTGCACCACCGTGCTGCCCCGAAGTAAATAATATCCATCAACAATCTGAACTGCACCACCGGATCACACCATTGGAGAATTTCTTTAGCTAATAACTGGATTAAAACCAAACAGATATTATTAATATGTTTCTGTTACCAGATTGCACACAGCCTGCTCTTTTGTGCTTGGCTGTGTGATTGCACCCTGAAAATGATCGGTGCAAGGTCCACCATGTGTGCCCCTTGTCTTACACCCAGTGCTGCTGCGATAATCACTGCCTCCCAGTGACCCTAAAGTGGACAGATTAAAATTACCCCTCTGCACATGCAGGATTAAATGCATATGAAGGATTAAATGTATAATAATGTATGCTCAGTTTTTTTGAGTTGATTACATACTGTGCACTACAGCCCCTTCCTCACATACTGTTACTAGACAAATGCACCTCATGCTTGCATGATACTGCACTGACAGCAAGTTATTTTATAAAATAATGTAATTATATGTTTTCTTCCACATATCACTACTTATAAGCCTACATGCTTATCGACACCCGTGTGAAATCCTGCAGTTTTTCAGGATGCTGCATGCCTCACAGAGAGTACAGAATTGTCCTCTTGACTCTCTTTGCTCGCACGTTGCTGATGACACCTACTCTTTACTACTGTGATCACCAGGAATCAAAGCACTAAAGCCTTAGACGACAGTCTGGAGACACAACAATCACCTCACAACACAGACAACACCTCACAGGCTACAAAACGCCAGTGATATCAATCATAATTTCCTCTGCAAAATGTTTCTTTGAAAGCATTTGAAAAACGCTGGAAAAACACCTGAAACATGTCTAAGAATTTAAAAAACACATGCAAAGAGTCATAAAAAGTGTGAATGGGCCTTTATTGTAAGAGAGGCCATGAGAAAAACCTGCCAGGTTTCCTGATTTGTGTTCCTTTAACTCCGTGCAACACCACATATCCACCTGATCAACCAGTTCTCATGTTAGTGTTTCCTGCCGCATTTCTGCTGAATAATTTGCTGGCTGAAAGTGTTAGTGTGTCAGAGAGAAGATGTGCAGCATTGTTCATAATGGCACTCAGTTGTGTCTTCATTATCTCTACCACTATGACCTCCAGCAGGTCCAGAGTGCATCCCATAACTGAGCCTGCCTTCTTAGTCAGCTTTTTGATTCTGTTCGCCTCTATTTAACTGATATAAAGTGAGTAGAAGGTCATACTGCCTATCACACAGTCATAGGACATGTAAAGGCGGTAAATAATAATGTGTCTTGGTACAGGCATGTCAGTGTGGGGTCACTCGGTTGTGAATCTGTGCAGCCATGGGATGTTCAATTTTTATTGCAGGAGCGATCAGCTCAGTGTTCTCTTTTGACTTTCTGTGGGTTGTCGGGTGGAGCACCAGCGCCCACAAGATTTAAAATGAGCCAGGAAAAGAATGAGAAGGAAAAGGAAAAGAGACGAGTGGAAGAAATGCAAGAAGTTAAAGCAAGTGAAAGGCAATGATTATTAAAAAAGAAAGGAGCGTCAGGATCAAGACAAAGCTTGTGCAGCAGAGAGGAGGAATGGCGGTCAGGGAAGAAACCCCATGCAGAGCAGTGGCACTCCAGGGGTGCAGTTGCTCCTGCTGAACATTTACTGAACAGCAGCAGCCTCATTGCTACAAGAAGTCCCAGGAAATGTTGCAGGACAACATTGGGTGAAGAGAGCCGAACTTGAGAGGTTCCCATGGATGTGAGGGATGGTGGTGGGACCATGAGCCAGTGAAGGTTCACCACACTTGCTGTAGGGCATCTCATGCAGCTGAGTAGATCAACTGGGTGAGCATTAGGAACGGGGAAATGGGCAGAGGTTTGAGGCTTATGTTGTTTATTGATCCTGACTGTATTTTATTCTTGATTTTAACTTTGTTAAGGATCTTACTTATTGATTGGGACTTTAACCTCCACTTGTACATTTTTTTTTATTATGGATTATTTATTTACTGAGGACTACTCCACACATTATGAATTGTTTGGACACTGTATTGAAGAATAAAATGTGCTGAGCATGTTTTTCACTACTGTTGTTGTTGTGCACCCTTGTTTACCCCAGTTCACCTCAGTTCATGACTAATGATGACTTGGGTTCAAGGGGGTAATGCCATCTGCGGTCAACTCAGACATCACATACCCACATTAAAGAAACACACTACCATAAGAAAAAAGAGTCTGCTCTGCCTTTTCTTGCATAGCTTCTCTGTGTTACTACACCAGTCCAGCCTGTGACTGATCATTCCACCTTCATCCACCATGTCTTACTGCCACATAGCATATTTCTCCTCATCCATACTTTCATATATATAATATTTGCTTGCAAAGCCAGAGAGGCTCCCCTAGAAGACATAATGGTGGACAGCACCTACCCCTCTCACCTCAGCTGTGCCAGGAACTCCATCTAAACTCAAAATGTCACCTAAGGCCACTTTGAGCTGGAGAGCATATCAGGCTTAACAACAGGAGATGCTGGATCTCCTCACCTTGAGGATACCAGATTACATAACTAGGAGTCCTAGGGAATGATTTTTCAACCCAATTTGAAATTTCCAAACTATCGGGAACTTAATGCTTTTTGAAAGCCCAATTACCTCCTTAGCGGTAGATCAGAGCATCATTCGGGCTGTTAAAAAAAAGAACTAAAAGTGTTTATCCCGAGTGTCACTCAGGCAACAGTATAGACGTGTCTCACGTAAGACGTGGGGATTGCTCAGGCTGTAAATTTGGCAATGGTGTTAGTGCCAAGCATTACTCGGGCAATGGTATAGGCGTGTCCTGCATAAGCGTCAGGCCTGAGCCTTACTCGGGCAACAGTACTTGGAAAAAGATAAAGGCATGTCCTGCAGAAGCGTCAGGACTGAACGTTACTTGGGCAGTGATAGAGCCTTGTCCTGCATAAGCATCAGGCTTGAGCATTACTAAGGCAACGGTGTAGATGCATCTTCTCCTAGCCTCATAATGGCATCTAAGAAACACCTAACAGCAGTGATGATGAATCGAATCTGTCTTCAGGCAGTAAAATTGAAAAATGGACAGTGAAACCGAAAGTGACTCTGGGAATCTGAAAGTGATGCTTGTGTCACTCGCACATGCGCAGTGTGCTGTTCATATTATTATTATTATGATGATAATGATTTTTGTTATTTTTATTATTATTATTTGTATTATACTTCCTACACTTCTGACTTTGTACTTTTAGTGTATTGCACATTTTACAGTTGAAAGATGGGATTCAATAAAAATGTTATTTTTCAAACCAAATAATGCAACACTTTTTACATGTTTTTTTGAGAAAAAAGGTAATGCTAAGGAGGTTAATGTGCTGTCTGACAGCACAGGTGGCTTTACAAATATTTTTCAGATGTGGTCATTTTAGCAGCAATCTTGGCTGGCCTTTATCCTTTTTTATTTTGGCATGTGTGGAAGCTATAACATATAATACAATGCTACAATATATGTATTATTAATGTACTAATATTGATACACTTATATTAGTCAATTGCTTATATCAGTATATGTGTAAGCAAGAATATTTAAAGCAGGGTGACAACTGTTAACAAAAGAATGTTTTGTAATTTCCTAAAAGCAACCGTTAGCAAAATACTTTATCCCTAGACATAGAACAAATAAAAATGTGATGACATAGAAAAAAAGCTTGCAAAAAGAGGAAACACTGAAGCAAGTGTAAAAATATTTTGGAAAAGGGCACAGAGAGGTAAACAACTATATAAGCAGCCTGAAGATGAGGAAGAGAGAGTTTTCTGAATTGCAAGCAGAAAGATCCATACTTGCTACTCACCTTTTTATAATTTTTTTTTTTTAATAAACTAACATTCATTAATTGCACTCCTGTCTTCCTCTGCATCTTTCTTCCACACATGAGACATCAGAGAGATGAGTCTCCTTTCTGTTTGCACTGTTCAAAACCCCCACTTTTCTTCTTACCTGGTGGGCACATGGTATGCACACAGGAGAAGCCCACTCCTCCAACTTAAAACAAAACAAGACCAGTTTGATTTTGCAGCAGCAGGCCACAGACTGCAATACTTGAGCTGATGGGGATGTCACACCACACGATTGGGGTACTGGAGTATGCCGCAGCTGACCCTGACTTGCTAACATTACAGTATGTAGGTAAAAGCTATGATTGAAATCGCTGTAAAAATTTTGTAGTGTGACGAGGGTTTAAGTAGAAGAACTTCCCTACTTTCTCTAACAATGGTACAAGAAATAAAATGGCACCCCCAGAATATTAATAAGAGCAACAGTCTGAAAATGTGTGCCAATATGATAAATTTGTAAAATTCTGTTTTCTCTTTGTGATTTTGGGGAATTGAGTGTTTCTTGATGAGGAGAAAACAACAAAACAAATGTAAATGATTTAAGCACAAGGCTGCAACATAACAAAATGTGAAATCTTCCTAAATGCACAAGATCACGGGAGAACCTGAAAACATTAGACAGCAATGGGGCAAAGCAAATTGCTCCAGTTCAATGAGGACATAGAAAATATGGACTTGTTTTAAAAACACAACACATTTTTGCTCCTTTTAATTGTATCAATATTTATTTGAATTTATTCCTTTGCGCTTACCAGCAAATCAACACCTACAGTCATTACAGTGTCATGCATGAGCGCATCGATAGCAGCTGAAGGACCCGGCGCGCACCGCTAGAAAACTGGCCAGGGGATGAAGGCAGCGTACTAACCTCTCTCTCTCTCTTGTTCAGTAGAAAAGACGAAGCGACGCCGCCATAAACCAACCCGGAATAAACAAAGGACTGCACTTCCGGGTTCCTTTCTTCCCTCTGGTCCCCCAGTGATGACGTCAAACTCCCATCCACCACCACGCCTTCCCAGCATCCATCACGTCTGATTTCCGGTCTGCCCCTTTATATTGTCCCTCCAAATCCTCCATTTTATCTTTTTTTTTGATGAGATTTGTAACCTAAGGAAAGACCTCTTTTTTTGTTACAGTAGCCTATACGGGGCTCAAAATCCCAAACCCTTTATGCTGTGTTTTGTGCTTTATTCACAACAGCTTTAAATATAATTTTCTTAGCTTGAGTAAGACTTTAGTACAATATGGTATATAATACCACAGAAAAGCACTTAATGGAATTCAGGCTTGTGAAGGCCAGAGCCTATCCCAGCAACATCAGGTGCAAGGCAGGACACCACCTCGGAGAAGGCGTCTGTCCATTACTGGGCACACAAGCACCCTTTAATACTGAGAATCGTAAAGAATTGTGAATTATTATAACCAGCACAACTTTGGGAATGTCAGAGGAAAACACAGACAAGTGGAAAATGCAAACTCCACAAAGAAAATAGTTAAAGGTTATTTCCACCCTGAAAGGAAAGAAGGTAAAAAAAAAAATGCAACGTTTCGGGTGTATCGTCTTCATCAGGTGTGCAAGTGAAAAGGAAACACATGGATTACCTGTTCTTGTGTGAAGGTGATGTAGCTGCTGACTACAATCTGATGGGCCCTGGAGCAAAAAATAAATCAATTATTTAGGTCACTCTTGTGAAATTCAGTGCAATCCAATTAAAAAAATGACCTTCGACAATGAGATACGCCAAGCATACATCCATCCATCCATCCATTTTCTAACCCGCTGAATCCGAATACAGGGTCACGGGGGTCTGCTGGAGCCAATCCCAGCCAACACAGGGCACAAGGCAGGAACCAACCCTGGGCAGGGTGCCAACCCACCGCAGGCCAAGCATACAGTATAAGCTAAATGAAAGGTTAAGCTGTATGGAGTGAGAATGATAATGCCATTAACCTTTTTATTCTGATGTCAAGAAGGCAAGCATGTTAATAATAAAACCATGTGGTCACTGTGGGACCCCCAGTCCCCTGAACTGTACTACAGTTACACCACTGACTGTGCTATATAGCACACAGGTCAGGTCGGAGAGCATGCACTGGTACAGCTTGTCGCCGCACCCACCATGTGACGGAACAGCTTGGGATCCTGGTTAGCAATCCCCTAGGCAGACATATGGTCCAGTCCCACCCTGTAGAAATGACCCTCTATCTGCCGCAGCCAGGTGTTACATGGGCGTCCCCTTAGCCTGGTCCAGCCACTCTGGCCCTGAACAATGAGGATCCTGTGAGCTGGATCACCATCAGGGAGTCGCACAACATGGCCATAGTGCCATAACCAATGCTCCCTCACAATGCAGGTAATGTGCCTCATTTGGGTCTCCATGAGTAACCGCTCAATCGATACAAAGTCAAACCTGTGAAGAGACACAGTGCCAAAGGAGTCCAGTCTTCATCTCAGGTCACTGGGTAGCATCCATGTCTCGCAACCATATAGCAGGACAGGAAGCACCAGGACTCTAAGAACCTTTGTCCTTTTGCAGAGATATCAGAGGTGCCACACACCCCTTTCCAGCGACCTCATGACCCCCCCATGCTCTCTCAGTCCATCTACTGACTTCAAAAGAAGAGTCACCAGAGATATGAATGTCCCTGTTGAGGTAAGTAATCCTCTTGACAAGGTTGGCATTCTCTCTGCAGACAGACACACTGCTAATGGCTGTGCCTAAGAGGTTGTTAAAGGCCTGGATTTTGTTTGTAACAACACACCCCTGGCGAACTACAGAATCAACTGGAAAAAACGCATATAGCGCATATGTAAAAAAAATAAATCTGTGCAGTAGAAGTATTAAAAAAGGCTGGCCTGGCAGCTACAATGGGATGCAAAAGTTTGGGCAACCTTGTTAATAGCCATTATTTTCCTGTATAAATCGTTGGTTGTTGTCAGTTAAATATATCATATAGGAGACACACACAGTGATATTTGAGAAGTAAAATGAAGTTTATTGGATTTACAGAAAGTGTGCAATAATTGTTCAAACAAAATCAGGCAGGTGCATAAATTTGGGCACCGTTGTCATTTTATTGATTCCAAAACTTTTAGAACTAATTATTGGAACTCAAATTGGCTTGGTAAGCTCAGTGACCCCTGACCTACATACACAGGTGAATCCTATAATGAGAAACAGTATTTAAGGGGGTCAATTGTAAGTTTCCCTCCTCCTTTAATTTTCTCTGAAGAGTAGCAACATGGGGGTCGCAAAACAACTCTCAAATGACCTGAAGACAAAGATTGTTCACCATCATGGTTTCAAGGAAGGATACAGAAAGCTGTCCCAGAGATTTAAGCTGTCTGTTTCCACAGTTAGGAACATATTGAGGAAATGGAAGACCACAGGCTCAGTTCAAGTTAAGGCTCGAAGTGGCACACCAAGAAAGATTTCGGATAGACAGAAGCGACGAATAGTGAGAACAGTCAGAGTCAACCCACAGACCAGCACCAAAGACCTACAACATCATCTTGCAGCAGATGGAGTCACTGTGCATCGTTCAACCATTCGGCTCACTTTACACAAGGAGATGCTGTATGCAAGAGTGATGCAGAGGAAGCCTTTTCTCCGCCCACAGCACAAACAGAGCTGCTTGAGGTCTGCTCAAGCACATTTGGACAAGCCAGCTTCATTTTGGAATAAGGTGCTGTGGACTGATGAAACTAAAATTGAGTTATTTGGGCATAACAAGGGCCGTTATGCATGGAGGAAAAAGAACACAGCATTCCAAGAAAAACACCTGCTACCTACAGTAAAATATGGTGGTGGTTCCATCATGCTGTGGGCTGTGTGGCCAGTGCAGGGACTGGGAATCTTGTCAAAGTTGAGGGACGCATGGATTCCACTCAGTATCAGCAGATTCTGGAGACCAATGTCCAGGAATCAGTGACAAAGCTGAAGCTGCGCCGGGGCTGGATCTTTCAACAAGACAACGACCGAAACACTGCTCAAAATCCACTAAGGCATTCATGCAGAGGAACAAGTACAACGTTCTGGAATGGCCATCTCAGTCCCCAGACCTGAATATAATTGAAAATCTGTGGTGTGAGTTAAAGAGAGCTGTCCATGCTCGGAAGCCATCAAACCTGAATGAACTAGAGATGCTTTGTAAAGAGGAATGGTCCAAAATACCTTCAACCACAATCCAGACTCTCATTGGAACCTACAGGAAGCGTTTAGAGGCTGTAATTTCTTCAAAAGGCGGATCTACTAAATATTGATTTCATTTCTTTTTTGTGGTGCCCAAATTTATGCACCTGCCTGATTTTGTTTGAACAATTATTGCACACTTTCTGTAAATCCAATAAACTTCATTTCACTTCTCAAATATCACTGTGTGTGTCTCCTATATGATATATTCAACTGACATTTTTTATCGTAACAACCAACAATTTATACAGGAAAATAATGACTATTAACAAGGTTGCCCAAACTTTTGCATCCCATTGTAAATGGTGAGTGCTTCTGCCTCACAGACGCAGAGCTTAACTTTTGAATCCTAGCATCAGCATTGCCAGGCTGGGCTTGGCTTGCCTTTGTGCCTGGTTAATTGGTGACTTTAAGTTGGTCCTGTATAAATAAGTGGGGGGTTTGTGGCTCCCACTTCGTATCCAGTGCTGCATGAGGTCCTCCTGATCCTGAACTGGGCAGGTGGTTTACAAAATTAAAGGGTGGCTACCCAGCATACATGTTCAACCTTCTTACCTTTGTCTACTCTTTCCTGCAGCTTTAAAGCTGAGGCATTTCTTTTGTGTAAGCTGCATATCAGACATCTTCTTCGTAACTGTATGTATATTAGCAGTGACAGATTTTATTTTGTTCTTTGCTTTCTTTCTTTTCTTAGAGTGAACACCAAGAAAGTCCATTATGCTGATGCAACTAATTCTGAAAATTGAAAGCGTTTTATCAAAATATATTTTTTTTATTATTAACCTTAATTAATTAACCATATGTCTAACAGATGACTCATAAATATCATTTCATATTAAAAAACAAATTATTTGTTTCTACAAAGGGGAATTTAGTGATGAAGACAGTTGAAAAAATGTGCTAGTTTGGGCTTTTTGTGACAACTGTGACTGTTTTAAATCTGCCCACTGATTAAGTTGAATCAATTAAAAACGCCATGCTGAGCCCAACACCACCTCAGCATGTGGCTCTTAAGAAGGCATTCATCAGACAGGGCCACTTAATCACTTTTTAATTACGACTTGGTTCTCATGGATGAAGTACTACATTTCTAGTCCCAAGAAGTATCCTTGGGAGCTGTGCAAAAACAACATGAAAATTAGCTGCGAAAAATCTCTGATGTGAAAAGCCAGGCAAACAGCGAGTTCAGGGGACCAGATTGCCTTGTGGGATCATCCATCAGTCCTTTTTCACTACGGGCCTCCCAGCAAAGCTAAAGGACCTCAGAAAGACGGAGGAAACGGCAAAGAAAAACTTCCGAAATAGGAGTCTCTGATTTGATTTCAAAATCCATTTATGGTTATGCAATCTTGCATTTGATTTAATTCTTTCAAATCCTGTCATAAAATATAAAGATAATGCAATAACAAAAAGACCTCAGAGAAGACATATTAAAAATTTGTGAGATTTATTCACATTAAATCTACAAGAAGGGTTGTTAGAGTGGATGATTCTGAGATCATTTTCAAACATCCATTTCTCTGTACTGAAAGAAAAAAGTTAAATATTTGGTTGCTACATCAATGCAAGTCAGATTGGTTATACTTATTAATACTAATTAATCAAATTCAAAAACTGGGTTTCAGTAAGCAGATGGCTTTGTGCCTTTAACTAAATGTGAATATGACTTAATGAAACATTTGTGGAAAAACATTTTAATCAAAACATATGATTTTATAAACTTACACAATTGGATTACTGTATATTAGTGTAATTTTTAGGTAATGAAGTATAAGCTCAAAGGTCTAAACAACTTTAGTGCTTGAAAGATCTGTGATCTATTTATGTGATCATATTAATACTTAGATAGATCGATGTGTAAGGCACTATATGATAGATAGATTAGCACCGCAGTCCAGAGTTAGGCACCACATTGCACTCAAAGCTTCAGGACAGGACTTGGGTTTCCTCTGCTGTAGATGTACAGCATATGTGGTAGAGGCCATTGTGTAAGGGGTGTTGCTAGCTTTAGCACCTATTAGGAGCTTATCTTAGGAGCTTAGCCCTGGTTCTGATTAATGCCATTAGTCCAATATACTGTATATGTTTTAGATGGAGAAGCTAATTTGGGGGATTTTCGCACTATTGAAGATTATCTGGCAGTTGAAGAGCTTGTAGGAGTTGTCCCTTGAAGTTTTCACTCACTCGTCAATATGAGATTGTAGGACGGCAGGACAGTGGTTAGGCTGTCAAAGACCAGAGGCAAGAAAGCAAAGTCCACTCGGCGAGTGTGGTTTGCACCAAATAGATCGGCGTCTAGATGCGAAGATCAGAAAGTAATGCCAACCTTTTTTCATTCATGAGTGACATTTTTCCGAACCGTGATGCTTACACACGAATTGTACTGAGCCTTTTGGCCAATAATGCCACCCCCAAAAATGTGTCGCCCAAGGGCGGAATGCCCCCTCCGACCGCCCCTAGCTACGCCACTAATATTTCGAGGTTTCAGGGTGCATTTGGAGGCCCCGGAGTGCAGATGGCTCAAAATCAGAGGTACATGCCGAGACTGAGCTCCGGTCAGTTGCAGCACACACTAAGAGCTGGCATCCTGTCCAGGGTTCATTCCTCCCTGATGCTGCTGTAGATTGTATGCCTTATGATACTGGATTGAATTAACCAGGTTCAGTGATGAATGGCACCTCAGAGTTAAAGATGGTAAGATTTGCATTGGCTGTGATGAGGATGGGCAGGAATAGAAATGAGTACATTAGAGGGTTGGCTCAGGTTGGATGGTTTAGAGACAAAGTTAGAGAGGCGAGATTGTGTTGGTTTGGACATGTGCAGAGGAGAGATACTGGGTATATTGGGAGAAGGATGTTAAAGATAGAGCTGCCAGGCAAAAGGAAAAGAGGAAGGCCTAAGGGGGATTATGGATGTGGTGAGAGAGGACATGCAGGTGGTGGGTGTGACACAGCAAGATATAGAGGACAGGAAGATATGGAAAAAAATGATCCGCTGTGGTGACCCCTAATGGGAGCAGCCGAAAGAAGAAGAAGAAGACGAAGTGATGAATGGCAGCAGTGCCTCATCCAGCTTCAGTTCCTCTACTTACCAGCGATTTTGTTTGTGATCAAATTGTCATAAATAAATATGCCATTAGCAGTGCAAACTAACATTTAACTAACACACCATAAAGTAAGAAAACTCACCTCACAACCAATTGAAATAGTAGCAGAAAAAAAAGAACGAGATGTGAATGAGTCAGAGGCGGAAGATCCACGAACACAAATAATGTCGACACCAAGACTCCCACCCATGCACCTTTGCTCAAGTTGCACACAGGACTGCCAATCTAAAATACCACAGAATATTTAGACTATAAATATTTAAATTGAAGCACACATTTTAATATTTCAAATATTTAAAGCAACTATTTTTGTTTATTATGTACTTCTACCTCATGAAGTAAATCATTACATTTCTTATGCACACCCCAAATTAAGATGGCTTACGCTAATACAGACTTTTATAGGATACAAATGGTTTATAAGGATATAAAGCTACTTTTAATTGTTATAACTATTGGATAACAGCAGAAAATAACACAGTCTTGGATGTTTTAGTCATTTTAACAAATGCAGTGATGTCAATACTTACAATTTCCACATTAGTTAGTTGGCCTATATGTTTTAAATTTAAAGACCCTTTTCAAGGCTGGTTGCTGACTTGCACCCCTTGCCGCCTGGATGTGGGCCAGCAGCTCCTTGTCACTCTGATGTACAACATTAGAGCAAGAAAATGAACTGATGGACACAGCTCTGTAATATATATAAATACATTTCTGAACCACTAAGCTAGATGATGATGTGAGGGACCTACAGGCACCTCTAGCTGGATGGGTCCTGTTCTCTTGCCTGGCCAGGAAGCCATGGGCAAAGAAGGACAACTGGGTAGTGGAGACATTCCCCTGCCATGCCATGCCAGGAGGTGGGCACAAGAAGATATTGCAGCAGCAGCTACACCAGAGTTGACATCTCAGCAGCCTTGGGAGAACACACCGACTAGGCTGGTAGGACAATGAGTGACTGCCTACTGTGGGCAGAGAGTTCCACTGTACACTGGGTGGCAGCATTCTGTCTGGAAGACGCCAGTATGGGCACCCACAGAGCAGCCTGGGAGCTGTGGTTTAATGGCACTGCCCTGCGGGGTTCTGTGGGGGCCGCCAGGGGGAGTTGTGGAATACTAACAGTGCAAGTACCATTGGGGTCTTGTCTGATCTGGATTGCTGCTTGGGTGTAATACATTAAGCACCGGAAGTACTCCTGGGTCTGGATTTAAAAGTGAGCCCTCTGCTCAACCTGCTGTACTTAAGGCTCAGTCTGAGTTGGAGTCGGATGTGGGTGAAGGAGTCGAACTATAAGACAGTATTGTTGCCATGAATCCTCTTTGATTGCACTTATACTGCCTTGTGTGCAGTTATGTATGGGTATTTGGGGCGCTCCAGTGCCCCATAGAGGCCACAGTAAGCAATTGAGGTGCATGAGGAACAAAGGCTAGCCTGTCTGGTCCAGTCCCACAGAAAAGCTACTGTATCATACATTGCTAAAAAAATGTAAGGCTTGCTGTGTGAGAAAGGTGTCAGAACACAGAGTGCATCACAGCTTGCTGTGTGTGGGCCTGTATAGCCACACATCAGTCCATGCTGAACCCTGTCCACTGCCAAAAGTGCCTACAATGGGCATGTGAGTGTGAGAACTGAACCATGGAACAATGGAAGAAGGTGACTTGGTCTAATGAATCACGTTTTCTTTTAGATCATGTGAATAGCTGAATGTCATTTACCTGGGAAAGAGATAACGGCAGGGTGCACTATGGGAAGAAGCCTAGCTGGCAGAGGAGTCTGTGATGCTTTGGGCAAAATTGTGCTGCAAAACCTCAGCTCCTGGCATTCATCTGGATGTTACTTTGACACGTATTACCTGCCTAAAGATGGCTGCGGACCATGTACACCCTTTTACGGAAATGGTATTCCCTGATGGCGGTGGTCTCTTTCAGCAGGATAATGTGCCCTGTCACACTGCAAAAATTGTTTGGGAATGGTTTGAGGAGCATGACAAATAGTTCAAAGTGATGAGTTGGCCTCCTTAGATCTTAGTCCGATTGAGCATCTAAGGGATATGCTGGAAAAACAAGTTTGATCCATGGAGGCTTCTCCTTGCTTCTTACAGGGCTTAAAGGATCTGCTGCTAACATCTTGTTCTAATGTTCTAATATTCTAAAATAATACAGAACACCTTCAGAGGTCTTGAGGAGTCCATGCTCAGATGTGTTAGAGCTGTTTTAGTGGTGTGAGGGGAACCCACACAATATTAGGTAGGTAGCTTTAATGTTGTTGCTACTCAGTGCATATTTTCATTAGAATTAATTAAAAATTTGGGGTGGCATGGTGGCACATTTATTTGTACAGTTATCTCACCATGCCTGCTCATTCTCCTCATGGAGTCTATATGTTCTCCCTGTGTCTTTATGAGTTTTGGTCAAAGATTTGTATGTTAGTTATGTTACACAGTGTTTCTAAATTGGCTTTATGTGAGTGTGTGCACCCTGCAATGTCCTGATGTTTTTGTGTTGCACACAATGTTGCTTATATAAGCTGTAGCCCCCTGAATTGGACAAGAGTGTTTAAAATATGCTATTTTATAACTTCATAAATTACCCTTGCAAGGAAATACTGTGTCTGTCACACATTTAAAAATGAATTATGGATCTCACTGGGTTATTAGCTAACCAAACAAGCTTGATGGACTGAATGACCTCCCCTTGTGTGTCAAGCTTCTGAAGTCATTATTGATTCCAGAAAAGCTCCACACCGAATCCCAGTTCAGTGTCAACGGTACCCTAAAAAACTGCACCAACTGCTTTTTCCCATCTGTGAATCATAACTAGTTTTTCTGATTTCAAATTACGGCCCAGTCCACATTTAACATAAGGGTAAAAACATTTGTGAAATGTTGCATCTTTGGTTGAACTGCAATGTAGCGCAACTCGTTATGCGGGCGGACAAGTGACACCTGCAGGCAAGCAGTTGAATGACAAGTGATTGACATGTGGCCCCTCCCACATTCCAGTTCTGCCACTCCACATACCTGGTAGAGGAATGTGTCAATTCCAGGAATATGATTTATATCTAACGCGGGTAGGGCTGAACTTCCCAAGAAGAAAGGAAGCAAGGCACACACACAGCCATTTGATAGACAAGTAGACAAAAGGCAGAGGTTCATTGATAGATGGCCGCAGAGTCGGGTGGATGAGTGCACACTGGTGAGGGTACTATGGAAATTAGGTGACAGAAAAGTGATTTAAGATGATGATGAGGGATTCGATGAGAATGATAATTGAGTAAGAATACCCATAAAACAAAAAAAAATGAAGATACTTAAGAAAAGATAACAAAGTAAGGAAACGACAGGAGCAGCAAGATTACTGTCTTGAAAGATTAAAATTGGAAAGCAAGAGATGAATGAACACAAAAATGGACATACAAACAGATCACTGTCAACGTTTATGATTGTAATCATTCTTAGGCATGTCTTTCAAAAGCAAGTAAGGCTAAAACATTGTAAATCTGTTTTTAGAAAGGTTGTTCATTTATGGGTGCTTCTCAAAATCCTTGTAAGTAAAGCACATTAAATCCTTTGTAATTTACAGAACATAATTCTCATCCATTCGTTCTCTAAAAGTTTCTTAAACTAACTACATTTTACATCAACAGAGGAGACTGGTACAGATTATGGCAACACATAAAGCTATCTGTAAATGATAATTTGATGTGTCATACCCTGGTTACATACAATTTACTTCATAACTGTTTTCTGTGCATTTAGAATACTAAGGTTTATACTTGAGATTAATTCATTTTCATGATGAAATGCATTAAAGCATTTGCAGGATTATATTTTATAATTTAATTTAAACAAATAAAACTTTTAAGAATTATCGATTAATAACTTAATGTTCTGAAGAGGCAGTATTTTAAGGTTTCAGCTGTCTTTAATGTAAATTGTATTTGTTTTTGGGGAGAAGCAGGAAGAAAGAGCAAGAAAGGACAAGAATTATGGGGCAGTGGCAAATGGGGACCGTGGCAGTAAACTAAACCTACCCAAAAAATAATTCAGATGTGAGCATCAGTAGGCTTAGGACCCTAGGAACCAAGTTACCTGAACTAGTCTTTAACATTTCAGTAATTATTTATTTACCACTCTGATGCTGATCTTTCTGATCATAAAACAAGTCATTATGATCGCAATCGACGAGAAGAATTCGTAATTAATTGTAGAATTACGATATTTGAGTGTCTCTATCTCTGGCACGATTTGGCTCAAAAAACTAATCAGCACATCTTCATCCCACAACAGGTTTAAGTTTCGAGTTTGGTATTTTTCCATCAAGCCGTTTTAGCTCTAGACCGTCCTCAAGAAACTGTGACACACAGACACACACCCATCATCAAGATATCAGGTGAACCTAAAATGTTGTGATCCATTGAAAACTGAAAATTTTGACGAATTTAAAGCTTTCCTTCCTCCCCCATAGAAAAATAGGTTACAATGGGTGAGGACGCAAAGCAAAAATGTCATTTAAGTTCTGTACCCACGTCTCTGACCACCACCTCACAAATCCATCACTCAAACATAATGTGGGTTGTGACTGATACCAGTTCATACTCCCAGCCTCTTGGAGACTTGTAACACGGGCCACAAAGATTCACTGCCTTCAATATATGGGTGATTTTGCAATTGCTAAGGATTTTCTTTACAATTATTGTGGCAAAATGCCCAGTGAGTACCCATGGTGCCATCATCTGAACCAATTTGACAGTATGTCAGAAGGCTATTAATGGTGGTGGATGACTACTGGGGATAGAATGTATGTCCTTTGTGGCAAGCTGTTGGCACATGCAATTAACTCTCAGTGTGGTACATCAGGAAATCCACAACCCAGTGGATTGCAAAGTATAGAAACAGACACAGCAGTATGGAAAAGACCCCTCTGCTGTCTTCAAAAAATGTTATTTAGCATCATATTTTCCATTAGCCATGCTGTACGGAGATTGTATTGTGTGCTGTTTCCCACTATTAGAACAGTATATATATATATATATATATATATATATTGTGGGGTACAGCCCAGACACACACAGGCAGACATGTTGTTTCACCACACATGTGTTTATTTACAATATTTACAATATTAGTAAAGTGTACTACCCAGTGCTGCAGCACCAATCACCCCTTAAAGTCCTGGCCGCACAACAATGCCTTGCTCAGTCCTCAGACCGCCTCCACTCCTCTCCTCCGAGCTCCGTCCATTTCCACCCGACTCTTGCTATCGACTGGAGGGAGGCGGCCCCTTTTATGCACACCCGGATGAACTCCAGGTGCTTCCTGAGGAGCTTCCACCGACACACCCCCCTGTTGCAGAAGCACCAACTGTGTAGCTGGAAGTCCTTCGGGTGTTCTTGCTCCTCTTCCCCCCAGCACTTCCTGGTGTGGTGGAAGTGCTGAGGTCCAGGGCTCCTAAGGCACCGGGATGCCCCCTGGCGGTGACCACGGGCCCCTACAGGGTTGAGCTTCCAAAGCAACCAGGGTGGCGGCCCCAACGTGATCCCAGATGGGCGCACGCCCAAGTCCGGTCCCTCAAGGCGTCATCGCCCCTGGCATCCTTGACAAGACAATATATATATATATATATATATATATATATATATATATATATATGCTATGGGTAAAGCCCAAAAATTGGATAAACGTACCATTATCCAGTAGACCTGGGTAAAGCTGGAATAAAATATGAGTTTCTACCTTGATCTCCTTGGATAATATGAACTTCACATGGGTAATGCTAGGTTTATCCAATTTGTGGCTTTACCCATAAAATATATAAATGTTGTTGTTGTTAGGTGTCATGGATGAATGGATGGAGGAATTATTTTTATATCAGATATGTGAGGGGCAAATGGATAGATGAGTTATTAATATAGTTATTGTTTTTAATAAGTTCAAATTTATTGAGCCACTACACTCCTTTATGAGTGCAGCTTCCTAAAATGTAGTTCATGTGCTCATACGCTCTGATTATAAGAGGTATCATTTATAACACAAAGATGGGTTAGGAGCACACGCTGATACATCGCATTGCCGCACCCACCACATGACAAACCAACTCAGGAACCCAGATTAGGACCTGAGTGCAGCCATGCAGCAGGTGACACCTCACTAGTTCAGGTGGAATGGAACCCGTATGAGTTTTTTTAGGGTGGTTAGAGTGCCAATTCTGCCACCAACTCCCAGGTTTTTTCCCTGCAGGTTGGAGGGCCTACATGCAGGGCTGGATGCAGATTAATGTCATACCCAGGATGGAGTAATTGCAGGTTAAGTGCCTTGCTGAAGGGCCCAACGAAGTAGAGTCACTTTTGGCGTTTACAGGATTTGAGCAACCTTCTGATTGCCAGTGCAAATCCCTAGACAAGACAACAAAGATAAATATGAAATGTCTTTTGTGCTAGTCAGATACTGAAACATGTTGAGTTTTCTTCAATACATTTTTTCCAACACTGTGTATCATGGCCCATATGTTGAAACCCCTGGCCAAATGTTTAGGTCGTGTGCCAATGAGATCTGCTCAGTAAAGGCAGTAACGGCAGAGGGAGTGGGCCATCAGACTTACTGAAGATGCATCTTGCTGATTGCCGAAGGTTTTGCCTTTAGACAGTTAATGGTTAGTACTGGCCCACCAGGAATTTGAGAAAGTTATGTTTTGGTATGTACAATTACTGAGGAGCAGGCAATGAATCCTGCTTTTTAGATCTAAATGATAACATTGATCTTAACAACTCTCAGACTTCTTATGCCATCTTTATATTCATTCAGGATTTGAGGGCTTTAAATATTGAAACTGAGTGGGCAGGCAAACCCCCTGGTTTGGACCCCAGCCAGTATTTTAATAAGAATAGAAATATCACTTATTCCTCCATCCTTCAGTTTGCTTACTCCAGCTCTAAGGCTGATTAATTGTAATTAGTATGGACAGGAATTACTTTAATCTAAAGTCATTTTCAAACAGGGATGGCACAGTAACAAAGCCATCTGTGCCGCTGCTTCACGGCTACAGGACCCTGGGTTCATATCCCAGCCTGGTCAAAGGTCATCATGTCTGTGTTGGTTTTGCTCTGGTGCCCTCCTCTCCACATGCCAAAACCATACTTGTTAAGCTCATAACTGGCACTAAGCTTTCCTGGTAAGCTATGATGAACTGGCCTCCTAGCCTGGGCTGGGATCTGCCTTGTACCAATGCTGTCATGGCCTTTAAGTGGAAGAAATAGGTGAGAAAATGCATAGATGTACAACTTGTGCAAGTGTATAGTTTAATTGTTTCTAGAGATGGCCCACTAGGGTATGAACTGGCAGACTTTGAGGGCACAGTCCAACACTTTACCTGCTACTCTGCACTCCCTGCATAAGTAATATTTACCTATAAAACTAAATAACCACATTAAGAGAATAACCCAAAGGGCTGCAGTACAGCCATATCAGAAAAGTATATATATATAATAAAAAAGAAGAATGAGAAAAGGCAAAAATTAGTCTGAAATAAATAATACATAAAAAGTTAGTCATCCCCACGGCTAAAAATAAATAACTGGCAGCAAAGAACTTGCAGAAGAGGCCGACATGAAGAAACTGTGCCATACCAGCCGGGGGACATCAAAAGCGTTATGGATGTGGCGTGGTGTGAACAAGAGAAAAAAAAAAAAACACACACACACAAACCAGCCAGATGTCACGCCATCCAGAAATAAAAAATAAAAGTGCCAAGCTCATTTTCTCGACCTCCAAATCTATTTAGTTTGTGCATGTTAAAAAAGGGTGGATTTTAAGATGACACCAAATCAATGTATTAGTGCACTAATCTCCCCAAAAAGAAATAAAGCAAACCCTGATAATTGGCAAAGTGAATCCCCTAAATGGCACCTAATGATGTTAGCTAATGAATGACCCCATACTGATGGGAACGGAATAATCCGGCCTTGTTTCTTTCTTGTACGGGTGTTAAAATTAGAAGTCTCCCCTCCTTGTCTCACAACTTGCATGGCGGATCTACACAATAGAAAGCGGCAGGAAATCTGAACAGACTGCTAATGTTAAGGCTCTCGAAAAGTGTTGCATCTTTATCCTTTAATGAGACAAAGTGGGACACATTATCTTCTTAAATTAGTGAAGCATGCACTCCTGTTTTCTCCTTCTGTTTTTCCGGTCCTGCCACCTGCATGCCCTTACTAAAATGCAACCTGAGTACATGGAAGGGACTTCGAAAGATTAATAAAGCAAAGGAGTTTACTCTTTCATGTCCACTGACCCGTGTACAATAACTAATGACTAATTTGGGAAATAAAAAAATATACCACAGCAAATGGCAGGAAGTGAGACATAAGGAAGGCAAAGCAGCTAACATGTGGTCAAGCAATGTCTTCAAGGGGCCGTCACATCATCGTTCTGTTTCTTAGATGGTCTTCTGGCCTTTTGAGCATATCTATCTATCTATCTATCTATCTATCTATCTATCTATCTATCTATCTATCTATCTATCTATCTATCTATCTATCTATCTATCTATCTATCTATCTATCTATCTATCTATCTATCTATCTATCATTTGTTACACATTTTACATTCGGCATGTTTTCTTTGTATAGTTCCCTTCACATCTATCTATACTTCTTTTCTATATAGAACAGTTCCCTACTAATTTGTTGTTTAAACATCACTTTGTCACATTCTGAATTTAATATAATGTACATCACAAACATAGCCTTACACTGTGCAGCCCACAGCTACAACCTGCAGGATGGAACTAACTTTTAAAGTTTACAATGCAATGAAGTCCCAAAATATATGCAAAATGTCTTACGAAAGACAACCATAAAACATGGCTTGAAGAGACAGTCCAAAAAATGTAACTTTATAAATTGAGATTTTTTAACTAAAAATCCAATAAACAGAAATAACATGAAAAGCGAAACTCACTAATGTTTCCTACAACACTCAATGACCCACTGCTGGGCACCTCTCTCTGACCACCACATAATGGCAGAAGGAAGACCCTGCAGCAGTTACGTCAGGGTGGCCTTCCTCTGGGGGTTCTGCCCAAAAACCTCTAGAAATGGCTGAACAGTTAAACACAAAAGGTTAGTTTGACATTTGTCATTTGTGTACTAACATAAATAATATGAAAATGTAAAGAATAATAATTAACAACTATCATTTTAAGGGCATATGGCATTACTTCTGGTTCGGGAGATCCTTGTCCCATACCTTCAACCTCATCACCTTCATAACTTGTATTACCACCATCTTTCTCCAGTCTAAAGGGAGACTGATATCTGTGAAGAAGACATTATGCATAAAACTAGTGAACTTGTGTTTATTATTTTGTTCTTTAATATACAGGTTTTGTGTGAGGGTGCCCCAAACCTTTGTTTTTGTTCTGTGTTTCATTTACAATATTCAATAATAATAATGATATTAATAATAATAAATATCATTTATATAGTGCCTTTCTACTACTTCATGCACTTATGTTTATATATATCTATATATATATAGTACAGTATATACTGTATACTATATATGTACTTATATATAATATACTATACATACATATATATATACTATATATATATATATATATATATATACATATACATACATACAGTATATACTGTATATAAATTTATCATTTTAGAAGACAAATAGTTGTGTTTGGCTTTTGCTGCACTTTGCTGAATTCAGGAAAGAAGGTTCTTCTACTCTTCTGAAAATCAAAAGATTCTCCTGGGTTCCAAGTTTGTTTTATTAATGAGAGTCGTCGTGCCGGTTTTCGCAGGCTTTCCTTTGCCGAGCCCAAAGAGCCACTCAAGGAGAGGTATAGGTTGCAACTGCCAGGAAAATGGAGGCTGAAAGTGAACCAAACAGATGGTTCCATAATTTAAAACTGGATGGATATCATTAGATAATGTGGTACAGTCTGTTTATGAAGATTAGGACTATTTTGCAGTTTCTGAAGAGTCAGAAGTGACAGATGCTTCTACATATGCTTTTCTCTAAATGATACTGACTGTTATGCTTATTTGAAAAATTGATATTTTTAAGTTTTGTTTTTCATCCAGAACTTAAGGGTCAATTGTGCAGTATTTCACAGCATAATTATTATAATCTCTAATCACGATGCTTTAAAAGACAGAATGGAAACTGACAGGGCACTAATTAAACCAATTAGTCCGTGCAAAATGGGAGCTTATATCTCACTGGACTTATATATTGAAGATGGATCTAATGCCAGAGCTGTGTGGATTAGAAATCTGGTGTGAGAGATGTTGAAGGTACTGTTTGCAGTCTGAAATGAGGGTCTTGTGGTGGGCTTTGCAGCCGGCTACTAACCTTATTACTTTCATAGCAAATGACATAACATTACGTTGTGAAATCCACAATTCAGGACTGTGGGGACCAGAGGCTGGCATTATCAGGCACAAGACAAGGGGCAAACCTGCATGGGGTACCAGTCCATTACAGGAACCACCACTCACCCCATACAAGACCAGTTTAGAATCACTAAATAATCTAATACATATGTCTTTGAGGTGTGTGCAGAGAGCTGCAGTACCTGATGGAAGACCCTCTAGACACGTGAAGAACGTGCACAATCCACAGAGACAACAACCAGGCACAACCTTTGAACCCATGACACTGGCTGGTTTCATCAGCAGTACTAGTTATAGCACCACATTTAAGTTGCCCAGTTCCCCCCATATATCATACCTGCATGTTCTTTTATAGGCATACACTTGATTCAAGCAGAACATGTCATGTCTCTGACCTTTTATTTCAATTTTCAGGAGGGGAATTGGCCTCTATTTATTATCAAAGTTTAAAAAGGGCATCAGAAAAATTAAGCTGAATCAATTCATCAAACAACATGAATAACAAACTGCCATTTCAGTGGCAGTTGGCACTGCCTGTGGGGTAATAAAAAAGAGCCGGTGTCTTTATAACTAAGCGTGAACACTATGGTCTTCAAAAAGGCGTTTTGCTTTACATCACAAGGAAGCGGGTTCAATTGTCACCACTGCTGTACTAGGTGAACCTAAGCAAGTCACTTCACCAGTTTGTGACCCAACTATAAAGCAGATATCTGCAGATACTGATAACACATCCTGATCTTGTAAGGAGCCCAATAATAATAAACGCCATGGCACCAGTTCATTCCCCACCTCACCTCCAGTTAAACCTGAGAGAGAAGTTTAGCCTGCTTGAGCTCAAGCTGTGAAAAAAGACGTATAAGCAAAGGCAGAGTTTCTCAAATATGGTGAAAATGTCTTGGGAAGGGGTTCACAATTGAAACTTTGATTGGATTATTTGTATCTAATGCCGAGTAGCTCACACATAAGGGGTGGCTGGTGAAAAAATGAAAAGAACGTGACATAATAATAATAATAATAATAATAATACATTTTATTTATATAGCGTCTTTCCCATGCTCAAGGCACTTCACAGAATTTAAAAAAGAACGACATGGTATACAGTATATAGCATTTTACAAACCAGATAAATAAATAAAGAAGATTAAGACAGTAAATTCAGAGAAAGCCTAACAGACAACATAACTGATGGTCTAACACACACACACAGGTTACATGAGCATCTTGACAGAGAGGTAAACTGAGAGAAGGATAGTAAAGTCAAGTAGAGCTAAAAGCCTTCCTGAACAGACGAGTTTTGAGTTGTTTTTTAAAAGAATTCATGGAGTCAGCTGACCTGATTAATTTCGGTAGGTCATTCCAGAGTCTGGGCTTTATACAGCTGAAGGCCCTGTCACCCATGGAGTGTAGATTAGTGTGGGGCACAACAAGATTGCCAGAATCAGAGGACCTTAGTGGGCAGGCAGGCACATAGTGATGGAGAAGGTCACTGATATAGTCTGGTGCGAGGTTATTTAAGGCTTTGTAGCTTATTAGTAGGGTTTTATATTCGATTCTGTAAGACACAGGGAGCCAGTGAAGACAGAAAAGGATGGGTGTGGGTGTAAGGACTCTTGCAGCCGAGTTATGAATAAGCTGGAGCTGAGATATAATATTAGAAGGGGCACCTGCCAGCAGCGAGTAACAATAATCGATGCGGGATGTGATAAAAGCAGGGACAAGTTTCTCAGCGTTAGAAAAGAAGAGGAAGGAGTGAACATGGGATATGTTATGGTGGTGAAAGTAAGAAAGTTTCTTAATGTGGTTTATGTGGGCGGAATAAGAGAGGGAGGTATGAAAAATGACACAGAGATTCTTTGCAGTAGCGGCAGGTCTGATGAGATCACCGCCAAGATGGACTGGGAAGGAGCTCACTTTATTAAGTTGCATTTTAGTCCCAATTTGCAGGAGTTCAGTTTTGTTGCAATTTAATTTTAAAAAGTTCTGCTCCATCCAGGTGTTAATTTCACTGAGGCAGGTTGTGAGAAGGCTCTGATGAAGTTCCACTTTTAACATTGAAGTAGAGCTGAGTATCATCTGCATAAAAATGATAACCCAGTCCATAGCTACGAATAATATGGCCAAGGGGAAGCAAATAGATACAGAAGAGGACCGAGGACAGAGCCCTGAGGAACTCCTTGTGTGACTGGCGCCAAGCTTGATCTGCTGTCAGATAGGACTTGAACCACTGGAGGGCGGTGCCAGCGATACCCAGCATGTTCTCCATTCTGGACAGTATAATGTCATGTCTGACCTGAGTGTCAAATGCTGCACTGAGGTCTAATAGAATGAATATGCTGGTTTGTCCAGAGTCTGCTGACATAAGCAACTCATTGGTTACCCGTAGCACAGCTGTGCTGCACCCTGAAGCCAGACTGAAAGTGTTCCATCAAATTATTAGAGGTTAAGTAATTGGTGAGTTGGGAGGCTACAACACGCTCAAGAACGTTTGACAGGAAAGGTAAGTGGGAAATAGGCCGAAAATTGTTAAGATTGTCAGCATCAAGACCAGACTTTTTTAACATTGGGGTTACAGAAGCGATTTTAAATGTGAGCGGCACAGAGCCAGTGTCAAGGGATGAGTTTATTATTGTTGTAACAGTCAGGATTATGGCATGAAGGCAGGATTTAAGTAGTGTGCTGGGGATGGGGTCCAGTACACAAGTAGTCAGCCTCATCTTGCAAAGCAGGTTATTAACAAAAGTAGATGTGACTGGTGAGAACTTAGAGAAGGAGCTGGATGAAGTGGGAGAACAGGAAGAGATATAAACATATAACAAATATTTATGTTAGTTGAATTATTTAGATCTTTAATTTTGTTATGGAATAAGTGGAGGAATTCTTCAGAAACTTCAGTAGAAGAGGTAGTTGGGCCAGATGCGGGTTTGAGTAGTTTATTAGGTACAGAAAACAAAAACCTTGGATTATCGTGGCCACTTTCTATTATTCTGCCATAGTGGGTGTTCTTGGCAGCAGTTAGCGCTTCTCTGTAAGCTCTTTGGTGGTCAGAGAAAGCCTGGATGTGCACGGTGAGGCCAGTCTTATGTGACATTCTCTCAAGGCGTTAGCCAGCTGCATTCATAGATCACAATTCTGAATTATATCAAGGAGCTGAACGCTTAAAGGAAACCTCCTTATGTTTTAAAAGAGCTGTATTATCTAATGCTGAATGAAGGGCTGTGTTATAGTGGTCAACAAGACTATCTAGTGTTGACGGAATAGGTGCAGACAGTAAAAGATCAGAAATGGATCCAGAGAGAACAGAGGAATAGATATTTTTAAGATTTCTGTAAGAAATTTGTCGTTTACAGGTAAGAGGAGGGAGGCAGTGAGACAGTGAAAAATACTGCTGATTTATGGTCAGAGAGTCCCAAATCAGTGCTGTAAATGTTGGCAACAGATAGTCCAGATGTGCAGATCAGATCCAATATAAAGTTAGGTCCATAAATATTTGGACAGAGACAACTTTTTTCTAATTTTGGTTCTGTACATTACCACAATGAATTTTAAATGAAACAACTCAAATGCAGTTGAAGTGCAGACTTTCAGCTTTAATTCAGTGGGTTGAACAAAACGATTGCATAAAAATGTGAGGCAACTAAAGCATTTTTAACACAATCCCTTCATTTCAGGGGCTCAAAAGTAATTGGACAAATTAAATAACTGGAAATAAAATGTTCATTTCTAATACTTGGTTGAAAACCCTTTGCTGGCAATGACAGCCTGAAGTCTTGAACTCATGGACAACACCAGATGCTGGCTTTCCTCCTTTGTAATGCTCTGCCAGGCCTTTACTGCAGAGGCTTTCAGTTGCTGTTTGTTTGTGGGCCTTTCTGTCTGAAGTTTAGTCTTCAACAAGTGAAATGCACGCTCAATTGGGTTAAGATCAGGTGACTGACTTGGCCATTCAAGACGTTTCCACTTCTTTGCTTTAATAAACTCCTGGATTGCTTTGGCTGTATGTTTTGGGTCATTGTCCATCTGTATCATGAAACGCCGCCCAATCAATTTGACTGCATTTAGCTGGATTTGAGCAGACAGTATGTCTCTGAACACCTCAGAATTCATTCATCTGCTTCTGTCCTGTGTCACATCATCAATAAACACTAGTGTCCCAGTGCCACTGGCAGCCATGCACACCCAAGCCATCACACTGCCTCCACCGTGTTTTACAGATGATGTGGTATGCTTTGGATAATGAGCTGTTCCATACTTTTTTCTTCTTATCATTCTGGTAGAGGTTGATCTTGGTTTCATCTGTCTAAAGAATGTTTTTCCAGAATTGTACTGGCTTTTTTAGATGTTCTTTAGCAAAGTCCAATCTAGCCTTTCTATTCTTGAGGCTCTTGAGTGGCTTGGACCTTGCAGTGCACCCTCTGTATTTACTTTCATGCAGTCTTCTCTTTATGGTAGACTTGAATATTGATACTCCTACTCCATGGAGAGTGCTGTTCACTTGGTTGGCTGTTGTGAAGGGGTTTCTCTTCACAATGGAAATGATTCTGCGATCATCCACCACTGTTGTCTTCCGTGGACGTCCAGGTGTTTTTGCATTGCGGAGTTCACCAGTGCTTGCTTTCTTTCTCAGGATGTACCAAACTGTAGATATTGCCACTCGTAATGTCGTAGCAATTTCTCGGATGTTTTTTTTCTGTTTTCGCAGCTTAAGGATGGCTTCTTTCACCAGCATGGAGAGCTCCTTTGACCGCATGTTGTCTGTTCACAGCAAAATCTTCCACATGCATGCGCCACACCTCAAATCAACTCCAGGCCTTTTATCTGCTTAATTGATAAGACATAACAACAGACTTGAACACACCTGCCCATGAAACAGCCTTTGAGTCAATTGTCCAATTACTTTTGAACCCCTGAAATGAAGAGATTGTGTTAAAAAATGCTTTAGTTGCCTCACATTTTTATTATCTTTTTGTTCAACCCACTGAATTAAAGCTGAAAGTCTGCACTTCAACTGCATCTGAGTTGTTTCATTTAAAATTCATTGTGGTAATGTACAGAACCAAAATTAGAAAAAAGTTGTCTCTGTCCAAATATTTATGGACCTAACTGTATGACTGTATGATTGTGTCAAGTCAAAACAGTCCAGTAAAAATAGGAATTCATTTATCAGTTTAGATGTAGTAATGTCAATATGGAGGTTGAAATCACAGAGAAGGATAATTCTCTAAGAGTAAGAGCTTAGGTGGGTTAAGAGATCAATCAGATTGGATAAGAAGGATGCATTGTATTTTGGAGGACGATAAAGAACAATGAGGGAGACGGGACCTGATTCCATTATTAGTTTAAGAGCCAGGCACTCAAAAGACAATGGACAGTCAATTGGGATTCGTTTGATGTTTAAATCTACTCTGACAATTACTGCAAGTCCACCTCCTTGTCTTGAGCTGCGAGGCTCTGTGTGGAAAGTGAATCCAGGAGGTGTCACCTCCGTGAGAGACATAAATTCATTTGGTTTTTGCCAAGTCTCCGTTAAACACAGTATATCAAGTTTGGTATCAGTGATGAATTCTGACAGCCCCAATGCTTTGCCATTAAGAGATCTCGAGTTAAACGATTCAATATTAGTTAATGAGACTTCTTCTTGCACCGAGTCGTGATTGTAGTTTATTTTCACATAATGTAAATTTGGCACATTGACACTTCTATTTCCAGGGCCATGAGTAGGATGGCGTATTCCTAAGCAAATGCCGCCGGTGGTCTTTTCATTCGCAGCCCGGCGGTGGCGGTGACCTGGCCCGCAATGTGCATATTTCAGGCACCGCAAAATACCGGTGTCTTTTAGGATGTTCCAGTCAGACCATTTGCTCTGGACAAACTGTTTAATATGAAAGAGTTTGTCATGAGAGTTTTAGCATGATACAGAGCAATACTTATCTGATAGCAGTGGAGAAACAGCACAGCACAACAGAGCTGGTAGGGCAGGTGGGTGAGGTAGCGTAGATGAGCAGCAATAGCAAAGCAACAGAAAGCATAGCAGGAGGAGGTAGCAGGATTTGGAGATTCCAGCATACAGCCATAAACAGTAACGCTGGGTATTACAGTTGTGATCACCCCGGAGCCACCAGCCAGGTTGGTATGAACATCAGATCAGTTCTTAGTGGTAGAGTACTGTAAAATGAATCAGGAGCAGACCAGGATAGCAAATATAATCAAGGAGACAGATCATCCCGAGGTCCTAGGTCTCCAGATACAAAGAAATGTTCGTAGGTCTTGTCCCGTGATCCACAGGTTCAGTTGTTCCCAGTCAAAGTAGAGTCCATAAAATGTGTAAATATTAAACCAAATCCATACAATTTGAGTCAGCTGCATCCGCGAACTATACGTACAATAAACTCCTGACTACCAGTAGTTCAAATTTGTCCTCTGGAGGACATATGTAAACCTGAATATCTCCAACCCACTGCATACTACTGAATTAACTCCTTTGCCATCTACTGAGGACATTTAGGGCTTTTCAATGATGCCAAATGTGAAGGGGTGGGGCTTTGGTACCTTTCTCTTTTCATTAAGGAAAATGGCGTCCATCACTGCAGGCACATTTTATGGGAAGAGGAAAAGTAAGTGCATTGTACTTTTTATTGAGCAAATTCTGGCTTGAAATGTTGGTGGCATATTTAATGTAAGTCTTTTAACAACACATTTAAACATTGTCTGAATAATTTTAACTGTATTTTAGTGTAGTATTTAAGTGTTAAAAATGTCCTCTGTAGTGGACATTTGTAGTTATTTCCTCCACTTTGTTCTGAATCCATGACCAGAAATCGGTTTTACAAGCTGAGAAATTCCATTAAGATCGTCAACGACCTTGATGTTCCAGACGATGAAAAAAGAAGTGATCTCTTGTGGAGAATCAGGCCCCTCTTGACCAAAGTAAGGCAAGGATGTCTAAATCTGCCTAGAACAGGAAAATTGTGCATTGATGAGCAAATGGTTCCATTTACTGGTCGCTGCCCAGTGCGCCAGTATGTACCGGCAAACCATACCCAACTGGACTGAAGGTGTTTGTCTTGGCTGCACCAAATGGTCTGGTCTTGGATTTTGTAGTCTACCAAGGCAAGACTACTTTCAGAGATACAGGAGGAAAAGGCATTGGAGAACAAGCTGTTCTTCATTTGGCAGAGTCTGTTCCCCAAGGAACCCACCTGTTCTTTGACAGGTTCTTTACAACGGTCAACCTCCTCGACACCCTGATGACAAAAGGGCTGACAGGAACTGGAACCCTCATGAATAACAGGGTTCCAAAGGAGTGCAAGATCATAGGGGATAAGCCCTTCAAAAGAAAGGAAGAGGGACATCAGAGATGGTAGTTAGACGAAACCCTCCTGAACTTGCTGTCATAAAGTGGTTGGACAACAAGCCAGTTGTCATGGCATCCTCTGCCTATGGCATTGAACCTCAGGACACACGCAGAAGATGGTCCAAGAAAGACAAAAGGTTTGTCCAGGTGTCAAGGCCACTGGCAATTGCTGAGTACAACACCAACATGGGTGGTGTGGACTTGGTTGACCGAATGTTGAGTTTCTACAGGATGGCCTCTCGCACTCGGAAATGGACAGTGCGTGCAGTATTCCACTTTTTTGACTTGGCAATCACCAACTCGTGGCTTCAGTATAAGAGTGACTGCCAGTTTCTGGGGAAGAAACCACTGAAGTTCCTTGACTTCAAACTGCTCCTTGGTGAGGAGTTGATTACCCGGGCTCAAGCAGGAATCGCAAGTGACAGCGAAGATGACTACACCCCCACGTCAAAGTGGAAACGGCAGCCAAATGCAGCTCTGAGACACTATGGCCATCCATCTTCCAGAGATGGTGGACGAAACACATGCATCAAGGTGTCGCAGATCTGGCTGCAAGAGCAAAACATATGTGATGTGCACGAAGTGCAAAGTATTCCTTTGTGTTTCCAAGAAGGGGAATTGCTTTTTGAAGTATCATACCAAATAAGCACAACAAAGCAAAATAAAACAGACAAACAAAAGTTATGATTGACAGTTATGGATGTTAAACTCATTCTTATGTTGACTTTTTTGTATTTTCTTTGGCACTAACTGATTGCCATCAAGATTCAGTTTCACATGTATGAGTTCCGATGTCCACTGTTGTGGACACATGATATCTGGAAAATAAAAACTTTTTTTTGAAAAAAAATGTTTTCAGTATTCTAATTACCCTACAAAGATTAGAGAATTTAAAAAAAATGTGATTGGACAATATTTTTTTTCCTGGTAGTCAGGAGGATAAAGGTAATAAAACAAGCGTAAGAAAGTGTAGAATTAAGGCGAATTTGAGATTAATGTGAGTAGGGTGGGCCATCTATTAGAGATTCTGATCATTTCAGAATGGAGAGGGAAATCAAAGACACTGCCTGTCTTGTGCTAAAGTCACCTTGGATAAAGGCACCTGCTAAATAAATAAATAATAATAATTCAACAACAAATGATCAAATGCTAAATCAATAGGCCACTGCAAATGTGATTACAGAAAACAATAATATAACAATCAATTACATTTATATATCGCTTTTATCGGAAAACGCAGACAATTCTGGGCTTGGACATGGTCAGTAATGTGAAGGACAGGAAGTGAGGGGCACAGAATAGGGCAGGGGTCTTTAACTCTGGTCCTGGAGAGGTACTATGGCTCCAAGTTTTTATTCAAACCCTTTTCTTAAAGTACTGACCAGTTCTTGCTTCTAATGAACCTTCATTTTAATTGGCTCAGTCCCTTTAATTATTTCTTTGTTCTTTAATTAGCAGCCAAAAAATTTAAAAGAGACAAAACAAGCTTACACATGACCAGCTAGTGCATGTCCATCGTGTAATATCTGAAAATAAAGAAAGGTGACATCTCAGTAATGTTGATCTGCTCAGGTCAGTAAAACATTGTGACAGTGACCTTAGAAAAAAGAGAATCAAAATGTCTGCTGTACAAGAATTAGAGCCATGGAATTAAATAACAGGCTTAATGAACAACAAAAATTGGCCTGTTATTAAAAAAACGGTTTGGTCAAATTGGTTGGAGTTTGAGGCCCCGACTTTGCAGGTCATCTGTTGACTCAGTTCACATCTCAATTCTGTTTGGGTGCCATTTGGGAGCTTGTGCTGGTTAGTCCATCCAGTGCGTTTGGGACGCCTGTCGCTAATCTAGACCCATTAGTGAAACATTGGAAGACATCTACCGTGTTGTTCTCGACAATATTCTTAAATTGGATAAGCAGATAAACTGTTTTGTAAGAAGCTGCCTTTTCTGGTTAAGAACTGTTTAAAAAAACATGAAGCCTTTTCTTTGTTTTGCTGATTATTCCTGCTCTTGTTTCATCCTGCCTTGACTATTGTAACTCATTGTATGGTGGTGTCAGTCCAACTCTTCTCTCTCTCACCTGCAGTTGGTCTAAAACTCTGCTGCAAGGCTCCTAAATTGGTTCAGGTAAGCTTAAGCACATCACTCCTATTTTGGCTTCACTTCATTGGCTTCCCGACACTCTTAGAATTGATTTTAAAATTTTATTGCACACTTTTAAATGTTTTAAAGGGCTGGCCCTGGCTTATGTGCCTGACCTCCTTGTCTCTTACTCCCCTTCGCGAACACCGACATTGTTTGACCAGATACTACTGCCTTACCACATTCGAGGTGAAACAAATTGGGTGATTGTGCTTTAGCGGTGACTGCTCCTCGACTCTGGATCAGCCTACTGCTTCAGACAGGAGCAGTTCCAACCCAGTCCAGAGTTTAAATGTGTGCTGAAAACACATTTTATTCTCCCTGGCTTTTAATCGCTCATGATGTGTTTTTATGTGCTGTTATTTGTCAATTGCTTATTGTTTGTATTTACTTCTTTTCATTCATTTTTATCTATCAATCTTTAATTTTATTTACCATATATACTCGCAGATAAGTTATCCCACAGATAAGTCGGGACTTGATTTTACAGTGTAATTTCTGGTATTTTATAATGTCAGTCATATAAGTCGAATGCAGAAAACTCATGCTATTAGTCCAAGAGATAATGCCCACCTGAGAGAGTAACCACGGTGCAGCAGCGCATGCTCCTGACCTCTCTCTCTGTTGTGCCTACGTGACCACACGGTAATACCCAAACTATTCTGAAGCAACTTTTGCACTGATTTGTGTTTTTTTGTTATCACACACCCTCATACATCTTTATCATAAGAGCATCCCTTATCTACGATGGAGCGATCGATCAGAAGAAAATATGAAGCTGGCTTTAAATTAAATGTAACTGAAGTAGTGAAAGAAATTGGTAACAATGTGAGATTGGAGGAGGCAAGAAGATGTAAAAAAAATAAAATAAATAAATGTTGTATTTTTGAACCAGCATATAAGTCGGGGTCTTATTTTATGATAAATTTTTCGGGTTTCAAGACCCGACTTATACGTGAGTATATCTGGTATCTATTTTTATATCCAGCACTTTGGAAACCACTTCTGTGGCCTTAAATGTGCTCTACAAATAAATGTTGACTTGAATTGACCTGATTTAAAGAAAAAAATGAAGCAATTCAAAGGATTGAGTCTTTAAAGGCAAGTCAATTAAAATGAAGGGAGAAGAAGTTAATTACCAGCAAAAACTGGTCACTAATGAAGAAAAGGGTTAGAAATGAAAACCCGCTGCCACAGTAGTGCTCTAAAACCAGAGTCGGGTTTCCCTGGTGTAAAATATAGCCCATGAGGATATTACAACAAATATACAAACTGATATGAAAAATATTATTTATCTGGGAATTCTAAATTGGTCCTGTGTGGGTGACTGCAATATTCATGCATCTTCAGACATGTATTATGATGTTTGAGCTGAAATATACAAGTTGATTTTTACAATATTTTTCATTTTTCTTGTTTATGTGATGCATTAGTTTTATCTTGTGATCGTGACCATCACACCTTTGATGTCACTATGTATTAAATAAAAACAGGGTGGTGATTGCACTTAAAAGTTATTCCTACAAGAATGCAAAATCTTAGCTTCTTTAGCATCAGTTAGCTTCATATCCAAATACCCCTGGTGTCACATTTTGATCTTTAGGTTTTCAGTTTTGAGAATCATTTTGCTCTATGGTTTTGGTAGATTGTTATGGTTTTGTCTCTAGACTTTTCATCCATGCCTTTTCTCTTTTGATCACATTTCCTCAGAGTTTCAATCATCATCTGGGGCCTCATGTATAAACGGTGCGTATGCACAGAAACGTTGCGTAAGAACTTTTCCACGTTCAAATCGCGATGTATAAAACCTACACTTGGCGTAAAGCCACGCACTTTTCCACGGTACCTCATACCTTGTCGTACGCAAGTTCTCCGCTCGGTTTTGCAGACTGGCGGCACCCAGCGTCAAAGCAGTGCTACTGTTCCTGTGTGGTTACTCATTATTTTCCTGACGCGGCTTTATAAATACACTGAAACTAACCGCATATTGTTCATTAGTGTAACACATCTGATTGTAATTAACTTGTAACAATATAATGGTCCAGGGAACAGCCATAGTATTCCAAATACCATAACTGCTTTAGCGTTGTTACTCTCACTGCACCTTCTTCTTTCAGCTGCTCCCGTTAGGAGTTGCCACAGCGGATCATATTTTTCCATATTACTCTCACTGCAGCACTCGGAGTATTTATATCACTGTATCTGAGTGTGAATCACAGCAACAGTTGTTCGGAAAGAGAATTATTGGTATACAGCATCAGGCACACGCTACCTCAGCCACGGCAAAACGTTTTAAAGCCTTTCCTGTACGGACCTCGCGGTTCAGAAACAGTTTCATCCCAAGAACTATAAACGCACTCAATCACTGCTCCTTGTAGAACTGTTTGTACTTATAAGTACAATTACCCCACTGTAAACTTGTACTACAGTTATAATATTGCACAACCTGAGCCACTTTATAAAGTGCGTATTTACATATGATGACAATATCATTTTTAAGATGAAATGCAGCAAAATATGTTTATTATATTATACAGGTAAAACTTTAACTTTATTTAAATAATCTATATTCTTCACTGGGACTGGCGTGAAGGATAGAATAATTAAACATGTACTACAAAAATATTTCAATGTTCCTTAAACTTTTTAAAGAATCAGTGCTCTAAGTTTACAGATGGCTTAACATCTATTACAGAGCTGATTGTGTGGCAATTGGTTACTTGGAGAAAGAAAAGCAAGAACTGCATGGGCGGCGATGCCAATACATATTGAATATAAAACAGAAAGAGAAAATAACGACACAGCTAAAAATGCAGCGGCAAATTTCGACAAAAGTTAAATGCTTGTGTCGTGAGCACGAGGTGGCTAGTGTCTGCAACGGACGTGGCCATCCACCGTGCATAAGCTACCTCACTGATATTGGCGGGCGAAGGAGCCACCGATTCTTTTTCTGCCCAGTGCCACCACAAACCTAGAGCCGCCCCTAAAATTTACTGCTGCAATAAATAATTTCATCAATGGTCGTGCACAATCGCTGCGCTGTAAAACCCATGTTTAATAACGTGCTTTAACTCTTAATGATATCACGTATACATCTCAGTATTTTAGTTATTCAGAGAGCTGTAATATCACGAATGTAATGGATTCTTTGTCCAGTTGGAGGAAGAGAGCCGGTTTAAGAAGAACGTAGTGATTCACACGCACAGAGCACATAGAAGATCAAATACAAAACAAGCATTTAACGTGTTACTTTAATTACGATGTGATTTGAGAAACTGGTTAAGTAAATGATTTTAAGATGACGTTTATGATGTTCTACTTTAATGACAAAATAAACTACGTGATTAAAGTGGAAATTTCGAGATTGAAGTTGACATTTCGTGCTTTTTTTCCCCACTGTGCCTTTTCTTTCTCTGTACCCTAAAAAGCTTTCATATGACACTCAGACGGTAGGCTATGACTCGCCTTTTCACGGCGACTGATATCTGAGCTTTCAAGTTTCTCCAACACGCTATGGCACTCGATCAACTTCCTTTTGTTGAATATACCACGGTTTAATTAAACAAATAGTATATTTTTCCTTTGCCTACACTTGGTATTTGCTGAAATCGTTATATTTTCCCCCGTGCTTTTCCCATTGTCTTTTCACAGAAGGCTGAGCTTAAGGGCGATTTATATTGATTTGCATATTCAAAGAGGCGTAATTCTGGGAGGATTTGGGGCGTTACATAATGCGCGTGCACGAGTGTTAGTTTTCACGCTGATCGGGATTTATGTAGCGGAAGAACGTGGAAGTTGGAGTACACACAGATTCCTGCATCTGGATTTTTCTCTGCGTAAGCACATTTCGGCTTTTGTGCTTACGCCATGTTATAGTGCGAGTTCTACGCACAGCGTTATACATGAGGCCCCTGGTCTTTTTTTTAGTTCATTATAATCCTTGGCCATCTGCCTGTCCATAGCAGTAAGTGCACCCTGAGATGGACTGATGCTGCTTTATGGTTATTTCATGTCTAACTTCCAAAACTACCAGGATAGGCTGTAGCTCGCCCTCATCCTGAAATGAATTAAGTGGTTTTGAGAATGTTATGTCTTGAAAACCTTTTTTTGGGATCAAATTTCCATTTACCAAATGTACACCAATACAAATTTGTGCCAAACAAAATAAAAGCATAAAAACAACAGCCCACTGTGATGACACATTACGTAATGTAATTAAAAAGAGCGAAGAAATCCAGAAGATCTACAGAGGGGGGAATGTAGCCCCACAATAAATAGAAGGCAAACAGCTTTGTGGACGAGGGTCCTGACTGCCCTCCATGCAACTGCAAAGAAACCACACAGAAGGCAACCATTTTGATTAGAAGAGCTGGGTGCACCGTTAATCCATGCAGAAGATATTTTTTAGGAATATCAGTTTGAAGAAGGTGGATTTCCATAAATTGAGGTAAAGGATTTCAAGTAAGTGGCTAAGGTACAATTTTGCAGCAATTATGCCCAGAGAGAGAATAATCCTTGGTAGAAGGAGGAAAGAAAGAGCAGGAAGACCTGGGAGGAGTGATATAGATGTCATAAGAAAATCTGATAAAGAATATTCAAAGAGCTGAGACCATGGGACATTTCCAAAAGTGTCAAACGTACCAAGATGAACAGAGAAAGCACAAAGGATTATCAGAAAGGCCTATGGCAAATTGTGAGCAGGGGACAAATACTAATGATGTACAAATTTAAGTTGGGAGTTGTCAATAATTGGGGCTTTTAAATGCAAAAGTAATATTCTTGAAAAATCACACCCCAATCAAATGCAGTGAGAGATGGAGAGTCACATTCCCAAACTGATTAACTCTATAATCGCTTAAGATTAGCTTTTGTTAACATGGTTATACACTCCACGGTCTTCCCATGTGGCTTCAGTAATTACAGGGATTAGTCCCGTCCTGGCTGAGATTTATGCGAATCTCTCCTCACTTGTAAATTTAAAGCGTCTTCTGCAGAATGTCTGCTTGAAAGGCCTGGAGTGGTGGGCCCCAGAAGATTGTTGCCAGAAGCGTAGCTTATAAAATGCTGCGGGTGAAAACATTAATTTCCCAAAGATGCAAGCTCAACATAAACTTTGAACAAAAAGCTAGTGCACTGTAGCATATTTTAATTTCTATAGGCCACCTCAGTATATGTGCATAACACAGCTGTCTTGGCACACCATGTTCAATAACATTGTACACTGAATTGTACATATATGACCTGTAGGGTAAACACATGGTGGTAATACTTTAAAATTAGGGGCTACCAAGGTGCATTTATTAGTTGATTACATCTATGTATTGGTTTTAATAAGACTTTTAAGGCTTGAATGTTACTTTTGAACAGTGTTTCTCAACCTTTACGTATTTGCGACCTGAGTTTTCATAATAGTTTTAATCGTGCCCCTTTAATGTTTTTTTGAAAGGAGCCCACCAATACCAATTTGTTGTTTTTTAGTTAATGATATATCATAGATGCATATTTTATTATACCTACTTAACTTTTATCGACATTTTTCTAACTCTATATTTATTTTTCTAATATCAGAATGTAGTTTAAGTTAATTCGTTTTTGGTTTCAATAGATGTATTTTTCATATTTTCGATTCTTGTTTTCTTTTTTTCACATCTTCGCACCCCCCTTTTTGTTACTTTGTGTCCCCCTAGGGAGACCCACCCCACAGTTTGAGAACCACTGCTTTAGAACAGGGCCTAGGTGCATTTAATAGTCAGTTACTGGTATTAGAAAGACCTTAGCAAAGGCTGTCTCTGTGAAACGCACACTTAAGTGTCTACAAGGTCAATTACTCTACAGTAAACGTACCCTCATAAGGCCCTATTCTAAAGCACTCTCCTTTTTATACAGATTGTGGCACCTTACATATCATATTTGGAGCATAACCCTGACAGTAATGTGTACCAGAGCGCTGCCACAAGACACTCGTCCTCTACCCTACCCCTAAGCCCAACCCTAATGTTAAAGTTTTAGCCCTGATGTTAAGATTGTTGATTTGGGCCCTGAGGTTAAATAGACTCTCTCCGTGGCTCTAATCTTAACTCTGAAATTTAACTTTAACCCTAAAATATGCTAATTTTAGTAACAAATATAATGTATTATTTTAAAGGGATTTTAAACTGTAATTTTAAGATTTAACCAGTAGGGGGTGCTTTAGTGGATTTGCCCTACTAAATTAAATATAGATTAACGGTATTATTCCCAAATAATAAAACTGATATGAAAATTAAGAAATGAAACATAAAAACATATATGGGTTTCTCTAATGACTAAGATGGAGGATGGAAATTGATAGTAAAAAAGTTCATTTTTACAGAAGAGACTAAGTGTGCCAGAGCGTTGCCACAAGGCACTCGTCCCCCACCCTAACCCTCACAGTAATGCTTAGGTTTTGCCAAGATTGATTTAAACTGACAGTTCAGTTTCTTAGTCATAAAAGGGATACATTTTAAAAATACTATTACACAATTAAAGGACATTACTATCGTGCCAGTTTTTGTATTAAACTTCTTTTTCTCAGTAGAGCATTGAGAAGGTTGTGCTCATTGGCTTTGAGGGTACATTAGGCATGGTGCCATGTCCATTACAGGGCACACTCACTCATACTTGTCCACTTCTGAGTCTGTAATCGGAATCGGTATGTTCTTGGGATGTGGGAGGGAAAATCAGAGTACAGTAGACACTGAGTACTAGGAGAACATACAGGCTCCCCTAAAGCAGCCAGAATGAGATTCCATCCCAGTCCCCTGGAGCTTCAAGGCTAAATGGACAGTAAGCACTGCTTTGTTCAATTTATGCTATGAAAGATTATTTTGCGAGTTTCTCCTTTTTTAAGATTAAATTTGTTTTAGGTTTTTGAAGACTTACACTAAAGAATATTTCTAGGTTCACAGTATTTCTGTTGTGCTGTGTGAGGATTTCTTTTTTTGAGATCCCAACCCTTTCCATACTGTATGCATGAGAAGAAGATGATCATTCTGTGAATGTTTGTAATAATCTTTATATGGTTGGCTCTATTGTTTCCCCACACATATGTGGAAGCATGGTTTGTCTTTGACCATGGTGGTAAAGTCTCGACCTTCAGCAGTCAGTTTCTCTTATTGTAAATATGGCTTTATTTGTACCAAAGAAGAGCAGTGAGTGGTGACCTGCTTTTTATGCCCTATGCTAGCTCCCTAAATCTAATGAGTTTAGAAAATGAAAATTAAAAACTGAGGATAGCTGCAATACTTGAAGCATCCATTCAACAACACTTCTCTTTGCCCACTTCTGAATTTAAGGATGCTAAATAAAACATGTTAAAAAATCAGAATGCATGTTCATTTGGAGTGCTGAGGGTTCAGAATGGGAAACCTTCAATGTAGTAATGCTTATTCAGTTCAGGGTTCAAGAATGCCTGAGCACCTCAAAGCACCATTGGGCAATGGCAAACATAAGGCTGTGCGAGCCACTGCACCACCATGCCACTCCATTTCATTTGGCAAAGCCTACACAGCCTCAAAGTGTTGCAGAGCTGGTGCCGTATAATGAAGGCACCCACTGGACAGCAGCACTGGTTTCTGAAACCCATGCCAGTTTACAAACCACTACATTGTAGGTTATACGAGAAACGAGAGTGTGACTGGCTTTTCATTAGTTAACTGAAATGCAAGCAAAATGAAGCTCTTTTTCACTTTACATCTCTCTTTTTTAATAGCCTGGGATAAAAACTAATTAGGATCACTCACCAGGCACAATATTACCACTATTAATAAGCTCTAACGAGCCAGGTTTGTATGTTGACTGGGACAAAGAGAGTGAAAATATCTCCTTTTCTTTGGCAGAGGTGGCAAGCCCCGCAGGAGTGGCACACACACAGTATTTAGTGCTGCTCTACAGTGCCACGGAAGGCCCAAAGCAAACAAGCTGTCACGCCGACCAGCCCAGCAACCTAATTATCGGCTTTTGCCCACACCTCTCCTTCACCGAGACGGGCTTGCAGATGGGGTGCCAAGGCGCACAGTGAGAGCGCACACTACTGGGGGACTGAGTACCCCTCCCGATCCTACAGTCACCGCAGGTGTTGGCATCAGCCTAGATAACTTGCTGCATGCAGGCTGTTTAATACATAAATGAAGACAGAGATACAGTACACATTATATAGCAGATCCACAATTAACAAAGAAGGATTAGCTGGTAATAGCACAGTAGCTGAAAGAGACTACTGGCATGGCGGCCATGAAGGAGACTGTCATATCTGCTGCTGTTAACTGCAAATAAGTAGTGGCAGACATCTTATGTAAATGTTGAATAATGGGTCATAATAAAAAAGAAAATGTGTCACCTTCAACTATTCATTGTCTATAAATAAGACGTCAGTAAGGTAAATATGTCAGGATAAATGTACATAAATGCAACTTTATTATTTCTTTGTATTTGTTGTACTAAAACATCACTCTAAAACCTGCAGAAATATTTAAATAAGGTGTTGTTGAGATGCTAATGTGAAGTTATTTTTCACATATTCTACTTTGGAAAATAATTAAATAGAAAAACAGCAAATTATTGTTTTATATTGTATAGTGCCTTTCACAAAATTTTTGCATGGAAGTAGCAACATTTTCAAAGAATGGGAAGAATACTCATATAAAACATTATATTATGTGTTTGTGTAAATAAGGCATTAATGCCAAAGCAGAGCAGAACAGGGACATGGGAACAAGGAGATCGCTTTTAGGAGCTGTGCTAGGACGGAGAGGGGACTGATGGCTATGAGAAAGAAGGGCATTTAGAAGAAAGGCAGAAATATTAATGCAGTAATAATGGGATTTCCTTGAAATCTTAGAAGGCATAAAATAAGTTCATTCTTTGGCTTTTTTAAAATGTCCATATATTTTGTTAATCCCTGAGGGGAAATGACCTTTTCACATGATCTTTGGGGGTCAGAGCAAAGGGTCAGCCATTGTACAGCACCCCAATTTTCAGGTTAAGGGCCTTACAAAAGGGCCCAGTGGAGTAGGATCCCTTCAGGAAGTAACGGGATTTGAACTGGCAACCTTCCAGATACCAGCGCAGATCATTAGCCACAGAGCCACCACTCCAAGAAGAATGTAATAATGACGTTAATAATAATCAGAACAACTAATAACAATACTATAAATAATAATAACTCCATTACCATCTTCATCACTTAATTTGCATTTTCAAAACTGGATAAATATGCCTAGGAAATCAGTAAGTTAATGAATTAATGAATGAATGAGTAATAATAATAATGAAAGCTGTTTTCGTTGTATTGTTCTCAATGCAATGACAATAAAAGATTTTCTATTCTATTGTAATAATAATTAATGGGCTGTCATTGCATTCACCTTCATTTATTACAGGATACATGTAACATTCAAGGTCAAATTAAGGAAGCTAATGGATTACTAATCATCATCATCATCATCATCAGTTTACTTTCCATCTGCTCTAATAACCAAAATCACTTTTATTGGTAGCATGCGAAGCACACCAGAATTGACTTTGGTTTGGTGCAAAACATGGGATACAAGACATTACCAACTCAAGACAACACAATTTCAACCCCACATTAGCCTGACACTCTGCAAACCACTGTGCAAATTGAACAGTTTCTTGAGCAAAACATTTAGAAACTTCAATAGTTAACTCAAATAGTTACAAAAAACATACAAAATAATACAAATATCAAATAGATAGATAGATAGATAGATAGATAGATAGATAGATAGATAGATAGATAGATAGATAGATAGATAGATAGATAGTGTGGTCCCCGGCCAGGGCTGGAGCCTGGCGCGCCAGGAGGACGTGAGGAGGGCTTGTGCCTCCTCCAGACCGTGAGGGGCGTCCGTCCTGGTTCTGTTGGGAGCCACGGGTCGAGGGCATGGAAGCCCTACCCTGTAGGGGCCCGTGGCCACCGCCAGGCGGCGCCCCGATGCCGGTTTACCCCGGGGGGTCTTTGGCCGGCGATGGAGCCCGGCGGGACGCCTGGAGGACCGGAGGAGGGCGCGTGCCTCCTCCAGACCGAGTGGGGGCGTCCGTCCTGGTTATGCGGGGGCCTCGGGTAGAGGGCTTGGAAGCCCAGCCCTGGAGGGACCCATGGCCACCGCCAGGCGGCGCCCAGTGCCTAATTGTCCCGGGAGCCCAGCACTTCCGCCACACCAGGAAGTGCCGGGGAAGACGACCGGGGAGACACGGACGGCTTCGGGCGCAGCGGCACTTCCGCCACACAGGGTGTGGCCACCGTTAAGTGCGGGGAAGCAGCTGGAGCCCATCCGGCTCCCCATAAAAGGGGCCGCCTCCCTCCAGTCAGCAGTGGACGTCGGGAGGCAGTGTTGGCAGAGCTGGAGAGAGGACAGGAGGCGGTCAGGAACAAAGGCACAGTGACTGTGAGCCCTGGACTTTGGGGAATCGGTGCAAGAGGCACTGGGGTGTGAGTGCACGATAACTTGATGTAAATAGTGTATATAAATAAATAGTGTGATGGGTGACAATATGATGTCCGTCTGTCTGTGCCGGGGCCAGCGTTCACAATAGATAGATAGATACTTTATTAATCCCAAGGGGAAATTCACAATATAGTGCAAGTTGAACAAGTATGAAACAAAGATTAAGTTTATAACTCATGCATATTTAAATGACTACAGGCTTTCACTCACCTATGACTAAATTTAGAAAAAAAAATTCTAGGAGATGAAGTACTGAATGATAGCAAGCTATAATATTAACAATAATACTACTAATGCCAAAGGGGCTGTGTCCACAATGTCTTAACTGCATTACAAGCTTATGCTTCATGGTACCATTTCACTGGCTGATGGTCAAAGAGCAGCTGAAGGTTTTGATTAAATCCTTTATTTTTGTTCCTAATGTTCCAACTACGACTAGAAAAATGTTTGTTTTCTCATTCAATATTCTGATGATTTTGATTTCCAGGTCCTTGTATTTGCTGAGTTTCTCGGTTTCTTTCGGCATGATCTCCATATCATCTGGAATGGCTGTAACAATCAACAGGCAGGTCTTCTCTTTCTTGTTATGCATCAAAATGCCACTCAAAAGGTCCTAACTGTGACAATTGTAACATCTTCCATGATAGTAGTGTCATTGATGCTGATTAACCTTTTTGAGTGTATGTTTGTAATACTTATAGTGTTCTTGTACTTTGAAATGCATGCATATTATCCAGCGGCTGTAGTGAGCTACCCTGTTATGTCTTTCGAATTACTCAGATGGTGCTAGTATTGTACGGCCTACAACAATATGGCTTAAGTGTTCTTATCCTTATTGCTCAAACTGCCTTTGCTCCCAACTGCCCATCTCAGTATGATCTTTTGGTGTTATCTGATGCTGAGTCCTTGACCTTTAGCTGATTTTATCAAGCTTTCTGTCTCAACAAAGACACAATTCTTTAATGAGTGATGGTCAGTTCATATGTTCAAAGAATTGTTCACGTGATAGTTTCCTTTAAAGCAGTTCTATTTTTTTCTTTCTCAGTGCCAGACTTCAGTTGATCCTTACCCAGCTAAATGTACCCACTTTGACCAATGATGACTGAATTGTAAGCTGGCTCCATCATACTAATCCACATCCATTGCTCTGTTTCTTGCTATGACGTTTTTTGACATCAGCCTTCAGGTAAGGAGTTGTTTTGTGTTAAAATCCATCTTCTTGATATCCGTTCTTAACCAGTCAAATATCCTAAAACTGTTAGCTACAACGAATATAGCTAAGGTGTTGATAGCTGTTATTTTATTCTTTGAATTCAGTTCTGTCTTAACTATTTGCTAGACATGAGGATAGTATTCCCACACAATGTTTTTCTTCCTCTGGGTGTTATCAATGCCATCACTCTCCTCTGCACATTGGTACTTGTAGATTTCTTATCAATGGTGATCAAAACTGAATTCACAGTGAACATTGTGTTTTGCTTTGCAAACAAACAAATAATATTCTCTAAATCCTTATTTTGAGTGTTTTGTATAAGAAACTGCATGAGAATTGAATCTTGGCAGTTGATCGCTCATCGGTACATCTCATCATTTGGCCATTCAGTTGGATATTTTTCCTTTTGACTAGATTACCACTTTTGAACATTGCTGTGGTTAAGTCTGTCTAAACCAAGCTCCTGCTTGATGTCATTATTGAACACGGTTTATTGGCAGTGGTAAACTCTTACTTTTGCTGAGTTTTACCTTTTGTAAACATTTTCAAGTCATCCACATATAATGTTGTAATGTTTGACTTCATATCCAGTACCTTGTCTATTCAGCCTCTTGGTCAGTGATTTAAATGCTAAGCAGAATGGCCAGGGAGGTTAGAAATCACCCTCAAAAATTTCTTTTTGGATGGGAATGTTTCCCATTTTAAATATAACCATTTAACTCACCAGATGTTGATATTTACATTTTTTAGACACCCTTCTGGGAAGATGTGATTCTTGAGTAAGTGACTATATGTACTACTATCTGTGCTGAAAGGGCTGAAAGCTACGTAAGTAACATAGGCCTCAGTGTTAACATTTGCAGGGCATCATCTATTGAAATGCTTTATGCAATGCAAATACTATTAAAATGCATTACTACAAATGTTTTTGATGCGCCATCTATTGGAATGGCGGCAACACAACAATCAGACAGACACACAGAGAGAGGCACAGACACTTATACAGTATATTAAGGTGGATTCATAAAAGCAGCCATGAGGATCTTGTACAGTATATGGAGAGAAGATAAATAATACTCCCTTGGTCTTCAGTGTTTCTGTCTTTTGATATTAGGAAGGTTGTTCCAGATGCTGGATTTTTAATGATCTTTGATGATGTCGTTTGTGTCCCTTTACGTAGGACAGTTAGTTGTTTAAGCAGCTTATCTGGCTCTAGAGGATTTCCAAATGTGAGTTTGCAGTTTAAAGTCTGACCAAGTATCTATTATGTGCCCATGGTGTTGCCACTCCTGGTCGATCCAAGCTGCCTTATCCTTATGATCCAGGATTCCATGCCAGCAGCTGTTGAATTTCTCTTGACTACGTGGTTCTTTCTTGTCATTATTTTGGCTATTCATTGGGCAATAAAACCATTTGTCATCTTCATTGAGGAGCTTGTTTTGATGGTAGTTGTTGCTCCTCCTTATTTTATTGTCTCAGCCTCTCAGCTTTTCCTTGGAATTTCACTTGGAAACTTATCTCTGTTTCATTAATGTTTTTGTCCACTTTGTACCTGTTGAGTATGTTGTTGGCTCTCAAGCAGATCAGACTTTTTGAAGCTCTTTTCCTAAGTCCATTTAGGACTACTAGATCTTTCCTGTACAATTCAACAGTTTTCTGATGTCTCATTTTCCATGCTGGTATGAATTAGGACTTGTATTCATTTTTAGTATGTTGTCCTCGCATCGTTCAGGTTTTAACACTCATTTCGGGTCTTTTTCTACTTCTGGAATCTGTCATTTTTTTTTTAAATCGCAAACTTTTGTTTCAATAAATAATTTTGCATTGTTTTCACTGCCATTTTATTTTTGTGGATCTTGCTGCTATGACATGTCCACTGCAGGAGGTAAGTTCATAGAGGTTGTGATTTCGAACTTGTTAGGTCAAGGCTTTTAAAGGACACCATGTTTTATCTGACGTTTGCAGGAGTCCAAACCCTTTTTGACTTTCCTCCATTTTGAAAGAATTCCTTCCGATTTTGACCTTCAGCTTTGAAAAATTTTGGCTGTGATTTTTTGATCCTTGTTTTGGTTTTGAAAAAAGTGTTTGATCTCCTGCTTTTGACCTTCTTTTTGTTTTGTTCTCCCAGGTCTTTACAAAAATTCTTGCTCGAAAAATATATCAGAACTCATGTAGGGTCATTGTGGGCAGTAAATGATGGTGTTCTCCCCTTGACCTCACTGGCTATGGAAGCTTTTGCATGCACTACATGAGAATTTGGATTTCAGTGAGGTTTAGATAGTTGCCTAGTGCCATCTTCACTTTGCTGAACTTATTAATATTATTGTTATTTTTATTATTGTCATGACTACCATTTTTTTATTATAAAGTATGATGCTGTTGACATGAACGTGGATGTTTCCTCATTTAAGGATGTGTTTCCATTACCTAAAAGACTGATAAATAAATTAACAAATTGATAATAATGACACCAAAAAAGGCCTCTTATGTACAAATGTTAATACATTGCATTGTTTTTATTGTCTACCATTGAATTGTTTTAAATATGTTGCTGTCAAAATATTTAAATGATCCATTTATCACCAAAAGGCTGTTTTGCAGCCATTTTCAACACTAAAATAAACTCTCCGTATCGCATGCTGTGTATACTTTGATTTGATTTTCCTTCCTCTTTTCATCCTGGTCTTCTGTGACTTTTCTTTATAGCACAAATCGTGTAGATGTGACTATAACACCTGTAATTTTGAGAAGGATGGTGCAGAATTAAAAAGCAGAGAAAGCTAACGAGTGGGTCTTCTTGAGCACACAGAGAGAGAAAGCTTAGTAAACACTGAAATCAGCCGAGTGCTGACAGAAGCACTGAAATGACACATTGCCATCCCCTTCATTTCTTCCACTCAGACGCCTCTATACCTCTGGGCTTAGCTTGTCACCAGTTCACAAATATCCATCTTGAATGCAAATGAAAAAAGTTTTTTTTTTTTTTTCTTTAAACAGCATCAGTTGCACCGTAATCTGGCATCAGAAATCCATAATGCAGACTTGTCGCAAATTGCCTTTGCTAATTGCACTGTGTCACAAAGTTTTTCTCAGACTCCTGGGAAATGTTTATTTTGTCATATTCCTCATCTAGGACATTTTTTTCTTGCAGACTATGCTCCTTCTAAAGTTTTCCCAACTATATGTAAAAATTTGAATGTGCATGGTTAAAACATTTGGATTTGTATGTGCAAATTCCTGCGGTGGGCTGGCGCCCTGCCCGGGGTTTGTTTCCTGCTTTGTGCCCTGTGTTGGCTGGGTTTGGCTCCAGCAGACCCCCGTGACCCTGTTGTTAGGATATAGTGGGTTGGATAATGGATGGATGGATGTGCAACTTTATTGCTTTGGCTTATGTCTGCTTGGTCTTCACTGCTATTATTTTGCAATGCTGATGTGCATGACTTTATGAAAACTGGATGTGTATATACCAATTACACTGTTTTATTAAATATCCCAATGCATCAATTAAAATTTAGTGTTTACAGTGAAGCAAAGGAGAGCACATTTTGAACAGCAACATGGCAAGGTACTTTGAGTCGCATTTGTGATAAATGGGAAGGGAACAGCCAGGCGGTGGGCCCAGAGGTGCTGTATGTGAAAATGTATATTAGAGGATGAAATGATGGACAGTGTCAACTGAAATCACAGGGTGGCAGATTAAAAGGCCATCCATGACTTGATCTTTCCAACAGATGGCTCATCACAAACATTTGTAATAATGCAGATTCAGTTTCTTTAAGTTGTCAGAGGTGGCTGGGGTGGTGACCCGGCCGGGACGCCCAGGAGAACCAGAGGAGGGCTTGCGCCTTCCCCAGACCATCTGGGGGCGACCGCCCTGTTTCCTTTGGGGGCCACGGGTACAGAGCTTTGAAGCTCCACCCTGTAGGGGCCCGTTGTTGCTGCCAGGGGGCGCCCCAATGATTTTGGAGCCCTGGACTTCAGCACTTCCGCCACACCAGGAAGTGCTGGGGGGAAGAGGAGCAGGAACACCCGGAGTGCTTCCGGCTACACAGTTGGTGCTTCTGCCACACGGGGGTGTGTCGGCGGAGGCTCCTCAGGAAGCACCTGGAGCCCATCTGGGCGTGCATAAAAGGGGCCGCCTCCCTCCAGTCGACAGCAAGAGTCGGGTGGAAGTGGACGGAGCTTGGAGGAGAGGAGTGGAGGCGGTCTGAGGACTGAGCAAGGCATTGTGTTGGCCAGGACTTGAAGGGGTGATTAGTGCTGCGGCACTGGGTTGTACACTGTAAATAGGATTGAAAATAAAACTTGTGTGGTGAACCAACATGTCTGCCTGTCTGTGTCTGGGCTGTACCCCACAAAGTGTAGTAGGTAGATAGATGTTGTAAGACACTAGGGGTCACTGTCACCTCTTTAACCCCAACAGACAGATACACTGGACACAGTTTAAAAGCACCAAGAAGATATTTAATTATTTTCTTTTTGTTATAGTGCCCAGAAGCACCTCCGCCACAATAAACTATATATATATATATATATATATATATATATATATATATATATATATATATATACACTATAATAATCACAATAATAAACACTATTCTTCTCTCCTCCACACCTCCCAGCAAGCTCTGTCACAGTCCTTCTGACTCTGGTTCGCTTGCTGGGTCTTCAGCAGTCCTATATATAGTGCCTGACCCAGAAGGTCGGATGGAGAACTCAAGTTCTTTAGTCAGTACTTGGTGGCTCCCTTCCGCGTGATCCATTAATACTTCTGGGCTATAGAGAAAATATGACTCCCCAGGTCGTTTGACAGCTCCCCCTGGCGACATCCATGGCACCCAACAGGGCTAAGAAACCAAACTCCAAGTCCTAGGATGCCCTGTGGGAATCCGGGGTACCGCTATATTCTAGGAGAGCTGCCATCTAGCATCTTGGGTGAGGCAGTGTCCAAAAGTTGCTGCCTTCCTCCATCCTTTCATTCTCGGGGTGTCCCAGCCATGTTGAGCTGTCAGCTGTCCATCACACTTTATTTGGCTTTTTACAGAAGCTCAGTAAATAAACAAATATTATAACAATCAACAACCCTCTCTCAAATACACACTAGAATGACTAAAAATAAAAAAATGAAAAAGAAAGTAAAACTCTTGACTTGGTTAACAATAGAAAAGAAGTCACTGTCACAGAAATATGTTGTCCCTGTACTTGAGACTGTTTTGTGAATATTTCTGCTTTGCTCGAGTACCAAAATTTCTCTCTACTTTCAGTTTTACTTCACAACATCTTTAAATACAAATGGTTTCTTTTACTCCAATACATTTTGCTAGAGCTATTTGTTACTGCAGTATTTAACCAGAAAACAAAAGGGCTGCACAAACTTGTAAGTCAGTTATCTAAAATACTGGGATCTTCTCCTTAAGGATAATTCACATTTCACATGTGTGCCACGTGTGCTATCATCCAATCATCTATGAAGTCAGTCAAGTACACCTCGCTGCAGTCTGTGCAAGTGGGCGGGGATGGATGTTGGTGATGCCCAATCACCAGTTATTTCCATGGCTGATACTGTGATATTCATATGCTGTTCTCATGGCAATGAGCAAAATGGGGCGGGGCTTATCCGCAGCCTGCAGCGAGGTCCATTTTTGCATTCATGTGCTGCAGTCACCTCAGTCACCTTAGCACATGTGTTGCATGTCTTAACATATTACCCTGGACATCAGAAGTCCAAAACAGATTGTAAAACAGATAGACGAGCTGAAGGAAAACAAAAGCAGAAGTGGAATTAGAAGTAATGCAGACCAGGTAAATCCATTCATTTTCTTAACCTTCTTATCCATGAGAGTGTCTCAGGGAAGCTGGACAGAGTCAGGCTGAAGTGCTTTATTAATCATTATTTAATACAGGACAATGTCTTATTAGGGTCTGTTTTGATGAGTAATGTAATTATTAAACTGTCAATAATAATATGATACAATGTTATTTGAGGGCGGCACGGTGGCGCAGTGGTAGCGCTGCTGCCTCGCAGTTAGGAGACCCGGGTTCACTTTCCGGGTCCTCCCTGCGTGGAGTTTGCATGTTCTCCCTGTTTCTGCGTGGGTTTCCTCCGGGCGCTCCGGTTTCCTCCCACAATCCAAAGACATGCAGGTTAGGTGGATTGGCGATTTTACATTGGCCCTAGTGTGTGCTTGGTGTGTGGGTGTGTTTGTGTGTGTCCTACGGTAGGTTGGCACCCTTCCCAGGATTGGTTCCTGCCTTGTGCCCTGTGTTGGCTGGGATTGGCTCCAGCAGACCCCCGTGACCCTATTCGGATTCAGCGGGTAAGAAAATGGATGGATGTTTGGTAGTTGTTGTTCAAATAACATGAAGTCAAAGGTAAATGGGGTCATTTTTTTGACCAGGAAACACTTTAGAATTTAATTGTAATAACATTATAAAAGTTCACTTTACAAATGAATTGATTAGCTCTTTCTTAAAGTAGGTCAAGCTGGACCTTTTTGTTTAAGTCCCCTGCTCGCTGAATTAGGATTCAGTCAATAAGATGTAGACTATCACTGAATGTCACTGCCCGAGTCACAAGGAGGCAGTGTGATTGCATGGAAATACTTTTCTGGAACATTTCTGGAGCCAAGATGCTCAATGAAGAACATCTGAACAGCAGGGCATAGCTGAACGTTGTTACTGATGAGGTTTATCCCTTCATGGCTACAGTTTATCCACACTTCAATGGACACTTCTAGCACGATAATGTGCAGTGTCACAAGGCACATGTTGCAACTGAATAGTTCATGGAACATGGCAGAGTGTTTTCATTGATCCAGTGGCCTACACAATCTCTGGATCTCCTTCCTATCAAGCATTTCTGAAATGAGATGGAATGGACTGTACTCAGAATGATAGTGTTATCAACCAACTGACAGCGCCTGTGCAACACAATCAGCACTTGTGAACAACCCATCATCTACCACCCTGATTAATTCATTAAATTAGGTCAAAGGAGGCACAACACGTGACTAAGTACTGTAAGTGTATATAATAAATGAACAACTCAATGTAGAGTCATTTGCACAATTCTGGTCACAATCATACAAAAATGAAAACAAATAGCAGTGCAAAAAGCTGGGCAGAGAAGAACATTTAGAAATGTCCCTGGATTGTATTCCAATAGACACAGGAAAAGGAATTAGTCTTGGGCTGAGAAGTCTGCCTGGGGAGCTAATTTGACTCTTCATGCTTCTCAAAGAACATCCAACAGAATTCTCTAATTAAGTAGTGTATTGTGTACCCCAGGACACCAAGTGGAAATTAAAACAAAGTGATTTCAAGATTGGAACCAGTTGTCAAAAATGTCTGCATAATAATATAATGTCTAGTTAGCATTTTTTAATCATTGCCATTAATAATGTTTTATTAAATATTTTATTTGTGGTTAATTTATTTCTTATGGATATGCCCATGTTGTTCCTGTTAATGGTGCTCATTGTCTGTCGTTTTATTGGCTAATATGCAATGGTTTGAAATGTGATTGTGCTACCATTACAAAAGATGACATATGCAATTCCTTAGATTAGCAAAAAAAGTATTTACTTTATTAATCGTGAGAAAGGAAATGAACATTAGACAAGCATACCATTTTAATTTTTGATGCTCAGTTCTCTTGCATGGCCCTTCATTTCCCAATTCATTATCTGTTTAATTAATACAATAGAATAGAATAGAATAGAAAGCCTTTATTGTCATTGTAAAATAATTTACAAGAACATTACGAGTGCCACCCCAACTAGGTACAAAAGCAAAATGACGCTACTTTCGTGAAAAACAAACCAATGCTACAACATATAATGCAAACAAGAAGAACAAAAACAAAAAGAGTAATAGTAAATGTAAAAATATACTTAAAAAGAAATGACATAAAATAACAATAAAACCAGTAGTCATACAATCAATAATGGTATTCCACTGGGGAATAGCTGCACGAGAGCAGTAACAGTATATAGGAGCCTATTTTCCAGTAAAAAATTATTTAAACCGCCTTAATTTGCTTAATTTTGTTCAATGTATTTATGGCCATTGGATAAAAGCTGTTTCTGAATCTGTCAGTCCATACTTTCAAAGATCTATAATGCTAACCAGAGGGTGACAATTCAAACAGGTGGTGACCAGGGTGTGAAGGATCCTTAATGATGTTTGTGGCTCTGGTGAGATAGCGGGAGTGGGCAATGTCTTCCAGGGAGGGCAGACAACAGCCTGTGATTTTTTGTGCTCTCGGAGAGCCTTCTTGTCTGTTTCCATGCATACAGTAATGCCAGGATACTCTCGATGGTTGAGCAATGAAAAGCCACCAATGGTTTTTGCTCCAAGTTGCTTTTCCTGAGCCCCCTCAGAAAGTGGAGTCTCTGTTGTGCATTTTTGACCTGTGGTGTTCTCAGACCAGCAAAAGTTCTCTGAGATGTGGGTTCCCAAGAATATGAAGGTCTGCACCCTTTCCTCATGGTCTCTGTTGGTGTACATAGGGACTGGTCCTTGTCGGCAGCCTCTCAACATCAGGTCTAACACAGGGAGGTAATTCTTTATACAATGGATTGAGAAATTCAAGGACAGAAGACATAACAAGACTGGGGAAGCGAGGCCTCACTCCATCTTTTAACAGCTGGCCTGATGTGGTATTAACTAGATATAATGAATAAGAACCAACACCCAATCACTCTTCAACTTCTATTCTCCTAATGTGTATAAAATGGTAACATAACCATCTGAAACCTGTGGAAATGCAGATATGGGTTGGGGGCTATCCTAGCAGTGTCATGCACAATGCAGGGGTAAACTCTGGAGAAGACGCAAGACGTAGTACATGACAAGGGTACACTTATGCATGCCACCATACTAGGCCTTTTTAGAGATTGATGATATTAGAGTTTTTGGAATTATATGTGTGTGTGTGTGTAAACATGATAACTCAAAAACACAACAAGATAGATGGATGAAATTTGGCATGTGCTTGTTACAACAAAATTGTAGGTCTGTATTAACTTCTGGGCCAAATCCATTAACCGGAAGTGGTACTTTACCTGAACACATACTGCTGATATTTTTTTATTCATGTAGCTGAAGAGTCCAATTTATTCAACTTTTCTTTGATAATAATTGTTCAATATACCGGTATTATTAATTTGATTTGATTTGTTGTTGATGGTTCTTTAATGTACATAATATAAAAATACAATCAATGTCCATCCCCATATCTGAGTATACGAGAAAGCCTAGGGGAGACCGCACCCGATTTTCTTCTAGCTCTTGTTTTGAATACGTTGCTTAATAAAAGGAATAGATAGACAGATGAATTGATGGATAGATGGATGGAAGAAAAGGTTATTTCTGTCATGTCTTCAAATGCTATACAGTTAATGCTGCTTCCATTTTTTAATACACTGGAACAGAGAGAGAGCTCCTCTGTTGGATTTGGAAACTTAATAAAAGGTATGGATGGTTAGGTTGATGCATGTGTGTATGTATCAATATTTGTGCTTATAATGCTTACAGTTAATACTGTTACCATTTTTCTTATAGATGTTATAGAATTGTATATTAATATTGACTTTTGCCATACCAAATAATAATTCTTTGCATTTATATAGTGCTTTTCTCACTACTCAAAGCGCTCAGCAATTGCGGGTTAAGGGCCTTGCTCAAGGGCCCAACAGAGCAGAGTCCCTTTTGGCATTTATGGGATTCAAATCGGCAACCTTCCGATTGCCAGTGCAGATCCCTAGCCTCAGAGCCACCACTCTGCCTAGGAGCTTCAAAGTCCGGTCACTATTCAAGGAGAGGACGTAGAGGTTGTTCACTCTTATAAGTGCTTGTGGTTCCACATCACTGACAGGTTGGGCTGTATTCAGAACACATATAGAAGAATGGGTAAGGAAGGCTCTTCTTCTTAGGAGACTGCATCACTTTAATATAGGTATTGACATCCTTTACATCTTCTACAACTCTGTGATGGTAAGTGTGATTTTCTACTCTGTGGTGTGCTGGGCTGGTAACATCACTTGAAGAGAGGCCCACCAAATCAACAAGCTACTTAAAACGGCAAGTTCTGTTATGAGAAACACTCTGGACCCCTGGGAGACAGCAAAAGAGAGAATTAAAACAAAACTGAGTGCCATTATGAACAATGCTGCACATCCTCTCTCTGACACACTAACAATGAGGACTTCCAGCCAATGAATCATTCAGCAAAAGTGTGTGAAGAAGCACTATGGGGGCTCCTTTATATCAACAGCAATATGCCTGCATAAAGCCTCACTAGGACAGGACAGCCAAGTCAGAACTTTTATTTTCGTTCTTTTTAATGTTCTTGCTTTATAGTCATTCTTGCATGTGGTTAAACCAGGGGTGGGCAACATTGGTCCTGGTGGGCTGAAGTGACTGCAGGTTTCTGTTCCATTCCAATTGCTTAATTAGAAATCAATGATTGCCAAACTCAGACCTTATTTAATTTTACAGCTTGTTAGTCTGCAATATTAGGTTCTTATATCACATATATTTTTTCCTTTCCAAGGATAGCATCCAGATGATTTGAAGCCTGAAACGGATTATTTTCAGTCTGTGATATTTTTCTCTTAAGTGTTTTATTAAACCAAATAGTGCACGATGGATCCACACATGTGTAAATGGAAACAAGTTAGATGGAGACCTGCTGGTTTCTTTGTCATTTGCATCTTATTGATAATAAGAGCCATTAAAAACAAAAAAGTGAATGCAGCTGTTTAAGGCTGAAATAAGCAATTAAGGGTGGGGAACCTTAATAGGTGAGACCACTAAAATGAAGCATCAAAATGTCACTTGAGCAATAAGTGCTTCATCAGCAATAATTGACCTCTCATTAAGAAACTGGGTTGAAACAAAAACCTGCAGCCACTGCGTCCCTCCACGACTGATGCTGCCTACCACTGGTGTGGACCAAAGAGTGTGTGTATCTGTGTTATTTTATTTACTTATTTATCTACCTATTTATTAATTATTGATTTAAAGAGCTTCTGTAAAGAGATACATTTCCTCCTGGGGACAAATAAAGTTCTATCTATCTATCTATGTTACTCATTTATTGTCTATCTATCTATCTATGTTACTCATTTATTGAAGTGTTAAATATACATTTTTGAATAGTTAATTGGATTAAGCGGCTAAATAAAAGGGATTGATAGTTGGGGGAATATTTGGACAATTGTTGTTATATGTTCATAAGCCTTACAGTTAGTGCTGTTGCTATTTCTCTTTATGCATATGAAAGAACTGCTTTTTTATTACTTTACTCCTCCATTGAAGAACATTTGCTTGATATCCAGCTGCTTGTCATTTTTGAAATAAACATTACCTTCCTCATTTTTAAAATTTTTAATGCAGAACATGTCACAAGGCACCTGTACCGTCACATCAAGTGGTCTTGAGCTTCAGGGCATACACCATCTTGACGCTGTTGTGCAGCACATTCGTGATGTTAAACCAGTGTTGGCATTATTTAGGCAACAAACAGCCCTTTCTTCTTCCTGAGGGGCCTTGGGGAGAGGGTCCATTACTGCTCCGCTCTCCATTGCCTTGTGCACATTAACCGGATTAGCGTCCTTGACAAGCAGGATCACTTAAGTGCTTTGAAGCACAGGAAGATGGTAAAAATTAACAGATTGAGGTGACCTTTTCAGTTCTATTTAGTGATGGACCCACCCTGGGGCTCTGCAGGTGTGAATGAGAGAAGAAGAATGAACGAAAGAAAGCAAAAAGCAGGAGGAGGAGGAGGGGCAACCATTTACACAAAAGAAACTAAAATTAAATGAAAACTGAAAAGAAGATAGGGATAATCAAAAAAAAAACGACATGACTTTTTTCCCCTTTCACAGAGGAGCAGGGATGCGGAGTCCTTAAAATAGCTTTGCCTTCCCCTGCCATTTAAAAAAGTGCAAAAAAAAGGAACATGGGCTCCACTGCAGCAGAGATGTCTCTGCTCATCCTTTCAGAGTGTGAAGGTGTTGAAGCAGAACGCACTGAATGCCAAGAGATTAGCTTACCACTCGAGCTGCCCCCATCCCCTAATGAATTGACAAGCCCCCATTGGGTTGATATGGACCGACACCCTAATTTTTGGGTTGTAAGATGGCACAACTAAGTTCATGGTGTGAATCAGTCGCTAAGGATACTGAGGTTCTGGAGGGAGAGGCTTCATAAACAAGTTTTTTTTTTTATAACATACTTCATATTTTTAGATACTCATCACGATGTTATGCCTAGTTGGAAAGCTGTCAGTCACAGAGCCATAAAGACGACGCTGGGAAGCTGAAAGTGCCATAAAGTTAGATGACTATTGGCAAAACTCAGGGCAGCCTCTTTGCCAAACCAAGGTGGAGCAGGATGTGAGTGACAGTAAGACCACACTTCAGTGACTGAGCTGCCATTACAGGACACTGATATTAAGGCTAATTTGTACTTCTGTGACACTTCTGTGTTCGACCTATGCTGTAGGTACGCCATAGTCTGTGTCATCTATGGCATATCTATGGTCACCAAGAATGTGGCTACATTATTCCAAACCATAAACAGATCCCTAAAACTCTGATAGGCCAGTTTGGTACCTTTATATTTCCTGAAATTCATTTCTGTTTGTCTTTCAGTTTTGGAAGTCAGTGAATGTATGAAAAAGTGCAAAAATGTGAAGGACAAATACGTTTGCCTACAGAGTATAATGTGTAGTAAGAATAGTGGTGATCCTGGAGGGCAAAAACTGTCTGCATATTAATGGATCATTCGCTTTTCTTGGGTACTACAAATGCTGCCAACTAACTTTCAGGCATGTGCCTGCGGGGCCGCGGAGCACTGAAATGTAAACTGCTTTCAATGGCATAGGCCTGACACAAGTATAAATGAGCCATTAGAGTATTCAGGCATTTCTTTTATAGTTGATGTTCCAATGTCCCAGAAAAATCATCTCTCTTAGTGTTCAGAGTCCCAGCCAAGGGTCAGACTTGTATTACAAGCAATGGTATGTGACTTTTAGTCCATTTTGGTTATAAGTTTGGATTTCAATAAATGACAGAGATGTGTAGGTTGTCTTAATTGGTGATTGTAAATTGCCCATGTCCAATAAGAGTCTGGGCACTGGCACCAACCCAACGTCCCTGTACTGCCATGCATAGAGAATGATCACAACTACATCAACCATTGGGTAAATAAGAAATGTAACAACTGCTGAAGGGAAAACATTTGGGGCATATGGGCCATATTAAACATGAAGAACTAAGCATATCCGTGCTTATGTCCATCTGGAGCTCTGAATTCTTGGTCATTTAGAAAAAAGGTCTCAATGAAATAATACTATTGAAGGGTCATGCCGTATCTTTATAGCACCTTGCACTATGTAAACTCCTGCTTGCTTAACATGACTACAATAGTAAAAAAAGAAAAACTTGAGCTGCCAAGGGACCAAGGAGTCAAAAAGATAAAACATTTGCCAGGAATTGTTTGAGATTATGAATTACTAAGTATGTTTCTTCATTGGGAACACTGGCATTCAGTAAACCAAGATATAGGACCTCACTGTGCCACTCATGCTGGTGACCTGTGCTTACACAGCTCAACTATTCTCAAACCTGTTCGATCCAATTTAAAGCTGCGGGCTATACCAGTCTATCAGATGGCACAGGCAAACATTAAAGCCAAACATTTAGTCGCACCCACTTTAAAAATCACCAGTTAACTGAACAGGAATGTCTTTGGTTATGTGGGTGGTGTGGGTTCAGTTCATAAATGGATGAATGCATAATTTCTTTGAAAGTGGTCCACTGGAGAGCGCTGCTTCCTTGCAGTTTCTAGAGTTTGCACATTCTCTCAATACTTTTGTGGGCTTTCTCCAGGTGTGCCCATTTCCTTGAGGCTAATGAGCACCGGATGAATGAATGTGGGTGTGCCAGTGTAACAGAGCATGCATTAACATTCTTGATGTAATTCAGGATTGCAGGGTGCCAGAGCCCACCCTGCCAGTACTGAACACACAGCGGGAGAAAACCCTGGACAAGGTATGAGACCATCATAGAGCCCAATTACACCCACACTGGCCAGTTCTCAGTGGACAACTACCTGACAAGCATGTCTTTTTAGATGTGAGAGGAAAACAGAACTTGATGGGGAGAACATGAGAAGAACATACGGACAACTGATGGTCTGAGGATTCAAAACCATCAGCATGAATCACCTACTTTTACTGACATCTTTTGCTTAACCTTTTAGCAGTTTCCACAACTTGTGTGCTCGTTATAATTATTCCACAAGAGAACCTGAGGTAGCAAGCAGATTCTAAAAGTGCCCTCGGTTTGGATTTGCCTCCTTTACTTACCTCCTTAGCATGGGTTAGATATGACTAGAAGAAGTTGTTTCTCCTTTGGTTTATCTAAATAACAGACATGTCTCGTTTCTCTTCTTGGTTGTTTTAAGATTATTTTTTAATGTCTTATTTATCTTTTTGTCAAGTCCAGCTACAAATTCTCAATTGGAGTTAGATCTGGACTCTCATTCGGCCACTCCTGGACATTAATAGTGTTGTTTGAAGCCATTCCTGTGTAGCTTTAGCTTTATGATTGTGGTCATTTTCTTCCTTAAAAACAAATTTTTTCCCAAGGCACAGGTTTCTAACAGACTGTAATCAGGTTTTCTCCCGAGATTTCCCCACATTTTGCTGCATTAGGGTTACAATTTCCCCTCACACTCCTTCCATGAAACCTGCTGCAGTGATCCATCCCCATGGCATGATGCTATCATCCCCACCATGTTTCATGATGGGGATGGTGTGTTTTTGATAACGTGCGGTGGATGCTTTATGTCAAACATGGTGTTTAGTTTGATGTCCAACAAGCTCACAGAACCTTCTTCCAGTTGATTTCGAACTTTCCAACGTAACTTCTGGCAAGCTCTGCTGAGATGTAACGTGTGGTTTTCTCGCTTTGCCACTCTCCCATAAAGTTGTGACTGGTAAAGCCTCTGGCAACAGTCTCTCCAGTCTTAGTCAATGTACCTTGTAACTCCTGTAGAGTTCACATAGGACTCTGATTGGCCCCCCTCACTAATAATAATAATAATAATAATAATTATTATTATTCATTACATTTATATAGCGCTTTTCTCACTACTCAAAGTGCTCAGCAATTTCAGGTTAAGGGTCTTGCTCAAGGGCCCAACAGAGCAGAGTCTCTATTGGCATTTACGGGATATGTACAGCCTGCTTTAGGCAGATTTACAAGGTTGCCATACTATTTCCATTTCTTAATAACGGATTTAATTGCATATTTAATGACTTGGGTATTTTCTTGTCTCCATCCTTTGACTTGAGTTTTTCAGTCCCTTTATGGAGTTGCTTGGTGTGTTCCTTTGTCTTCATTGTGTAGGTTGGGCTACCATACTGACTCACCACAAGCTGGACCTTCCTGATAAGGTGCATTTACACTATGATAAATTCAAAGCCCAGACGGGTGATGTGCATCAAACTAATTCTGCGACTTCATAGCCATTTTTCTGCTCCAGTGATGATTTAGGTCTGTCATATTAAAGAAGGAGAATAATTAGAAGATCAATTATCTCATGGTTAATATTTTTAATTAATTTTGATCACTATATAGAGATCTGCTTTAAGTTTGACATTAAAGTCTTTTTCTGTCTATTAGTATCATAAAGGGCAAATTAAATCCAATCTGACTAATAACATTATATATTATATTAGCTGCCCCCGCGACTCTGCCAGCGTATTAGTGAAACAGGACAGTGAGGAGGGCTATGCCCAGCTCCCTACTCCTGACATCACTCTTCCCCCTCCCCTCCCCTCGGCCGCAGCCTCTGTCTCAGATTAGAATGAATAAATCTCTTCTGCAAGTGAACTATGATTCTTAGTTAAATGAGCGAAGTCGCAAAATCAACCAGAATGTTCAAGCAAATTATAGAACAAAAATTTATCAAAATCCATCTCGTGAAAAGTGGAAAGACATAAATACATACAGACAGACAGATGTTGGATTTTCTATTATATTATACCAGTAACAGTGTACTGCACGGTAACATGAAGTGAATACACTTGACTTAAGCATTTCTAGTTTTCATCCTCTTTCTCTGTTTAGCATTCGTTTGCTCAGAGGTTGATGCACTTGCTGTTTTTTGAGCAGCTCTTCTTTTCTCCACCCTAGCGGCCTGCTTCTTCTCTTCTTTCGTCAGCATCTTTTTGCATTAAAACTGATTAAGTTAGATTTTGTGTTGCAATTACTTAGTATGTTATCTTTAATTTGTCACTTAAGCTGGCACTTAAGTCTTCAATCTGCCTCAAGAACGATGCCGAGTTGATTCTACAATAAAATAAATAAAAATAAAAGAGTAATAAAAATCATCACCCCGAAAGTGGATAGTAGACGTCACATAGTATATGTGTACCAAATTTTAAGTCAATAGGGGAAACGGTTTGCGAGCTACAGGTGATTTAAAATCCTGGACAGACAAACGAACAGGCACGGTAGCGTATTATATAAGATTATATTATATTATGTTATATTATATTAGCTGTGTAAGCCTGTGCTGTAAAAAGCCCGGGGTCCCACAAAATATTGAAATTGTCAGAAAAAAAAATTGAAATGTAGAGATGTCAGGTAATTCAAAGGAACTACTCTGGGCCTTCTCTCTCCTAGGAAGGTTCGTTTTGCCGACGTGCTCTCATTACTTGTGTATTAGTGGCGGGAGGAAAAGTAAGAGGGATACAGTTTTTGCGATGTTAGTGGCTAAGCAACTTTGACTCTCTTCTGAGGTTTTGTTTTGCTGATGTGCTCACCCCGCTTGTGTTTTAGCGGCTAAGCGAGTTTTCTATTTCCTTGGAGGTAGAGCCCTTACACCAACTCCACCTCTCACTTCCGGGCCGGACAGACAGACACACACACTTCCATGTGTAGACATTTGTATATTATATTATATTATATTATATTATATTATATTATATTATATTATATTATATTATATTATATTATATTATATTATATTATAATGTAATATATATATATATTGTGACGGACAGCCGGGCCCCACGCTCGGCAGGGACACCCCTGCTGCATCTGTTCTGGGGGAGCAAACATGGGCAGCTCAATACCTCCCCCGGGATGCTTGGTGACAGCCTCCCTGGCAGACGGTGATCCCCCAGCCTGTCGCATGGCTCAAGGGGAGATGGAGTCCTCCACAGCCTGGTTGGGGGCTCGGATGGTTACTAGGGGGAGCTGCATGGAATCAGCAGCACGGCTGGACGAATCTTCAGCCCCACCCGGAAGTGCAATTAGGACCAGGTGGTCAAGCACCTGGAACACTTCCGGGTAGGCTTTAAAAAGGACCAGCCACCACCACTCAATGGCCAAAGTCGGGAGGAGGAGGACTAAGCTTCAGGAGGAATGGTGGTAGAGGAGAGAAAAAGATTGTTTTGGTGTTGCAGGTGTGTTTTGGGACTGTGTATTGCCTGTGGGTCACGGGGAAGACGTGCACCCACGAGTGAAGAAAAATAAAAGTTTGTTTATTGTTATACGTGCCTCCGTGTCCATCTGTGTCGGGTCAGGTGCCTATATAGCGCCTTTGTTACTATATATATATTTATATACTAGGGGGCTTTGCTCCCTTCTCGCTTCGCTCTCCAACCCCCGTGTTTGCTTTTCCGGATACACACTTTTAAGAATTATTTTTTTGATTTTTTGCTATTTCATTAGTTTCACTTTTATTTCAAAACTTCTGTAAAAGCAATATTTGGAATCTTGCGAGTCCTAATATGCTAAATCTTTTTAATGAGGTCAGTGAGACATGTGTTTAATGACTTTGTTCCATAATTCAGGATAGTTTTCTCTGTTTGAAATTTCAGCACAGACAAAACGATCGACATCATCAGCAGTTAATAATTTTTTTTACAAAGTAACCAATTAATGCATTTACGGTAAACTTAGTTTTTGAAGTTCTCAAGATTCTTCAATTGTCACATGCATAGTTATGCAGGACAACACGCAGTGAAATGTATCATGATCTGTTAATCAAAAACTGTGCAAAGTTAGAAGAATATCAGTGAGATTAACAAAAAGTCATAGATTGAAAGATAACAGTATAGTAGAACATAATAAATAAGTAAAATTATGTGAATAAAGTAGAATTAAGTGTTCAGGCGCAATAGTGCAGTGATTATTGTGCAAAACCAAAGTTAGGCAGGTGCATAGTTAAATGTGGCAGTTTGTTTGTTTGCGCTACTGCGATCTTTACTTTCTCTTTTTATACTTTCTCATTTTCCTACTTTCATAATCTTTAACTTTCTCCACATGTGTATCGTGCTGGTTTTTTTTTTTTTGAGCCTTTCAAATTCCACTGCTTTCATTATCTCTAACCTGCTCTGCATGTGTTTAGCGCCAACGTTTGTGAACATCTTTATGAAGTTCTACTTTGTCTTTTACTTTGTCTTTTAATTCTAAGCCCGATTGGACCTGCTTTTTTTTTTTCAATTCCACTTGTTCCGGGCTGATAATTACTTTCCTTATTTTCTGAATTTGCACCTAGATTATTCTTTTTCTTTTTTGCTCTTTTTTCTCTCCAACGATTTTGAGTCTCTTTTTTCCGCACTGCTTTCTTCTTTGCTTAGTCGTCGTCATTTCATTTATAACGTACTGTGCTTATATGCTTTATATGCGCTGAGAGCCCTGAATCTGTTTGTGCTCAAATCCTTTAGATGACTGAATGCTTTGCTGCCTCTTGGCTTATTTGATATTGATTGTAAGTAGGGCGTGTCCTGCAAGAATCTCATGTTCCATGTCATCACGAGACGGTCCTGGGTCAATCTCTTCGCACAAAGTCTCATGTTTAAAGTCCCCGCGAGACGCTCCGTGGCCATTCTTTTTCATCTCATGGTTTCTTTTAAATATCTTCCATGATCTTAACGTGAATATCATGTCTCGACACCCTTGTGTTTCTCTCCAGGATTTTTTTTATAATATATATATATATACTCAGCAAAAAAAGAAACGTCCCTTTTTCAGGACTGTGTATTTCAACTATAATGTTTTAAAAATCCAAATAACTTTACAGATCTTCATTGTAAAGGGTTTAAACAATGTTTTCCATGCATGTTCAATTAACCATAATCAATTAATTAACATGCACCTGTGGAATGGTCGTTAAGACACAGTTCTAAAAACGCAGGACACTAAAGAGACTTGTCTACCGACTGTGAAAAACACCCAAAGAAAGGTGCCCAGGGTCCCTGCTCATCTGCGTGAACGTGCATTAGGCATGCTGCAGGGAGGCATGAGGACTGCTGATGTGGCTAGGGCAATAAATTGCCATGTCCGCACTGTGAGACGCCTAAGACAGCGCTACAGGGAGACAGGAAGGACAGCTGATCATCCTCGCAGTGGAAGAGCTCGGATCTCAATCCCATTGAGCACGTCTGGGACCTGTTGGATCGCAGGGTGAGGGCTAGGGCCACTCCCCCCAGAAATGTCTAGGAACTTGCAGGTGCCTTGGTGGAAGAGTGGGGTAACATCTCACAGCAAGAACTGACAAATCTGGTCCAGTCCATGAGGAAGAGATGCACTGCAGTACTTCAAGCAGCTGGTGGCCACACCAGATACTGACTGGTACTTTTGATTTTGAGCCTCCCTTCATTCAGGGACACATTGTGAAACATTTTTAGTTTATGTCTTATGGTGTTGACTCTTTTAGTGTTCATACAGATATTTACACATTAAGTTTACTGAAAGTAAAAACAGTTGAAAGTCAGGGGACGTTTCTTTTTTTGCTGAGTATATAAAGACATGCAGGTTAGGTGGATTGGCGATTCTAAATTGGCCCTAGTGTGTGCTTGGTGTGTGGGTGTGTGGGTGTGTTTGTGTGTGTCCTGCGGTGGGTTGGCACCCTGCCCAGGATTGGTTCCTGCCTTGTGCCCTGTGTTGGCTGGGATTGGCTCCAGCAGACCCCCATGACCCTGTATTCGGATTCAGCGGGTTGGAAAATGGATGGATGGATATATATATAAAATAACATTTTTAACAGTGAAATCCATGGCGGTCAATACTTTTTATTGGTACTATATGCTATATAATGATGGCAAAACAAAGCAGAACCAAAGAAAAAAAAAAAAAACAGAACAAAAGCATTTGGGTCTTTATTCCAAACTCCACATTGAATGGCACCCAGTGAAGTGACAAGCCCGCTGATAACTAAATTCAGAGCCCCGTCCCTCCATGTAGAATGTGGCAGGTCTGCATCTGCCTGGCCTTGGCTACCCCAGGAGGGAATATGCTGACAATTATATCATTGGCAAATTATTCTAAGAGGAAACATGAGATTTGAGCTCTCAGTGGCCCCTGGGGGGACAAGGTAGAGCCTGACCCACCTGCAGCTGATGATGATGGACTGCTAAAAGTCTGGGTTGGGGGCATTCACCTTGATGAAAGAGGTCTGCACAAATGTCCTTGTATTTAGTTGATTGGCAAGACGTGCACTCGGCTTTGGAGAAAAGGTAACATTTTGCCTGTGGTGGAATCTTTTGTCATCTTTAATTTTCTTTTGTTGTTAATGGGGTGAGATAAGTTAATGTTTAATTGATCTGTGTCTTTGTTGTACCATGACCATGTTGAATGAAAATTTCCTTTCTTAAAGTACATAATAAAAGACACTATATAAGGTAAGTCTGGAGTAGCTGGGTGTTTCAGTGATCCTGTTATAGTGTAATTATTTTGTGAAGCTTTTGCGATTGAATATTTCTCACTGTGAAATGCCCCTTGTAAAGACCTGGTGACTGTCTGTGTGGAGCTGGTACACTCACTTTACTGTTTCCTTCATTTATCTATTTGACTAATTACAACATGCACGGTGTAACTGGTTATGTTTCTTTTGTTTTTCTAATTGGAGCACAGGCAGGTGAAGTGACTTGTTCAGGGTCACACACTGTCAGTAGTCGAATTTGAATCCACAGCCTCAGAGTTTGAAGTCCAGAGCCTAAACTACTACACCATACTTTCTTTGATGGTGTGCAATAGATGGTACTGCTCCCTCATGGATCCAGCATCCTAAGTGTCCATATTCTACACTTTGCTACGTCTGTGAGGAGGTGTGCATGTTCTCCCCATGTCTGTGTGGGTTTCTCTCTTACATCCAATGTGTGTTATCTTAATTGGCAACTAAATCGGCTGCTTGTGAGTGTAGGTGTGTCAGTGAGTGTGCCCTGAGATAAAAATGGTGTTGTTCCTGCATTGTGTATGACGCTGCCTAAGTAGGGGCAGGTCCCCCATGACCCTGAACTAATAGATGTGAAATTAGCCTAGCTTATGTATAAGTGTATACTGTGATGAAATGGCACCCTGTCCAGGTTTGGCTCCTGCCTTGTGTCTGATGCTTCTTATATAGGCTCAGGCTCTCCATGATCCTAAACTGGGTTAGATAATTTTAATATTGTAATAGCATTTATGTGAAAAAGGCTCATGTTGTATGTCAGTGTGGACTGTGATGAAATGGCACCCTGTGCAGATGTGACTTCTGCCTTGTACCTAATGCTGTTTGGACAGTGTTAGGCTGCCCATTACCCAAAATTGGTTAATGTACTGTATGAGTGCACCCAGTGATAGACAGACCAACATTTTATTTGTGTTTGTTTCCTGAGGTAGACAGAGATAGACTCTTACTACCCAGGACCATGTAATGGAAAAATGTGACTTCAGGGAAACGATGGATGACCACAGACTCCAGGACTGTGTCTCTGATATGGACGTGGGCAACACTGGAGCACCACAAGAAACAGTCCCGTCTCCTTTTCTCGTCACTCTGTACACCTCAGACTATTAAACATAACAGCAGGTCATGTCACTTGCAGAAATTCTCATATGATTCTGCACTTATGGAGTGTATTGATAAAGGGGATAAGACAGAGTATACAAGTCAGGTGGAGAACTTTGATTCTTGGTGTAAAAAGGATTGTCTGCATCTTAATATCAGCAAAAGCAATGAGCTGGTGATTGACTTTCTCTGCACCAAAGACCCTCTATGTCTGGTCAATATTCAAGGACTGGATGTAGAGGTGGTCCACTCCTACAAGTACTTGGGGGTCCACATTTATGACAGGTTTAACTGGTCTCAGAATACAGAGGAACTATAGAAGAAAGGGCAGAGCAGGCTCTTTTTCTTAGGAGGTTGTGTTCCTTTAATGCAGGGGTGTTGAACTCCAGGCCTGGAGGGCCACAGTGGCTGCAGATTTTCATTCTAACCCTTCTCCTAATCAGTGACCAGTTTTCACTGCTAATTAACTTCTTTTCCCTCGTTTTTAAGGATTCAGTCCTCTGAATTAATTTGTTTTTTTTCATTATATGACAGCCAAACAGATATGAGATGTTAAATGAGCCAACAGATGACCAGTTAAACTGGGATTTCAAACTCCAACCAATTTCATTTCAGCCAGTTTCTTGGTGTTAATTGAACTCATTATTTAATTTCATGGCTTGTTGCTGCTCTCATTCTGCCACAGCAGACATTTCCAAAACTGTTGATTTTTCTGTTTTTTCTAAGAACACCAATGTCAAAATGTTTTGGTGACCTGAGAGATCAGCCTTACAGAGACCTTCACCTTTCTTTATTTTTAGATACTGTGTGATGGGCACAGGTGAGCTGGTCATATTTGGGGTCTCACTATTGTTTGGCTGCTAATTAAGGAAAAAGAAACAACTAAGGGGCCTGAGTCGTTAATTCAAACTGAGGCAAAAGAAGTTAATTAGCAGCAAAAACTGGTCATTAATTAAGAAGATGGTCAGAATGAAAACCTGCAGCCACTGCAGCCCACCAGGACCAGAGTCTGACACCCGTGTTTGAATGTTTTTTTGCCACCCGGAGTTTTAAAACCCGTGTTTTAATGTATGAAGCAACATCTTCTGTAACTCTGTGATAGGCCACTGAGATTTTCTACTCTCTCAACAAGCTAATTAAAAAGGCACGCTCAGTTATGTGATATTTTCTGGAAGCCCGGAGGTAGTAGCAAAGGAGAGAATGAAAACAAAAATAATGATTGGTATGAAGACTACTGGACATCTTCAAACTGACACACTAACACTGAGGACTTTCAGCCAACAAATTATTCATCAGAAGTGGGTCAGGAAATGCTACGGGTGCTGGAACTACAAGTTAGAAGTTACCTCTCTTTGTAAACTTTCTTCCTCTTTAGTATTATGTATGTCATATTATAAAGGGTTTGTTTTTTTGTCATAACATACTGCAGTGATTCACAACCACCAAAAGTGGGTCGCAGGCTGATGCCAGTTGATTGCAAGTTGCTATTGTTTATAATGGTAGTTGGTAGTTGATTCCCTTCCTCTTTCGTGGGTCGCAAAGACAATTTACAAGAGAAAAAGCGAGTTGAAACACCAGAAAGGGTGAGAAACACTGATGTTCAGTAATAATATTTATTTTTTGACCGAACTTCTGTAAAAATTTATCTTGGGTACATATAATAATGATTAAATCCATTTATATAGAGTTTTTCTTGCTACTCAACATGCTCTACATAGACGGTTGAGAATCACTTCAAACACCACCAATGTGTAGCACCCACTGGGATGATGAAATGGAAGCCATTATGGCACCAGTACATTCACACATTAGTTTTTAGGTGGTGAAAGGGTCATAGAGATGGCCAATTACTGACAGGGAATGATGAGGGGGCCAAAAGGGACAAGGCCATGGTAGGCAGTTTAGCCAGGACATTGGGATATATCCTACTCTTTTGGAAAGATGCCCAGGGATCTTTAATGACTACAGGACCACAATTTTACATCTAATCCAGTGTCCCTGGCACGGCACTGGGGCATTAGGATCCACGCACAGACCACAAGGCAACACGTTTTCCAGCAGCAGCCCAAGCCTTTCCTACTGTAGATGGTCTTTCATACAAGAACTGGCAGGGTTGACCATGCTTAGCTTCAGGCACATTGCAAGTTCTGAAGCATTCTATCTATCTATCTATCTATCTATCTATCTATCTATCTATCTATCTATCTATCTATCTATCTATCACGATTGGAGGTACCTCTCTGTGCAGCCCTAACCCTATAAGAAAAAACTGCAAAGCACCAAACGTATTTTTTCACTCCCTGTGAGAGTACAATGTACATATGTGGCTGCTGCTTCTCATTGCTGGTACTCGTTTTGTTTCTTTGCTTGTCACTTATTCCATTATTTGTTAAACTTTTTCATCACATTTATCTCTGGTCCTTGCATTGTGGCCAATTCTGGAATTAAAAATCTTATAAATGCACACACACACACAAAGCGTCAGACTAGTGGCGGAGGACAAGTTTGTCCTGAACTGCCCACTGCTGAATTAGAAGCCTACTGGACCTTATTCGTAGTGGAGACAGCAACAGGCCTCCGCTTTAGAGGTGTCAATCCTAAATTCAAACTGTGATTTTGCTTATTTTTTAATAACTTTCAAATTGCTTGTATACCTGCTGATTACCAGCTATTTTTTTACAAAATATTTTGTAATATTTTCTAATGTTTTAAAATGATGTTGCAAAGCATCTGCATTTTATTGTAGACAGAACAAAGTAGAGTATGAAGAAAAATTGTGATTTATACAAATGACAAGCAATATTTAGCTGCATTTGTTACTTACACACACTATGAGCAGCCATGAGTAGGTGTAAAATACATTCATAGGTGCAAATGGATATTCAAACATTGATGAATTCCAAAATGCACATAAATTTGCCTCTTTAAACAGTTCTTGCCCACATTTTTTCTGTTCTCATTTCATGAATGAGAGACAACACCTTTGATTTAAATGTTCCATTGCCTAATTCATCAGAAATGTTTGCTATCAAACATTGGACATATCTTCTTTTTCTTTTTTTTTTGAACACTCAAATGGATACTCGAGTTCCAGTGCTAAGGTGACGACAGTGTGACGCAGGTCCTTCACAGGTCTCCTCCAGCCACGTTTGGCACCAGAGTGCTTTCTGGGGAGGGGAGGACTGCAGTGGATGTTCTGTTGTACTGTTGCCAGTTTGACATGGGCATTAGTCTGACTGTCCAATATGGACCTTGGTATACATGTTGTGATTTAGGTGGTTGAGGCCTGCGCCAGGCTGATGTTAGTCATTAGTTTCAGCCAGTTGAGCAGGTGGCAAGCGCCCTGCCTGTTGCATTGTGGGTGTAGCTGCAGCCACTTACTTTGTTGCTTTACCTTGATGGTTGTCATGGCTTCTTGGAGGGTTCTAGAACTGTTTACTTGCTCTTTTGTTGAACGCTCCTTCACCAGAGTGTTGGCAGCTTCATTGCCAAGTAAATTGCAATGGGAGAGAATCCATTGCAAAATGACTGAGTGGGCTCTACAAAGGGATTTAGGAGCAGAGAACAAGACATGCAGTGGTTTTTGGACATATTAATCGTGATCCTTTCTCCAGTTTAGTTCAGCATTCAGCAAATTTGGTTGCTCCATAAAAAAAAACAAAACATTGTCCCATGGTGCACGACTGACTTAGGCAGACTTGAAGTCAGAGGAAGGCAACTTGAGTGGCAAAATGAAGGTCTTGGCATTCAAAGACAAATGTATGCACAAACCTTCATTAGAATTCGACAATATTCTCAAAGTGGATAGAGCACCATATTTTCCTTTTGTTAATGGTAGTTCAAAATGACTTAAAATTCATTAACAATTCAGCCTGTGTTTCCACTCAGCAAGTTTACAATTCTTTGAACAATTTTATTAAGAAAATGGAGCAAACCAATAACTCCCTCTGCTCTCTTCTGATTCAGCTGAGACGTATCCCATGTATTCCCCCTCTTTTATTTTCTCAGCTTTCAATAACATCATTGTGGAATGTTATTTTCAAACTAGTATCAAAAGTGATGCTTTGCCACCTGCATTCTTGATCTTCACCTAAGATCTACCTAATAAATTGCCTACCTGCCCCGTTATCACTAGGATTGTTGACACCACTCTCACCACTTGTTTAGTTCCGCTCAGAATGACAACTGGCATCACACCACTTCCCAGGACGCCAGGGTGGCCAAGTATCATTCAATTTCAAACCTTCTGTTTCTTGGTAAACGTCTAGAGCACATTGTTTAACTCAATTACATAATCAATTTCTCTTCATGATTCCAATCTGGCTTCAGAGCTCTGCTACACTCTTTCAAACAACAGTTCTTTAATGGCACATTACTGGGTTGTGTAGATCCTCACAGAACCATTTCATTCTGGGAAAAGGTCTTTGCATGTGAAGTTGGATCTTTAGGGTTTGAAAGTTTCCTAATATGTGGACAAAATGGAAATATTTTAATGTTTAGTAGGCAATCTACATTCTTAAATATAAAGGTGCCAGAGTGGTTCTATAGTCATAGGGGAACCGTTTTGGGATCTGAAAAGACCGATCTACTTGATGGTTCCAGGCAGCACCTTTATTTACTGTGCTTAGATCTGTAACAGCCTCCTTGCAGTAAATAACCATGACTAGATGGTATCAGATTGGTGAAATACCAATGGCTCATGATTATTGTATACGGTAACACAGGCTAAGGCCGGGTTTTCCTAATCTGCCCAGGAAAGTCCTGCTAGGTAACCTACAAGACAATAAAGATTTCAGGTTTTTCTTTCTACAGATTAGGAAGTTTTTCAAATCACAAAGAACCAACTTTATATGCAAAGGACCTTCCCAGGAAGAAATGATGCTTTGCCAATGTAACAGGTGTCTAAAAATACTAAGTTTAGTTATTTGGAGCTTCACCAAATTCTTATAATATTCATTATGTCGTATGTTTTCCTGTTGTGTTCTTCTTATATTTCCTTACTCTGTTTATTGTGTTAATGTTGCGTCACATCAGTGTGAGCCTCTCCCAGTTTTTGTTGTGTTACTGTGAGAGGAAAAGGAATTGGAGAGCTTGAACGGTCATTTTTTTATTTCATTTCAGCCTGTTAGAAAAAAAAAAATTAAGAAATAAAGGAATCCATTGTGATTGCATTACTCCTTCGTGGCGGTTTGTACAGCATGTTGCTAATCACAACACAGACGCTTTGGAGGTTAACCAGATTCAAGGCCAGGCTGCAGCAGTGGAAACCAGTTACACCAAGCAATTTTTCTACATAAAACCATACAAACCATAAAATGGCAATAAAGAACTAGAATTTTTAAGAGTAGTTGCTTGCCAACCTCCGGCCTTCACGTCTCTGCCGCTCATGTATGAGGATTTCACTTTCACCAAACAACAAATCTTTTAATTTTCGTGGATAGACCTCTTCATTGGAAAGAAACACTACTTTTCCCTGATGGCAACACGAATTAGACGATCTACAAGTCTCCGACTTAAAGTTAAAATCCGACCAATAATTCAGTCTCTTTTTCTCTCTTCCGTTATTTCACTGAGTAATAATTTCCATTTGTTTGCGCTAATACGATCTTTACCCTAATTTTCTGGAGACTTTCGAATTTTAGTACTTTCATTATCTCTAACCTGCTCTGCATGTGTATCGCGCCAATGTTTTTGAACCTCTTTACGATGTTCTACTTTGTCATCTACTCTTTGTCTTTTAATTCCGGCCCCAGGTGTGGTTAAATCTCTTGGCACAAAGTCTCGTCTAGTGGGACGTGAAAGTTTCTCTCCGAAAAAGTCACATCTCGCCCCAGGATTTTTTATATAATAGAGAGATAGCAGGATACAGCAGATCAAGAAGACCTGAGCAATCTCAAACTCCAATATTGTTTCAACGTACAATATTTCAATATTTGATCAATGGTTGATATATGGCTAAATTAATAGTTGAATAAATGTTGCATCAATGTACTGTATTTAATCAATGTTGAATAGATGGCCTATACAACAAGCAAGATCAATGCGTATTTAATGCTGAAGATCAACGTTGTTTCAATGGGACTTTGCTATCTGGGATGTAGCCTATGTGATTGTATGCATTAAGAGAGGAACTCATTGGTATTTTACGGACCCAGATTTGGATCTAAATGCCTGAAATCTTAATGTGGATGGTTCTTTAGGCATCCATCACTCTGAGAAACCTTTATGTTGAAGAGTGTGAGAGTCATGAATGATCTTCACATTTCTGATGACTCAAGGACTACTAACATCCTACTATTGCTTGATCTCAGTGCTGCCTTTAATATTGTCCGCCATGCCCTCCCATCTGATTGCATGAGAAAACATCTTGGAGTATCTTGGTGCTGTGCTCAACAGTCCATTCTTAATGTGTTCTTTTAGGAAATAATAAATCACAACGCAGCCCCAGTATGCCATGTCGTTATTCTGGGATTGGTCCTGAGGCCTGTTCTGTAAAGTCCCTGCAGGCACCCATTTGGGCATATCTTAAGGAAATACGGTTTGGTTTATCACTGCACTAATGACAATTGGGACTACAATGTTACAAAATCTAATTGAGATAATCTGAAAGAGATCAAGGAAAATAAAGTGAGGTTAGACCCTGTGACTGCGACTTTGCCAAGCCCTCTGCTCTGTCGCACTTCCATCGCTCTGTTGGCTTCTTCAGCCTGCAGCAGCCTCATTACAAACTTAAAACTGTAGGTGAGAGCGCCTTCTCCTGCAGTGCTCCTTAACTGTGCAATGCCCTGGCAGAAGCCATAAGAAATGCCCCTAACACCAGACTGACTTAAGAAGCTATTTAGTACTCACCTTTTTAAATTAGCTTTTAAGGATTTAGGCATTTTATCAGCTCTGCTCTTCTTTTCATTCTGTTTTATTTCGGTTATTTTTGTGTTTGCATACCTTATTTTGAAATTGTTCTTATTTTTCTGCCTCATCCTCTGCTATTAATTTATTACTTTTTAAACTTTAACTTTGGCTTTGATGGCTTTGCAGTGCTTTTGATTTATAATCAACACCTCTCCTGCTCAGCTCCCAAACTCTCATCTTTATTCTCCTTCTTCGGTCTGACTACAGTACCTTCTGTCCTGTAGTGCCCCTGTCCGAGTCATCTTAACACATGGGCACGCTGGGCAGTTGCCCATGCTAATCTATGTATGATGTGACTTGCTGAGTGGTTGTGTAGGCAGAGGCCCCAGTGCACTGCTTTGCCAGGGGGCATATAATGCTGTTAAGACAGTCCTGGTCCTTGTCCCAGTTCACCCCCTGACTGACCAAGGAACAGCCTTAAATATGAATAAAGGAGTTATTTTTGTAGCAGGTCCTAAAAATGTTTGCAGTGTCTCTGAAAGTCCATACCAGAGGGGTGAGAAATACCCCTCACTCCACAAGTTCCACTTTACAATTAAAGGGTCACGCACCTTTCCTAGCTCTAGATATGCCTGTCCTCCACAGCATGCAGCCAAGCGACAGTCGTTTTACATGGGAGTCCTCTGATATGACGGTTTGATGAGACTCTCGCAACTTTACGTCCACCCAACTTAACCTCTCTTAATTTAGCATCCTGAACTGTTCACTTTGGAGTAGAACCTCTGGTCATGAACGTTTCCAAACACATACAAATTGGGTTACGATCAAAAAGTTTGCCAAAATTTTGCATCTGTTCATGACCACACGCTCTGATGGCGAACAAAAACACTGGCGGCCAGTTTCCTTACTTGTGTTCGTACGTGCCAATGATCTCCCATTCTCCACTTCCCATTTTCTTTTGTTTGTGTATACAGTGCCTAACAAAGCAGCTGATGTTGCAAAAGGAGTTACAATGTTAACCAGGCAGAGGCCTCAAGTGCTGGAATAGGTGGAAAAACTGTTGCTTGTGTGGTTGAACGAGAAGCACCTTGCAGGGGATAGTGTAAGCAAGGCGATCATATGCGAGAAAGCCAGGAAGATTCATGGCGATTTGCTGAAAAAAAATCCTTCTTCGAGTGGTGAAGGTGAGGAATTTAAAGCCAGTAGAGGATCGTTTGAAAAGTTTTGCAAGAGAAGTGGCATTTAATTTTTTTCCCCTGTGCTTAAAACTCAAAGTGTTTACAGCAAGCGGTTCGCAGGGGTCTAGCGCAAACTCTTACAATGTTAGTTTTCTCTGTTGTTCAAGGGTTTCTCAGTGTTATGCAATGTTTTTACATTTAGTTTACTATTACACTGTGCATTCTATGGTATAATTAACTATTTTTGTGTTTAAAAAATATATAGATTTGCATACAGTTCGTATGGTCTGGAACAGATTCATTGTATTTACATACAATCTTATGGGGAAATTACATTCGGGTTGCATTCAGAGTTTTGGAGCAAATTAGGATCGTGACCAGAGGTACCACTGTACCAAAGATGCTCCTGGCAGACTGTACATAACTTGCCACCTCATCAATAACTAAATTAAAAGCTTTTTTTAAATATATATTTTATACACAAATCATTTCAGTGTATATATTGTAACAAAAATGGAATGCCTAGGGAGTATTAGAGACCCGCAAAACCCAATTACAATTACACTGACTGCATTTCTGGGTTCCAATGGCGTTTTATCTAAAGAAGGCGCCTTTATAAACAAGCATTATACTCCTCCACAGCACACAGCACACACAACGCACAATTCTGTTTCTTTTCTTTTCATTTAAATGTTTTTAGCCGAAGGCTGCAACATAACAAAACACATATATTTGGTTATTTACATATTTATATATAACTAGCTGTGTAAGCCCGTGCTGTAAAAAGCCTGGGCTCTTCGAAACTATCGAAATCATCACAAAAAATATTGTGTGAAGGATGGCCGGCCATATATTCCGGCCCACACCTTCAAGCCGCCAGATGGAGCCCTCCCAGCAGCATGGAGGTTCCCCGAATTCCAGCAGGGCCTCATGGACCTTGTAGTTTTTATAAACAGTCCCGCTGGATACCATGGGGACCACCAGGTGCTGCTGTAGGGAAGCTTGGGGAGTGCTACGTGCCCTATAACCCGGAAGTACGTCCTGGTCACATGAACAGTAGGAACGACTTGCTTCCAGGGTGAAGAAAAGGACTTTGTATCTGACCCGGAGGTGATAAGGAGTCTCATGGATTGTATGGTGGATTCACTTCCGGATCAGGAGGTATAAAAGGACCATGGCAAATCCCAGAGCCTGAGCTGAGCTGGGAGAAAGGGTGGCTAAGTGTCTGCGAGAGGAGGGGAGTATTGTATTAATTGTTGTGTATTGTATGAGTAGTGTGGAATGGAGGGTGCTTAGTGCACACTATTATAATAAAAAATAATAAGTATTGTACTTTTACCTGGTGTTTGGCGTGGTACCTGAGGGTTCAATGGAGCAATAGTGCCCCCTACTGCTACAATTGAAATGCAGAGTTGGTGTTTTTGTTTGTGCTCGCCCCCCCCTTGTCTATCAGCGGTTAAGCGAGTTTCTCTCTTGTTTGTTTTTTAGTGACGGAGTCACATTGTTTCAGCTTCATGCTGTAGCCTTGCACTTCCGGGCCGGACAGTCAGACGCACACACTTCCATGCGTAGACATTTATATATAAGAAAAGAGGCTGGGAGGATGCGCTGATACAGCGTGTTGCCGCACCCACCACACGACAAACCACCTGAGGATCTCAGATTAGGACCTGAGCACAGCCGTGCAATGGGTGACACCTCAGCACCACATTAGTTTGAATGGAGTAGAACAGTGTGAGTTTTTTTTACAGTAGCTGGCGTGCCATTCCTGAAACCAAACCCCAAGTTAGAGGGCCATCTTGCAGGGCTGGATGCATACCCAGGATGAAGCAATTGCAGGTTAAGGCCCTTATTCAAGGGCCCAACAGAGTAGAGTCACTTTCAGGTATTTATGGGATTTGACAGAGTATATACAAAGTCAGTCTTGAAATTAATGAGATTGACATTAGAGATAATTTTAATGTAAAAATGATTTCATATTTTTACATGCCAGTCCTCCCACCGCTGGAAGAATATACAGCGTATTTTATGAGAAAACGGTAGACACATAAAGTAGATGTCACGCAGCATAAAAAGCAGTAAAAGACATCATGCTGTGTAGGGATATTCTGTAAATAATGAAGAACTGTAGAAAAAATGCTATTTCAGTTTATCAGCCTCAAAAATGTATCTGCTGTGGAGAAAACACTCCTAGCAGTCAGAAGCCCACTCATTCACTTGGTTTAACGAATTAAGATGGTAGCTTTCCGCTTTCAATATGGAATGAGCACCCATGTTCGAGTCCTGGTTGCCCAGAGGAGATGCCATCCACGTGAAGAGACCCCTGGCACAACAGAAATAATAAAGAGGGGAAGGGGAAGGTTCCGTTTAGGAACATCTTTGTTATGTACACATGGTAATAAAAAGTTCTCCCAACAATAACGGTAATTCTTCTTCATGCTATATTTGAATTGAGCATTAGAACATTAGAACAGTCTTTGGCTGAACAAAACTCACCAGTCCTATCCACTTAATTCTTCTAAAATAACATCAAGCCGAGTTTTGAAAGTCCCTAGTGTCGACCATACTACTTGGTAGCTTATTCCAAGTGTCTATCGTTCTTTGTGTAAATAAAAACTCCCTAATGTTTGTGTGAAATTTCCCCTTAACAAGTTTCCAGCAGTGTCCCTGTGTTCTTGATGAACTCACTTTAAAGTTACAGTCTTGATCCACTGTACTAATTCCCCTCATAATTTGAAACACTTGTCTCCTCTTAATCTTCTTTTGTTTAAAAGTAGTTTCTGCACAAGACTGGACAGAGAGGGTTAAGAATTTTTTTTCCATTTCTACAATACTACACTTTGATTAATAACAAAAATTGCTCATGCAATGTATTCGTTCCCTCTTTGTCCTGCAATGGACTGGCACACTCTTCAGGATGTTTCCTGCCTTGCATGTTGTAATGGAGTAATACATTTTGGAAATGTCAGCACATATGTATTTATGTATTGAAGATTCCATATCAAAAAACGTAATATCAAAATGTGAAGTGAACACTTGCAATACATCTAAGACTCAATTGCACCGAGGTGATGATGAAAGGTACTTTTTTATTTAGAAAGACTTTGTTTTTGGTTTATTGGAGAAGCTTGCCTGAAACACGTCCCATGAAAGTAACGCAATCTCAGTGCTTGTCGTCCCTCATAGCTTGGGACAATGCGAGAGCCACAAACACTTGCGTTTGCATGCCATCTGTCCTGCATTCTGACGCTTGCTCTAATTACTGCTACTCCCTTGGCTAATGCGTGCTCATTAGGCATAGGGAGCATGTGCGATCGACACAAGCGCCGTTAAATTTGCACTAAAAATGCTAGCTGGAGCTGTAATGGGATCAGGAAATCTGTCTAGTGCGAAAGGCAATTCACACTCATGGCTAAACGCTCATTTTGCTTCTCTTCTGTCTCAAACTTGTACATCTTCCATCACAACAACATTGTTCCGGAGGCTCAATCCAGCTCCAAAAAAGAAGAAACGCCCCCGCTTTTCAGATGCCAGCATAGCTCACACTCCTTCGTTTGAGAGGACAGCTCTGTCTTCACAATATGCCTGCTGACTAATAACCACCCCATTATTAATACACTCTATAGACAAAACTCACTTCTTCCTTGAGTATGTGCGTGTTGTTGTTTTTGCATTGCATTCATTTAACATATTGGATCAAACATTTGTGTGGAACGAGCTACACTGACTCTCGTTATTAGCCGCCTAGCACACATTTATTTAAGCAATAAATCCTGGCAGAGAAAGGACTTGCTTGTAGAGAGGAGGATTCTGTGAGTCTAAAACGCTTCCCTGCTGTGGCAGGCACTCCACATGACACTAGGATTAGAAAAATCAGAAAATGGTCATTTGTAATGGCAATAAAGACAATAAACAATTATATTTAAAATTCACTGGCTTATTGTTTGGGTTTCCAAGCATGATGTTCCATATTCATTGCTCTAGTGGTTAGTTTTTGTGACCACTGACCATCCAATCAATGAATATTCTGTCATACTAAATGATAAATGGCTGTGATTACACTGCTGGGTACCAAATAAATGGTTTGCACATAGAGAGTGACCATTTGTAGAGATACAGGTACACTTATTGCTCTTCTCTCATGTTGCCCATCCACATCCATCACACATATCGACTGCTCCACCCTAAACTTCAACTCACTTGTCCACCTTCAGTAAGGACAGAGGGGAGAAGCGCTTTATGTTAATCAAGCCTGACTGTATGAGATGAGAATTCAAGCAATCTGTATGTTACTTGACATGGAACATGTCTCCGGATTATTGTGAGAGGCAGAAAGCCCAGGAGATGATGTACAGAACATACTCTAGGTAGAGAGACATGGAAACCCAGCCACAGGGGATGCACAAACCAGTGTGTTTCTTTGTGCCGGTCCCAAGCCCGGATAAATGGGGAGGGTTACGTCAGGAAGGGAATCCGCTGTAAAATTTTGGCAAATTAATATGTGGACAACAATAAAAATTTCCATACTGGATCGGTCGAGCACTGGGTTAATAACGACCGCCACCAGTACTGTTACCCAATAGGGTGCTGGCAGAAATTGGGCTACTGTTGGCTGAAGGAGAAGAAGGAGAAGAAGAGGGGGGAGACGTGTCCGGAGGCAGGTGGAGAGGAGGAAAGTAAAGAGAGTGGAACTGAGGGTAGGAACTTTAAATGCTGGCAGTATGACTGGTAAGGGGAGAGAGTTAGCAGATATGATGGAGAGAAGGAAGGTTGATGGGTAGGTATGGTGTCAAGGAGAGGAATGGAGAAAGTGAGGGGATAGTGGATTTTGCTAAAAGGATGGACATGGCTGTGGTGAATACATATTTTAAGAAGAGGAAGGAACATAAGGTTACGTACAAGAGTGGAGGAAGATGCACACAGGTAGATTACATCCTATGCACAAGAGTTTATCTGAAGGAGACTGAAGACTGCAAAGTGGTGGAAGGGGAAAGTGTAGATAAGCTGCATAGGATGGTGGTCTGTAGGATGACGTTGGAGATCAAGAAGAGGATGAGAGTGAGGGCAGAGCCAAGGATCAAATGGTGGATGAAAAAGAAAGATTGCAAGGTTGAGTTTAGGGAGGAGGTGGGACAGGCACTGGGTGGCAGTGAAGAATTACCAGACAGCTGGGAAACTACAGCAGATGTAGTAAGGGTGACAGCAAGAAGGGTGCTTGCCGTGACATCTGGACAGAGGAAGGAGCAAAAGGAAACCTGATGGTGGAATGAGGAAATACAGGAGAGTATACAGAGAAAGATGATGGCAAAGAAGAAGTGGGATAGTCAAAGAGATGCAGAAAGTAGACATGAGTACAAGGAGATAAGGTGAAAGGTAAAGAGAGAGAGGTGGCTACGGAAAAGGCATATGATGAGTTGTATGAGAGGCTGGACACTAAGAAGGGAGAAAAGGACCTGTACCGATTGGCTAGACAGAGGGACCGAACTGGGAAAGATGTGCAGCAGGTTAGGGTGATAAAGGATAAAGATGGAAACATACTCACAAGTGAGGAGAGTGTGTTGAGCAGAAGGAAGGAGTACTTTGAAAGGCTGATGAATGAAGAGAACAAGAGAGAGAAGAGGTTGGATGATGTGGAGATAGTGAATCAGGAAGTGCAACGGATTAGCAAGGAGTAAGGAAGGACAGCTATAAAGAAGATGAAAAATGGAAAGGCCGCTGGTCCAGATGACATACCTGTAGAAGCATGGAAGTGTTTAGGATATATGGCAGTGAAGTTTTTAGCCAGATTGTTTAATGCAATCTTGGAAAGTGAGAGGATGCCTGAGGAGTGGAGAAGAAGTGTACTGGTGCCAATATTTAAAAATAAGGGGATGTGCAGGACTGTAGTAACGACAGGGGGACGAAATTGATGAGCCACAGCATGAAATTCTGGGAAAGAGTAGTGGAAGCTAGGTTAAGAAGGGATTAGTGAGCAGCAGTATGGTTTCATGCCAAGAAAGAGCACCACAGATACAATGTTTGCTCTGAGGATGTTGAGATGGCCAGAAGGAGTTGCACTGTGTCTTTGTGGACCTGGAGAAAGCATATGACAGGGTGCCTCGAGAACTGTGGTATTGTATGAGGAAGTTGGGAGTGGCAGAGAAGTACGTAAGAGTTGTACAGGATATGTACGAGGGAAGTGTGACAGTGGTGAGGTCTGCGAAGGTCTACAGGACGGTAGTGAGACCAGCTATGTTATATGGGTTGGAGACGGTGGCACTGACCAAAAAGCAGGAGACAGAGCTGTAGGTGGCAGAGTTAAAGATGTTAAGATTTGCATTGGGTGTGACGAGGATGAACAGGATTAGAAATGAGTACATTAGAGGGTCAGTTCAGGTTGGATGGTTGGGAGACAAAGTCAGAGAGGTGAGATTACGTTGGTTTGGACATGTGCAGAGGAGAGATGCTGGATATATTGGGAGAAAGATGCTATGGATAGAGCTGCCAGTGAAGAGGAAAAGAGGAGGGCCTAAGAGAAGGTTTATGGATGTGATGAGAGAGGACATGCAGGTGATGGGTGTAAGAACAAGATGCAAAGGACAGAAAGATTGGAAGAAGATGATCCACTGTGGCAACCCCTAATGGGAGCAGCCGAAAGAAGAAGAAGAAGGTAGAGTAACATGGTCAGGGAGAGCATAGGGTGAAAACTGTGAGATAACCAGGCAACCAACAATCAAAAAGATAAGGCATTACTGAAATGTCAAAGGCAAAATCAATTCAAAACAAGTACAATCCTTCCAGAAGCTAACTGCACTAACAGAGATTATGGAAGGTTGTGTACCCACCGAGGAATAATTCATGTTGTGACCGCCCTGCCATTGTATTTATTGTGTCCTTTTTATTTTTTACCGGGTTTTTTTTTATAGTTAAAAATTGCATGTATGTAATTTTTCACACATGTAATCTAATTGCGACAATGTTAGATTTTTGTATTTACTGTTGTCACACACATGAACATGGGAGGCAGCCTAAGGGCTTAACTGAAGGTAAGACACAGAGTCAGGGGTTGATGAAGTGCACTCTTTTCTTCCTCTTCCACAGACCACCAGAAGCGAAGCCCAGCTGGAGCTCCACCATTTATAAGACCCAACCACTTCACTCTTTAATTCAGTCATGCTTTGACTACTCTTTTTTTTTGGTAACTGAGCTCTTTCCGTGTTACAATATACGGGGTGGATCCCCAAACCTTCTTTCTCTGTTTTTGTCTCTTTTACACTGTCTTATTTAAAAGCTGATAATTTGTAAGATCATTTTTGATGCTTTTCTGTTTCATGAATGGACATCACCATGTTTAAGAGTTTAGAGCATTTCATTGCCATGGCAATTGCCCATGATCCTTTGGGAAATGCGCAATTGATGATGTCATGCCTTGAGACTTTATTTCCATCCATCCATCCATTATCCAACCCGCTATATCCTAACTATAGGGTCACAGGGGTCTGCTGGAGCCAATCCCAGCCAACACAGGGTGCAAGGCAGGAAACAAACCCACAGTGAGATTTAATTTGTTATCTAAAATTGAATAAAACATCTCTGACTTTGTTATTAGCAACTCTCTTTTGACTAGTATCCTTTCCGTTTATGTTTGTATTTTCATGATTGGTTTTAATCTTGCCATATCAACCTTGTTTGTTTTCCTGATTTTGGTTATTTTCCAGACTTTTCATTTAAAAAATGAATAAATAAATAAATATAAGCTGCTAGTCATGCCAGCACAATGGCTGCGGTCATATGGCACTTCAAGACGGCACTGTGGAAAGGAAAATGAACCTTTGTCAAACTAAATCAAGATAAAAAAAATCAACCTTTGAAATGGAATCTAGACGTCAAATAAACACGTAAAGTTGCCTAAATTTTTAAAAGTGATTTGCATTTTGTTACAATGAATTATTCCAAGGCCTCCTCCTCGACCAGAATCTCTAGACTTATGAAGGAACGAGTATCCATCTGGTGACGCCTCAGCTAGGGAACAGTGTCACATTTACTAAGCCAGGTTTCAGTAAGAAGACACAGATCAGATTTTGTACTTAATATAATATCATTTACTAAAACAGCTTTAGTGCCAAGAGATCGAATATTCAATAAACAGCATTTAATACTGCATGGTTTTTTCTGAACTGGTGATATATTTTTTGTTTTAATTTGAAGTAAATTTCTATTACAGATGCCCCTGGTGGAGGGTCTGGTTTTATCCCTTGGTCTAATTATACACCTTATTTTTTGGTTATCAATTAATTTAAGATTTGTATCAACACTAAATTTACTGGATGCCCCACAACAGGGATTATGGGTAACAGCTTCAGGAAAATAACAGGTGGGATAAACAACAGCCTGTGATTTAAGATCACATGACTGCGGCCTGGATGGTGCTCTAATCAGTCAACCAGGCAGTTTTGCTGCCATATTTTGGGATAATACACAAGATCCCCTCCAGTTAGGATGAAGACCATCTCTTCTGAAAAATCCAGGCCTTTTCCAAAAATCATCCCAATTGTTCACAAACGCTATGCTTTTATTTGCACACCAGGTTTCTAGCCAGCAGTGAAAGGAATGCAAGGGACCAGATACAATTAAATTCTGACATTTTCTTTAAGCTTTGGTGCATAGAGAGATGAAGTTCCGCTTTAATACCTCAGATTGCTGTAAATAAATATCATTAGTGCCGACATGCAGCAATAAGGTAGATACTTCATCGTCGGCGACACGGTCCAATGCGGCCTCTATGCCAGAAATCTTGGCCCCTGCGAGGCACTTAACATTAACTGCTGGTTTAACATAGTTTGGAATTCTAACATTCCGCACTATGGAATCGCCAATTATGAGCACTTTCTTATTCTCAGTTTCCACAGGTGCGCTGCGAAGAGCTGAGAATCTGTTCTGGGTCCGAATTGGTGACCTGGGTGCCGGGGGACTACATTTTGGATTCTTAGACCCCCGTCTTACTGTTACCCACTTGCCCTGTGGCTGAATTGGTGCTGCTGATTTCGGCCCCGCACTGACTACAGTGGGACCTGGAGATACTGAAGCCGAATCAGAAGTAGCCGAATTGTCTAAACAAACCGAGTCGATCCAATTTTCGGTTTGCCTAATCGCTATCAGATTCCTAACGTGGTCCTCCAATTCGCGTATTTTCCCGACCAACTCTAAATTAACTAAACACTTTTGGCAGGTGAAGCTATCTACACTGTCAGCCGGAAAACCTGAACTGTACATACTGCAGGACACACAACATATAAACGCGCCCTCGACAGGCAGAGAGCAGATAGAACTTACGTTAAGTGTTGAAGTCATCTTTGCCATTTTTATAGGTGCTTCGGCGCTTTCCGTGTTCAGCTGAATCGCTACGAGACCGTCGGCTTTAAGTTTCCACCACCCGCTGAGCGATCGACTTTAATTTCTCACTGCTGGTTATTTCTACTGGTCAGTTGCCGGCTTTATCTCAGGTGAACTTGCTCGTGTGCTTGCGAAGGGCTGCGTGCCTGTGGGAGACGCCGCTGCTCAGTGCTTCCGCTTGCTGATCTAAGTATCATGTTCTTTATTTAATCTAGTATTAATGGCATTGTTTATTTATTCATCCCAACGCAAGATGGAGCATTTATGCTCCTCACTTATCAGTATGAGAGACCTACTGTATATGCAGCAAATGCCACACAACAGCGAGGTCAATGCTAATGACACAGATCAAGAGACACAACGTATAAATGAAGCAAACGCTGCGGCTCAACAACTTGAAGTTTTCACTAAAAACTATGTCCATCTGGAGGCATTTTCTCGAGACAAAGATTAATAGAACTCATAGGCCGGCGATACGGCTAAGATATGGCATCGCTTGTGTCTTCCATCAAAAGCCATTGGGGCAGCAAGCACAGGTGGGTCCACGTCCTCTGCCCATGGTAATTCTTGAGAGTTATCTGATGCTTCACCAAGTTCATGAATATAGTAAAACTACTAGGAGTCTTCGGGTTGTTTTTTGTCCCAAAGGCCACATTCAGCTAGTTATTCATAATTTAATCATTTTTTTCTTGCCAGCACATGGTGTAGGAGCTAGCTCATAAAGGTAGGCTCTTACTCTGAAGAGCCAAACATACCTTGGCAGTCCTACAATTAATCATCACTTTAGTTTCTTTTTCAGGCAAGTGCTAATTTCTGTAGGGGATCTAAACAACACAAGCTGTTTATTGTTGTCAGAAATGCATCATTAATTAATTTTCAGTAAGTTACTAATTTGTTTATTGTATTTGCTTTTGTTTCTAAACATTATTCATTTTTATTTTTTTGCTTGTTTTTATCACTGTTTTAGTGGTATCATTACATCATCATTTTTGTATATTTTACTTTATAAGTGCTACAGTTTTCCTTGTTTATTCCCATCTGTGACTCCATTATAGAGGTTCTGGTTGCTATAATGTCTTGTGGTTGCCAGGCACATAATGCACATGTCGCCTGACCTGTGATATATTGCTAACCCACGAAGGTAATAAGCTAAGAATTTCCTTTTTTCACTAGTCTAGATTTTGATAAAAACATTATTTTAAGTTGTTGTGACCAGCTGGGCATGAAAATTGAAAAATAAAAAAAAATATAAACACAAAGTGTGTCAATGCATCACTGATTGATTTACAGACAAAAAGAAGTAAAGGAGCCAGCAGTTATTGTTATAATAATTTACCACTCTTTAGCGTTGCGTTGAAATATTGGATAAACGGTATCCCTCTGTAGAGCTCGCATGAGCTTGCTTTACCACTGGGTAGTCAGAGTGGACATCTGCATTTGCAAACTAGCATAAAATCACCACAAGGCTAAAAACAAATTAAGCAAACAGGAGAACAATGCAACAAAAAGTGCTCAAAAACAAGAACAGGAAATGAAGCTAGCAATTCAGAGCCCGTGATCATAGCAGGTATCCATGTCTCTTTTCTGTTATGCTGAGCCAAAGATAGAGGTAAAAGAATAAGGAAATGAATGAGTGACAACTGCAGTCAATAAAAACAGAGAATTGAAACCAACATCTCAATGTCAGAAAACCATTCAGAGACAAAATACCAAAGAATTAATCAAAGTCACATGCAAGAATTTGTTTCTTTTATAAAAGTCCTAGGCAAATTTAGATGTTGATACAGTATGTGTGAAAAGCCGACTTATAAAGTGTTGCAGGTGTGATGTCAAGCAGCACGGTCTCTTTAGACACGCCCCTAGCAACCAACAGTAGTCTAGGAAACGGTTACTCAACATGGAACTCTGACATAGCTCCTCTGTGATGTGAGACCAGTTCAGCCTGTCATTGATGTGGACCCCCAAGTATACCACCTCCACGTCCACTCCTTGAAAAGTTGACCATAGATGATCTGGTGAAACCAGTTCCTCATTTTTCTTGATGTTATATTGCAGAAAATTCTTTTTGCACCAAGAAAGCCCTCCACCTATCCTTTACTGTATATCATCCCCTTATCAATACTCCCCATTAGTGTAGAATCATCAGAGAATCTGACATGACCTCACATTATGTTTATAGTCCAAAGTGTACAGGATGAAGAGAAAAGCAGACAGCTTGTGGTGCTCTAGTGTTGCTCACAGTCTTCTAGTCTCACAACCAGGTTTCTGTTGGACAGTTAGTCCATTATGCAGGACACCATAGGCTCAACCACCTGCATACTCCTGAGTTTACCCCTTAACAGGGAAGGCTGTATGGTACTGTAAAGAGCCAAGGCCTCCAGTTGTGCTGCATATATGTTTTATAAGCAAAGTAGACAGTCACAGGTTCATGGGACATAGCAGGAGGATTGGCTGTTCATGCAAGAAGAAACATTTGTGGCTAGCAAAACAAAGGTCCTGAAGCATATCAGCCATGGATCTCCAGCACTGGAATGACCAAAATTAGAATACCCTGGTAAGTCTATAGATAGATAGATAGATAGATAGATAGATAGGTTATTATTCCCAAAGGGAAATTCACATACTCCAGCAGCAGCATACTGATAAAAAAACAATATTAAATTAAAGAGTGATAAAAATGCAGGTATAACAGACAATAACTTTGTATAATGTTAACGTTTGCCCTCTCTGGGTGGAACTGAAGAGTCGCATAGTGTGAGGGAGGAACGATCTCCTCAGTCTGTCAGTGGAGCAGAACAGTGACAGCAGTCTGTCGCTGAAGCTGCTCCTCTGCCTGGAAATGACACTGTTCAGTGGATGCAGTGGATTCTCCATGATTGACAGGAGCCTGCTCAGCGCCCGTCGCTTTGCCATGGATGTCAGACTGTCCAGCTCCATGCCTACAATAGAGCCTGTCTTCCTCACCAGTTTGTCCAGGCATGAGGCGTCCCTCTTCTTTATGCTGCCTCCCCAACACACCACTGCATAGAAGAGGGCGCTCGCCACAACCATCTGATAGAACATCTGCAGCATCTTATTGCAGATGTTGATGGACGCCAGTCTTCTAAGGAAGTATAGTTGGCTCTGTCCTCTCTTGCACAGAGCATCAGTATTGTTGGTCCATTCCAATTTAATATCATTTACTATGATTATTTTATAATTCATCCTCCTTACAACTTAACATGCTGTCATAATTTATCCTATGCACTAGCTTGGAGAAAACGAGTCACAATGGGGTAAACTATATGGGAGGATGTGTAGAATTCAAGATAATGTGTGTTTCATTATTACCTTAATGCATGGTTTGGGCATTCTGAATGGAATCAGTCTCGCATATGTCACTTCGTAAACCATTTTGACATCTTTATTTCTCCTTCGCCTATAACAACATCCCATAATAAACAAAATTACTTAAAGTGACATGCTCTTCTCTCTTTCCAGGGAAGCACTGCAGGTACTACAAGAGAGCTGCACCTCAGAAGGGCAGAAGAAACACTTGGTTGATGGGACAATCTTTTAAACTGAACCATACTGAGTAGACTGAATCTTTGAGTCAGTTGATCCTACATTTGAATGAAAGACGTTCAAAGAGTTTAGATTGGCAGTTTGCTTCAAGCTGTAATAGGGAGAAGGTGTTTGGATTGACAAAGAGTTTGAGAGCCTTGGCTCAAATAAGACTGGACTTTGTCGTATTTTTAATATCTCCCAGAGTCCTATTCTGATGACTGAGGAGAAGACATAAATTTGGACATTTCAAGCACAAATAAACTTTTGTCTTTATGTCCATTGACTTAGCCTGAGCTTGAGTTTATTATTAAGGTCATTTCCACTTGCCAGGAAAAAGTCTGTGTGTTGGTTAATGCAGCACGCCCATGAGGTCGCAGTGTACAAAATTTCTCAATCTAAGAAATGACAAACAAATAGGGTGAACACGGAAACCAGAAGAACTGCATAAGGTGAGAGGCTATGGAGGACTGGTGTGAACTCTGAGTAAGATGGTGTTGTGAAAAGAAAAGAATTCAAAAATAAAAGAAAAGAAATGAAAAAATGTGTAAAGAAGTATGAACCAACAGCATGAAAACAGCATGTGAGGATGAGTGTCCTCAAAAGAGAGCTCGAGCACCTGCCGATGACTCAGTTCACTTTGGCAGATCATCTAACACCATAAGGAGGAATTATATCTTCATATAGGAAATTAAAAAATGCACAAATGCTGAAATCTTTGGCTGGCAATAGAGGTACACGACTTTTCAAGTAACTGGGTCAGCTAAATAAAAACTATATATTTGAACAAGTTGCACTCCCAAGGCAAACCCCTGCCACGGCTAGTTTTCATTCTACCTTATTATGTCAGTTTAATATGTTTGTGTAAACTCTAAGACTAAATGTTTTTTAAAACTGTTACATACAATTACAGTACAAGAATCTGAATGATCACATTATTCCTAATTCTGCATTATGATATTCAATCAAATAGCAAATCATAGGCTGAATGGCATTGATTTGCAGATTTCTCACAAAACATGAGAAGTGAGACAAGCCACCCCAGTGACCCTCAGGTTCTGAGCGTCCATCAAGTTTAGATGCTCAGGCGTTATCTTCTGTAATTGTTTGCTTTCATCTTCTAATTCAAGACTGCAGGTTCTACTGCTATCATGAACATTGATTCACTTGCATCATGGATTAGGTTTGGTCATTCTTTATTTTCTTTGTTTAGTTGTTATCATATTTGATCAATTTTATGGCACCATTTTGTTGTGGATATTCATTGTTTATTATCATTGCTATCATTACCAGCAACCAGAAGAGCTTATCCAGCTGAAGCTAAGCATTGAGCTGCCAACTTTCCTCATTTTCCCGGACATGTCCTCATTTTTAACAAGCCATGCACTGCCCAGGAGGAATTGATAAAATCTTTAAAATGTCCAGAAATTTGGCTCCTAAAATTTGAAAATCTCCATATCCTTATTATTGATAAAAAATGAAAGCCAATCAGCATTTGCGGAAGTAGTGTGCACACTTTTTTCCCAAGACTTTTTACTTCTATTCCAGTAGTGAACAACACAGATATTGACAAGAATAGACAACGTCTGTCCGACTTGGCTTTTTCACTTCATCTTTTGAATTCAACTTTATCTTCTTCTATGCTATTCCTTTCCTTAATAATTTGTAATCCTAATTCACCATAACTAAGTGAGTTTATTCAAAATTCAAATGAGAGTTCTATGTGAGTTCTTATTTTCGATTCTTCTTTCAGCAACTTGGTGAAACAAGAAATTCCATACATCCAGGTACAGTCCGTCACATTTAAGTGTGAGTAAGTACTACTTTGTAATATTTTAATGGAGGATATTGTTATTACCTCCCGTTGTTCCAAAATGGATTTATAATTGTAAATGAATGAATCAACTAGTAAAGTTTCAGTTAATTAAAAAAATCACACATTTATTCTGTCATATAAATGCAATATCTTTTAGTTATCAATTGATCAAGTAATAAGTCACTTCTTCAAGTAATTTAAGAATATTTTCATAATTCTTTCATTTACATAAATTCAGGGATACCCATTATGCCAAAAAGAAAGTACAAGTTCACAGACTACTTGAACAGCAACTATCCCTGTTTTCGAAAGGGCAGAACAGATTCAGTTGAGGGGGTAATGCTCACAAGATTTAATTTCAAGAACCCAGATTTACGGAGAAAAATAGCTTCAATGGAAAAATATAAAAGAATGTTGATAAATGCAAATAAACTAAATTGATGAGAGTAAAATTATTTTTATTTTACTAGAAGTGAATTTACCATGTGTATAATTTTTTACAGGTTTATGACAGTTAAGCTATCTAAATAAGAATGGAAGGAATGAAGTCTGTTAATTTAAGAGGCTTGACATATTCAAAATATTTAATAGGTTATTAGTTTGCCAGTGAGTGTGATTGTGGCCATCATATCATAATTAAAGTGATAAATTACTACTAAAGGTGTTATGTCATTTAAAAAAACCATAAGACAGTATGAAGGGCTTATTATGGCAACATAGGGAAAGGCGTCTTTGAAAGTCCTTATTTTTCGACCCAAATGTCCTCATTTCCAGAGAAAGAAAGTTGGCAGCCCTAGCAAAGTATGTTTGAGCCTGGCTAGTATTTGGATGGGAGATCATCTAAGTTGTTGATGGAAGAGGTGTTGGTGAGACCAGCAGGGGGCGCTTACCCTGTAGTCTGTGTGGGGTTCCAAATGCACCAGTACAGTGACAAGGAAACTGAGCTCTAAAAATGGTGCCGTCCTTCATATGAGATGTGAAATCGAGGACTTGACTCTCTGTGGTGATAAAACATCCCTGGGCATCCTATGTATAGAGCAGGGTGCATCTCAAGGTTCAGGCTAAATTGGCCTAGTAATTCTGGCTCCCAAATCATCCCCCTGTCTCTAATTGGCTATCTCTCTCGCCACGTCACCACCTAATAGCTCTTTTGTGGTGAGTGTACTGACTCAAAAATGGCTGCCATCACATCGTCCAAGTGGATTCTACACATTAGTGGTGAAGTGGCTCCCCACTCACTTAAGCACTTTGAGTAGTGAGAAAAGCACTATATAAATGTAAAGAATTATTATTACTATTATTATGATCAAGTTGCCAAGTGATGTTATCGCATTGTCATTACAAGAGATAGTGAGTGGTGTGCAGTATGTGGCATCCAAGATTTTGAATAAAATCAGAAAAAGAAACAACAGATGTTATGAGTTTTAGATTTAGCTAAGGCTGTGTCACATTACACAACATCTAATTGCCAGAGATGTCAAACTAATACCATATTACCCAATCAGCTATCACATGATATCTCAAAATAGATGACTGTATGACGACATTCCAGCACAGTTTCATATCTACAAAGTATCACAAGGTTGTTCATTTTTCTGTCCTGTGCTCTTGTGAAGACTTTATAGGTATGGCAAGTTTAAACGCAATCTCTGCCGTTTTCTTCTTATTTTTGCATTCTATTGTACATAAAACACGTGATATCAGAAAGACGAGCCACTCTTCTGTTTGCCATGTCCCATTCACCCACGTTCTTTATTCTTTTTCACTGATATGTGTTGTACTTCCGACTGAGCATTCATTGGTTGTCAACTCTCAAGCAGAGTCCACTGCTATGACTTAACGCAAGTCACAGACTACTTGGACTGAGTCACTGGAAACTAGACCAGTGTGCCATGATTAATTACTAAGATTATATAAATGAAGGACGTGACTGAAAATAGCTGGAAAAGTCATGTAATGTGACATGGTCCTTAGGGACAAAACTTAGTTTGGTTTAGTAATGTTGCTTGTTTTTGGAACTTCTTTTTAGAAGAGAAATGAATTGTTTCTTGTTTGGTGAATTTCTTGTTTGATCTTCAGCCTGTCCATAAATATTCTTTCTTTTTTTTACCATGTTTTTATTTTCATTTCCTGGTTTGCAATAACTTATCCAGGCTTTTTTTTTTATTCACTCATTCAGTGCTAACGATACCTGCATCCTACCCAAGCATTCAGTGCAAAGCCAAAAATAATCCTCTCTGAGCTTTTCCTGCGTAGGAGCAGTGTTTGAAGTCACCACTGTGCAGTACCAGCAATACTTCTACTTTTTGCTGATCAGAGTACAATCACTTTTTCTTTTTGCAGTGCATCTTACAACCTCTTGGTACTGTAATGGCACACATGTTAACCAGCATCCATATCTTTTGGGAATTTGTAGTGAGGTGGACCAGGGGCCTCATGCATAACCCTGTGCATAGAATTCACACTAAAACATGGTGTACAGACAAAAGCGGAAATGTGCGTACACACAAAAAAATCCAGATGTATAACTGTGCTTCCACTACATAAATCCCGGTCAGTGTGAAATCTGCATTCACGTGCCTGCCGCCCCACCCTGGCTCCTCCCAGAATTACCCCTTTTTGAATATGCAAATCAATATAAATAGCCCCTTATGGTTTGTGTTCTGTGAAAAGACAATTGCAAAAACATGGGGGGGAAAGAAGAATTTCAGCGAATACCAAGTAGAGACAAGGAAAATCTTACTATTTGTTGGTTTAAACAGTGGTATAAACAACAAAAGGAAGTTGATCAAGTGACAGAGAGGCGGAGTAACTCAAAAGTTCAAGCTCAGAAAGTCGCACAGTGCCCGAAATAAATAAGAAGTAGTCAGATATCATAGTCACCGTGAAAAGGCGAGTCGTAGCCCACTGTCTGAGTGTCACATGGAAGTGTATTAGGGTAGAGAGAAAAGGAAAGCAAAATAGGGACACAGTGGCAAAAACTGTCAACTCTAATCTCTAAATTTCCACTTTAATCACGTAGTTTGTCATTAAAGTAGAATGTCATAAACCTTCATCTTAAAATCGTTTAATTTACTAGTTTCCTCAATCCCATCGTAACTAAAGTAGCACATTAAATGCTTTGCATTCTATGTGTTCTTCTATATACTCTATGTGTTTGAATCACTATGTTCTTCGTAAACTGGTTTTCTCTTCCACCGATAGGACACAGAATACATTATCTTGATGATATTACAGTTCTCTGAACAATTTAAATACTAAGATGTATACCTGATATCATTTTCATAATAATAGGAATTAAAACATGGGGGCATGGTGGCACAGTGGTAGTGATGAGCTGGCGCCCCATCCAGAAATTGTTCCTGCCTTGCTGTACCATGCGCGGCCTTCGATGCAATAATTTATTGCAGCAGTACTGTCTCTTTCAAACATACTAACTCCCAATTCCTGTCTTTCCTTTTCTTTCTCCAAGTAACCATTCAGCACAAGATCAGCTCTGTAAATAGATGTCAAGCCATATGTAAGCTTGGAATGCCGATTCTCCAAAACTTTTATGTAACATTGAAATATATTCGTAGTACATCGGCAGTTCTCAACCTGTGGGGTATCAAAAAAGGGGGCGCGAAGATGTGAAAAAAAGAAAACAAGAATCGAAAATATGAAAAATACATCTATTGAAACCAAAAACAAATGAACTTAAACTACATTCTGATACTAGAAAAATAAATATAGAGTTAGATAAATGTCGATAAAAGTTAAGTAGATATAATAAAACTTGTAGCAGTGCATCGGCAGCAAAAAATATATGAATACATTTTATTAGGGTTTGGAAAAAATGTTAGCAGGGCGCGATTAAAACTGTAATGAAAAGTTAGGTCGCAAATACTTAAAGGTTGAGAAACACTGTAGTACATGTTTAATTATTCCATCCATCTATCCATCCAGGATCGTACCAATCCCAGCAAGCATATAGCATGAGACAGGAACCATCCCTGAACGGGGCGCCAGCTCATTGCTACCGCTGTCCTCACATGTTTAATTATGAACAATATACATTATTTAAATGAAGTTAAAAATTTATCTGTATAATGTAATAAATATACTTTACTGCATTTCATCCTAAACATGATATCAAGAGCTCCAAGAAGGTAGGGATAAGAAATCTAAATCGACTTAGAAGCCAATTGTCATCATCCGTAAATATGCTTTTTATAAAGTGGCTCAGGTTGTGCAATATTATAACTGTATCACAAGTTTACTGTGAGGTGATTGTACTTATAAGTACAAACAATTCTACCAGGAGCAATTGATGGACTGATTAAGTGCGTTTAGATGGGCATTTCTTGGGATGAAACTGTTTCTGAACCACGAGGTCCCTCCAGTAAAGACTGTGAAACGTTTGCCACACTGTATGGGGGAAGTTAAAATAGAATATGAGCATGGCTGAGACAGTGTGTGCTTGATGCTGTATCCCAATAACCCGATCAGTTGCTGTAGAGCTGTGATTCCAAACTCAGAGACAGTGGGTTAAATACTCAGAGAGTAACAACGATTGAGCAGCTATAGTATTGGGAATAGTTTGGCCATTCCGTGCACCATTATATGGTTACGGGTTGATTACAATCAGTGCCTTAAATGAATAAACAATATGTGGTTAATTTTAGTGTATTTGATGAAGCTGTGTCAGGAATATGGATCTAAAAATGAAAGGGAAACCACACAGGAACAGTAGCACTGCTTTGATGCTGGGTGCTGCTCGGTTGAAAAACCGAGCAGAGAATTTGCGTACACCAGGTATTGAACTGGCTTGAAAATATGCGTGGATTTACACCAAGTTTAGTTTTTATACATCACTATGTGAGCGTGGAAACTGCCTTACGCAACATTTTTGTGTGTACACACCGTTTATATATGAGGCTCCAGTTCTCTTACCTAAACTCCCCATCTCTTAACTTATATAGCATGTGTATGATGTGTACCTCCTCCCAAACCCACGCTTTCTTGTCTCTTCCTGGAGTGTCTTGAACCCGAAACTGTTGATAGTCATAGACCAAGATGAGCCGTGCAGATAAGGACACACACATGCAGCAAAAGGTTAATGCAAAAAGTATCAGTGCTTTTATATCAAATCCAAACAAAAACAGTGTTCAAAACGTGCAGTGCATTAGTTCTTCCATATCAATAAATAATCCATAAAACTAGCAATAAATATGTGGAGGTTAAAAAGTCCTAATAAATAAATCCAATAAAATAAGATTAAAATCACAGAGACATTTCTTTGAACCCAATGCTTCCTTCTACAACCTGGAGTCACCTCCAACGGTCCTTGCAGCCACCCGGTGACATGGCACAGTAAACAATAAATACCTGGCTTGGGTCCCCATTGCCAGTTCTTTGGCTCCCATGAGGCACCATCTTGATCCATGCACACTGTCTCCTGCCACCATTCTCTTGGCATCTGAGGAAGACACTTCATAACAGGCTGCTCCTGCTCCCCAGCATTGCTCAATTGGAGCACCCCCTTCATCAGTCCCAGGCTCCTAACCACCTGCTTCCATTCCTCTTTAGCATTGGCTTTCCTGATCCTTCTTCTTTCTTTCTTTCTTTCTTTCTTTCTTTCTTTCTTTCTTTCTTTCTTTCTTTCATGTTAACCTCCATTCTTTCCTTGACAATCTTTCTGTCTTTCTGTCCCTTGTCTCATTCTCCTTCCTCTCTGCCATGCAGGCCCCTTTACATGACTTGATCATATGTGTGTGAATGACACACCTGAGTGATCAGCTCTCATTTGCACATGAGTGTCCGATCAGCCAAGACCACAATCAACCTCAGAGTGGCGCTGTCATTCATACACCCACACCGTTCTGAAGCTGCATGATCTCTGGACACGACTATTTATTTAAAACGTGCAGTGTGCTATGGACCACTCATCCCACCCACCTTACTGAAAGAACATGAAACACCTGGAGTATCACATGTTCTTTTTTCCCACTTCAACCATTGCCCAAAACAGCAAAGCAGAATCCCAGAAAAGCTGTGTTTAACACATCATTTGTTGTTGTTATTTTTACAATTGCGTTCTTCCTTTTGTGTTTAACCTTCTTCATAATAAAACCCATCTGATATTTATAGGTTAACTTCCCTGTGTCTGCTATGGGTTTGGCGACACCCTGCAGATCTTACATTAGTAGAAAAAAGAGTGATTCTATTGTAAGCTGCCATTAGTGCTAAAGATGTTTTACTCAATCTCAGGGCATGTTTTTCTGCTCTATGGGAGAGATGGAGTAGTGTAAATTTAACAATTCATTGCATTGCTCAAAAAACAAAACCCCACTTGAACCCACCACAAGCTGTGCCAGTCTGGGCTACAAACCTGCCACAGCATGAATTTCAGACATTGAGTGTCAAAAACTGCAGAGCTGAACGCTTGCATAAGGAGACTGTTATCTCTGCTGACCCCCAGGGTGATGGTGTTGTGAGGAATCTTACAGAAGACTCACACTCCAGAACGTAACATTCAAATATAATGTACATTCGTATGTGCACAGCACAGCCCCATACAGAAGGCATGCAAGGCACACCATGTACAACATTTAAACAGTTAAAACCCAAGAAAAGCACTCAAGGAGCTCTTCATAGTCAGTCAACAGGCAATTTTCAAAGTCACAGAACACACTAATTCCACTTGATAAGCACTTTGGAAAATAACTGCAAAAATTATAATATCGCACCATTATCTCATGGCTGGATGCCCTCACATGCCTAGGACACCATGAGCTGCGGTCTGGCAGGAAAAGAAAATGCTGCATATTTACAGTGAATGTGTGTTAATTGCATAACCTGGTCTTCTGGTACATTTATGCTGTTGTCGGCAATATTGCAAATTAGTAGACTATGTTTAAAAAAACGTGTCATGTTGGAGGAGGCTAGCTGGGGTGTATATGTATGAGCATGTGACATGTTAATCCTGAGGTCTGGAAATTAAAATACAGCAAATAGAAGTTTAAGGCGCTTTCTTATATAAGACCCTGCTTTCTGGTGGGTGAGTTTCTTTTCTTTGTATCACTGCTTTTCGTGGTTTTGCAAAGCGAGGCACTTTATAACATATCAATTGATTGCTCAATTGGGTTTCTTAATAAATAATTATTCCTAGTTTCTGAAATTCCTTCTTTAACTAAACACTGAAATTACAAATAACCACTTTTGATGGGGATTCTGGGAAATGAAGATTGTCCAGTTAGGAGACAATTTTGGGCCAAGATCCATATTGAGTCACGCATGAACATTTACAGAAAAGCAGAGACCCAGCATTGAAAAGGATCTGCAGATCAACATCTGCAACATGATGTCCTTCATTGTATTAACCCATTTTTAAAATAAATAAAAGGATATATCTATGAAGGTGCACTTTGAAAACTTATAAAGCTAGCATTGAGGGCAATGTTTAGGCTAAATGACAGACAAAATAGTCTAGTGCAGCATTTCTCAACCTTTAAGTATTTGCGACCCGAGTTTTCATAACAATTTTAATCCTGCTCCCCTAACGTTTTTGTGAAGGGAGCCCACTAATGCCAATTTGTTCTTTTTTAATTAATGATATATCATAGATGCATACTTTATTATACCTACTTAACTTTTATCGACATTTATCTAACTCTATATTTATTTTTCTAGTATCAAAATATAGTTTAAGTTCATTTGTTTTGGTTTCAATAGATGTATTTTTCATATTTTTGATTCTTGTTTTCTTTTTTTCACACTTTTTGTTACTTCGCGCCCCCCTAGGGGGTCGCCCCACAGGTTGAGAACCACTGGTCTAGTGGACAGGAGGCCTACAACCTGTATTTGGGGGGAAAAGCATGAGCCATTTGTGAACAGTGAATGGTGCAATAGAGATATCAGAAGATTAGGGTGGAATGGACAAGGTGTTACAAGCCATTTGTGAATATAGTACTGTCAAAGTCAAGAACTGTAGATGGTAGCATTAGCACTTCAGAAGAGAGATTGTCAGAAATAGAGAGATACTGTAAGTATTATTATAGTAATAATAATGAGTATTATTTTCTGTCGCAAATATAAACTGTTTTTTTCCTCTATGATTATATTGTGTATTTCAGTTATCTGTTTTCTTCTTATTATGCAGTAGATTTCTGTATATATAGAATTCATTTCTGTCATTTCTGGCTTTTTATCTGAGGTCATTTTCAGTATGTTAAAAATATTTGGTCACAAAATGGAGGCAGACATTGAAGAACATAATATCATAACGTAAAAATAAATACATAACAAGGAAATCATTAAATATAATTTCAAAACTTTAACCAATATGACTTGAGGAAAGTCATAATGCAAATCCATAACAACTCTTATAACTATATATAACTCTTATAGTTATATATAGAGTTATAACTATATTATAACTCTTTATAACTATTTATTAGCTCATTGTCAAACCTGCTATTACCATTGCCTGGAAACTGTAATTACCTGGCAGTGTCCTGCAGCTATACCAACCTCATCAGCCTGATTATTTTCACAGGCTGCTGACTTTCGATTACTGCTCCTTAACTGAGTGTATCGTGTTCTAGATAGATAGATAGACAATAAAACTTCACACTGCCAGTTAATTCTCATGTTACCATCACTAACTAACATTATGGCATCAATAAGTGTTTGATTTATAAAGCAACATTTGTAGTCAACATTACTTTCTTGCAAAGCACTTTATAAAATATTCACAGATAGATAGATAGATAGATAGATAGATAGATAGATAGATAGATAGATAGATAGATAGATAGATAGAATAGAGGGCGGCACGATGGCGCAGTGGGTGGCGCTGCTGCCTCGCAGTTAGGAGACCCGGGTTCACCAGGTGGAGTTTGCATGTTCTCCCCATGTCTGCGTGGATTTCCTCCAGGTCCTCCGATTTCCTCCCACAGTCCAAAGACATGGAAGTTAGGTGATTCAAAATGTCCCTAGTGTGTGCTTGGTGTGTGGGTGTGTGTGAGCGCCCTGCGGTGGGCTGGCACCCTGCCCGGGGTTTGTTTCCTGCCTTGCGCCCTGTGTTGGCTGTGACCCTATAGTTAGGATATAGCGGGTTGGATAATGGATAGATGGATAGATAGATTGAGAGAGAGAGAGTGCTGTAGAACTCATGTTATGTGCCTGAAGCTAAATATGGTCAAGCCCTGCCAGTTCTTGTATGGGAGACCATCTACAGTTGGAAGAGCTTAGGCTGCTGTTGGAAAAGGTGTTGATGAGGCCAGCAGGTTTTTTTTTTTTAAACAGGCATTTATTAAGAATTATAAACATAATTCTAGTCATATTAACAGACATAGTTGTATAACATGTATAAAACAGTTATTCTATTCATACTTTAGCACTAGACGTTCATTTTCTGTGGAACATTAGACATCATTTACAACCCAGATTTCTCTAAATATATCTAATTGATTAACTGCCTTAGAGTATACAAATTGAATCTCCTTTGAAGGAGTACCTTAAACATTAATAAAGCATGAAAGGTAAGCAAATCTGTTATCTCTATTTCTTCTTGTTTTTAAAATTGAAATTTTGGCTTGGCCTGGCAAAAAAATTGCTAAGTAAACATTCCTTCCTTTTCATATTTTCTTAATACAAGGATTCCAAAAATATAACTGAGCTCATTCAACACAACTCCTAATTCCATAAACAGTAAAGCATGGAAATGTAACAGTAGTGTTAATCTGGTACAATACCAAAATAAGTGATAAATTGGTACTTTTTATTCAAGGCAAAAGGGACAGTAATCCATTATGCTAGCACCGTTGGTTTTCAACAATGAATTAGTAGCTATTGCTACATGTAGAATCCTCCATTGTAGGTCCCCAACTCTTTTTTTCTATGGGAGATTTGTATAACACCCTCCATGCTGGAGAAGTTGTGTCAAATGCATGAAATGTGACACTAATTTTTTAAATTGTGTTTTTAAGAGTAATAAAATCTTTTACATTTGATTTAATTATATTGTCACATTCAGGGGGTTCTGACTCTTTTATTAGTTCTCACACAGGGGACCCGCACTCAATTGTATTTAAGTGTCTTTCAAATTGTTAACAATTGACCTCCCAAAGCAGACAAACCCAATCCTGGGCTCATAGGCTACATTTACATCACTTTCACTGGTTATTTACCTGATCAATAAAGTTAACTGCTTTAGTGAAACCTAAGCAGGGAATTTACTTCATGATTGAGTTCCACACTACTGGTTCTTCAAATCACAAGAAGAATGAGTTTGGGTTAATTCCCACTCTGTTTGTTTTAATGTGTCAAAATGATAACAGACTCAGGTAAAAAGTGGGCAACACAGATAAAGGCAATTGCTTGATAGACAGACAGACAGACAGATAGATAGATAGATAGATAGATAGATAGATAGATAGATAGATAGATAGATAGATAGATAGATAGATAGATAGATAGATAGTACTTTATTTGTCCTAAGGGCAAAATGTAGGTTTTGCAAAACCTCAATAAATAAATAAAACTCACGATGAGGCTTACCCTCCAAAATTTAGCACGAAACTTCAGTGAGACCATAACAACCTGAATCAACATGGCTCTAAATCACATAGCAGGCTTCTATGCCTGCCCAGATCAAAATCGACCAGACTGAACAAAAGGAGAAGGGAAACTGTGGAAAACTCTTGGCCAACAAATAACAAAATAGGGTTCTTTATATTTAAAGAAGAATTACTAAAAATCCTTCAAAAACAAAAGGTTACAAATTTTATGATCTGGTTCCGTTAAATTTTTTTGTCCATTTCTTTCCTGTTCTTAACAGATCTTAGTCCTACTTATGTTTTTCGCTTTACTATGGAAACCTCAAATCTGTGATTTAATTTCACCTCCAGAGTTGTTTTCTTTATTATTTAACTTCTTGCTATGATGCTATTATTGTTTGTTATGGGTGCTGACATGCTGTGAGTATTTTCTTTACAGTTGCTTTAATGTTTTTATCGAGAGATTGCTGGCTGTGAATCGTATTTAACGTTATGAGTCTGGTTGTCTGAGATTGTAGGTTGAATCTTTAAACTTTGGTGTATGTCTGTGTTTTCTTGGTTTTGATCTTTCATTCAAGCCTTTTATACTCAAAATTTTAACTAAGATTTTTGGTTACTGCCTTTGACTATCATTGATTGGCAAAATTCACTAAAATGTTTTTGGCAGCAAATATGCTGTAATGCAGTGACATTATTCACCAAATATTTTCCTAAAAATTTGCCATGCTACAGACTTTTTTCGTGGCATCCCATGATGCCTTGTACAACCAGCATGATATCGTAGAGCTTCAGCAGCAAAACTAGTTCAGTTTGTGCTTCCCAATTGATTTCAATGCATTTTGCTGAGTTTGGCAAAAATCCCAAACATTTCCATGATTCTGCCAAACTCAAAGTATAGCAAATTCCATGGGGGTCATTCATCACTATTTTTGACTGAAAATTTGGTTGAGAATTGTACTGAATTTATATCTAAACAAATCAAATTCTTTCTAGAGACAAATACATCCCCTGAGATCTCTGCAGGAATACTCTGGGAAACTCTTAAGGCCTTCTTAAGAGGAAAGATTATCTCATATCTTTCCCACAGAAATAAATCCGAAGCGAAGAAAGTAGCAGAGATAAAAAGCAAAATTACTAAAATAGATGAAGAACATGCCAGACTACCAAGCGAGACTCTACATAAGAGGAGGCAGGCTCTACATTCAGAATTAAACCTCTTGACAACTAAAGAAACTGAACATCTAATTTACAAATCCAGACATCATTATTATAAACATGGAGAGAAAGCTAATAAGCTTTTAGCGCAACAAATTCACAAGCAAGATGTACACAACACAATCTCGGTAATCACTAACACGAACGGAGATAAAATCATCGAACACAAAAATATAACGTACACTGTCAGAGACTACTATAAATCCCTATATACTACTGAGTTTAAAGAAGACAATATACAATCTAATGCATTTCTGGATACATTACAGATACCACAAATTGACGCTTTTAGTGTGGAGGAACTCGATAAACCTCTGGCATTATCAGAATTACTAGATGCTATAAAGTCACTCCAAGGTGGAAAAGCAGCAGGCCCTGACGGCTACCCTGCAGAGTTTTACAAGAAATTCTCCGCTCAGCTAGCTCCCTCCTATTAGCAACATTTACAGAAGCCAGAGATAACCAATTTCTTCCACAAACCTTTCGCCAAGCATTAATCACTGTCTTTCCAAAACAAAATAAGGACTTATTACAATGTGCATCATACGGACCAATTTCACTTCTGAATAACGACGTTAAAATACTCTCTAAAATCATAGCTAGAAGGATGGAGAAAGTGCTCCCCTCGGTAATATCGCAAGACCAAACTGGATTTATTAGGGGCCGACACTTATCTTCAAATCTTTGACGCCTGTTTAATGTAATATACTCACCAACTAAATCAAACACCCCAGAAATATTATTATCATTGGATGCAGAAAAGCATTCGACATGATTGAATGGAAATACCTTTTTACTATATTGGAGAAGTTTGGGTTTGGCCCGAACATTTGTGCATGGATTAAATTACTGTATACTAACCCAGAAGCTTCAGTTTGCATCAATAACATTTGCTCAGACTACTTTAAACTAGGACGTGGCACAAGACAAGGTAAACATCACAAGTAAACATAAATCTCTATATCAACAAACTTTCGTCGTCTGCATGGAAAAAATTAAACAAGACTTGCATAGATGGTCAACCCTTCATCTCACACTAGCTGGAAGAATTAACACTGTTAAGATGAATATTCTTCCTAAGCTCCTTTTTTATTTCAAAACATCCCAATATACATTAATAAATCATTCTTTAAGCAATTAGATTCAACAATAACCTCATTTATTTGGAATTCAAAACATCCACGCATCAAAAGAGCGACCCTACAAAGACAAAAGGCAGAAGGTGGCATGGCTCTACCTAACTTCCAGTTTTATTACTGGGCGGCAAATATACAGGCGATAAGAACCTGGACACAAATAGAAGAACATACACAGGCCTGGACCGCAATAGAAGTAAAATCCCGCAGTACTTCTTTGTATTCTCTGCTCTGCGCTCCAATAAACACACGCTATCAGCAATACACTAATAACCCAATTGTGCTCCACTCACTTAGAATCTGGAACCAATGTAGAAAGCATTTTAAGACAGAGAAGCTTCCATCTGTGGAACCCCTGCAAGAGAACCACCTCTTTCAACCTTCACAAACATATGCAGTTTTTAATATCTGGAAAAAATTAGGAATTAACTTGCTTAGAGATCTTTATATAGACAACGTCTTTGCATCAAATGTAACATTCCAGCTACACATTTCTTTCACTATCTTTAAATCAGTAACTTTGTTAAACAGAACCTTCCAGATTTTCCTCATCTTGCACCCTCATCCATGCTGGAAAAAATATTGCTCAATTTTAAGGAATTAGACTCCATCTCTACAATATATAAAATCATTTTACAATCCCTTCCTTTCAAAGATCCAAGAGGACACTGGGAAAAAGACCTCTCAATTAATATATCAGAAAAGGAGTGGAAAGTAGCAATGCAGAGAATTCACTCGAGCTCCATATGCGCAAAGCATACAATTATACAACTCAAAATTATATATCGAGCACATCTGTCTCGACTAAAACTCTCCAAAATGTTTCCAGGACATGATCCAACCTGCGAACGTTGCAACCAAGTCCCAGCCTCACTGGGTCACATGTTCTGGGCCTGCACCAAATTAGCATTATTCTGGACAAAAATTTTTAATTACCTCTCAGACAGCCTTGGTCTCACAATCCCTCCTAACCCATTAACAGCTGTGTTTGGTGTTCTTCCAGAGGGGCTTAAAGTGGAGAAAGACAAACAAATTGTGATTGCATTTACTACACTCTTGGCACGCAGACTTATTCTGATAAACTGGAAGAACCCAAACTCTCCTCTTTTAAGTCAGTGGGAAACTGATGTGTTATACTATTTGAAATTGGAAAAAATCAAATACTCAGTTAGAGGATCCGTACAGACTTTTTTCAAAACATGGCAGGATCTAATCAGTAATATTTTAAAATAAGTTTATAAAGCACAGAGAATTTATTAATTTAGGTATGTTTACAAGCCTTAAACTTTACACCGTTTGGCTTGCTCTCTCTCTCAGGGGTGGGGATTCATCTTCTTTAATTAATTCTTTTTTTTGTAAAAACTTGATTGCTATGTATCGATTGTAATAAAATTAATAAATAAAAAAAAAAAAAGAAAATCTGGTATATACCTGATTAGGTTAAATGCACATTTCATCTTCTGGACCCTCTTCATATAATACTACTTTTATTTCCTTTGTGGCAGCACAAAAAGTTAACAAAACGCATCCAGAATGCCTTAAAAGGCAATCCCTGGAATTTTGTCAAAGCCAGTCCTGATTTCAGCAAATCATAAGCCCATACAGAAACCAAAAATCACAACCAGAAAGAAATCCTAAAATTACTTCCCGAAGAAATCCACCTGTACTGAAAGAGGAGGATAAGGCAAGTCACCAGGGCAAAAATGGACAGGTCAGAAGATGGAACAAAAGATTACATGTATGTGGGGTCAAAATCAGAAAACCAGTCCTGTCTTTTGTCATAACCATGAATCAACCAAAACTCATATTAAGAAGAACACAATCACTAGATCAAGAGCTGAAAATCAAAAATCCTTAAGCAAATAGAATGGTTAGAAATTCAAAAGCTTCAACAATGACTGCTGCATATGTTGCTTATATATTGTCACTTCTATAACATCATCAGACTCGACCTTAGTGACCGCAACCTTGGCAAATAACCAGTACTTTGTGGCAACAAATCCACAAAATGGTGAAGCAAAAAATGAAAAAAGGGTGTTGTTGTAATTAAATGAAAAATGAATAATAAACTCAGGCATTACACCGCTCCAAAAGCACACAAATACTTTGTCACAAAGCTGCAATGGCGAATTGAAGCACTGCAATGTATGCAGGCTTATAAAGGCCAAGAGGTGGTGGCTCTGCCCCCTTCGGCTCAACATAAGGAAAGTAGGACATGTAACCAAAAAAATCAATAAATACTTTATTAACATTATACAAACTTCTTAACAAACACAACAGTATTCAATAATACATTAAACAGACAGAAAACATATTTGATAATACAGATTACAAAATATTTAAAAGGCAGCAATAAGATAAGATAAGACACTAGAACGATACATGAAATCCAGGCTGTAACATAACACTTTGATACACTATTCGTTTTAATTTCTGGTCACTTTGAATTTTTATCATGTTCCTAAAGACGTCAATGCATCACTGTAAGCACTGAGCTGGAGCTCCGTCCGTGGGTTTTATCTTATTTTACTTTCCCCATTTGCCTCACTTTTATTTAATTATTTCAACTTACTAACTTCTATGTTTAATGCAATTCATTACCTTCTGTTAGTATGTGTTTATTAGACAAATTTAGCTACTTATCTTTTGTTTTCTGTAATTTTATGTTTTTTCTTTTCATAAAATTACTATCTTCAGATGAATGGTTGTTTCAGGAGATGCCGGATGTGGAATTGAATGGCACACAATTTTCTTGGGACAACACAGAGTCACATGAGTTTGTGCAGACAGCTGACTCTTACTGTGGAATTTGATTATTCTCCCATTATTCACCTGGATTTCTCCAGGTACCCTGCTTTCATCCCACATCCCAAAGACGAGAGTGTTAGGCTAATTAATGACTGCAATTTTGGACTGGTATGAGGGTGTGTTTGTGTGAATGGACTGACCTTGATTAGTCAGCACATTCAGGATCAGCACCAAGTCCATGCTCTCCGGGTGGAGACAAAGAATAAATGAAAGGACTGAGTTTTGTTTGTGGTAGCTGAGAGTCACACAGAGTATTACGGTGTCCCTCAGGTACTAAATCTGTACTACAGTGGGAATAAAGAATGGCCGTAGCACCACTGACAATCATGTGCTGTTATTGTGGGCAGCCTGGAAGGTTTGAATGTTGCAGCAGTTAAAACTAAATTTTGGTGCTGAAAATGCCATGCACCAAAAACAAAAAACATGTCAAAATTCAAAATGTAAAGCAAAAGGTCAGAAGTCAGAACTACAGTAGAAACAAAGGTCCGTAAACCATAGAGGCAAATAAAGAGGTATTTTTAGACAAAGACTATCCAGAAGCTTGGATTGCTTTGAATACCACAACGCCGCCTTAAGGAGTCGACACCTGCTAAAAACAGGATAGTGTCTGTGTAAACAAAATATGATGGTAAGATAAAACTAAATGTCCAAAAGCTGAATGAAACAACACAATGAAAGTAAAGCTGAATTCAGTAAGGCTTAAATCCCAAAAGGACAAGCAGAAAGTGTCACAATAAAAGTGATAGTAAACTAAGATAAAAGTTAATATGGTCAGATTTAATCAGATTAGACTGTACAAACACATCTGAATTGGGACAAACATGAGTTTTAGAACAGCAGTGAGCAACGCCAATCCTGGAGGGCCCCAGTGGCTGCAGGTTTTTGCTCTAAATCAGTTACATATTTAGAAAACAATCCTTGCCAATAATTTAATTTTATGGCTGCCTAATGTTTTAACTCTGAAATGTCAGGTCATTCTTATATCGAAGAGTTTTACCTTTCTAAGGATCTCATGATTTGAAGCCTAAAATGGATAAGTAATTCTCAGTCCTTCACCTTTTTCTCTTCACTTTTCTTCCAAGTATTTTATGAAACCAAATATTGCACAATGAATACAAACAGATGTACAGTACACGGAAACAAGCTGAATGGAGAACTGCTGCTTCTTTTCTCAGTTGCAGTTTATTGCCAATATGGAGCAGTTAAAACAGTAAATCCAGCTGTTTAAGACTAAAATAAGCAATAGGAGCTCAAAATCTTAACAAGTGAGACAACTAAAGTGAAGCAGAAAAATGTCACTTCAGCAAAAAGTGCTTCAAAAATCAATAATTGACTTCTCATTAAGCAACTGGGTTGGAACAAAAACCTGCAGCCACTGCAGCCCTCCAGGATTGATATTGCTCACCCTGGCTGGTGTCAAACGTAATGGCCAAGTCACATAAAGTAAAACAGTCACTAAAACTAACATTTAGACCAGGGTTCCCCAGCTCTGGTCCTGGAGGGCCCCAGTGGCTGCAGGTTTTCATTCTAACCTTTTTCTTCATTAGTGACCTGTTTTTGCTGCTAATTAACTTATTTTGAATTAATTTTAATTGGCTTTCTCTTGAAGATTTAGACCCCTTAATTGTTTCTTTTTACTTAATTAGCAGTCAAACAAAAATGAAATGCAAAATGAGCCGAAACATGACCAGCAAACTGTATCCATCATTTGATATCTGAAAATAAAGAAAGGTGAAGGTCTCAGGAATGTTGATCTGCTCAGGTCCCCAAAACATTTTAGCAGAGCTCTTAGAAAAGAGAAAACTATTTCAGAATCGTATGCTATTGAAGAATGAGAGCAGCAACAAGCCATGGAATTAAAGAATGGGTTTAATTAACAACAAGAATCAGAGCCTAATTAAGCAATTGGTTGGAGTCAAATTAGTTGGAGTTTGAGGCCCTGACGTAGTTGGTCTTCTGTTGGCTCACTCACTTCACATTTCATTTCTGTTTGGGTGCCATTTAAGGAAAGAAATGAAGCAATTCAGAGGAGCAATAAAGAAATTTAGAGGAACAAATCTAAAAATACAAGTTAAATTAAAATGAAAGGGAAAAGGAGTTAATTAGCAGCAAAATCTGGTCACTAATTAAGAAAAGGGTTTGAATGAAAACCTGCAGCCACTGGGGCCCTCCAGGACAGATGTTGCTCACCCCTGATTTAGACCTACTAAGATAAAGAACATTTTTGTAGACTTCATCTTCCATCCATTTTCCAACCCGTTGAATCCAAACACAGGGTCACGGGGGTCTGCTGGAGCCAATCCCAGCCAACACAGGAACCGATCCCAGGCAGGGCGCCAACCCACCGCAGGGCACACACAGCCACACCCACTAGGGACAATTTAGAATCGCCTTTCCACCTAACCTGCATGTCTTTGGACTGTGGGAGGAACATGCAAACTCCACGCAGGGAGGACCCGGGAAGTGAACCCAAGTCACCTAACTGCGAGGCAGCAGCGCTACCACTGTGCCACCGTGACGCCCGTCTTCATCTTCCTCTCCTACTAAATAATATCTGCCTTTTGTGTTCAAAAGACAAGTAGTTATCATCCATCCACTCATTTAATCCAATGATACAACTAATTAACAACACTATAGGAGAAAATCTGTTTGGCCTGAAATCATATAACGTTATAATGCAGTGATCCCTTATTTTTTTTTTTGCCTTATACTATTTCTTGTATTAGGAATTTGTTAGTTTTCACATACCCCTTGGGGTCAGAGTGCAGGGTCAGCCATTGTACATCGCCCCTGGAGCAATTACAGGTTAGGGACCTTGCTCAAGAGCCCAGCAGAGTAGGATCTCTTTTGGCAGTGACGGGGATTTGAACTGGCAACCTTGTGGATACCAGCGCAGATCCTTAGCCTCAGAGCCACCACTCCATCCCATTCATCTACATTCATGTGAAAAAGTAAATACATCTCATGAAATGTTTTTTCTTTTTTAACATATCAAGATTTGATCTTTTTAAGCAGCATCTTCACATATAGATGCTGTAATTGAAAAACAAAATTTTGACTTTGCAATAAGAACAGAGATTCTATTAACATCTATTGAAAAACTAAGTTGACCCTTGACTCTAACAGCTGGTAGTGCCCCCTTAAGTATGTGATTCCTTCAACTGTTTACGAATGTCTGACATTGACTGGCAGAAAGCTTTTCTCTACTCTCTACATCTGTGCAGAGTGATTTTATCTGTGCAATATGGAAAGGGTTTCTTCTGTGCGCAGCATTTAAAATCCTCCACTGTGTGCCAATAGGATTCAGATCTGGACTTTGACTCGGTCATTCTTTCTTTTCAGCTATTCTTTAGTGAATTGACTGGCATGTTTAAGGTTAGTCTCATGTTGGCAGGTCCACTTTGGGTTAGGCTTCAGTCTTCTGACAAAAGGTCTCACATTATCATCAAGCACAATGAATAATGCACAGTGGATTTTAAGATGGCGAGACCGTCAGGCACTTATATAGTAAAGCTGCCCCAAATCATAACATTTCCATCACCACTCTTTACAGTTTCTTATCAAATGCTATCTTAACGTTTCCACAAAAACAGGTCTTCTGGTAATGTGGCCAAATAACTCTGTCTTTGCCTCATCTGTCCTGGTCTTTGTCTAGGTGTTCATGGACAAATTTTAGTCTTGCCCTTGTGTTCTTTCAGGTGTGGCACACCTCCCACACAGATCTAATTTCTTAGATACTTCATTTACCACCTTGCTGTCGTGATCTGAGAGATTACAGAAAGCATAGGTATAAAATATATTTGAAACGTTACCCTATAGTGGGGGAGAAAACACTGTCAAAAACCTTGATTAGAAACCCAAATGGCCAAGAACAGATCTTTATAAAATATAAGGTTTATTTTTACAAAAAATGTCAATAAGCACAGTAACAAAAGCAGAATCCAAGAGACAAAGTCAAAAACAGATCAGAGAGTTGAAATTTCCTGAAAACACAAAGTAAAGTAATAGCCCAAAAACTCACGAAAACCCCACACACCACTCCCAGTGCATTCAAAGAACCGCCAGGAACTATGGGAGGTCCTCCCTTAAATAGGATGGAGCGCCAGCCCTGGTGGTAATTGGCATGTGGCCCCGCCCCTTGGGGAGCCACCCACAAAACACAAGGGACGTAATCAACACCAATTTCACTTATAGACAAACACAAAGAAAAATATACATAATAAACATTAATAAATGGCATAAAATAACACAAAGCAAACAAGAAACACCACTTTGAATCCCAGACGTGGGAGACATGCTGGCTGAAGCATAACACTTGCATTCTGCTCTTGGGCCGAACTTGCTGGGGTAGCCAGGCCTGAACAAGTTAGCATCTGTTTAAAATCTTCTCTACTTGTAGATAATCTTCCATACAGTAGAAAGGTTAGTTTCTAATTATTTGGAGATCTTTTTAGAATTCCCTCCCTCGGAGAGCTCTTTCAGTTTAGTCATGGTGATAACACAAGCTTTAATAATAAAGAGCAAGCCAAATTCAATGACTGAAGTTTAAATAAGATCCTCTCTAAGGACATTCTAATTATTTGCCCCTGATCTGGTGTATGGATTTATAATTTTAGGCATTTAAAGTAGTGATAAATGTAGAAGTGTACTTACTTTTTCTATAGGTTAATTGTGCGTGCCTGTTTACTTAAATGATATAATGGTCTACAAAAGTAAATGTGACATGATGTTTATTATACTGTATTATGTCACCTTTATCTATCGATACTGTTTAAAGGAAGATCTAATCTTGATATGTCCAAATATGTGAATAAAGAAAAAAACATTTCCTGTTACTTACTTTTATTTCTCACAACTGTTGTTATATCCTACAGTAGGTGTACAAAAACCTCTGCATTTGACCCGAGTTCCCCGAAGGTGCCTGGTGTGGTATGCTGTAAAGTTTCCTTCTGCAGAACTAAAGAATTCTGACTCTGAACCACTTAGCGTGTCATTGGATTCTTGATGTGCTAAATTTGAAATAATAACACGAGGTGAAAAAAGAATCAGAACAAGAGATGTAGAAGAGGGTAAGCAAGGGTCAATGCAAGGAGTTAAAATAAAATCAAAACCAGAACAAACAAATATATATATAATCAAAAGGACAAGCCAAAATTTCACCAACCAAATACAAATGCTATTAAAAAAACATGTAAGAAACAATGGTGTTATCTGCAATCTCGAATGGAGAAGTGACCCAAGCGATGACCTTTCATGCTGTCTCCACAATGGCGTCACACACCATGCACATGCAGGTTGTAACCAAGGAAACATATACACAAACAGTGATCAAAGAATAAAATAAAAATACTAAAATGCCACAGAAGAGTCAAAACAAATAAAACAACCAAATAAATCAAATCTGAATACTCAAAAACCCGAATGGGGTTTGAAAAAAAATAGGAAAACTGTGCTGAAAATGCTAAAATAAATTAAATTGAAAACAACATCCTAAGAATTTCTCACCATAACATAGCCAAGATAAAAGCACTTGCACCCCACCTCACGGGATGCCAGCACTGTGTAGACTCTTTACCAAATACAGTCTGAAAGCTCTTATAATATTTGTCTGCAATAAACTCTCAGTGAATTGTTCAACCCATGCAACATTTATATATAAAAATACACAAATTATTTTAAAGAAATAAACGCCCCCCCCCATGCATTTAGCTTGAAGTCGCTCTAAACAATAATCATCGAAATAAATTAGAAGCAGAACTGTAGTGATGCTTATAAAAAATACCCCAACAGAAAGCTGTCATGTCTCAGTCTGGGTTACTCCCCTGGTTGAGGTTCAAATTTGTTTTCTGTCTCATTTTGCAATGCTGATTATGTGCATATTTCTTTATTTTGTTAGATTCCATGTGTTTTGTGGGTGATCCCCCAAGAGGTTGGGCCACCTGTCAGTCACGCTAGGAACTGCCCTCCGCCCATAAATCCCGAGGATCTTCCACAGTTCCTGGTGCTTCATTGTGAATATGCTAGGGAGTTGGTGATTCGATTTAGTTTTTGATGATTTCTGTAAATTGTTAGATCTAGAGTATTTCAACTTTGTGCTCTTTTGTTTTAACTTCGTTTTTGGATTCTTTCTCTTTGGGACATTGTTTAACTTGAACTACCAATGTTACAGGCAATTCCATATTGCCTTTATGCTCCACTGAGCTTCATTGTGTTTGGAATACCTTTTGTGAAGAATAAATCTTTTATTTTATAAAGGCTCATTGAATACTATTATTACTAGCCAGGGAAGTGTTTAGAACTACATGCTTTGGAACTCTTTAATGCTTGAGACTCCCACTGAATGACAAGAGCTAGCCTGATTTCTGCTTTGATGGCATGATGGTTAACATCCTGGCCTGGGCACTGCCTTTTGGGAATTTTACCCATTCTTCCTGTATCTACGTCTTGTTAATCTCCAGGTTCCTCTCACTTTATTCCATAACCCAAAAAACATGCAGGTCAGGTTAAATGGTGACTCTAAAGTGTGAGAGGGTGTGTGTGCCCTGCATTGAACCTGCACAATGATAAACTGCAATGATAAACTGTTGGTCTTTCCTACTATACAATTAGCCTGGATTGGTTTAGTAAATGTGTCCATGGAAGACATCTGTACTCTGTATTCAAGAAAGTCCATCACGCCATGAGATGTTACAATTTGAAGGATTTTTGTGCAGCTGTGTGATACATTATGCATTCCATAAGATGAGTTTTAAAGCTGGTCTCTTGACAAAATTCATTTTCAAGTTTGTCAGTAGTAAATTGCAATTTTTGTTTTTTTCATCTTTGACTTTAAGATTATCATAGAAACTAAAATGTGTTCAGAATATAACACATTTTTTAAGCTTATGTGTGAATGCTTTTTTTGACTATTCTGTTTTAAAGAAAGATTCATTAATAGATTATTTGTGAATATCATTGTATGTTTTTTGGCAGTGGTCCTCAGGTTCAGTCCTGTAGGGCCCCTATGGCAGCAAGTTTTCATCCCGACTAATTTTCTCCTTTATTTGGACTCCTTGTTGCTTGTTACTTCCCAGTTTGTGTGTGTGTTCCCTTTTTTTGTATTAGTCCCGTGTAAGAACAAATTGCCAGACAGGTATAAGTGTTTGGGTGCCTAGCCAGTGGAAACCCCTTTCAATAAGAATTTTTGTGTCTGAGACCTCTGTCTCCCTGAATCAAAAAACCCTCCTCTGCCTGTCCATCTGTTTATTTAATCTCTGAGCCCGGAAGAGGCGGGTCTTAGATCACTCATTAGGGGCAGGGCCAGACCTCATCTACTGTGGACTGCTATGTGCTGCAAGGAGAATAGAAGATATTGTTAGTGACAGCACTCTTACCTGAGACTTACGGGTGATCCCTATTGGCATATGCATGTCATCAGAAATTACAACTTGGTTACGTTCACTTTTTAATCAATGAAGCAGGAATGTGTGTGCTAGAAGCGTAACAATTACACTTACACCTTTTGTTTTCACAGCAGAGCAGAGGATGACTCCCAAGCTGGACCATGACAACACTTCCAGACTTGTCCAAAGGGTCCCTTCTTCTCCAGAGGCTGTTTAAAGAATGGATCTGGAAGTCAGGGTTCACTTGGGAACCCCTTCTAATGAGTAATAGAGGAACAGAATTACTTGCTGACTAAGCTTGAGAAAGCAAGGATGAGCTGCAACAAAAAGAGGGTGTTGACAAGTTTTTGTTGAAGTCTTTTGTTATTCTTTCTTCATATTCTCTTAATTTTTCTCTTTACAAAGCTCACCAGGGGCCTCATGCATAACGCTGTGCATAGAATTCACACTAAAACAGGGTGTATGAAGAAAAGTCGAAATGTGCGTACGCACAAAAAAATTCATATGTAGAAAACCATGCATAAGCCAACTTCCACACACTTCCATTACATTAGTCCTAGTCTGTATGAAACGTAATGCTCGTGCATGTGCCTGCCTCGCCTCCCAGACTACTCCCAGAATTACGCCTCTTTGAATATGCAGGCTGTGCAATATTACAACTGTAATGCATGTTTACAGTGAGGTAATTGTACTTATAAGTACAACAAACAGTTCTACTGGGAGCACTTGATGGACTGATTGAGTGTGTTTACAGCTCTTGGGATGAAACTGTTTCTGAACCGCGAGGTCCGTACAGGAAAGGCTCTGAAGCGTGGGAGATGTTCAGATAGACTGTGTGCATGGTTGAGGCAGCATATGCTAGAAGTTGTACCCCGAGAATTCTCTCCACTCTTGACACAATCTGCCATAGAGCTTTCTGATCAGCTGCTGTAGAGATGTGAATCCACGCTCAGATGCAGTGGGTTAAAATACTCAGTGGTGCACTCAGAGTAACAACACTAAAGCAGCTATAGTATTTGGAATAGTTCAGTCATTCCGTGCACCATTATATGGTTATGAGTTGATTACAATCAGATGCCTTAAACTAATAAAATATATATGGTTAATGTTAATGTATTTGATAAAGCCACTTTGCAAAACCGAGCCAAAAACTTGCGTATGCTATGGTTTGAGCTGGTGTGCGAATGTGCGTGACTTTACACCAATTTAATTTTTATACATCGCGATGTGAGCGTGGAAACGGGCGTACGCAACATTTTTGTGCGTACACACCATTTATACATGAGGCCTAGGAGTTCTGTGCATAGTTTCGGTCTACATATTACAAAAAAGACATAGCAGCACTAGAAAGACTCTGGAGAAGAGCGACTAGGCTGATTCGAGGACTGAAAAGTATTGTATGAGCTATTTGGAGAGACTGAAGGACTTGAACCTTTTCAGTTTATACGAATGGGGATTAAGAGATCAGAGTGTTTCAGATTATCAAAGGAATGTCAGACATATGTGTATAGACTACAGTTTAAGGCCTTTGGTGATGGTAATTCTCCATTGGTCCAGGGGTTGGCGCTGTGTGATGATCTTCTCTCTTTTCCTCCCTCTGCAGACTTGAAGATTGACAGGTGTCATTCATCAACATCACTTCCGGTGTCTCCGCCCACCTGGACCCACCTTTCCTTCCTCACTGCCATATGACCGGAAGAGGCACCTTCTTAGGCAGTCTGCCAAATGAGACTCAAGTCTCAGAAGACTTTTGCACTTACATGCTTTTCTTTTTTCTGAAAAGAACACTCAGTTCCACAGAGTCTGCTCAAGGGTACCCCAACTCTTTGACGGTTTCTGTCTTGTTTATTACACAAGTTATTACAGGGAATCCAGCTGTAACTTTAAAATGAGTTTCACAAGAACATGGGGACACAGTTTTAAACTTGATAAGAACAAATTTCGCCTAAACATTGAAAAGCTTTTCTTCACACAAAGAACCTTAGATACATGGAATAAATTACCAAGTAGTGTAGTAGAGAGTAGGACTTTAGAGATCTCCAAAAGTCCACTTAGTATTACTTTAGAGAAAATAAGTGGATGGGATTGGCAATTTGGCTGACTGGCCTGTTCTGATTAAATTGTTTCTAATATTCTAATTGATTTTTTACTTTTAAATATTTTGTTGTTTATATAGATTAATGGGTATTTATACCATTATTTTGTAATACTAAAATAGCTACCCTTTAACATTCAATTTTGTTTGTGCTGGCATCTGCTCTGCTTGACATTGAAAGTCAGTATTTGGATACAATTTAGAGAGCAAACTTGCCAGTGAAAATATCTTAATGAGTTAAATGTCTAATAAGCTGTGCTACCCGTTTAAGACACTAAGTAATCAGCGTAGACCTCAGTATTAACATATATATATATATCTGTCATATGCCATTTAGCCTTGGGTGTGTTAAAGCAGTGCTAATTATTGTGATGTGTCATCTGTTGGAATGACAAATGCAATGCATTTTATTACTTAAAATCTTTGTGATGTGCCGTCTTTTGAAAATACAGGGACATGGCTACCGGCCAGACACACAAACAGATACATACCACATTATGTAGGGTGGATTTGGCAAGACTAGAAATATTTCTTAATTTCTTGTACATGTAAATCTAATATTTAGGAACTTTTCTGAATGCAAAACTGGAGAAGAAGTAAAAAGAACAGCTAACTAAACAATGACTTCAATTAAAGGTAAGACAAGACTCACTGATTGTGCAACTGATTGGAACAAAAGCCAGTAGCCACAGGAGTCCCCCTGACTGTATTTGAGAACCCCGTTATGGGAGACATTGGTGTGCTATTTCGTGCTGCTGACTTGCTCTGCCAGTGTTTAGGGTGGTGGGCACAGTCTGTATGGAAATTGCATGTTCACTTTGTGTTCTCATAGGCTTTTCACTGGGTATTCTGGTTTTACCCTGCACCTTGCCCACATGTCTGTTTGGCATCACTAGGCTTGCTTTAACCATAGCATTCTTATATAAACCAAAAGATTCTTTTGAATTCTCTAAAACAAGTTCTACCAATTCCCTTAGTACAATTCTTTGGAATAGACAACAAATAATTAATTGGAATAATTTCATGTCCAGGCTAAATTTAGCGACACATTTACAGAGTATGTTGAAATTCTCACTTCTATGTCTGACTAACATGCAACCAGTTGCTACCCATTGGCACCGCGATCAACAAGTATTACTGGTCTAGAGTAGTTAGATGACTTCATTGAATGGTTTGTTTTTAAATGGGCTTTACGTTGAAACCTCTGTATTCTTTCTTTCTCAATATTTATTTGTTATTAAGCAACATGAACATTTCAGAGACACTGGATGTTTATTGGACTAAACTAAAATATCAGCAGTTACACTTGTAGGACATGTACAGGTACAGTTTATTTAGAATGTGTAAATCTCTTCTCTCCCAATAGTGATGAGCTCTTCCTTTGTCCCCCTACATCAGTGGTCTCAAACTCCGGTCCTGGAGGGCCACAGTGACTGCAGGTTTTCAGTCTAACCCTTTTCTTAATTAGGGTCCTGTTTTTGCTGCTAATTAACTTCTTTTGATTTTTTTTAATTGACTTTCTTAATTATCAGCCAAGCAATAATGAGATATAAAATGAGCCAAAACATGACCAGCAAACTGTGTCCATCATACAATATCTGAGAATAAAGAAAGATGAATGTCTCAGAAATGCTGATCTGTTCAGGTCCACAAAACATGTCAACAGTGTTCTTAGAACAGAGAAAATCAACAATTTCAGAAATGTATTATATTGCACAATGACAGCAGCAACAAGCCATGGAATTAAATAACGTGTTTAATTAACAAAAGAATCAACGTCTAATTAAGCAACTGGTTGCAGTGAAATTGGTTGGAGTTTGAGGCCCTGACTTAGCTGGTCTTCTGTTGGCTAACTCACTTCACATTTCATTTCTGTTTGGGTGCCAGTTAAGGAAAGAAATGAAGCAATTCAGAGAACAATAAAGACATTCAGGGGACTAAATCTTAAAAAATAAGTCAACTAGAATAAAAGGAAAAGGAATTATTTAGGAGCAAAAACTGGTCACTAATTAAGAAAAGAGTTAGAATGAAAACCTCCAGCCACTGCGGCCCACCAGGACCAGAATTTGAGACCTCTGCCCTACATGCGCTATTTGCTGTCAAATATATGGGCCCCATGTACACTGCCTATAAAATTGCAATACTTGGGGTGAACCATATTTTTCCTTAACCTGATCTGGTCAAGGGTTTTATTCATGTTATATTATGTTATACAATATGCCTCACAGTAAGGTGACCAAGATTCACATCCTCTCTGCGTGGAGTTTGCATGTTTCCCCCGTGTCTGCGTAGGTTTCCTGCAGTTACTCTGGTTTTCTCACATAGTCCAAAGACATGTAGATTAGGTGGACTGGCGATACTAAATTGGCTCTAGTGCGTGGTTGGTGTGTGTGTGTGTGTTCACTCACCCTTGTGCCAATGCTAGCAGGGTGAGGATCCATCACCCAGTCCTGACCCTGTTCAGGACAAAGTGGGTTAGAAAGTGACTAACTGGCTGACATTAGGTGTTGTATATATAAATACATATACACTAAGTGGCCACTTCATCAGGTCTTTCTTCTGACTAATGCAAATATTCTGATCCAAGCAGCTAATCATAGGATTTCAGCACACCACCTTAGTATAGATTTAACTGTTATTCAACCAAACATTAGAATGGGTAAGATGCGTGATTAAGTAACTTTAACTGTGGTATGATTGCTGATGCTGGACAACCCTCCTGGGATTTTCACACACTTTAGCCTCAACAGTTGCAAAGATTGGTGTAATAAACAAAACAAAAAAAAAAAAAAAACCCATTGAGCAAAAATCCTGTGAACGACGACAGCATTGTGTTAGTAAGTGAAGTCGGAAGTGAATGGCTGAACTTGTTCAAGCTAACAGAAGGACCACAAATTCTCAAAGAACAAACAGCTCCTTACAAGACTAGTGTGTTAAAGGGCCTCTCAGAAAGCACAACACATTGGACCTACCTCAAAGTAATTGGGCTACAGTAGCAGACGATCGCTCCGCTCTGAAACAGAGGATGTACCTCCAGTGGGCATGTGATCACCAAACTGGACAATTACCCTTTGGAATAAGGCTGATTTCAACTGTGAAATTTGGCCTAAACAAAATGAGTCAGTGGATATATCCTGTTGTATGTCACATGTATAGGCTAGTGTAATGGTGAGAGTAAAGGTTTTTTGCCACAGATGAAGTCTTGTCTTAATGATTTAGTGTTATTTGATTGTCGCAATATATTTAAGTATTACTGTTGATGATTTTTCACCTTTTACAATGTATCCTTTTTAAATGACTACATCCATCAAGACAATGAATCTTAACATAAAGCATTCATCATCTCAAGCTCATTCCACAAACGCGACAATGACGTCAGTTTACACAAATGGCCTGCACATTCCCCAGATCTTAGTCTAATAGGGTGCCTTTGGCATGAGACGAAATGAGACGTTTACAGCATTAATGCATAGCTAGAAAATATACAAGAACTGTAGGATGCTATTGAGTCAGCATGGGCCAAAATCCCAAAGGAATCTTTCTCCCATCTGGTCCTGCACATTTATCTTAAAGAATTCAAGCTGTTCAAGAGGAAAAATGGGTGTGGGGTGTGGGGGTTAGTCCTATTAAGGATCAGCTAAGTGTGTGTAAAAAAGTGAATGGAACACAGAAGGAATCTACAGTAGGGTGGGGTTGAAGGGGGATCTCTCCATATTCCTAGACAGCAGCATTATCTAATAATGATATAAAGATGAGGGAAAGTTTATTTAAAATTGTTTTAAATCACAATTTTCTATACTCAAAACCAAAAATTATGACTGCTTCATCATAACTTGAACTTGAATAAGTGTCTACCAACAAGAAAGAGTAAAAGTTACTAATGCTGTGCTCAGTTGTTCTCTGTCTATAGGTCAGGTTAGGGAGCTTGCACTGGTACTGCATGTTGCTACAACCTCCACACGATGAAACAACTCAGGATCCTGGTTGGCAACCCCCCAGGCAGACACGTGGTCCAGCCCCACCCACCAGAAATGACCCTCTATCTGCCACAGCCAGATGTTACGTGGGCATCCTTGGCCTGGTCCAGCCACTCTGGTCCTCAACAATGAGGATATGAGGATCCTGTGAGCCAGATCACCCTCAGGGAATCACACCATATGACCGTAGTGTCATAACTGACAATTCCTATCAATACAGGTAATGTGCCTCATTTGGGACTTCATGAGCAAATGCTCAATTGACACAAAGTCAAACCAGCGGTACCCAAGGATTCTCTGAAGAGACACAGTACCAAAGGAGTACAGTCTTCATCTCAGGTCACTGGATAGCACCAGGACTCTATAGACCTTCATCCTTATATATAGATATCAAGAGCATCACACACCCCTTTCCAGCGACCTCATGGCCCCCCAAGCTCTTCCAATCCATCTAGTGACTTCATAGGCAGAACCACCAGAGACATGAATGTTACTGCCAAGGTCTACTATATTCTAAATATCTTCATTTTGTTCGTTGTAGCTTAACTCTACCGTTACCACTTACTAACAATATGGAGGTGGACAACAACATTGGCTGTTTCAAAACTTTGAGGGTTTGCCTTGACACAATGTTTGCGCCATCAGTTCATTTCAGATTTATTGCCACATGTACACCTTTCCATGAAATTGCTGCATTTGCCATTCCAAATCTTACAATGTAGCTTAATAGGTTATAGTAGTTATAGTTAAGTAGTGATGAGCAAAACAGCCAACTCTCCTTTCCCCTGGAGTTTCTCCAGCTCACTTCATATGTGATTTGGCTGCTTCAAAACTCACTACAAAGAGTTTTTACATTTTTGCTGAGTGGGAGGACTGAAAGAAAAGAACATTAAGAGGTTGTCAACACCATACATCCTTCTTTGGACATAATAATTTCTCAGAAAAAATTAAAATTGAGACAAACAGGTTAAAAGGCTCTTTTGGAAATTCAACATGACAAAACACACCCTACAATGAAATAGATGTACACCTTCTAGACACAAGATATAAACCAGCGAGGCAATGAAACTGTTGTCCAAATTAGATGAGCACAAAATGGCTTACCTGTGGTCTTACATGAGATGCAACTTCTGCTGATGTTATTTAAACTTTGAGCGGACCAAGCCGTCATCCCATTAGCCCCAGCGTACTGCTGCCTGTTAGGAATTGATGTACCCTATTCGGCACTGCCAGAAGATTATAGATGAGATTAAAATACAGGGGAAAACAGGTGTCCATATGTACTAAAACAGCTTTCAATCGGGATCAATGACAATAATTTCACCAGTCATGAAACGTCATTATTCACATTTTTTTACAAAGTGAAACTCTAGGTTTGTCATTAATAATCAGCTAAAAGTATTTCCCCTAGTTCTATAATCTCTGATAAAGTATATTTTATAGTACAAAGAAGTCATATCAACTGTCATATATGCTTGCCTGGGAGACAACTTCAGGGCTTGTCAACTTGTAATTCCACCCCGAGCCAAATGTTAGCGCTGTCTTGTAATGCTTCTCTTCTCCTTCCCTCTGCAGATCCAGAAACAACATCAACAATTTAATTTGTATATAGCCCAAAATCACACAAGAAATGCTACCATGGTCTTTAGTGGGCCATCTTTTTGATAGAACCCCAAGTAAAAACTCCTCAAAAAACTTTGTAGGAAAAAAAAATAGAAGAAATCGTGGGAAGGACAATACAGATGGGGCCCCATACCGGGCAGGTTGGAGTTCAATGGGTTTCAAAAATTGTATAAATACAACACACAGAACAGAACCCAAGTGATCCTCTTCACAGAGCTAGATGGCCATTCTATCATTGCCACTTCAGAAATACAGGGAGAATCTAATGGCCACCGCCCCCGAGTTATGATGTGTTACTCACATAATAGTGAAACAAAAGAAATTAAATAAATACAGTGCATACCTTGATAGATGTGTAAATAATCCAAGTACATTCAGTGTTGGAAATGGTCGCCTTTTTCTTGCAAACACAGATTGACAAGGCACTCCATATTGGCAAAGGTATCTGTGAGCATTGTAGGGGTGATGGCAGCAATTTCCTATCCAGCAGGTAGACCCCGCCATGCCTCACTTGTTTGTATATTTATCCAGGAATACTGTGATCTTTATTTTGTTTGGATTGCTTCATTATTAAGACAGTAATACATCATAACTTTTGGTCCACCCATTAGAATCACCCTGTACAATACAACAATACAAACTACAAGGCAAAATGCAAGAATGGATTACATCCCTCACTAAGTGCAGAACTTTCACATATGAGGGTATAAATTTGTTCAGATATACCAAAAACAAAGTAGAAAGTAATTAACATAAATGAAAACAACATCTGTCCATCAGTTAATTGTAGAATCACGGCCAGATTGTACTAAAGGAGTCTGACAAACCAGACAAAGTCAGAGACTTGGAGACCTCAGCCCTCTCTTCATTGGTCATTCCACAGCTGAGTCAGTGCTGGGCCAGCCAATCCAATGAAAGGATCTTTCTACCTGATGATTCCAGGGCTCCAGCATACTGCTGCCACATGACATCACTTCCGTTTCTGGAGCTCCTGGACCCGCCCCTTCCACCTCACCAATTTAATAACCAGCATCACTGCCATACAATGATAGACTCGCATCTCTAAAGACATTTTCTCTCACCACACGTTAACTTGTGTTTATTATTTTGACATGCAATATACAGGGTTCGCCTGAGGGTGCCCTAGAGTAACGGTTCTTAACCGGTGGTACACATACCCCTAGGGGTATGGGAAGGGTTATGCAGGGGTACGCAGCGACATATAATTTTGCGTTTTTTTTTTTTAATTTTCTTTCTGTTTCGATTTCGAACTCAAAAGTAGGAAAAAAAGAAGAAAATGTAATTCAAGGGCTTCAAGAGGAAGGAATTCAGGTGTAGTTTCAAAAATTGACTCATGACTGCTATCCTAAATAAATAATGGTTGTTTCAACCGGTTTCAATGCTTTAGTTTAAATTTTTAAACTTAAAACAACCAAAGAGTTCGAAGAAGGTCGCCAGTTCGCTGCGTGACTCATCAGCAAAACACGTGCGACAGTGCAGCTGTACTATAGCATGGAGTAGATTTGCTTCGGAAAGTGGGGGCAATGCGTGAGTAAACTCCCCAGCGGGGTGGTAGCTTTTAAGAGAGGGCAACCTCTTCAGTGCAAGAAAGGAATTGAAGATTGTGTTCGCATCGCAACGGAAAGGAAGTGGTATCGATGCGCTCGCGAAAGTGAGTGATTCGGAAGGTGTTGGGTCGTCTTCTGATAAGACAGGCCAAGGAATTCCTCAAAAATGGCTGCGGCAGCAGCAAGATAAAAAGCCACCAGAAGATTCATCTGCGGGCAGAAAAATACGACAATATTCTGCAGAATATTTAGGCTACGGTTTTGTCAGAAATGGTACGGACCCTAAACTTCCAGTCTGTGTCATATGCAACGAAACTCTGTCCATTTACAGCATGAAACTTTCGCTTCTGAATTGACACCTGCAAACCAAACACACAGAATTGAAAGATAATCCTCTGGAATATTTCAAGAGGCAACATGAGAGTATGATGAAAGGCACCACAATGCTTTGCGGATATCTGCATACATCTGACTCATATGAAGTATGTCTTTTGGTAGCGAAGGAAACCTCATACTATTGCTGAGGAGTTGGTACTTCCTGTAGCACTAAAAATTGCAGAAATAATCATTGACAAAAAAGCAGTCGATACGGTAAAAACTATCCCTCATTCAGATGATACTGTATCAAGGAGAATTCGAGAAATGGCTGACGATGTAATCCAGCAAGTTTGTGAGCAGATCAAATTCAGAAAATGATTTGCATTACAACTGGATGAGACGTATCAAACAAAGCTCAGCTGATGATTTTTGTTCGGTATGTTGATCAGGTGAAGGGACTTTCAGAAGAAGTATTAGCTTGCAAAGCTTTGCTGGGAAAAACAACAACACAAGAGATTTTCAGAATTCTTTCAGAGTGTCTCGCTGCTCATGGACTTGAATGGATGTGGTGTATTTATTTGTGCACAGATTGCGCAGCTAACATGACGGGCCACCGAGGAGGCTTGAAAGCGTTGGTGAAAGGGAAAAATCCATTAGTATAATGGAATCACTGCATTATTCATCGACAATCACTCGCCTCAAAACACTTAAACGTGGAGTTCAATGAGACACTGAACACTGTGGTCAAAGTTGTGAACTTTATTGAGTCACGTGCTCTGAACTCTCGGCTCTTTCGACTGGTTTGCCAGGACATGGGTTCAGAACACATAACTTTGTTTTTGCATACCAAAGTCAGGTGGCTGTCTCATGAAAAAGTTTTGAACAGGTTATTTCAGCTCCGACACGAAATTTGCATCTTTTTTAAAGATCAGAAATCTGCTTTTGTAACGCACTTTGAGGATGAGCAGTGGTTATGCAAAGTCGCATATCTTGCCGAAATATTTGCAAAAATCAATGAGTTGAATTTGAAACTTCAAGGACAGAAAAGCAACATATTTTCTTCCATTGACCATGTGCGAACTTTTCATAAAAAAGTTATCTACTGGAAAAACAGAATTTCTGCTGGACATCTTGCAATCTTCCCAACAATTTCATGTATTTGTGAAGACTCAAACATCGAGCTTTCAAGCTTTTCTAATATCAAAGCATTGATCATCGCTCATTTGAAGAATCTAGAAAATGAAATTCTCCGATATTTTCCTGAAATTGAAACGGATGGTGCCCAGAACAACTGGATTTTGAATCCATCCATCTTCTAACCCACTGAATCCAAATACAGGGGTCTGCTGGAGCAATCCCAGCCAACACAAGGCATGAACTAATCCCGGGCAGGGTGCCAACCCACCGCAGGACACACACAAACACACCAAGTACAATTTAGAATCGCCAATCCACCTAACCTGCATGTCTTTGGATTGTGGGAGGAAACCGGAGCACCCAGAGGAAACCCACGCAGACACGGGGAGAACATGCAAACTCCACGCAGGGAGGACCCAGGAAGCGAACCCGGGTCTCCTAACTGCGAGGCAGCAGCGCTACCACTGCGCCACGGTGCCGCCCGGATTTTGAATCCTTTTTGTGAAAACAATGTTGAGACAGCAGAACTTCCTGATGACTTGAAAGAGAAATTATTTGAACTTGCGGCGGACAGAACTTTGAAAGCAAGAATGGACAGCAATGCGGGACATTTCTGGCATAGTGTGCGTCAAGAATACAAAGACTTGAATAATGCAGCGTTGTTGCCTTTTCCATCGACATATTTATGTGAAAGTGCTTTCTTGGCATTGACTGCAATAAAAACTAAAGAACGAAACCGACTCCAGCCTGAAGGTGATGTTATACTAGCCGTCAGCAGCATCCATCCTCGCATCAAATCTTTGATGGCACAAAAACAAGCCCAGGTATCACATTATGAAAATGAGTACTTTTATGAGCGAACTTATGCGCAAGAGGTACCCGTGGACATACTTTCACACCCTTTGGGGGTACAATCACGAAAAAGGTTGAGAACCAAGGCACTAGAGGGTGTTCTTTGTTTCATTTATACAACATATCATCCATCCATTTTTGAAATCAATGTAAACAGTTCCAGGCTTCAATGTGGTAGTAGCACAGCCTATTCTGAAAGTGATAGGTGTAAGGCAGTAATCACCTCTGAGCAGGGAAGCAGTTGATCATAGCACAGAATCGTATGCATACCCTCTGTGATGGGCACAGCCGATTAATCGAATATGCCCATCTTTGGGGTTTGGGAGCAAATCCAAACTACCTGGATAAAAAGAAAGTGCTCACATAAGGAGGATGTACTGACTCCACACAGATGATGACTGGGAAGAATTTCAACCAAAGTCTCAGGAGCAATGAGGTAGGAATAGTTTTACTCTGATATTCTCAGTAACTTGAGAGTATAGACCGATTGATTGATTGATTGATTTCCATCCACCTTTTTAACTACAAGGTTGTGGAGAGCTGAGGGTAAACATATGAAAAAAGTAATTCAGTAATATAATGCTACTAGCAGAATACCCGCGCTTCGCAGCGGAGAAGTAGTGTGTTAAAGAAGGTACGAAAAAGAAAAGGAAAAATTTGAAAAACAACGTAACTTGATTGTTAATGTAATTGTTTTGTCATTGATATGAGTGTTGTTCTCATATCTATCTATATATATATATATATATATATATATATATCTATCTATCTATATATATATATGTTGTTTTCATATCTATCTATCTATCTATATATCTATATATCTATATATATATATATATATATTTTCATTATATATATGTATCTATGTATGTATGTATGTATGTATGTGTATATATATATATATATATATATATATATATATATATATATATATGTATATATATATATATATATATAATGTAGATAGGGGTGTGTGTGTGTTTATATATATATATATATATATATATACACATACATACATATATATACACATACATATACTTGTGTGTATGTTTGTATGTGTCTATATGTGTGTGTATAGCTTTGGTCACTGAGTGCAAGGGAAAAATAATAAAATATAGTCTATAAGTTATTAAACAGTAAAACATTAACGTTTTAAGAAGTACAGGTACATTGAGCACTACTGGAGTGGTTTCAGGTAAACTACATTTTAAAGACTGTGTAACACAACAGGTAAGTAACTAACAGCAGCTAAAATGTATATGGATCATCTCTCGGTAGTAGATCCCTTTTGAAAGGCGCTACACGACGGCTGTGGTATAGAAATTACATTTTCTATGTGAACGTTCAAATTTGTGCCTCTGGTAATGTGCCTTACCGGCATTTAAAGAAAATTAGTTTTGTGTCCTCTGCAGTGTTAAGAGAGAAAGGCTTTGGTTTGGGATAAAAGGAAAAAAGGTGTAAAGAAAGGAAAGTTGCCTTTTTCTTTTATATAGTATAGAGAGATGTGTTCGCTGACGTTATGATCGCCTTGTGTAGACTGGTGAGACGTCCCGCCATTAATCGGCTGTGATGGCACTGTCAGTCCTCCACTCGTGTGCGTGTTTCATAATCCGAGGTGAGGACCTCATAATCGTATACGTGCAAAAGAAAGTGTGAATCGCCTTAATATTATTTTTCCGTGGTGTAGAAAAGGGGTCCCGTGTTTGCACTTGTCTGGGCTATAGCGCAGGGGGAGGATGAAAAAAATTAAAAGTGCTCACTTTGACTTAAGGCAGAAGCGCAGTCAGCGTCTCAAAGGCCGGCACAGCTATGCACGCGCGCTGGCTGCTCGACTTTTGCTGGGCAGGAGACCACAGTTTTTGCAGACACGTTCATGATATCAAAAGTCTCAGCGCTCTTTGGAGGTCATTCATATATTATATATATAGCAAAATCCCCGCGTCTCGCAGCGGAGAAGTAGTGTGTTAAAGAAGTAATGAAAAAGAAAAGGAAACATTTTAATAATAACGTAACATGATTGACATTGTCATGAGTGTTGCTGTCATATATATGCCTGCCTAAATAAGTCACCCTCGCTTTGCTCTTACTTTATTTACCGTTCATTTAATCATGGCTATTGGCGGAAAAATTATAAAATGGAAGGAGGATGGCTTTACCAAAACAATTATTGATGGCGAATCGATTATTCATAAAGCTTGAATTGGTGATGTTTTTCTGTGTTAACCTCATATTTTTCATACTTCTTCTCAAACTAAGGTGGTGCGAGGGTAAAATGAATCGGGATGTGCTGATCAATGTAATCGTGTACAGTACCAGGAAATCATGCATTGACAAAAGCTCCCTTTGCTTGTAATGCAAAGTGTGATTAAATGCATTATTTTTTAACGCGTTATGGAGCACATGCATCAAGCTTCTCAGCTGTGCTTGTGCTAAGAAAAGGAAAGATTTTAAAAATAACGTAACACGATTGTCAATGTGACCTTTTGTAAGTAGTGCCTGGAGGATTCAGTGTGGAGAAACTCTATAGAGACAGCGTGTGTATTAACTTGTGGATTTTTCTGTGAGTATTTGGTGGCAGTCTGACAAAGTTGCTTCGGAAGACGGCATTAGCTGAGCTCAGCTCAGACCGAAATTAGATGAATGGGAGGGGAGATGATGACGTGACTCCCCCACCCGCCTTAACTGTCAATCCCCCACAAACACAGTCTCTCGGAATTTGCATAAGCACACCCCTTCACCTACAATTTTAACTTAGTTATAAAGTGATCAAAACTCTCGTTTATATCCTGCGTCCTCTCATTAAACTTGTATCCCGCATTACCTGTGGGCATGTGAAACGCCAGCGGTAGCCTGTCTATGAACTTAATTTAAAGTTTAGGTTTACACCTTGCTTTCTTTCCGAGGCAGCAACACTCATGAATATGGTAGTATATGTCACTCGCTCGCTTCTTATTGTTTTTCGCTGCGTTCTCAATTATATAATGCATGTTTTCTTAAGCGCTTTTTGCAGGTCTTCCTGGTTTTCTACGCACTGCGTTGACAATCAGTTCACGTGATTACGTGGGAGGCGTGATGATGTCACACGAAACTCCGCCCTTCCAGCTCAACTCCATTACAGTTAATGGAGAAAATACCTTCCAGTTATGACCATTAGGCGTAGAATTTCGAAATGAAACCTGCCCAACTTTTGTAAGTAAGCTGTAAGGAATGAGCCTGCCAAATTTCAGCCTTCTACCTACACGGGAAGTTGGAGAATTAGTGATGAGTGAGTGAGTGAGTGAGTGAGTGAGTGAGGGCTTTGCCTTTTATTAGTATAGATAATGACCTTTCAGTATTTTGAAAAAGTAAAGTTCTGAATGGTCTGTTCTTCTCAAAATATTTCTTAGATACTGACTGGATTGGTTACAAAGTGTAAAGCTGCACAGGACAAGACACAGTTCCTCTGCAGGTCACACACATGGTTGCTCACCTCAGACTAACAAACCTAAAAAGTGCTTTGTGTTACGCTTGAACAGGATGGGAACATGAAGAGTGCATCCAGACTGTCATTTGCCTGTGACAGTTTTAAAACTAAGCCCATTCCAGTGTGATGCTTCTATTAATCTATATTCTGTTTAAAAAACGATTTCTGTCCTGTAATTCCAACTGATCCGGGAATGAGTTAATTGTTTTTGTAGCAGCTAAAATGGGCATTTCCAGGGCACACCTAAGCAGTAACTGGCATTCACGATCAGCCATGTGCACATGTCTCTGATATTCTGAGCAGCCCTTATTTTGTAATTCCCTTCCACTGCTCTAATAATAACATTTCTCAGCTGAACCAACTTGTCTACCCTCCTCTAAGCATAACCCATCATTTCAGTTGTGGAATTACTGAGACAGTCTTTATCCACTGTGGCATGATAATCTGTCACAGCAGGTAAACCTTTTCACAGTTCATCTTCTACACACAGACTTAGAGCATCATTCAAAGATGTAATTAACCTCAGGTAATGGATAAAAGACTGTTTTTGTCAATATTTCTTTCCAGGAAAAATTAAAATACTGTGAAAAAAATATTGCAAACATTTTATGGCAAAGCAGTAGCTTTCACAGCTAATCCAGTGATTTTACTGTATATCATGAAACATATACCTAACGCAAAGCTGTTTAATATCTTTACAGATTTTTTGACATAATCAGAAATCTTTTATATGCTTGATAATCTAAACGCAACTATGATCCTAAACAGCATTAAGCAAGTTTGAGAACAAAATGAGATATTGTAAATGCTGAGCAGCATGGTGGCACAGAGGTAGGTGCTGCATAGTTTCTGTACCCTGTGGTTAAATCCTTTAGTGCAGTTTGTGTGGAGTTTGTACATTCTCTTCATGGCTTTGTTGGTTTTTTATTTTTACAATTTCTCCAGTTTTACTCACAAACACATTTTGGATAAGGTTATACTGTAGGGCAAAGCTAAACTGAAACTATGCTGGCGTTGGCATGAGTGTGCCCAGCAATGGGTTGGTTACTTCCTTCTGCACAAGGCTGCCAGAACAGGCCCCAATCTCTTTTGACAAATCGACTAATTTTAACAGTATTGGTTTTGTTATTATGTGTAATGTAAAATTTAATGTCTTCTCTTAAATTTTCTAGTATTTTCTTAGTTGGAATACTTTTTTAAAAAGAAAAAGTTAAAAATAGGAAAATGGTTATATATTTGTTAAAGCTAATAAAATACAGAATGATATTTATTAGATACATACTTCAATGTTCATGAAATAGCTGTGCCATGGTTAGTACTAGTGTTTTATGACAGCAAGTGACTGCTTTGCTGGTCGTTTGGCACTTCTCTCCTGTCCATACTGGTCTTCCTCAGAACCCTAGCTTCTTCACATACTGTATCTCAGTGATGTTAAATATAGACGGTGTGGCACGCAGCTGGGGGTGGTACCCAGCCGGGACACCCAAAAGGACCGGAGGAGGGCTCACACCTCCTCCAGACCACGAGGGGGAGACCGCCCTGGTTGCTGTGGGGACCAATGACTGGAGAGCCCTGGACCTCAGCACTTCCGCCACACCAGGAAGTGCTGGGGGGAAGAGGAGCAGGGACACCCGGAGTGCTTCCGGGGATGCAGCCGGCACTTCCGCCACACTGGGGCATGTCGGTGGAAGATTGCCGGAGCACACCTGGAGCACATCCAGGGGACAATAAAAGAGGCTGCCTCCCTTCATTCAGGGCTGGAGTCGGGTGGAAGAGGACAAGGTCTGGGAAAGGAAAGAGGCGGCTTGAAAAGAGGAAAGGCATTGTGGAGAGAGGTCTGGACTTTGGGGTGATTGGTGCTGCGGCACTGGGTTGTGCAATTTAATATTTGTAAATACGTGCAAAATAAACGTGTGTTGGGTGACATAACAATGTCCATCTGTCTGTTTCCGGGCTGTTTCCTACAATGGTTAATTTGTTAAGCACAGTAAGTGTGAGTGTGTGCACAACTTTGTACTGCAATTTGCTAGTGTCACACCTACGGTAGATGATTCCAAGTTCAACATCATGTTTGTTGTCTTTTTTCGTACAGACCCATGAAAGGAGCACAATACCAGTGACAGAAAATGGCTACAAAGAAAGATGGGATAAAATGCCATATCTTAAATGAAACATCAGACTATATGAAGAGGAAAGCAGATCAGACATTGACTTGTCAAGGTTTCCGGTAATTTAGTAGTCTGATGATTGAATGATTGATAAAATTGTTCTTCTGTCTAGTGATGCAAGTACTAATGGTTCTGTCTGTCTCTTTTTCCCACTCTGTCAAATGGGCTACAGTCCCTACAACTCTGAATCTGACAAAACACCAAAGGCTGTGGATTGGAAGGAGGATTTTACTAAATAAAGTAACAGGTGTGTGTTGTCTTTGAATCTATGGTACATCAAACAAGGATGGAGATAATAAAGCCACATAAACTCCAGGACTTAGAATCACTTATAAGCTGAGTATGTCTATCTATCTATCTATCTATCTATCTATCTATCTATCTATCTATCTATCTATCTATCTATCTATCTATCTATCTATCTATCTATCTATCTATCTATCTATCATTATAGGGTATACATATGTGACAACGTGGGTTCTGCTTCATGCTCCCACTTCCCTTTTGGGAGCCTTTCAAACCCAATACCGTCGACAATGTAACAGGATGAGCTGCCCAATGAGGACAACAAACAAAGCAAGGGGAAAGGTGCAGAAGTGCTTTTATTTAAAGCAAAGCAGTGTTCAAATAAATAGTGCAGTTTTTCCAAAGTCAATAAATAAATAATCCGTAAAAAACAGTGAAAATGTGGAGGTTAAAATCCAAAAAACAAATCCTTTAAAACTGACGTTAAAATAATAATGGCTGGAAGCAGTATTTTCTTAAAAATCCGATGCTTTCTTCTTTCTACCTGGCAGCTCCCCTGCTTCTGTTATATGCACCCTGCAACAGGGAGTCGCCATATCTGCAAATGTAGCTGCCTTCTATTCTGGTCCAGTAGTCTTCTGTTCCCCAGCTACGTACGGCTTCGCCAGACCGAGACTTGGCTTCCCCAGTGGCCAGGGCCCTCCGCTGGGGTTCAACACTCCCAAACCTCCTCGACTGCTGCTTCCTTCGGTGGCGAGTCGCCCCCTCTGCCAGTCACCCCCACCTTTAGCTTGAATCAATCTGGCCATTCTCTGCAGGCCTCTTTCATTGACCAGGTCTTTTTTTCCTCACAGAACTGTTTATGTTCACGGCACAAGTGTAGCGCGTGTAAATCCATGGAAGGCTACTGCGTCTGAGATGTTTGAACTACCACATTTGACAATGATAATCATAATGCAGAGCACATCCTGGTGTGACAGAGTGCAAAAATTGGTGTGATCTGCCCTGTCCAAGGTTGGTTCCTGCTTTGCATTGAATGTTCGTGGCTCCCTGCTAACCTTAAAGACGTTTTGGTAATGGGTGAAGAAGTAGATGGGTGAAGCAAGTCTTGGAGCCTAGTTTGGTTTCCAGCTATGATGCCTATTGAGTGCAGTTATGTTCTCCCCATAGTGGACTTTGAGTGTGATTGTGTCCCATTATGGAATGGCCAGCCTTCCATGGTTCATTCAGTTTACCTGTTGTCCATGTCTCCTTACTGATAATAAGGCTAACATTTAATGTCCTTCTCTTAAATTCTGATGCCAGCTAAAAGAATAAGTATGAAATTTCATACGGCATTAACCCTTTTTAAAGAACACTTTAATTTATATATTGAATTATGCACTGTTATTACACCTCTTTTGGCATTTTGGTGTTAACTATTTAGTTCTTCCAGGCGTTAAGACACGACTAATGTTCATATTTTTCCTGTAGACTAACAAAGAAAGATATAAATATATATAAATGAAATCATCTATTTAAATGTAGCAAGAGGGAAATTTGAACATTATGTATATGGCAGATATATAAAAAGAAGAAAGAGCTGATTTCCCTGTCTTAATCCTGTGGGTAATAGTCAGGAGATGTGCCGTCTTTCATGTGCAGGTTTCGTCTGTACGTGTTGGGTCTCGGGGGGATTAGCCGACTGATCGAGCCTCTCGACTTTGCATGCAAATGAAACTTTTTTTTTTCTTTGAAAGAAATCGAAAAAATGTGTTTTGTGCTAGCATGTTTTGATGTTGTATGTTTAAAAACGATGTAAAAAAGCAAATAAAATAGGATGCAAATGATGTTTATCCCTTTACAGCTCTGGTGAGAGAGCACTAGAATTGAAATCATACTGAGAATGCAGTAATTGATTTGGATGACTGCCATCTTCTGAACATCTGTTGGGTTGAGAATTACATCACCACACCTTCTGCTGAAGGAAATTAAAACGGAGAAGCGGAGAGCCTTCATTTAAATTCCAAAGTTTTTAGTTTACTGCTTCTCCTTAAAGGTATATAATGTTTACATTTCTAAACAGAGGAGCAAATCTGTCAAGCGGCCATCACGTATTACTTGATAATCCTTTTTAAAATGGCTTTGCAATCACAATAGAAAAGGCACGACAACGAATATTGAGGTGCAAACCGGTGAGAAGGAAACACCTCACCCTGGTAACAGGCATTGTGTTTTCAATGCATTCCAGTTTCATCAAGGGGGCTTTCCTGTTTATCTGCTTAAGAGTTCTTATTATCCAAAGCCACTGAGTTCTACATATTATTCCCCAATATTACATTTATGTAACTATTGATCAGTTTCAGGTGAAATTCAAATCATCTTTATGTGTAAGATAAAACTCCATTTGTTATTGTTTGCCCATTTTTGTAGTCACTTGCTGTTGCCATATTTGATTTCTTTCTGGTTACAGTACTTTTACCTGTCAAGTAATATACGAGGTGCAACAGGGATGACGTAAGGTGAGGGTGCCAACCGGGCAAAATCCGGTTTTAATTCAATGCCACAAAAATAAAGCAAGTCCTTAAAACAAAAATTATTGCCCACTTGTGCTGCAAAGGTTGGTAAGTTGCCATCATTTATAAATGCATGAAGCACCTGCGTGACTACCCTTATGGTTAGTCAGGTCCAATTGGAGATGCCACTTCCTGGTAGTGTCTCTCCTTTATGCCAGCCGAATCGGAAAGGGTGGGCCCTCTTTGATTCCGTTGCCCTCAAGGAGAGGTTTCTCGAGGCTGTGAGAGAAAAGCAAGACAAGACTGTTAGCGACAGTGCCAACGTGATCATTTTGTGGTATCACATACCTTAGGTGAGCCCTGAAGACAATCATCAGGCACACTTGCGCGACAGAGGGTAAATCAAAGGTAAAGACAATTTGAAAACTCCGCAGTGACTGCAACGAATAGAGGCGGATGCAATTTAATACAGTGGTGCCTTTTTTTGCGAGTATAATTCGTTCTGGAAACGTGCTAGTAATCCAAAGCATTCGTATATGAGAGAGAATTTCCCAATAAGAAATAACGGAAACTCAGATGATTCATTCCACAACCCAAAAATATTCATATAAAAATGATTAATATAAAGTAAAAATATGTAAAACAAATTAACCTGCACTTTACCTTTGAAAAGAATCATGTCTGGTGTGAGGGAGATGAGAGAGAGGAGAGGAGAGGAGGAGGAGGGTTATTGTGTAGGACGACTTGCACTCTAACTAACAGAATCACTGCTCTCTGTTGGCTCACTGGAATCTTTTTTCCTTTTTTGCGACTTTAACAAGGAACCTATCCAATGACAGTTCTTTTTTGCCTCCTTTTGAGGATTTCGATGATTTCCTTATTAACTTACACCGTAATCAACTCCTTTTCTTTCCGCCTTCCTTTTCAACGTTTTTCTTCATGTGGGCCATTGTTGCAGTACAGTTACTAAAGAAGAGTCACTACACTTGGACACAAAATAAGAAATGCTTTACGCACACACACGTGGTCACAATGTTACCTTAAGCAGTATTCACTCGTACGGATGTTGACTATATGAGTAAGACACGCCGACTGGGATTGAGCATGGGAGATGACTACCCACAATCCCTCAGTGAGAGAGAGAGAAGAACCATCAGCTCAGTTTTGATGATGTGACACTCGGCAGACAAACCATTTGTGTACAACTCGTATTGCAGACCTTGCTCATTTATCAAGTTAAAATGTATTAAACATTTTTACTCGTCTTGCAAAACACTCGCAGACCCAGTTACTCGCAATCCAAGGTTTCACTTTATGTTCACAATGGCTTATGGGTAGTCTGAACAGGCACAGCACAGAACTCTCCCATTAGTTTATAATGCCAAAGTCAAACGAACATGGACGCTCTACTGCAGGATTGCACCATCATTGACCAATGCACCGTGAAGTTTCTGGGTACCAGCTGCCATGAGTTCTTTTGTATACAGTACCCATAAATCTGTTTGCTATGGTGTTTACCATGAAAGGCACCATATACTTATAACAAAGATGGATTCCTTGTCAGGAATTCACGGCCTTGACTGGCCTGAGTGCAGAACATGCTGTCGTTATTCTTCACCTCTATCACATGTGTTTATGCTGGAGTGTAAACTGGAGAAGAAAGGAGCTGAAGTCAATTTCAATTTGCTTACGAAGATTTTTTAAAGTGAAACTGCTAAGTGGGCTGATGATGATCAAAGCAGAAACTCTTTGTTAAAGATTTACAGCACATTATTTGTGCAAGCGCTGAAGCAGAGCAGAAATAAACATTGTGCTACTCATTAGGCCTAATAAATGTCAGTCATGCACTTCTACAGCAATGGAGGGCAAGGCCCTAAATTCGAAATGATGTCAAGCTGGAGGACACTGTTAATTTTATTTTTTTTATATTTTCACCTTTATAATAACTTAATATGCATATTAAACACAATCACAGTCCTGAAGCTCAGGGAACGGCTTTCTCAGTTGAGAAAAACTAATTTGCAAATTTACTATAATGAAACAAAACTGTGCTTAATTCCATGTGCTAAACTAAGCACTTGAGCACTGAGAATCTGGACTCTTTAGTAGAGCGTTCATCACCGGGTGTAGTTTTAGGATCCTGAGAGCATGTGCTGTCCACTCTCACAATCACATATTAGAAAAGACCAGCAGCTATCCTGACATGCTTGTTTAAACTTTTCTTACATTTTTTTTCCATTTCTTATTATTTTGAGGGCAGTGGGTAGCGCTGCTGCCTTGCAGTTAGGAGACCCAGATTTGCTTCCCAGGTCCTCCCTGCGTGGAGTTTGCATGTTCTCCCCGTGCCTGCGTGGGTTTCCTCCTTGTGCTCCGGTTTCCTCCCACAATCCAAAGACATGCAGGTTAGGTGGATTGGCGATTCTAAATTGTACTTGGTGTGTTTGTGTGTGTCCTGCGGTGGGTTGGCACCCTGCCTGGGATTGGTTCGTGCCCTGTGTTGGCTGAGATTGCTCCCGTGACCCTGTATTCGGATTCAGTGGGTTAGAAGATGGATGGATTCAAAATCCAGTTGTTCTGGGCACCATCCATTTCAATTTCAGGAAAATATCGGAGAATTTCATTTTCTAGATTCTTCAAATGATCGATGATCAATGCTTTGATATTAGAAAAGCTTGAAAGCTCGATGTTTGAGTCTTCACAAAAACATGAAATTGTTGGGAAGATTGCAAGATGTCCAGCAGAAATTCTGTTTTTCCAGTAGATAACTTTCCTCCCACAGTCCAAAGACATGCAGGTTAGGTGCATTGGCGATTCTAAATTATCCCTAGTGTGTGCTTGGTGTGGGTGTGTGTGTGCGCCCTGTGGTAGACTGGCCCCCTGCCCGGGGTTTATTTCCTGCCTTGCTCCCTGTGTTGGCTGGGATTGGCTCCAGCAGACCCCCGTGACCCTGTAGTTAGGATATAGCAGGTTGGATAATGGATGGATTATTATTTTGAAATGTGTGTCATTGAACATCCTCTTAATTGGAATCTGAAAATAGTCATGGGGGCAAATGTATTAAATCAGAGTAAAATATGTTTTGAGTGGTTGAGTATGAGAATAATCCACATCCAAAAATGAGAATATGAACTAATGGCCATTAGGTATTAGGAGAATTGGGGGATCTACATCCAGTGGAAGGACACCCAAACAATCTTCATCCAATGTGCTGTAATGTGGACTCACAAACATGGCAAGAAGGGGACGTGATGTGGCAACTGCAAACGAGCAGTCATTCCAAAAAAGAGAGTGAGGAGCTGAAGATAGAACAGAGTAGTAGGGAGAGCAAGGCTTAAAATCAAAAGAAAGAACCGTCAACGCCAAAATGTAGACTGAAAAGTCAGAAAGCAGAACTCGGGTCAAATAACAAATAATCAAAATTGACAAAAGTAAATTTGCTATATTTGTTTTCATCTCGGAAACTCAATGACTTCTTGGGGGAACTTTAAACTGGCACACCTGGTGATATCATCTGACCCTGAACACCATGGGATTCCATGAAGTGGATGACAGAAACGCCTTTTGCCAAAACAAAACAATGTTGGAAAAGACAACAAGAATAATTAACTTCACCACAAACGCTTTAGTTAAAATTCTGATTGCAGAATTAGTTTTCTTGATTGGCAAAATCTCACAAACAACATCAAAGTTAAGTTTTCTAGCTTCAGGAAAGTCTAAGGAAAATTTTCAAAAGGTCACAATTCACAATTGAAGCTTCCAAAAAACCCACAACATAGAGACAGGACCTCCACTGGCCTCCCCAGAAGAGATTCACTCTAATTCAGCCAACCCTCAGCTTCAAAAAAGCAGGCGATGGCCTATTCAGGCCCCAGTATGTGAAAAGGGATTTAAAAGTGAAATAATTACACTATCAAAAGGACAAGACAATACTTAAGAGTCAAAGTCAGAACAAATTCAGAAACAAAATGCACAATTGCACCACTAGCACCTACTTGAGTAAAAGTTAACTAACCCTAAGACATTTTGAAAAGATGCTTTTTACAGTGCAAAGTGGGACGACTGCCATATTTATAGTATCATGTCTATGACATCTTTAGCATGATGACATTCAAGATGGCTTTGGGTTAAAAAAGAAAATGAAGATGGTAATGTTCCAAACGTAATATAAATAAAAGAATAAGAATCCTAACATGTAAAAAGCACCAAAATACAAAAAATGACATATTTTACAAATGTGTAATGCTACACATTTGGTTTTGGGAATATGCAGGAATCTGAAGGTACAGTATATCCTGTAATATGGGATGAGGTTGCATGTAGTAATGGAGCCTCTTTCAATAATGCAGATATGAAATCTTTTGAACCATATAATGAACAAGCTGTCCCCTGTGGCTCCACCAAAGTAGTAGTAAAACAGGACAAACTTAAAAAATCAATAAAAACAAAATAAAACATTGTCATTTGTTTTGAGAAGAATTTATATTGATAGTTTTCATATCTGAGGACCTCTTGACATACAATATTTTTGGTTTTGGTACCAGAGGCGAGAATGTAGCTGTGATCTCTTTGCCAAAAATGTAAAAAGTTGGCAAGGTATCGCTGGCCAAGCGGAAGGTAGGTACGCTCCAATGTCATACATCGCCACAGTATGTGATCATGTTCAGCTCTGACTGGAGAGCGTCCTCCACGTGGGGAGAAGAGCATGTGGCTGTGATATCTTTGCCAGTGAGCAGGTACCATCTAAAACACACGTAGCTGGTTCTCTTAAAAGTGTCAAACATTACTCCTTAACAATCTCTAGATGATAATGTCTTCTGAGGCTCGCTCAAATTCATCTTGCCACATGTATATATGCAATTTTACTATTTTATTGGAATCTCTGAAACTGTAATTTTACACACTATCTAGGCCAGGGGTGCCCACACTTTTTCAGCTTGCAAGCTACTTTTAAAACGACCAGGTCAAAATGATCTACCTACATTAAAAATGTTATATGTATATATATATACATATATATATATATATATATATTGTGGAGGACTGTCGGTTTCGTGCTCCGGCCCTCACCTCCACCACCACCAGGAGGAGCTCTCCCGACAGCAGGATCGTGCCCTGAGTTCCAGCAGGGCCTCATGGACTATGCAGTGTTTTTACACAGCTCTGCTGGATACCTTGGGGACCACCGGGAGTCACTGTAGAGGGGCTCATGGGCTCTTGTGTGCCCTATAACCCGGGAGTACGTCACGGTCACGTGGCGGAAAGGAGCGACGTGCTCCCGGGGTGAAGTAAAGGACTGAGTGCCCTGACCCGGAAGGAATAAGGAATTGTGGACTGTTGGGACAGGAACACCTCCGGGTCAGGGGCTATAAAAGGACGAAGCCTCAGTCCATACACTGAGCTGTGCTGGGAGGCAGAGGAGCAAAGTGTCTGGGCGAGGAGGAGTGATTATTGTGTTGAATTTGGTTTATAATTAATGAGTAGTGTGGAAGGTGCTTGGTGCACTGTGTTAAAAGAAAATAAAAAGTCTTGGACTTTTACCTGGTGTCTGCAGTTGTACCTGAGGGTTCAAGGGAGCACTAGCGCCCTACTGCCACATATATATATATATATATATATATATATATATATATATATTCATGACATTCGTAGTCTGAGTCACAATCTGATTGTACTTACCAGGTAACGCTTGCGGTTCGTCTGCAAGTTGGCAAACATCCGCCACGGTGCCCTCTTTCAGTTGCAAGAAGCAGATCGTAGAATGGTTGAATAGTTTACTGTCAAATAATGCAAAGAGTATGCGACACGTGTTTCGCCCTAATTCTGGGGGTTCGATCCCCGAGAGGGGGTGCAGTGAGTGTGTATGCCTGATGAGATTAGAAGAAAATTGGAAGGCTAACTAGATCACTTAGAGTTCATTTTGTGGCCAGCATTCATATTTATGATGTCCTACTTTAAGAGCCGCGGCATCCTCCCCGACTGAAGAAGGTGGACAGGTGCTGTATGCCATACCACATGTTAAAAATAATTAAATAATTGAGAAATATCTATTTAAAAAAGTACAAAACCTTCCTCTTGGGTACCTCCATTTTTCAAACACCAATATGCATACGGAAAGCAAAATTTTCAATGGTCAGTCACATTCAGTTTCTTTGTAAAGTTTCAAAGGGAATCACCGACTCCTCTTACTTGGCTGGTGACAGATTGGTGGATTTAGTTATTCAAACACAGTCCATGAGTTAACTTTTAGCAGTTTATTTCTAGACGTTACTGACAGTGAATGTAACCCTATTCCAGTCCTGAATCCAAATCCAGTGACATATGTTGTGGTGTGAGGGACAGAATTGTGACCATCGGGAAATGTTTGTACAGAAAAAGACCATCCAGTCCTGGGTGTGGGAGTGAAAGAACACAGGAGGCTAAGTGTTTGACACCAGGCAAAGAGACCAGTTGAAAGACACAGTAGGATATACGTTCTTAAACTATGGGTCACAACCCATTTTTTAGTTGCGTGTTGTCTGAATTTGGGTTGCGCAGAGTCGTGATTCAGAGTAGTACATACTTTTTGTGGAGTGTTTTGCAGTGGGTCACTGTGGGCACTTTGAGAAAACACCATTGCTCTCTTCTTCAAAGGGAGAACCCTGGACTGACTCCCAGGTGAACCCCCTGCTAGATTAATGGTCGGCAATGATTCTGGGTCTTGAAGACTGAAAAAAGGCAAAATTGTGTTGAGAGAAAAAAAACTTTAAGAACCACTGCTGTTGGAGATATAACTAAACACAGAAAAAATGAAAGCCTATAGTGACATTTTTAAAAAAAAAGTGCTGACTTAGGAGATATCACCTGCTTTCCGTGATCCATTAAATCACAACATGCTGGATGATGAAGAGCTATGGTTGAGGTCATCTAGAAGATGAATAAAGCTTGGCTCTGCAGGAATGTCTCCATTGACCATGTCACCATGACAGCTTGACACAGACTTAACCTGACTCTAAATTGTGTCTATGTGAGCGTTTGTAAAAGGCAGGCATCCTGTCCAGGGTTGAATCCTGACATGTTCTTGATGAGGATGTCATTGTGTATGTCTCCTTGTTGTGCTATAATGGACATGCTAAGTTGAAACACACCATAAGTGGACTAAAATGTGGGGTTTCTGCTTTTTGAAACGAGGCTTGGAGCTTTTTACAGTTAACTCGAAGGTTGATTCATAGTTAGAAGCTTTAACTAAAATATAAAAATGTGATTTGGGCAAAACAACTTGGCAAGTAGTGCAGCAGCTGCAAAATCCTATGTTCAGTTCCCAATCAATTTACGGGCATTGTGGACATTCCAGTTGGTCCATTTTGTAAGTATTGTACTTTACTAAATTAAATTGGGTGGCATGGTGGCATTGCTTCAGTCTCTGGACATTAAAGTCTCAGCATGGTCACTGCCTGTGTTAGGTTTGTCCTATAGCATCCAGTACTGCTGAACGATTGTGAATTACTAAATAAAATGAGAGTGACAAGTTGCCATTGCTGCAGTCTCCTGATTTCAGATCGTTTACTGGTCACTGCCTGTGTGGAATTGGCATGTTTTACCTGTGTTTAGGTGGGTTTCTGTCTACTTTCATCCTATACCACTCAGTGAGTAACAAGCTTTGCTGACTTAAATGGGGATAGCTCCAGCCCCCAGGGTTTGATTCCTGGCCTGGTCACTGCTGTTGTCAAGTTATGGGTTGTTGTCTGTGTTCATGCAAATGTTCTGATGCCCTGAAAATATTGTACTTTAACAAATTAAATGGAGAAAGTATGGTTCCACAGCACCACTATAGTAGGTTCAAGTGCCAGTCAAGTCTCTGCCTGGATGGAATTGGCATCTCCTCCCCATGCCTGTGTGGTATCTTCTCCATGAACTCCCTATTCCAGACATATACAGGCTAGATGGACTGGCAGCTTTGAACTGGTGTGTTTATAAGTGTGCCCCTCAGTGGGCTCCCACCCTATCTAGTGGTCATTCCTGCCTTGTGCCCACTGCTACTAATCCTCCATATCCTAAAAGTGGTATAAGTAAATTGCACAAATAGACAGATTCTTTGACAGTGTGGTGAAAGATGTAAAGTGCTGGAATTGACATTTATTATCTGCAAATGAACATGTCAACCACAGACCCAGAAATATGTGAAAATTAAAAACTGAGGCAACAAAGGTAAATATCTTTAAAAAAGTTGAAACATCTGCCAGCCAGCCAGCCAGCTTTTTCAGTGCCATGCTTGCCTTCTCATTTTCTACATGAAGCTATTGGGCATTAACATTATTTTAGGCCAATTCGGAAATGTTAATTTAAGTTACTCATCCTTATTATCGTGACGTCATTACCTTTTAAGACAGAGAAAGCATTTTAATCAAACAGAACAAAAGTTTCACATGGGGTGAGGGCTACCCAGTGTCCAAGTGGAAGAAAGAATCCCTTGGCTTACATCTGTTTTTAGGAAATGGGGCGGAAATTAAAGACGATTGCAGCCCCGGCCGCCGCTCCTCCTGCGCCGACACATGCAGCATGAGAAAGAGAGGAATGTGAGAATCCTGCTCGGGAAGAACATAGCAACAAAAACAACAACAGGGGGGAAAAAAAGCTTTTCAGTCCCCCCATTCAAGCTGTTTAAATCACCAAATTGGCTCTGCAGATGCCATTTCTCTCTTTACCCAGCTCTGTGCCGCTCTCATTTAAAAAGTGAGAAATTATAATTATCAGAATTATGCTTTTAATTATGCGTTAATTAGTCTCCTAGAGTGAGATGAGAGTGTGGTTATGAATTATTAACTGTTAAATCATTCCTGCCGACATTTTGCATCAAGAATCTAAGTTTTTTTTTTTTTTTATTCTTTTTTTTTGTAATATGACAAATGTTTCTGCTGGGCTTGGTGATTCATGTGCTGTGGAATAACAGAACAGCCTGTACTACATATGTTTATGGCTAATTTCAGCTCTGCTTCTGCTCGAATCTAAGAGCCTTTCAAGGCACTCATTTATCATTAGCATTATTATTAATATTATTACATTTTTATGTGCAAAATGTAATATTTTTTTCAGTTTTATTTGGGGACTCCCATAAGCTGTCAAATTGTAAACTCATATCAGTCCTCCTGTCACTGTTTTCCCAAATGTAATCTAATTATTTATACTCTATCATGTATTTCTGGAGGGTGGAAGAAGGCGCCCAAGTCAGGTCAGGGGGCCTGGTTCAAATCACACGGTGCTGCCATTGAGTTTATTTGGTCTGCCTGTGGTCTGTCCTTCACATAAGACATGAAAACATGAAAACACAGGGCCACCTTGTGATATGAGCAGAATGTTGGGGTCCATTAGCAAAGAGAAGGAGCCACACTGCACATTTTTATTATGTTGAAAGTACAAATAACAGCAACCACTTTCAAGCAAGCGATTGTAACATTCAATGCCGCTGTGCCTCTGTGGCGCGCCTACAGCAGGACAGCAGATTGTAGCCAAAACTGAATGTTAGATGAATGGCAGACCTGTGAATGAGCTCCGGCTCACTTCACGAAATATGTCAGCAACACTTTAGTTTGGGTATCTGTTATAAGCAACTCTAAACAGTCTACATGTTATAAAATATAATATGGCAGTGGTTAGGCAGTGTTGTGTAGTTGTTAAGGCTGTGGGTTTAAATCCCCTCATTGACACCATGTGACCCTGAGCAAGTCACATCACCGTTCTGTGCACCAATTGGAAAAAGAAATGTAACCAATTGTATCTACAATGTTATAAGTCACTTTGGATAAGGGTGTTGACCGTAAACGTATGATAATGATATAAAATAACAATAAATGGCACTTACATATAATGATAGACAATGAATGATAAAATGGATTCCTAAAGTTAGGCTGCATTTTCATTTAAAAACAGAAACTTTAAACAAAAACAATCTTTGTCCACTCTAGTGAAAGTATAATTGTCCACACTAAAATGACCGAAAACACATTTGACATAGATGTTAGCCTGGGGCAAGCATACATCAGTGGAAATGTCCTTGAATGGATGATAACACCATCAGCCAAGGGATTTAATTGCAAAACTGTGGTGATAAGTAAATTATGTGCCTTTTGAGCAAGTATGCAGCATTCAATCTGTATGAATCACAATTTGGATACACACAGGTAGGCATACTACATAAAGCAACTCTTCTGTGTGCACTATGTGGGCCGGGCCGTCTTAACGTGTGGGCACGCTGGGCAGTTATGCTAATCTATGTATGTTGTGACTTGCTGAGTGGTCATGTAGGTAGGGGCCCCCAGTGCACTGCTTTGTCCAGGGGCCAATAATGCTGTTAAGATGGCTCTCTTTGTGAGAATACATGTTTTTTTCATGATGGGTAACAAGTCAAGGAATAAAACATTGTAATGAGCAAGATCCCACCAAAGAAAGGCTACACAATAATCAGAACGCGATTATAGACTGCAAATGTAGATAGTTTACATTTTCTCCCATCCACATTGAATTTTCAGAAGAATATGGTTTGTTTAGAACATTAAACCAATCTAGATGAGAACAGGCCTTTCAGCCAAACAAAGCTCACCAGTCCAATCCACTTAATCCTCACAAAATAACATAAAGTCAAGTTTTGAAATTCCCTACAGGCCTACTGTCACCCACACTTAACTCGGTAAATTATTCCATGTGTCTTTGCTTCTCTATGTAAAGAAAAACTTGACTAATTCCCTTCATAATTTTAAACACTTCAATAATGTCTCCTCTTAATCTCATTTTACTTAAACTGTAAAGGCTCAACTCTTTTAATCTTTCTTCATAATTCATCCCCTGTAGCCCTGGAGTCAGCCTAGTCGCTCTTCTCTGGACCTTTTCTAGTGCTGCTATGTCCTTTTTGTAGCCTGGAGACCAAAACTGCACACAGTACTCCAGATGATGCCTCACCAGTGCATTATAAAGCTTGAGCAGAACCTCCTTGGACTTGTACCCCACACATCAGGGAGCTTTATAACCTAACATTCTGTTAGCCTTCTTAATGGCCTCTGAACGCAGTCTGGCAGTTGATAGCGTCCAGTCCACTACGACTCCTAAATTCTTCTCATAAGGTGTATTTCAATTTTCACCTCCAATTGTGTATTCAAACCTTAGTTTTACTTCTTAAGTGTAATATTTACTTAAATTAAATCCCTTTTGCCACAAATCTACCCAAGCTTGTAAGACAAGTGGAAGTAGGTACTGTTAGGGTTTGGGTTTTTGGGGGGTGTAAGGAAAGAAAAGAACATTATTTCCTAGGGGTTTATCAACACTGTACATCTGTTTTGATAGCAGAATTTTTTCATAAAAGAGTTCAGATGAAAATAAACAGGCAAAACAATCTAATTTATAATTATAACATCACTAAGCATAACCCACAATGAGTCAAATATAAATACTGTAATCCAGTAAGACAATGAAATTGTTCTTCAAAGTGGTTGTAAAAAAAAACACAAAACTACAAACACCGTAGCTGTGATCTTAGATGAAATCCCACCTTTGCCAGGTGCTCATATTTAAACCGTGTGCATGCTGACGAAGGCCAGTCCCATGAGTTGCAGTGCACACGTCTTGCCAGATGGGAATTGCAGTGCCGCATTGACACTGCTGTCAGGGTGCTGATGAGATGAAAGTAAAGGGCGGGGTTGATTTTATAACATTTTTTATTTCTACAGTACATTTCAAAGTTCTTTACACAATATAAAAGAAGAGTTACAAGAGAAAAAACAGCAAGTTAGAAATAGTTATATAACAAAATAAATAATATATAAAAAAATATTTATAAACAATCAATATGCACATAAGATAGGTACAGTACAAGTACAAGTAGTAGAGTCCTAATTTGAGCTAAGTTTTTTAAGTCCATTAGGATAAGTCTGATCGTATGGTTGGATGGCCAGGGAGAACAGAAAAAACAAAAAAAAACTCCAGGGGCGAGATGTTGAAGAAAAGAAAAAAACAAAATCTGCAGGATTTCCAGGGTACAAGGCCGTCCAGCCCACACTGGGCATTCTACCGAACATAAACGTGTTAAATTCAGTCTGATTATTTTTTAATCTTCATTTTAGTCAATTCAATGCAGTTAGTCTCATAGACAGAGTTTCTAATATGATTCCATCATCGCGAGTGGCTGTATAGTACTGTGATCAGGTGGCTGTGACATAAAATACCACTGCAGAGAAATTGGAAAAGAAAACAGAGAAAAGTAGGGATTAATAATGAGATAGATAGATAGATCTGTGGTGGGTTGGCACCCTGCCCAGGATTGGTCCCTGCTTCGTGCCCTGTGTTGGTTAGGATTGGCTCCAGCAGACCCCGTGACCCTGTGTTAGGATTCAGTGGGCTGGATAATGAATGGATGGATAGATAGATAGATAGATAGATAGATAGATAGATAGATAGATAGATAGATAGATAGATAGATAGATAGATAGATACTTTATTAATCCCCAAGGGGAAATTCACATACTCCAGCAGGAGCATATTGATAAAAACAATATTAATTAAATAGTGATAAAAATGCAGTGTAAGTCCTCAGTGAAGCAGGATGGTGACGGCAGACTGTCGCTGAAGCTGCTCCTCTGTCTGGAGATGATACTGTTTAGTGGATGCAGTGGATTCTCCATGATTGACAGGAGCCTGCTCAGTGCCCATCGCTCTGCCATGGATATTATTGCAGATGTTGAAGGACGCCAGTCTTCTAAGGAAGTACAGTCGGCTATGTCCTCTCTTGCACAGAGCATCAGTATTGGCAGCCCAGTCCAGTTTATCATCCAGCTGCACTCCCAGGTATTTATAGGTCTGTACTCTCTGCACACAGTCACCTATGATAATCACGGGGTCCAGGAGAGGGCTGGTCCTCCTAAAATCCACCACCAGCTCCTTGATTTTGCTGGTGTTCAGTTGTAAGTGGTTTGAGTTGCACCATTTAACAAAGTCCTTGATTAGGTTCCTATACTCCTCCTCCTGCCCACTCCTGATGCAGCCCACGATAGCAGTGTCATCAGCGAACATTTGCACGTGGCAGGACTCCGGGTTGTATTGGAAGTTCGATGTATATAGGCTGAACAGGACTGGAGAAAGAACAGTCCCCAGTGGCACTCCTGTGTTGCTGACAACAATGTCAGACCTGCAGTTCCTGAAACGCACATACTGATAGCATGATAATGATAGCACATCCATGAAGTACTGTATTTGATACTACAATGCATATACATTATGATCTATTAGAAATAGAACAGAAGTGAATTAAGAAAAGACCAAATTGAAAAAGTAGGTTTTAACAGTTTTTTTAATCGATCCATGGTAGTAGTCTGGCATATCTCTATTGATAAAGTATTCCAGACTATTGGTGGATAACAGCAAAAGGCCGCCTCACCACTGCTTTCATGCTTAACACTCAGTATAATAAACAAACCAGTGTTAGACAATACGGAAATATAAGAGGACAGGCACTCCAAAATATATGAGGGAGCAGATTATTCAAAACTTTTTGTCCCATTAGCAGTATTTTAAAATTTATTCTAAAGGACACTGATAACCAGTGTAACGATGCTAAGACTGGTGAAATGTGTTCAGGTTTTCTTTTGTTAGTGAAGATTCCAGCTTCTGCATTTTGAACTCTGCAGCTGGTCGATGTCTTTTGTAAGAGCTGAACTTGAACCCTGGACCAATGTGCACCTGGCATGTGTCTGAGTCTCACATCCTTCTGAGCTTATGCTTAAAAGCTGATGCTGTTATTTTATTCTTCACTATGATAAATGTATTTCTTGTTATTTTATATAACCCCTTAAGAGAAAATGTTATATTTATGGCATAACCATTCTTCTATAGTACTAAGTTTCCAGTTTTTTGTACCCAGCTGGATCATAAAAAATTACACCATTGTTCTATTACTTTTTGGAAAACAGGGTGTATGTGGAGAAACTAGTACATCTCCTAAAATAAGAATAAAAATAATACATTTAAAATGTCATGTACATCCTAAGCAAACAGGACTATCAATCAAATTGTGGCCATTTAAGGTATCAACATCTGGCATGTCCTGTTAGCAACTAGGTGTAACCAATCATGTTAAAGGTTTTCTGATTATGTAATGAATTCCTTTTTGAGTAGTGATCTAATCAATGAATTGTATAAATATAGTGCAGAGGACACTTTTTTCTTTGTAGCATGTGGCTAACATGTAATGCACTTGTTACCTCTTGCGAGATTTAGATAAAGAATAACGATTGACGCTTTCTCCTGCCTGTGTTTTATTGCTTAAATTGGGGGATTCCAGTTGGTGGGGTGACTGTATTCAAATTCTTTTCTTCAACACTTTCATAAAGAGTCCTGTTAGGCGAGCATTACAGTAATCTGGATGACTAGAAACAAAACAGTGAGTTGATTTTTCACTGTCTTGCAATGTTATAAGAGGTCTAACTTTTGAAATATTCCTTAAGTGAAAAATTCAGTTATAGTAATATATTTAATATGTGATTTAAATTTTAGATCAGAATCCACGATCACACCTAAGTTTTTCATTTCTGCCTTGGCTTTGAGTTCCAAGGGGTCAAGTTTATTTTTCATACTTAGCATGTTCGTTCCTAACGCGAATTTCACTGCACCAAAATAGCATAGCCTCTTGATTCTTATTGCGAAGATAAATTCAAAATTTTGTTTTGAATTAAATTTCACTCACTAATAATAGATCAAAAGAAGACTGAACTAGGTGTGTCACCTCATTCTGTTATTTATAATTTTACAGACGGTGTGCGATAGAGAAAGTAGACAAAGGTTAACAAGGAGAAATGAACACAATGCAGTACAAAATAAGACAGTGCAGCCATCAGTGGAACAAGACATTCGTACATTAAAAATAAGAGTAGAAAGTGCATGTGCCAGATGTAGGGTTTACGGAAATTTCACCCCCCACATTTTGCACCAGCACAATTTTGCCCCCAGTATATTTCACCCCGGCACATTTCACCCCAAGCACATTTCTCCCCCACAGCAGTCAATTCTAATACCCACACCCAGACCTTTTGAGTGTTGGAAGTTTCTAGAAAAAATGAAGTTGAATAACCGTTTTCAGCGTTCAAAACTGACTTTCCTAATTTGAACTTTTTTGTAGCAAAATGATAAGAAAGTTAGCAATAGTGCATCACTTAAATGAAACACTCTGTAAACATATATACATTTGTATTTTGATTAAACGAATCCAAACGATTTTACAGTGGAGCACGTTGATCTGTGTGTCGCATAAGTACACTATCTGAGTGAACTTTTTTATTTTCAATGTTGGGTAAAGTTTATTAAATTTTTAATTGCAATTATAGATATGAACATATATACCGGGGGAAAATACAGTGGTGGTGAAGTGTGACTTGGGGGAATTGGGCTGAAAATTACCTGGGGCAAAATGTGTTAGGGCGAAACGTGCTGGGGGTGAAATGTGAGGGGCAAAATGTGGGGGGCAACTTATCCGGACGCCAGTGCCAATGGGATTCTGAGTGGACCTTACAACCCTCTATGTGGCCCTCTTGTCCTAATACTCTAATGGTGAATACACTCTCAGTGGTAAGTATCTCAGGAAGTGGAGGCATCACTGATGGGTTTTCAAAATGACGGATCCAGTGTTTTCTGTCCACCTCAGCCACTCTTATGTGCAGTGGAATGACCACTAAAAGAAGATGAAGAAGAAGAGGATGAGGAGGAGGAGGATGAAGGGACATAAAGTTAGACCTAATTATAGAAAGTCTAACAGAGGTCATGCCTTTCCTGACTAGTGACTGATAAAAAATTGAATTAGACTTACCAGATGGCACTCAATAAAAGCAGATGTGGAGCCAAGGCACTCAGATGGCGAATTATTTTTTTCCTCAAGTTGCTTATTTGTTTTCAATTAAAAAAAAAAGATGTTAGCGACACTGAGTTTACTTGCTACAGGTCGCTCTTCTGTTCTCTAAAGCTTCATCTTGTGATTCCCATTTTGAAACCTCTGTTATTAAATCTGCCTAATTCAGTGTGGTTTCATGGCATTTGGAGTTTAGCCTCGCAGAATGAACCAGCATACTACATGTCCATCATGGGGCACACTCACGAACATTCTCACACTGGGCCAATCCAACTCATCCATTAACCAAACCTTCACGTCTTAGGAATAAGGAGGGAAAACCAGAAGAGCTTTGTGTTGAGATTGGAGCTTTGATTTCATCTGAAGTGCTGAGGCTGAGATGAAACTCTAGTTTGGGCATGTCAGTAGGCAACACATGAGAAAAATACAGTGATGGGTGGGCATCTTGATGAAGGGTACAATTCATTCAACATCAGACAACTCCTAATAACAGAAGTCAAGGTCGGTTTTGTGACATGATAACAAAGAACCTTGAATTATTTTGGTTTAGAGTTAGTCTCTGACACAGAGTTACCCTGATAGCAAGTTTTTATTTTCCAAAGGTGTAACTCATGGTGGGCAACAGTTCCGCACAGTTCCAGTGATTGAAGTCATGTCTGTGACAAGTATAGACATTCTCCTAATGTCTGCACAGATTTCTTACCCACACTAAAAACTTATCTTCTCCTATCATCTATGAAACTGCTTTCTTGGGTGAGGGTCTCGGTGCCCTAAAGACATGTATCTGGATATGTGGCACCTCCTGAAATTTTGTGAGTGTGCCTTGCAGTTGATTGGCATCCAGTCTGGGAATAGATCTTGCTTTGTTCTTAATGATTCTGTGACAGGCTGCTGCTCCCCATGACTGATGTTATAATGGACAAAAGGGTTTAGAAAAAGAATGGATGGATAGATAATTATAGTGAAAAACATGTCAGTAATGTTTTCAGCAGTTTAATTTCATCCTATAATGTATTTTTGATGAGCATATGAAGTAATTCATGCAGTGTTACAAAGAGCAACAGATTCAAGTGTTAAACAGTCCCTTATATTTAAACAATCTGACGCCTTAACTATTGGGGGGGTCACATTACCATTTAGTCATTAAATGCTTTCCGTTTTGAATTGGTAAAACAGTCTGATCTGACTCAAAAACCTCCAAGTGTCACAAATTCAGTCCTGCTCTTAGGAGTAGCAGTAAAAGCATTTTATTAATTTTCCTACTTTATTCCTAAATTACTCCTAACTTCACCAGGATGCAGGAGAGTGTGTGAGATGTCCAAAATTGCTAAGAGTTAAAGATGGCATTCAGGAAGAGATTGACACACACACATTCTGAGAACAGAGGAATATTTTGGAAACACTGGACATCAATGAACTTATGAAAATACAGTATATTCCTAACAAATCTAGTACATTGACATTACATTTATTTTATTTGGAAGACGCCTTTGTCCAAAGTGACTTACACCATTTACTTACACTTTACAATTGAAGCCTAGGTGACTATGTGGTAGAAAGCTGAGACAGGCCATGTCCCCACAAGCCTAGGGGTTTACCGTCCAGTGTCTTAGCCACTAAGCCACCCTGCAGTTCTGTCCACTTTCCTCTACTGTTCATCCATCCATCCATTATCCAACCTGCTATATCCTAACTACAGGGTCACGGGGGTCTGCTGGAGCCAATCCCTGCCAGCACAGGACGCAAGGCAGCAAATAAAACCCGGGCAGAGTGCCAGCTCACTACAGGGCACGCACACACACACACCAAGCACACACTAGGTACAATTTAGGATTGCCAATGTACTTAACCTGCATGTCTTTGGACTGTGGGAGGAAACCGGAGCACCTGGAGGAAACCCACGCAGACAGGGGAAGAACATGCAAACTCCACGCAGGGAGGACCCGGGAACTGCGAGGCAGCAGCACTACCCACTGCGCCACTGTGCCGCCCTCCTCCACTGTTGCACTGGTGAATTTGTTTTGCTAATAATGTTGTCACACAATGCTTATTGATCATTTTCTCTCTGTCTATACAAATCAGTATCCTACGGGCTGCTTAAACTTACATTCATACACTAATTATTTGTAAGTTGCCTTGGAGAGGTGCTTCAGCTAAATAAATAAATCTTCAACGCAGCCATTGTGAACACACTTGCTTTTCAATGTGACTGAAGGTTGTTTTAAGACAGCCATCAAAGCTACATTTGAAGTCCACTTTAAAGTTAATCATCCATTACCAGTGTGTAGTGCTGCTGGTGAATGATCTGTTTCAGCCTAATGCTACTGGAAATTTGGAATTTCTGTGTATAGAAAACAGCAAATGCTGCCAAAAGAGGACATTTAAGCAAAACATAAATCTTGGTTCATGTTTACAATCAATTTGTTTACACCATTCCCTCCATGGATAAAGATTTGTCAGCTTTTGAAACATCACAAATGACATCAAGAATTATCATGGGCCTTGACTGTCTCACAGAAAGAAGCCTGCAGGGGAAAAGCACTGTGGGTGTCTAAAATCACCATGTTAGACCGTCCAAGATGGGTGTAACGATGAAGGCCAGGCAATACCCACAACGCCAGTCATAAAAAGGCCCCCTGAGCCACACAACCCTAATACTAACCATAATGTAACCGGGCATGTGATGGGCATTTTGTGACTAAAGCTGTGGGCATTTCATGACGTTGAGGCGTTATGCGTCTGACCTCATAGGTACTGTGGGCTACGATTACACTTTGAGATTCATGAAATGGCAGCACCTGATTTTTATACATTTAAAGTGGACTTGTAATTCAGATATGGCATCATTATCTACAGAGTTTGAACTTCTTGTGCTGCGGTGTCACCAAAATGTAGAAACTGGGGAACCCCAGAGTGCTTCTCTTTCTTAGATTATTTCTCCAACATTTTTCATTTTACAGTGCCTAGAAAATGTATTCACCCCTTGGAGGTTTTCACATCGGCAGATGGGGCAGATGTAGGAGGAATACCTACTGTCAGAAGGAATATCTGTCCAGGGAGATTTTACAAGCTACACACACAAACAAGTGGCCATAGGATATGAGCCCAGATGGAAGAATCAGGAAACAACAGTGCTTACTACTGCACTACCACGCTAAAGAGATGATGGACAGAGTGCAGCTTGGGAGGTGTTAAGATATTGATGTTTGTGGTTTAAAACTAGAAGATGTCAAAAAACTTTAGAATTGTGTTTGGAGGTTTGCATCCTTTGCCTGGCGTTCTGAGAATTTACACATTCATGAGTCCCAGGAATAGAAAAGGAGTAAATCTACACCTTTATTATATCATATTAGATAGATAGATAGATAGATAGATAGCCACTGGTAGGTACAGCACACCTCTCTGGACCCAGTGCAGACTGTCCCAAAAAAAGTCAAGGATGATCATCTGTACGGATTTGATCACAGCTACTGGTGGATCAGCACACCTGAGCTTGTGCGAAAACATGGAGGCAATCAGGTTATTCAGAATTAACACCCTGTCTCTACAGAATATGTCCCTCAGAAGCCACTTCCAATGGTTCAGCCTAGCTTGAATCAGATCTGTCCACCCCACCCAATTGTCTACAGCTGTGCCATCCTCACCTAAATACAACCCAGGTACTTAAACATGTAGATAGATAGATAGATAGATAGATAGATAGATAGATAGATAGATAGATAGATAGATAGATAGATAGATAGATAGATAGATAGATAGATACAGTCATATGAAAAAGTTTGGGAACCCCTCTTAATTCTTTGGATTTTTGTTTCTCATTAGCTGAGCTTTCAAAGTAGCAACTTCCTTTTAATAGATGACATGCCTTATGGAAACAGTAGTATTTCAGCAGTGACATTAAGTTTACTGGATTAACAGAAAATATGCGATATGCATCAAAACAAAACTAGACAGGTGCATACATTTGGGCACCCCAACAGAGATATTCCATCAATACTTAGTTGAGCCTCCTTTTGTAAATATAATAGCCTCTAGACGCTTCCTATAGCCTTTGTTGAGTGTCTGGATTGTGGATGGAGGTATTTTTTAACATTCTTCCGTACAAAATCTCTCCAGTTCAGTTACACTTGATGGCTGCCGAGCATGGACAGCCTGCTTCAAATCAACCCATAGATTTTCGATGAAGTCAGGGGACTCTGACGGCCATTCCAGAACATTGTACTTCTCCCTCTGCATGAATGCCTTTGTAGATTTCGAACTGTGTTTTGGGTCATTGTCTTGTTGGAACATCCAAACCCTGCGTAACTTCAACTTTGTGACTGATGCTTGAACATTATCTTGAAGAATTTGTTGATACTGGGTTGAATTCATCCAACCCTCGACTTTAACACGGGCCCCAGTCCCAGAACTAGCCACACAGCCCCACAGCATGATGGAACCTCCACCAAATTTGACAGTAGGTAGCAGGTGTTTTTCTTGGAATGCGGTGGTCTTCTTCCACCATGCAAAGCGCTTTTTGTTATGATCAAATAACTCAATTTTTGTCTCATCAGTCCTTTGTTCCATAATGAATCTGGCTTGTCTAAGTGAGCATTTGCATACAACAAGCGACTCTGTTTGTGGCATGAGTGCAGAAACGGCTTCTTTCTCATCACCCTGCCATACAGAAGTTCTTTGTGCAAATTGTGCTGAATTGTAGAATGATGTACAGATACACCATCTGTAGCAAAATGTTCTTGCTGGTCTTTGGAGGTGATCTGTGGGTTGTCTGTATCCATTCTCACAATCCTGCACATATGCCGCACCTGTATTTTTCTTGGTCTGCCAGACCTGCTGGGTTTAACAACAACTGTGCCTGTGGCCTTCCATTTCCTGATTCCATTCCTTACAGTTGAAACTGACAGTTTAAACCTCTGAGATAGCTTTTTGTCTGCAGTGGACTGGCACCCAGCCCGGGGTTTGTTTCCTGCCTTGCGCCCTGTGTTGGCTGGGATTGGCTCCAGCAGACCCCCGTGACCCTGTAGTTAGGATATAGCAGTTGGATAATGGACGGATGGATAGCTTTTTGTAGCCTTCCCCTCAACCATGAGACTGAACAATCTTTGTTTTCAGACCTTTTGAGAGTTGCTTTGAGGATCCCATGCTGTCTGTCACTCTTCAGAGGAGAGTCAAAGGGAAGCACAACTTGCAATTGACCACCTTAAATACCTTTTCTCATAATTGGACACCCGTGTCTATGAAGTCCAAGGTTTAACGAGCTAATCCAACCAATTTGGTGTTGCAAGTAATCACCACTGAGCAGCTACATGCATTCAAAACAGCAAAATTACAAGGGGACCCAAATTTTTGCAGAGCAAGTTTTTCACATTTGATTTAATTTCATAAAACTATATACTGCTTCACTAAAAATCTTTGTTCGGAAAACACCCCAGTACACAGATGTTCCTAGGAAATGAATGACATACCACTGATATCTTTTTGGTGAAAGTAGAGTAAATTATTATGCAGTCTGAGAGGGGCTCCCAAAATGTATTATATGACTATAGATAGATAGATAGATAGATAGATAGATAGATAGATAGATAGATAGATCTTTATTTGTCCCATATGCATTTACATTAAAATTCAACTCAATAGCATTTTTACTAAGTAGTGGCTTAGGATTTTCAGGATGTGAGCTGCTCTCAGTGCCGAGGTGAGGTAGAACAGAGAAAGAAACAAGTGGCTTTGGAGTAAGTGTTAAAAACTAATTGAAAACTACAAAATGATTTTGTCACTGAATCCAAGTGACTGTAAAGCAAAAAGCCTGCCGGCTTAACCGTGTGGCCCTAAGTGAGTATATGGAAACCTATGAAACAATTTGGGTTGTGTGCACTATGGAATGATGCTGTACAAAATGAAGTTCATTTGTTGTCAACAAAAACATTATAACGCCTCAAAATATGTGGGTTTCTAAAAAGAGTTGTTAAATTCTGTCAGTGTGCTGTGAGTGCAGTAGGAGAGGTGATGCCTTTCATTGTCAGTGAAATATTTGAAATGGAAATGTGCTTGCAGCGAAGCGGCACAAGGGGTGAATGAAGAGATTGTGAGCTTGTGCAAATGACCAGGGCTGCCTCCATTGCAGAAGGGGGGCCTTGGCAGGTTTAAGTTTTGCTTCAGCCAATCTGAAGTTGACACTTCATTTATAATGAGCCATTTGAGAGGTGCCCTTAGCACAATCTCATGCAAAACAGCTTCTCTGGCTTCTGTAAGCACTGACTTGTGTGAGCACAGCTGCACTGCCTGTATGGTTTATGGCGTTCATTTAAATAGCCTACATACTGTTGACTTTTCAGCCATGTTTCTCTCTTATAATACCCAAACGGTGCAGGTGATTGAGCATGTGGAATAGTGACTAGCAGAAGGAATGGGGATTAATCAAAATTGTTAATTGCTTAGTCTTTATTGTGTGTGCCACATAAAGTACATGGACAGCAGAGACAGCCACAAATACAACACAACTAGAAGAGTCAGACTCAAAATCAACTTTCAGATAGTGTTCAGAGGCCATCACTTTCAACTTCCAAACAGTGGAGAGGTGCAAACGAAGGAAAGTTGCGGTGCCAACTGGGCCACCCTGTTTACTGCCAAAGTCCAAAAAAATAAACAAAAATAAGTGTGCAGTGGTGCAACAGAAATGCTTCTGCAGCTGTTCAAAGCTTTGGTCTCTCTTGAGCAAGTCTGGGACGAGGAGTTCCATCATACAGGACTATATTCCTCAGACAGAGACTTATCTTCTGAGAGCCCTTGAATGTATGCCGTCATGACCAGAATATGCATGGATTAGTTGATGGTGGTGCCCTCCCTGTTTAGCTTCTCAGAACTACAGAGGAGAAAAGAGACAGCAGTGTTAGCATTGGCACCCTCTCTTGCTCCAGTTATTATTGCATACCTTGCCTGAGCTATGAAGATGATTCTTACATGATCCTCAGGTGCCCATGTGTGACATGGTGTTTAGAAGCCATTATGAAAGCAAACAGAATATCAGGTTATATGGCGCCCTGATGTGTGGAGTACAAGTCCAAGAAGGTTGTACTAAAGCTTTATAATGCACTGGTGAGACCTCATCTGGAGTGGTGTGATCAGTTTGGGTCTCCATGCTACAAAAAGGACAAAGCAGTGCTATAGAAAGTTCAGAGACGAGTGACTAGGCTGATTCCAGGGTTACAGAGGATGAGTTACTAGGAAAGATTAAAAGAGCTGAGCCTTTTCAGTTTAAGCAGAAGAAGATTAAGAGGTGACATGATTGAAGTGTTTAAAATTATGAAGGGAATTAGTACAGTGGATCAAGACTGTTACTTTAAAATCAAGAACAAGTGGACACGGTTGGAAATTTGTTAAGGGTAAATTTTACACAACAATTACGAAGCGTTTCCTTCACACAGAGAACCACAGACACATGGAATAAGCTACCAAGTAATGTGGTAGACAGTAGAACTATAGGGACTTTCACAGCTTGACTTCATGTTATTTTTGAAGAATTAAGTGGACAGGACTGGTGAGCTTTGTTGGGCTAAATGGCCTGTTCTCATCGAGATTGTTTTAATGTTTTTCTAACTTGAAGATCATTTTCAGCATTTGTAGGCTGAGAAATACATTCTTTTTTAAATCAAACCTTTATTAAAATATCAATTAAATGCAAAAAAATTAAATAAGGATTTTAAAATGATTAGGGAAAAATGGCAACGCACCCTCAATGTCTTTGTAAGCCAACCAGACACAATGGATTCAGAAAGTATTCAGATGCCTTCACTTTTTGCACACTTTATTGTGTAGCAATGCAGTAGATTTAATTTGGATAAATTTGCCATTTTTGTACATCAGCCTTCACTCGATAACCCATAATGACAAGGTGAGAACGTGTTTTCAGGAAGGTTTCAAATCAAAAACTGAAATCTCTCATTTATTTAAGCATTCAGACCCTTTTCTGTGGCACTTCAAATTGTAGTGAGGTGCATCCTGTTTGCTTTAATTCTTCTAGTGATGTGTCTAGAACTTGATTCGTACAACAACATTTATTTATATAGCACATTTTCATACAAACATCAGCTCAAAGTGCTTTACATAATAAAGAATAGAAAAATAAAAGACACAATAAGAAAACAAAATAAATCAACATTAATTAACATTGAATAAGAGTAAGGTTCAATGGCCAGGGGGGACAGAAAAAACAAAAAAACTCCAAGACGGCTGGAGAAAAAATAATATCTGTAGGGATTCCAGACCATGAGACCACCCAGTCCCCTCTGGGCATTCTACCTAACATAAATGAAACAGTCCTCTTTGGATTTAGGGTTCTCACGGAAGGGCTTGATGAAGATGGTCACGTAGAGTTCTGCCTTTAAATCCATCCATCATTGTTGGAGCATCATGAAGCTTTGAGTAGGTGGAGGTGGCACAGGCCACCACCACAAAGAAACCGGAAAAAGAAACAGAAAAGAGAGTAGGGGTCAGTACGGATTTTAGAGCCACCATGAATAGTTATTATGATGAATTGAACATATAGAGTATCAGGATTAAGTTAAATTAAGTTAAATTGAAGTTATAGAAAGGCCATGTTAAAGTAGATCGTATCCATCTGTGGCAAATTAACTTGACTGGACATCATTTAGAGAGGCTGTGGATTCACTGACAATTCACTCTGCATATCAGGGCAAAAACTAAGCCATGAAATCCAAGAAACTCTCTGCAATCAAACTGTGGGGAGGCATAAATCAAAGCAAGGGGATGAAACCATTTCTAAAGCTTTGAGTGTTCCCAGGAGTACAGTGGACTCAATCATTGAAAAATGGAAGAAGTCTGGAATAACCAAGGACTCTTCCTAGAGTTTGCCTTCAGACCAAACTGAGTAACTGGGCAAGGAGGGTCTCAGTGAGGGAGGTGAACAAGAACCTAATGGTCACACTAACAGAACTTTAGAAGTCATCTGCTGAGATGAGAGAACCTTTTAGCACAATGGCCACCACTACCATCTCCATCAATCAGGCATTTATGGTAGGGCAGCTAATTCCAGTTTTAAGGTTTCAGAGAGCATGAACAAAAAGAATCTCTGGTCTGATGAGAAAAAAATGGAACTCTTTGGACAGAACTCCAAGCACTATGGCTTCCAAAGAATAGGCAAGGTAAAGCAGGGTGGTGGCAACATCACGCTATGGTGTGATTCCCAGCAGCAGCTACAGGGAGACTGGTCAGAACTGAGGGACAATACTATACTATACTATTTGAAATGGGATAAAATCAAATTCTCACTCAGAGGATCTGTTCAAAACTTTTTAAAAATATGGCAGGATCTAATCAGTAACATTTTAGAATAAGCTTCTATATTGGAGAAAAGGATTCTCTTCCATCCTTGATGCTTCAAAGATTTGCTTTGCTGGCTGGCTCTCCACTCTTTCTTTTTTTTAAATTGAATTTTGGTTTTGTTAAGTATAATTTGATTGTATGGATTGTAATTTGCTTTTGATTAAAACTAATAAAATAAAAAAAATAAAAAAAAGAATTGAGGGATGAATGAATGCTGCCACACAGAGAGAGGTCATTGAAGAAAACCTATTCTGTAGAGCACATGATCTCAGGCTGGTCAGTAAGTCTCATAGAACAGTTTGGTGAGAAAAGAAACCAGAAAAACATACCACAGAAGTCAGAAAAAAATAAAGACAAATCCATATTATAACACCATTGAAGGACTGGTGCTCCTCCCAGGGCTGGTTTTTGCCTTTTGCTTTAAGCTCTATGCCTTCCCACACTATAGGCCAGAAATTGCAATTAGAGAAGTCAATAAATGGATTGACAGAGGGGCAGGTGGATAATGTAATATACTTAGGTGATATGGTGGCACCATAACAGGTATTGCCAGGACACATGAAGTTTGCACATTCTCCTCGCTGGTTTCCTCATAAGTGAATATATTCGATTCATTGGAGATAATTGGAGTAATTGATTTAGAGGCAGTAAATGTGTCTGTGTGTGAAAGCAAGTACTTTTAGCTGCGACATATCATCCTTTCTTGAATTGGTCTCTCACTTGTATCCAGTGATGCTGGGTTAGGCTCTGACTCTACATATCCTAATGAATATTTGAATTCAGAAAAAGAATGAATGAGGAAATGAATGACGTCTACAGCATTATTTTAGATGTTGAGCAGATCATTACTTGTTGTGTCAACCTTCTATTATTATATAAATTATATTTAAAGATGGGAACAACATGAGTGAAAACATTTGCATTTAAAGAGCATACTTTTGGCTTCTTTTTCATTTCTTGCATGACAAGATGGTGTATAACATACGGATGCCATTTACAGAAGCATGTCTGTGTATCTAGAAACACAAAGCCATTTTGGGAAGCAGGGAGAGATCACATGCTCTGCTGGCTCCTCTCACTTGGCACAGATGTTTTGAAACTATGCCAAGGGCACCACAGTTCTATTTACTGTACCTGGACCCGGGAGGCTGAGTTCATATCACATTATCCTAGGAGACCTGCAAGAGCTTCTTTTTAAAGTGTCCTCTGTTTATTTTTATATGCTGTGTTCCTTAAGAGGCTGTGGAAGGAGGCAAGGGGGAAGGCCATGTTTAAGAGCTAGCAACTGCTATATATGCGGGACAGAGTGTGCTTAGACACACAGCTCAGGGCTCTAGGTCCTCTAAAACACATACTGGATATTGTGTATTCCTCAGTTACCTTCATCTCAACAATCTGACTATTATTTGTTAGTGTTGGAGAGCAGTAGGAGTACACTCTTAAACATAGAAGTTCTTTAATGGCACTTTTTGGTTCTTTACTGGGCTGTGCGGTTCCTCATGGAACTACTGCTTGGCAAACCACCATTTCATTCTGGGCATGGCTCTTTGCATATGAAGCTGGTTCTTTGTGCTTTGAAAAATGTCCTAATATGTATAAAACAAACTGAAATCTTTAATATATGGTAGGCAACATAGCAGGACACTAGCAAATTCAGAAAATCTGAATTTAGCCTTATGTGCTACATTATGCAGCGAGTGTCCTTTTAAAATCATGACCCACTGGTATTTCACAAATCTATTCATGGTTGTTAACTGTATGGAGCCTTTTACAGATCTAAATAAATAATATTTTTTCTGGAGCCTTCATGTGGATAGGACTTTTGGGAACCAAAAATGGTTCCTCTGTGGCATCGCTCTGAAGAACCACACTGGCACCTTCATTGTAAAGAGTATAGGAGGAGGAACATTGACATGCGTTCAGAGTACAGTGACATTGTTACTTGCATATCTGACCTGCAAGCAACATGCTGCCATTTGCAGGCACCATAACAAACAAAAACGACCTAAAAGACATAACTTCATTTTATATAATAGAAAGTACAAATCAGTTTATTTCTTATTTCTGTTTATTTATTCCCACTACCTGATTCCTTGTGGGAAAAATCCTGAGAAAAGCCCCCGTGTAGTTAACAATTAAATAACACACTTGTAGAGCCTGAGACTTAATTGATGACATTTTGTAACTGACATATAGTGCCTTTCATATCCTGTTGGAATGTTTGTGAATATTCTAAAACTAGTGAATAAATGTTCAACATATATGGAGACCTGAAAGGGAAATAGCTGCATACACTAGGGCAGGAGAGCAGTTAATTATTCAATTGTATTAAAAAAAATGAAATATATATTTAGCAGATAAAGTGTCTATCAAAAAGGTTAAGTGCTGAAAAAGAGTCATAGAAAACTAATATACAAGGTGTGGTCCATGGCCGGCTTTTCATCCCGGCCAATACCCCCATGCCGCCAGATGGAGCTCCTCCTGCAGCATGGAGGTGCTCCGGGTACCAGCAGGGAATCATAAACTATGTAGTTTTCCCCTACAAACCTGCTGGATACCCCAGGGGCCAACAGAGGACGCTGCAGGGAGGCTTAGAGAGTCATATGTGCCCTATAACCCGGAAGTGCGTCATACGCAAAGTGACAGCAGAAGTGACGTACTTCAGGGATGAAGAAAAGGACTTTTTATCTGACCCAGAAGTGATAAGGAATCACATGGAAACACTTCTGGGTCAGGGACTATAAAAGGACTGTGACAGCTTCCAGACGGCAAGCTGAGTTGGGAGGTAGGGTGTCTAAGTGTCTGGGAGATTGGAGGATTGTTTATTTGATTATTGGTTTGATTTATATGAGAATTGTGGAGAGGAGCGTGCTTTGTGCACTTTATTATTATAATGAATAATTATTGGACTTTTAGCTGGTGTCTGACGAGTTGTCTGAGGGTTCAAGGGAGCGAGAAAGCCCTAAACTGTCACAAAGGATAAAACAGTTCATAAGGTATCAGAAACAACAGAGCAAAGATATATGATGCATAGAGGAAACTATACAAAAAAAGAAAGAAATAAGCATAAATGAAAAAAAATGGAAATTGTAAACAAAAAAATTGCAAAATAGTTAAAAGTGGGTGAGTGATAACAAGCAAAAAATAATAAGGATTATTAAAAAACCATACAAATAATAAAGGGAATATATTTAACAAGAAAAAATATAAATAAAAACACTGATGCTATGCTGTTGTTCCTATATGTGCCACCACACTGGACTCTAGGAGGCCTCTGAAGGTGTCCTGTGGTATCTCAGGCCTCAGGACTTTAGGTGTCGATTCTCTAACTTCGGTAAGCTGTGAGATGTAACCACCTCAGATTACACTTGTTGTTCCTACAAAACTCACGGATGATCAATTAGACTGAGGGGCAGGGCAACACCGTGCACTTTTCATCATGCTATTTAAACCATTCATGCAGTATGGCAGAGTGCATTATCTTGTTGAAAGATGCCAATTCCATTGGGGAATACTGTTACCATCAAGACTGGTACCTGGTCTGCAGATAGGTAGGAGGTACAACAAATGAACAGCCTCAAGAAAGTCCAGGTCCACCCAGGGTTTCCCAGCAGAACATTGCCCAAACCATCACACTCCATTGTCTTTTTCCCACAGTTCATTCTGATGCCATCTCTTCCCTGGGTAAACAGTGCAAACATACCTGGCCATTCACATGGTGCAACAGACAGAAGGATTCCAAGACCAGGCAATTAAATTCCACTGTTTGTGTGCCAATTGTATTCACTTTCAATGGTATAGAGGGGTTAGTGTGGGCACTCTGACTTTCTTGCGGTTACACAGTCCCATACGCAGCAGGATTCATCACAGTGGGTTTTGTGCTCCAATAACCATCATTAAAAATAATTGTGTTATTTGTACTATAGTAGCCCTTATGCTGGCTTGTACCAGATGGGGTAGCCTTCTTTGACCACTTGCATTGGTGAGTCTTGGCCACCCATCACCCTGTTTTACATTTATAATTTATCCCTCTTCGGACCACTGCCAGTAGGTACTCAACACAGCTGGCTTTGGAAATGCTCTGCCCCAGTTGTTCTGCCATAATGATTGGGTCTTTATTAAATTCACATAGGTCTTCACATATGCATACAACATGTTGACTACAATATGTACCTAATGTCAGTTTACCATCGACTATACCCCTGACCTTGATATGTGCTGTTGTCACAAGATAGTCAACGCCTGTCTCTGCATATGGGAGTGGTCATAATGTTTTAGCTGATCAGTGTATGAGGTGAGACACAAAAATAACCGGATTGGTAAAAAATATATATATTTATTGATGAATTAAAGCATTCAAAACATTGTTACTTTCTATATACTCCCCCTCCTGATCTCTACACCGCTCCATACATATCTTCCATTGATTGAAACCCTGCTGGAAGTCTTCTTGCTTGAGGCTCTTCAACAGACTTGCCATTTCTGTCTTCCATTCATCCACTGAAGAAAAATGTGTTCCTTTCAGGTCTCTTGATTTTCAGGAACAAGTAAAAATCACAGGGAGCTAAACTGGGCGAACAGGGAGGATGATTGAGGATAGCAATGTTTTTGTCAGTCAAAAACTGCTTTGCGGAAAAAGAGAAAATTCTTGAATAATTTGATGTTGATTTGCTTTTCGACTTTTTCACCTAACATTATCGTGGCGATTTGTGTAGTGATTGTTGTGACTGGGCTATTCACAGGATATACCTAGCCAGTCGGCGATTTCAGAGGGTGTGTAGGAGGGGATACAGTTCTTTGATTCACATCCAGCCGACCTCCAGACGGTTTTCTAGGAAAGCACAGTCCTATTATTTTTGTGTCTCACCTCATATAAGGAAAAATGATAACATTAGAATATTAAAGCATTAGAACATGGTGAAACATTTATACCAAGTATAAATAAAACATTAAACAAAAAATCAGAGGGGTGTAATAATAGATAATCATGCATGGGGTAGGTAATAATAATCAAATATCAAAAAAATTATCAGCTAAAGTAGGAAAGGTAAATACATCCTGACTGAAATAATATAAACACTCGCTATGTAACTTCTTGACACATAATAGGTGTAGGAATGATGAGGCACACTAAAAACAAATATTTTTAATATATTCTTTCTTCAATATCCTTGTGTGTCTCAACCTGTGTTTTTGACGCTTCCTGCAAAGCCTGCTTCTCAGACTCTGTCCTTTGAGGCATGTTGGTTGCCCCGTCCACTTTTTGACTACCACCAATGGTTGACAGTCCCCCATTACCTGCTATGAAAACTTCCTTCATATTCTTGTGCAAACCTCCAGTGTATGAATGACTCTCAGTGTTCCTCCTAAACCTTTCTTTGTCATTTACGTAGGTGTTAGTTCTCTTGTCTGGTGCTTCCTGCCTCGATTATGTTTAACAAAACAACTAAAGTGAAACTGACCAACCAGCTTGCTCTGAGGGACCGGATACACACAGCCTGTAGTGTTTTTATTATATAGCAGATATATATTAACATAAACAAATGACCAAAAAGCTCAAAAAGAATTGATGAGTGATCATTCCAGGGCAGTAATTGGCAGTAGACAGTAACCTGTATGAAGAAATACTGACCCAGTATAGAAGAATTAAAGCAATGGTTCAAAAGAACGCAAAAACTGGCTCAATATTGTTTCTCTTAGAATCAGATGATGAGGTCACTGGTCAATATGACATCCTGGGGATTTATAACATTAATTAGTTGTATTACGGAGTGTCTCCAGAGGCAGCCAAGTAAGATATGCAAAGGGCTAATGGCATTCACTGGATACAAGGTGGAGTATTTACAAAGATGGCAAAAACATTTTTGGAAATCTCTTCTTCCAAGCCAAGGGTTAAACTAAGGTGACTAATCTAAATTAATCAAGACACTTTTAGAACATGGAGACTGATCATATATCAGCTGAAAAGAATTACGGCAGCATAACATTAAATAACCAAAGTAAACGAAGGTTGTGATAGAGCTAGCATATCAGTATTTAATAGAACATCAATATGATATGGATTGTTTTATCTCATAACCTGCATTGCATAATATTAAGATTCTCTTTTGGTGTTCGATTCAATAACTAGAAAATAGGTTAAAAAGTAACATAAAATCAGAGTAACAAATTCCTGATATGGATGACCATATTCAACAATGAACATCATCAGAATAAAGCAGGTGTCTCATGTCTGCAAAAAAAAAAAGTATCAAAGGGGACAGGATAATATCTTAAGAGACTATGTACTATAAAGAAGAAGGTTCAAAATGTTGTATGTGACCAAAACTGTCAAATGTCACAACTGAAAAGAAAATGTGCAATAATAAAGATTGCTACTGTAAACGCCATACTAGGAAGTAAAATAAGGACCAGAAATGATGAAGAAGCATAAAAACAAATGGGCCCTAGTGTGCGTTGCTTATAAAAACAGCTCACTAAGTCCGTAAGGGGACTTCCATGTGTCCAGTTTGTAAATCCAAACCGCTTCATGACAGAATAGTGAATCATTGAAATTGTCCTCCCTTACACACGGATGGACACTTTTTAAAACCGTAAACCTGAGATCATATAACACATGTTTAGCATGAATACAATGTCTAGAGCAGTGTTTCTGTGGTGGCTCTCTTTTTGAAACCAGAAATATCTCAAAGGGGCACCACTTCTCTACTAACCATAACCACTTTACATATATGTGTTCAGCTGTCCGAAGAGGTGAAGCCACTGGAGAAGCCTGTGAAATAGCAGCACCGAGATCAGTGTTCACAGACATGGCACTTAGTGAGCACATTGGTGGCATCTCCCAGCTGCTTTGTCCCTTTTGTCCACCCCTCTTTACCTCAGGGGCAACTCGTTCCCAGTCCTCCAGCCCTGTGAAGTAATATTACATTTGGAGGTGGTGAGGGTATTGTCTTTAAGTACAAAGCTGCAAATTAATCAAGTAAATTGTCTTAGTCACAGCGACAGGGGAAATGACGTACTTCCAGGATGAAGAAGAGGAGTTTTGATCTGACCCGGAAGTGCTAGGAATGTAACATGGACTGAGGGTTCAGAAGCACTTCCGGGTCAAGGACTATTTAAAAGACTGTGGGAGATCCCAGGGTGGAGCTGAGTCGGGAGTAAGGGTGGCAACGCGTCTGGGAGTTGGAGGATTGGTTATTGCAATTATTGAGTATTGTGTATTAATTTATGAGTATAGTGGAGTGGAGGGTGCTTTGTGCACATTATAGCTCAAATAAATATTATTAATTATTGGACTTTTATCTGGTGTCTGGCATCTGATCTGAGGGTTCAAGGGAACGACAGCGCCCCCTATCTGTCACACCACAATAACCAGAAAGCTCAATTCAACACTCACACAAATGCCGATGCTAACTCTTCAACAATCAGTGGAAGTCTAAGGGATGTATCTCCTGCATCTAAGGTCTCTAAGCAGTTATGTCATGGTTACCCCACCTCTATGGATTCCACCCACAAAGTTAGTGATGAGCGAACACAACTGAATTCACTTTGCTTCAAGTATGGCAAAAGTGTGGACTGCTTGGGAATTTTGGCAAACACAGAGAGATGCATTGAAATCAATGAGGAAGGAGAAACTGAACTAGTTTTGAGTGGATTATAATGGTGCAATGGTCTTCTAAGTGTCCCTGAGGGAAGCATCTGTCCACAATTTTGGACTGATTATTGTGTCCAAAAATTAGACCAGAGCTGTGAGGCAGCAGTGCTAGCCACTGAACCACCCTGCCTCCTTGACATTAAATTAGAGTCCACAATACTCAAAGCCTATTTCCTCTCTCTGTGTCTCTGCGTCTCCTATCTCTCCAACTAACTAACACTCACAAAGGCTGTAATGTGATGAATCAGCGTTATATGCTTTCTGATCTTGTCACTACCTAGTCTGTGCTACATAAGACCATAACATGCTTAATCCAGCAGTGCACACACAACACACAAATGTACTAGCAGAACAATGAAGTTGTTTCATAATATTTGCCTTACGGTCAGCTAAAGTACCCCTCAAATATTTTATTATTTTTTTTTGTTGTTGAAACTAGAAACGTTGGTATGGGTAAAACATTGTTAAAAGAAAGGTACGATTTGGACAGGATGGGTCAAGGGGCCAGAGGCCACTCTGGGAAGGGTGTCGGCTTCTGCTCTTTGACACCCCATTGGCTCAAAGATTCAGTGGAAAAGTGTCAAAAATAACATAAATACCAGGAAAAATCAAGGGTCTGGGTTCTATCCCAGCCATTGGAGCCAGAGGCCCTGCCAGAAAGACTGATCAGCTCACTATATAAGGGAAGAGGACCTGGGCACTTGAGATACTGATTGTCAAGTCTTTGACAAAAAGCACTACTGTCTATCCAGGCTGTGTTTGGGGTAACTGCCACGCTCAAATGTAATCGCTTTGCTTTAGCTTCACACACACTTTTGGTTAAGACTTATAATGAGTGAATAATAAGTTGTGCTCACTACCCTGCTTGATTTCTGTAAATTCTCTTTACCATCTCTGAACAAGTTAATGATAAATGACACATGCAGTCTATACTAGTTTGGTCGTCTGTTATCTGTGTCAATGAAAGATAAAGCAGCCTAACACCTGACTAATACATAAACATATGGAGGTTAAATTGGGGATATTAAAAGTGTAGTGGGGTCCATCTGTGACACCGCCACTACCAAACCACATGGAAAACTATTGTGAATTGAAGCTCAAGTCACTTACTAAACAAACAAAATAGGCTCAAAATGAAAATAAAAACACCAAGAAGCACTGAAATGCAAATGTTGAGAAGCTCAAGAAAAAAAAATGATCCCAACATGGAAAGCTCCAGCTTTAAATCCTTCTTGCATTGTTAAAATATAGAACGGTGTCGGTATGAATTGGATGGGTGAGCACTCACACTACACAGAATTGACGTGGCTCAAGTTGAGTAAATTAAAGTGTGCAATAAACCCATTTGTCGAAAACAGAGGGAGTGAAACACTTTAGTTGAAGTGGCACAAAAGCCTGTGCCCATATGACCATAATCCATTAGCAGGAGGCTTGGTGGATTGATTCTTCTACTTGATTCATTTCCAATAAATTGTATGTAGTATGGTGAAAATTTGTGCCCTCACACTTACAAGGCATTATGTCACATTCTTGATCCAACACAATAGGTTTGTTTCCTTTCCCACACACATTGCAATAATAGAATTGTTCAAGTGCAGTTGAAATATTTTTAACAGCAGACTTCATTCTCAGTTAATTTCCAATGTAGCCCTCAGACTGTTAGACATTTCTGACCTTGTAAAGCTGCACACCTCACCCACTCAGCTCTCAGGTGTTACACAGTAAATGCATAACCTGACTGGCCTTGTAAAAACACCGTTGTCACTGTTGAGCACTTGCATTCTGAAATTTTCTAAAACCCCTGAAAAAAATGAAAAAAAAAAAAAAATCATCAGTATTTGCTTTGGCTTCACTTGTAAATAGGTGTCATGACATCTGATTATCATTAGAGAGAATATTATTTTATTATCAGTGTTTTCTTATCTTGTGTGAAAAAATAATGGGGTTTTAGCTTCTGCTAACTGTAACATCTCTTAATAACCGTAAGTAGCGTGAGTATAAGGGCTACGTGATGTTCGTGAGTGGACTAAGGAGATCCCACCGCTGCCACCCACCCCTCTGATATTTTCGTTTTGAGGAGGCAGTTATACCTACTGGAATCCATTGTCACCTGTGACGTGTTTTGTGCATCCAAGGCATAACAGGTATTTGGGGGCTGGTGGGAGCTTTGGGAGCGTTTTATTTTAAAAAGCTACCTGCATTTGTTCCGGAAAGAGATTCAGTGTAAACATTTCCACCCTGGGAGTGTAATAATGGGGGAGAGGAGAAAAAAAAAAAAAAACAGACCTCCAAAGAAACAATAATAACTCAAAAATAGGCCGTTGATGGAGAATCTCTAGCCACCGCGAGATAAATCTTGTGAATCAACCCTTCACAGTAAGTTTTGTTTTTTTGCACAGGTTATGCAAATCAGCCAACATTGAGCCAGTTTCTTGTTATAACATTAATTAACACAGTGCTACCTTGTTCAATATTTGGTAACAGAGCCACTGTCTACGGATGTAAAAATTTACAGGATTCCAGTTTTTAATGAGAAAGCGAAGCACAGGTGTGCTAATGAAGAATCCATCTCATTTAAATAAAATCAGGCTGTTTAGAAGAAAATTAATTAGCGGCGATGAAGTAAATGGTGACAAATCGAATGAAGAAAGGTGAAATGATGCCCTAATGGGACTTTTGTTTCAGAATTCACCCTTTTGTTAATTTTGCCATAAACGCCTTCCACACGTTACGCTGACAAGCTCCCCTCTGACCTTCAAAAAAACAGATTCTATGAAGACATCAGTCTATCAGCTATCAGGGGCTTGGCCTATTTTACTGTTAGGCTACCATTTTAGTTAGGGATTGAAGAGAGTGTGTGGGTGTTGGGGCGGCAGGGGGGGAGGAATTAAATAAATAAATAAACTGAAACCAAGGTTTTCATTTAATGTTTTGCAGTAATTACATCACACACCTATTTAACAGCTTCAGTCTATAAAATTATACTGTTATGAAACGTTTCCTAAATATGTACTGCGTTTAATCTCCTAACTTCATAGTGTGTGATATCATTATGATTAAGTGGTAATAGACTTCTATACCATTTTTTTTTTGATGTCTGATGTTTTAGATCGTACTTAATCAGATACTTAATAACGTGAATAAAGACAAAAAGAAGCAGAGGCTGATTTCCTATTGATCATTAATTCCTCACCCTCTAGTTGTTCTTGTCCTTTGGGGTCTAAAGGGGACTAAGGATCTAAAACATGTCAACCACATGGGCATTGTTTTGTCATGGAATCTCACCACCATTAGCGCAGGTTTGGACATTTTCATTTTGGTAAGTGCCATTGATCAGCCGCGACTCCCGCAACATCTCAAATACTAAAGCTGTCACAAACCGCTCCTTTTTCATACGCTGTGAGTAACAGGAATACTCCTATTTTACTGTACAGGGACTGACCTTAAGCACTATGATCAGAACACTTCCTATGTAGTGTTAGGCAACCAAATTAAAAAACAAACAGGTGAGCTCCCACCATAATACAGGCATGCTAGATCATGGGAGCGGAAGTTTACTTGGGTCACACTGCCTGCATTGGGTTCTTTGAAGAGAACACTAAATTGGCCTAACTATATCCTAATTTCTCAGTGTGATGTGGTAGACCTTAAACCTCATGGTAGCAAGTTCAGTTGTCACTTCCAACTCTTAACCTTATGTAGTCGTAGTACCGCATTTTGCTCCAATTGTAAGCAATTATACTTCATCCCGATCTAATAAGTCAGCTAAACATACAAGGCATAATAAAATATTTTTAGATACTTCCTCAGGTTTTGCTGCTTATATCACAAAGCAGACTGCCTCATTCTTCACAAGGACTGGACCACAAGTGAGAAGACCTGAGAGATGGTTACTGTCTTGTCCTAAGTGATGCTAGGATTGGCTTCAGCACCCCACAACCTTTCATGAGGAATAATTCATCCTGATTCTAAGTTTTTAACACCATCTTCATATTGCCTTGAAAGAGTGTCAGCATCTTAATTTCTTTTACCTGCTCAAGTTGAAAATGACAAAATGAAAACGGCTGAAGAATGGAGACCACCTCGCTTGGTGAACATTTAAACATACACTCACTGGCCATTTTATTAGGTTTACCTATTCAACTGCTTGTTAACACAAATATCTAAAAGGCCATTCATATGGCAGCAAGTCAGTGCATTTAGGCATGTAGACATTGTCAAGACGACGTGCTGAAGTTCAAACCTAGCATCAGAATGGAAAAGAAAGCTGATTTAAGTGGCTTTAAACTTGGCATGGTTGTTGGTGCCAGATGGGCTGGTCTGAGTATTTCAGAAACTGCTGGTAGGCTTTACAGAGAATGGTCCGAAAAATGGAAAATACCCAGTGAGCGGCAGTTATCTGGGCAAAAATGCCTTGTTGATGCCAGAGTTCAGAGGAGAATGGCCAGACTGGTTTGAGCTCACAGATAAGCAACAGTAATTCAAATAACCATTCGTTACAACTGAGGTATGCAGAAGAGCATCCCTGAACACACAACACGTTGAACATTGAGGAAGATGGGCAACAGCAACTTAGGACCTCACCGAGTGCCTCTCCTGTCAGCTAAAAATAGGCAACTGATGCTACAATTTGCATGGACTCACCAAAATTGGACGATAGAAGATTGGAAGAACACTGCCTGGACTGATGAGTCTTGATTTTTTGCTGCAACATTCAGGTGGTAGGGTCAGAATTTGGCGTCATCAACATGAAAACATGGATCTACCCTGTCTTGTATAATTGGTTAAATGGTGTAATGGTGTGGGGGCACACATTGAGCCTAATACCAGTTGAGTATTGTTTAAATGCCACAGCCTACTTGAGTATTGCTGCTGACTGTGTCCACCCCTTTATGACCACAGGGTACCCATCTTCTGATGGTTACTTCCAGCAAAATAATGCATCATGTCACAAGGCTCAAATCATCTCAAACTGTTTTCTTGAACATGTCATTGAGTTCACTGTACTCAAATTACCTCCACAGTCACCACATCTTAAACCAATAGAGCACCTCTGGGATGTTGCGGGACCGGAGATTAGCTTCATGGATGTGCAACTGACAAACCTGCAGCAACGGTATGATGCTATCATATCAATATGGACCAAAATTCCAGAAGAATTTCAGCACCTTGTTGAATTTATGCCATAAATAATTACGGCAGTTCTGAAGACAAAAGAGTGCCCCACCTGGTACATGTACTTATTTAGCTGACACCTTTATCCAAGATGACTTACAGCATTTATTATTCAATTGGTTACATTTCTTTTGGTTTTCCTATTGGAGCATAGGCAGGTCAAGTGAAATGCTCATGATCACATGGTGTCAGTAGTGGGATATGAACCCACAACCTCGGGGTGTGACCTGACATTTGCGCGATAGACATATGAGCGCCGACAAAATAGCGCCGATTAAAACGCAGCGTCAAAATCGCGCTGACAAAATCGCGCAGACAAAATTGCCCCGACAAAATCGCGAAAGTTTCATTAAATATGAATTACTAGTTTAAAGCATATATAATAATGTTTATTTTAGAAATCAATATTATGAGATGCGGCATGCCATCAGCATGGCACGCAGATAGTCCATAAGATCACGCCCTGAATATGTAGGAAGAATTGCAGCAAGACGTCTTGATAGTTGAGCGTATTTAGACTTGCTGGCTGCCTGACTGCTGGTAATTCCACTTTGTATACGACGCATTATGCCAACCCTCGACTGAGTTATTTGTTTGCGGCATGCCATCAGCAGTTATAACAGTTATAACCCAGCACATAATGTGTACATAATGCGCACATACGCATCCCACTCTCTTGGCTTCTCTTGCGATTTTGTCGTGGCGATTTTGTCGGCGCGCATTTGTCGAAAACCAGTTAGTGGGTTTGTCGGTGCTCATTTGTCCGTCGTGCTTTTGTCAGTGAACCACCTCAGGGTATGAAGCCTTAACCACTACACCACACTGCCTACTTCCTAGGCACTGTTGGTATTAGCAAGGTGTACCTAACAAAGTGGCCGGTGAGTGTAGAGCTGTCTTAAGATGAGAGAGATTTTTGTGATCTCTGAATATTACAAGTAGATGTTCTGCATACTCAAGCCAGTGTCTCTGTTTGACTAATGCTGATTCAATTGCCAAAACTTTCCAGTTCCCAACATCCTATGTTTTCTTTTGTGAGAAATATGAACATGAGTGATACTTTTTTCAGTCTGAACAGATATAAAAGGGAAGACTAACATCAGGATGTCTCAGTATCTGTGCATTTGCCAAAGGTTTTTAAGTCTGGAAAAGGGTATCTGAGATTCTGTTGTCCAAACAATACTTATGAATTGTTTTCTTAGTGAGGGATCTTGGATGAACCTCCTGTAAATAGATGGCAAAACCAACAAACCTCTCTACGTGTTTGACACAAGAGTGTGGTTTGCAGTCTTGGATACCACTCACTCAATCTGAGAGAGTTCATAATTAAAAAAAGATTTCTGAAATTTTGACTTCTTCTAAACATACTCCAGGTATTTATTCCAAATTTGAAGAAAAATATTAAAATGTTTTCAATATGCATCAAAATGTATTTTCTAAGAATGTAAGAAAAATATTAAGAAAGGCTTGAATAACTGCAGGAGCATTAGTGAGACCACAAGACATTACAAGGTACTCACAGTGGCCAGTGAGGGTCTTAAAAGCAGACTTCCAATCATTGCCATTTCGATTGTGAATTGGATTGTCCATGTTGAACAAATCCAGTTTACCAAAACAGTGAACTTTGTAACTTAATTTAAAATGGATGAAAGGAGTGGTAGAGGGTCATTATTCTTTACAGTTGTTTTGTGCAATTCTGATTAATCAGTGCATGCTCGTGAAGAGTTACCTTTCTTTTCAACAAACACCACCAGGTAAGTTTTCTTTAATTTAGTCATTCATGTCCCTTATTCACCATGGTCCATAGCCATGGTCTGCTGTAGGATAAAGGTGGATTGCCCTGTCCGAGTGGAAGGTGAGTTACTGACTCAGATAAAGGAGTTTAAGTACCTCAGGGTCTTGTTTAAGAATGAAGGGAAAAGGGTTGGTGAGATTGACAGATGGATGGTGGTGGTGGGCACAGTCATGCGATCACTATACTGATCTGTAATGGTGAAGAAGGAGCAAGTCAGAAGGCCAGGCTCTTGATTTACCAGTTGATATACAACCCCTATCCTCCCTGATGGTATTGAGCTTTGTGTAATGACAAAAGAATGAGATTACAGGTACAAGCAGCTGAAATTAACTCTCTAGACAGGGTGGTCGGACTCTCCCTTAGAGTCAGAATGAGAAGCATAAACATCCGGGAGAGCATCAGTTTAGAGTCATTGACCCTCCGATAAAATTAGAGAAGAGCCAGTTGAGGTGGTTCAGGCATCTAATATAGATGCCTCCTGGATACTTCCCTTTAGAGGTTCTGCGGATACAACCAGATTGGAGGAGACCAAAGGGAAGACCAAGAGCTCGCTGGGAGGATTATATCTCCCAGATGGCATGGGAATTCCTCAGGATACCATAGTATGAACTGGCAAGTGTGGCTGGGGAAAGGGGCATATGGAGCTTACTGCTAAGACTTGCCTCCGTGACCCGGTTTCAGAAAATGAATGAATGCTTTCATGAAAGTCTGAAGGGATAATTAAGGAGTCATGGAGCACATATTTGGCAGTTTGATTACAAGTGGTCAGCTAACATAAAGGTTCTACTACATTCATTCATGTTATAAACATTAATTCCAGTACAGGATTTTCTTGGAGCTAGACACATCTTACTCTATAAGTGCTTAAGAAAGCAAAGCTCACCAAACATGTACCTGTACAGTAGTCTGATTGGACAGAGACCTGAATTAGCCCAGACTGAGGGCAAAGGGTCTTGGCACTTGGCAAACCTTCAGGCAATGCAGTCTTGTGCCCCTGCCCCATCATGCTAGCTTGTTGCCTAGATCAGCATGCAGTAACACAGATCCTCATTACAGAGCATTCCAGGAAGGCCAGCAATTCTTTGCAGATGAAAGTGGATGTCACATTGTCAGCTTTCTATTCTTTTCCAGAGCTGAGAGGAAAACGTTTGAGTCAGAAGAAGCTGTCAGCAACTGTTCACAGGCTTACTCAGTTACAGTTAAGTATGTCTTCACTATTGTGACATGTGCATTTGGGAAAGAAAAGTGGAGGAAACAGAATGACAGAAAACTCCACCTGGTTCATACCTCTGGAATGCTTGCATTTTTATCTGTTTGGCACTCCTTTATTGCAAGCAGAAGAATTTAAACGATTTTTCATCAGAAAGTCATACTGCACACAGGTCCTTCCAGCCATTTCTTGATTCCCTTCATTGCATATACCTTTTATGGGGACAACCTGACCTTACTGTATTAGATACAAGGCAGGATACAGCGCTGGGCCAGACCCGTGTACAATCGGTAAAAAATGGATCCACATAGTCATCCTGTACCTTGATCTTGACTATTGCAATGTGTTAACTTGGGTAAGGGTTTTGTCAAATAGACAAAATAATGTAGAGAGAGGTACAGGTTAGGAGCAGGTGCTGATACAGCGCATTTCCACACCCACCACATGACAAATCAACTCAGGATCCGCAGATTAGGACCTGAGTGTAACCATGTAATGGGTGACACCTCAGCACCACACTAGTTCAAATGGAATGGAACAGTGTGAGGTTTTTTATGGTGGCAGTAGTGTCAATTCTGCCACCAACCCCCAGGTTTTAACCTGCAAAATAATGTAATACCGTAAATCAGTGTTTCTCAACCCATGGGTCACAACCCAAATGGGGGTTGCTGGACACCCCGGATGGGTCGTCATCTTAGGTTAAAGAGAAAAAAAAATCTGTTATCACTTTAATGTTTTGGGGGGAAACTGTTTGCCAATTACTGTTCTGCATGCTGGAGAACTGAAACAACAGACATAAGTCCAGTCACGATCAGATGACAACCTGTTATATAGTATGCTGTATGCACCATTAAGAAAGCAAACGATTATCAAAAACTTCCTGAAACGGCCCACAGCATCACCTACTCCGAACTCTTCCAATTCCTTATCAGCCTCACAAGACTCATCCCTAAAATGTGAACCAAATAGGAATGTTAAAAGAACATACAACCACAATTTCCTAAAGTCCATCTTTTTTAAAATGACTAAATGAAAAATCTTGAGGCTTCACAAAAAGCATCCTAGTATGTTTGTTCAACAAGCCAGCAGGTATTGTACATCCAACTGCTCAATCTAAGGAAGCTCACACTATTACACAACAATTCATCTTGCCTTGTGCAGTGAATGTGGCCACCGACATTCTAGATAAGCCAGCCACTGCAAACTTAAACACATTCCTCTCTGTACTCCCTTCACTTACCTCTGATTTTGAGAAAATTGTGAAAATCAGACTAGCCCAGGTCAACTATTAAAAAGTCACATGGACACTAAGTTTGAGTATTAAGAACTCATGTGTCGAGTTATTTGCTATGTTTACCATGCATATTAATCTATTATGTACACTGTATTTAATGCTATTTGTTTAATGTGCGTTATTCATGGGAAAATGTTGGCTAGTTTACATTAGAATTGCTGCTGATAAATGATGATCACTTAACAAAATAAGACAAAACTGGATCATAAGGCCAAAAAGACTGAGGACCACTGGTGTAAATGACATCTGTATGGTATATTACTGTATGTGCTACTGGCTCAGTATTCGCAGAATTCTGAATACATGACAGCAAAATACTTCAAGCTTTGAAATGTAGGGTGGCACGAACACACACACACGAACACACACGCACACACACACACACACACACACACACACACACAGAGTTGACTGTTTCAACAGCTGGGCACTTGAAAATGTGTGATCTGCAAGCGAGCAGAGAACAGGCGTGGAGGAATCACATGGGAAAATGCAAAGCCTACACCATGATGGCAGCCTAATTTAGAAAACCATAGCCAGGAAAAAAAGCAAGATGAAAAATGTCTACTAAAGATGCTCATAACTGGTACTGGAGGACTTCACAGGCAGCTAATATTATACACTTTAAAGACTTGGACATCAATTTGATTTTGGGAAAGAAGAAGAGCAGCCCTGTCGGCCTCTTTAGCTGAAAGAGTAGAGGCTGCACCTAAGGCCTTAGATTAAAGTGCACGTTAAAAGCGGCAGGGAGCTATTAACTTGAGTTCTGAGTCGGGCCCTGTATGCTTTAAAGGCCTAGTGGAAGATCTGAGGCATTTCCATGCTGGATACCCACTCCAGGCAAATCCTGACAGAAAAGTGGTGCTTTTTAGTGGGAAAATTATTTTCTTAGGCTCATGTCAAGCTGGAGAGATAATAAATTATTATCATTTTAATTGTTTAAGCGGCAGAAGACAGAGCCACACAGCAAAGGTATTTTTTGATGAGTCTGTCATGTCATGTCTATGCATCAGCATCAAGATCAGAAGAAAGCAACAATTTTTGACAGCACTATAATTTAAAAATATACACTGCACTGAAAAGGAGGACTTCATAAATTTTAAAAACATATCTGTTGCTATGGAAAAAAATTACCTTTTTTCTGACTTTTTATGATGGTTGATTCATAGCTGTCTTGTATTTCATATTGCTTTTCTGACTATTAAGGACTACGGTTCACTGTTGTCTGGTATTCAAGTGCTAAGTTACTATTTGACCCGACTGTATTTGAATTAAGTCAAAGAGTCGCTGAAACCAAAATAAAGTTCATTTGTTAGCTGTCATAACCCACTTAATCCAATTAAACACTTGCAAGAGTGGGAGCCTTTCCCTTCAGCATCAGGCACAACCCATTGTCACAAAAATCAAAGACGAGAGTCATAAAAAGGTTTGGGGCAGCCACTCATATAATATTCCCTGGCTGCAAATGGGTAAATAGATAGCACTGATGTGCACAGATCAGAGTCCAAGATCAACCTGCCGAGTTAGTTTGAATATGGTAGCTTTAAAGGCCAGAAAGGGAAACAAAGTCATCAAAGCCGGAAGCGGAAGGGTCCTATTCCATAGACTCGGACCCGGATTTGACATCATCAAAAGGGCAGGAACCTGAAAGCTCTTCTTCTATGGGTTCTATACTGGAAGTGACATCATTCCGAGGGGCCAGAAACAGAAGTAACCTCATCTAAGGGCCCCGAACTGGAAGTGACATCATCAATGGGCTTGGAACTGGAAGTGACATCCTCCAAGGGGCCGGAAGCAGAAGTAACGTCATCCAAGGGGCCAAGCAGATTTTCCCATGAACGGTCTGCAGGAAAGTGAGAGAAAGAGTTAGCACACTCCGCTGCGCCCTTGTCTGGTATGGAATTACTCTCATTTAGGGCCTTTAGCTGCCTCCCATGCATGTGTGTGACACAATCCATCTATATTCGAAACTCATTTATTTCAGTACAGTATTATAGGAGCCAATCTGAGCTCACCAACATCTTCTACAATCTCATTCATTAATGTATCTATTTATTGACCTGCCTTTTCAGGCTCATAGGGGAGTCTATTACGGTGGCAACTGACAACAGAATGCAGGAACATCCCTGGAAACAGTAGGCAGTAAGTTGATGAAGATCACTTGCTCGCCCATTATTCTGAAAGTGTTGTGGCACTAATGAAGTACAGCTAATCTAGAGGGGTTCGTACTACAAGATAGCAAACTCCATATTTACTGTTTTGGATGTACCGAGACCTGAAAATGACATCTCCTGTGGATCTTCTTTAACAACTTACTTAACAGCAGTTGTGTTCATCTCCTTTTAACTTGTGTGAAACACCACTTAGTCCATCCATCTATCCATCCATTATCTTAGCTCGCTTATCCAGTGCAGGGGCATAAGGAGGCTGATGCCTATCCCAGCAATTGATGAGTGTAAGGCAGACACAAACCCTGGGCAGAGCGCCAGTCAAACTTTTTAGCTTGAATGCATATTTTACAATTCAACTTTTCCACAAACAACGCTGCCATTTCTTTCAACCTCACATGACCATATCATTGTAAGTGAGAGTGACAGACACCACATACAGCCAGTGAAATGGCATCGATCACTTTTACCACTGATCTAGTGATGCCATTGAATGTCAAAGTGAAGGGTTTTTCTTCAGCAAATGGTTAGATGAGGTGAGACACAAAGATAACCGGATGTACTTGGGGCTTTTTTGGCAAACCGTCTGGAGATTGGCCAAACATGAATCATAGAACTATATCCCCTACTACTCGCCCTCTCAAACCGCGACCAGTTAGGTATATCCTATGAATAGCCCAGTCAATATTTTCACTACAATCTCTACACGAGTTGCCGACTATAATGTTGGATGAAAAAAATCAAACAGCAAATCAAATCATATTTCTCATGAAATTGAACAAAACTGCCACAGAAACTTATGAAATGATAAAAACAGTGTGCAGTGATAACAGGTTGTCTCGCACACAAGTTTTTGAGTGGCACAAACGTTTCAAGGAAAGACAAGATAAAGTGGAAGATGTTCAACTCCCTGGTCAAGAGGGGGGGTGGGTGCTTCACCAAGACAACACTCGCACAATGCTTTTCCCGTAAAGTAGCATTTGACTGACAAAAACATTCCTGTCCTCAATCATCCTCCCTATTCGCCCGATTTAGCTCCCTGGGATTTTTACTTGTTCTCGAAAATCAAAAGTGACCTGAAGGGAACACATTTTTCTTCAATGGATGAAGCGAAGACAGAAATGGCAAGCATGTTGAAGAACCTCAAGCAAGAAGACTTCCAGCACTGTTTCAATCAATGGAAGATACATATGGAGCGGTGTAGAGATCGGGAGGGGGAGTATATAGAAGGTGACAATGTTTAGAATGCTGTTATTCATCAATAAATATACATTTTTTTTTACCAATCTCGTTCTCTTTGTGTCTCACCTCGTATTTATTTTTAGCAAACATGACACATGTCATATATTGAACAGAGGTCTTTTTAGGAGACTGGTGGGCCATAGAAGGTTTATTCACTGTGACTGCGTCTGCTTAACCAGCTTAACAAACACACTGTTAGTCTGCACCATTTATTTCCCTGCCTCCATTCCAGAGTCAAAACCTTCATGAGGCATTCAATTGGTTTAGAAGTTTCAAACTGAGTAAGCCGTCTAATTGTTCCCACCCACTTTTAAACATAATTCACTCATGGTTGTCTCCATAAAACATACATCTGGCTCTGCGAAACTGGGATTGTACTAACTGCAATGGTAGGTGCAGAATGGAAGAGGCTAGTGAAATGAACAAGGGGGAGCTAGAATAACAGATGTTGGAAATGCACACAATGTTAGAACAACGCTACCATCAGAGTCTCCTATTTTTATTTTCCCTACCCAGCCATGTGGTGTCTGCTACGCAATTGAAGTAGCCTAGCAGGAGACATAAGCAGGAGAGGCGAGGGACAAATGGTAGGGTAAAGGGACAGCGAGGGTTGGAGGTGCAGCCAGTGTCCAGATACCTCAGATTATATGGAACAGCAGAAATGATTAATTTCACAGAAATAACACACACACTTAGTAGGAACACTGAAGTGACAAAATACTAACTTGCCTTGCTAAATTGAGACCTGCAAAGACATATTGGCTAAACAAGAGCCAGACTATTTTTAAACCCACAGACTGAGTTTAGAATCAAACAGACGAGGAGGCTAATTTTGACAGGATTTGTTATTAGAAGTCAAATAAAATCACTTTTCACTTTCACCCTCTGGAAACAGATTTTAAAACACCTGCTTCATATCAAGTGCACATCTACTTATCAGAAGGTGAGTGTCCAACATGTGGACGAGTTGCTTTATGGCACTGCTCTTTTGGGGTGTTAAACCACAGACATGAGTGTTCTGATGGTCTGTTGCTTTTTGACAAATAGATGGACTGATATAAAAAAAAATTCTTGCCATCACCCTGTAACCCACCTGTATGTCTGAACTGCAGTTACCTCATATGGGTTTAGTAACAAAGGTAATCTTCTAAACACTGATAACAAGATGCACTCTTGTTAATATTATTGTATATATGGCTGATGCCCTTATCCACACACACTTACAGGATTGGATGCAATGCATTAGTTTCCGTGCTTTTATTAATAACTACGGCTTCGCCTGACAAATTTCTTAACACGGTGGGCCTCAGTTACAGTGCCGTGGGTTAATCTAAGTGCTTTTCTGTATATAATAATTTAAAAAAAAATTTTTTTTGTTACCAAAGGTTAATAATATTGGTAGGCAGAGTGTGAGTGGTTAAGGTTTTGTACCTGGGACTTTAGACTCTGAGGTTGTGGGTTCAAATCCTTCCATTGACACAGTGTGATCGTGAGCAAGTCACTTCACTTGTCTGTGCTCCAACTGGAAAAACAGAAGAAATGTAACTAATTATATACCAAATGCCATAAGTTGCCTTGGATAAAGGCATCAGTCAAATAATCATAACATTATTTGGCCACTGGAGCTGCTTACTCTTGAACATGCTATGCACAATTGTCCATGAGTAAAACATTCCTGAATTAGATCAATTCCTTACTTTTTTGGTTTATCTGGAGACTTGTGTTTTGTTGATGGTCATTGCAAAACACAGTTTTACAGGAAAGATATCTGATATCTGAGTATATATTGTCATAATTATTAGATGTTTACAATTTTCATTTGTTTTCATCAGTTGTATGTAGTCCCCTTTCAAGACAGCAGATGTAAATGTGTATGTAAAGCAGTGCTTGAAGTCGATATACTTAAGTGACGGTACTCTGTGTGTTACACTGATGTATCAATATGAAGAGCAAGCAGTGACCACAAAATTTCTGTGGGTTCTCCATTAGAAATCCAAGCGCCGCTGTCTAAGACTGATATTTCTCCATTGGAGTATGCAGCATTGTGATCGAAGAGCAGAGCAGGGTGGGTGAGAACCACGACATGGGGCTGGGGGTCTGGATAACTAAGATGAGCTCTGGTATGCATCTAAGAGTGGCAGAGGTTAACAGCAAAAAACAGCACTTGCTAAGCATTGAACTTTGCCAAACTTTCTCTTTAAATTCCACAACATAATCATGTCTCATAATCATTGCACCATCTTCAGTCGTTTGTTCACCCTATTCATTTGTATTGCTATTTACGTGGCCCGTCAATCACTTCTGCTGCATCTTTTATCTGCAAAAAGCATGATCTCATGGCCATAAAGAGCATGTGAGTTAGCATAATATTAATAAATGTTGACAAATAAAAAAACACCATCCATCCATCCATCCTCTTCCACTTATCTGAGATCGGGTCGCGGGGGCAGCAGTTTGAGGAGAGATACCCAGACTTCCCTCTCCCCGGCCACTTCTTCTAGCTCTTCCGGGGGAATCCCAAGGCGTTCCCAGGCCAGCCGGGAGACATAGTCCCTCCAGCGTGTCCTGAGTCTTTCCCGGGGCCTCCTCCCGGTTGGACGTGCTCGGGATACCTCACCAGGGAGGCGTCCAGGAGGTATCCTGATCAGATGCCCGAGCCACCTCATCTGACTCCTCTCGATGTGGAGGAGCAGCGGCTCTACTCTGAGCCCCTTCCAGATGATTGAATTTCTCACCCTATCTTTAAGGGAAAGCCCAGAAACCCTGCAGAGGAAACTCATTTCAACCGCTTGTGTTCGTGATCTCAATCTTTCGGTCACTACCCATAGCTCATGACCATAGGTGAGGGTGGGAACGTCAATCGACTGTTAAATTGAGAGCTTTGCCTTTCGGCTCAGTTCCTTTTTCACCACGACAGACCGATGCAGAGCCCGCATTACTGCGGACGCCGCACCGATCTGCCTGTCGATCTCACGCTCCATTCTTCCCTCACTCGTGAACAAGACCCCAAGATACTTGAACTCCTCCACTTGGGGCAGGATCTTGCTCCCAACCCTGAGAGGGCACTCCACTCTTTTCCGGCTGAGGACCATGGTCTCGGATTTGGAGGTGCTGATTCCCATCCCAGCTGCTTCACACTCAGCTGCGAACCGATTCAGAGAGAGCTGAAGATCACGGCCTGATGAAGCAAACAGGACAACATCATCTCCAAAAAGCAGTGACCCAATCCTGAGTCCACCAATATATACTCAGATATCACATTATTCCTAATGATTGCCCATTTCTGGTGAAAAAGCACATACTCGCTAATTTTCTTTTTGTGTAGCATCGCCAAATCCAATCAAATCCATCCAAGCAATTTCGTGATTTTGGGGTATTTCGTTTTTTCTGTTGTGGGGGTAGGTAGTTACACTTAACTATTGTTTAAAAGACCTTTCTTCAAAAATGTCTACTGCAATATATGTACTATCCTCATATTTTCAGCTTTTTAAGTAAACGAGAAATAGTGTTTCTGTTGATGAGCGAAGAAGTGAATAAGTGAATGAGTCAGTCAGCTTTGCATTATACTGTATAATGTAAGAAAAAGGCAGAAACGTAAGGTTTGTGGCACTTGAAGGCAAACCCTCTATAACTGAATGAAAATAAAAACATGTTGTACAAATGGCATTAGGGAAAAAATGTCTTTGCAGATACTACTTGTAGAGGCAACTACACAAAAATGAGACTTGTTGCAGTGGAGTAAGACTGGCAGCACTCCTTACTAATACCAAAAGTAAGTGTTCGACTCAAGCTTGGCAGATTGAATTTGGGCGGTTTTCATGAAACAATGTGCCATCAACAGAAAAGTCAAAAAAGGAAATAGGTGAAATTTTGTTTGGAAAAGGACTTTCCGTTGCTGAACGATTATGAATATTAAAGTATTTTTAAAGAGAACATCAGTCTTAAGGTGAAGTGCAGCTGCATCAAGCAGAAAGACAACAATCCAAAGCAAGAAAGCATACTTTAGAGCACTTTAACATACTTTAGAAGGGTAGAAGGAAATAAAATTGAGAGCTTTGGAATGGCTTTATCAAGTCCACACTTAATCCTCATTGAGGTACCGTAGCTGGACTTCACGTTAGAAGCTCATGTTCAAAAACTTGGAAATGTTCTGAAAAGAAGAAGCTAAGAAAAATTGCTACTGATCAGTAATGACAGAAAAGTCTGGTGGCAATCACTTTTAAATGTCTTTCTACAAAAAATGGAATGCATTTTTTTCCCACCACATTGTGCTTATTGCTAAGTTGTGGTTGAAGGTCTCATAACATTGACTGTGTAACATACGCAATAGCCAAGAAAAGTCAAAGATTAGAAGGAACAAAAAATATGTGAGATTTAAGGGACAAGAACAAGGGGTATCAGGAGTGTTATGTGACTGAAGAATTAGTTCAAGAGTGAAGGGTAAAGTGTACAACACAGTGCTTCAGACCAGAAAAAAAAATGTGCATGGAATAAAACTGGAGGCTACAGAAATGAGGATGTTGAGATGGATGTGTGGAATAACAAAGTTTGATAAGATCAGGAATAAGAGAATTAGAGGCAGAGTGAAAGTTGGAGAAATCTCAAATATAATCCAGGAAAGAAGGTTAAAGTGGTACGGGAGTGTCAAGTGAAGAAATGCAAACAATGTGGCGAGAAGAATCATGGCTATGGAGTTTTTAGAACGAAGGAGATGAAGATGACCAAAGAGAAAGTGGATGGGCTGTGTGAAGGGGATCAAAGGAAAATAGGGGTGTCAGGTGAGGACGAGTACAACAGCCGAGAGTGGTCCAGGCCGGCCCAATATAGTGACCCCACATGAAAGTGGAACAAGCTTTAGAATAAAAAGAAGAAGAGTCAGATGGGGGCAAATACGTCAGGGAATTTTTCATAATTAGCATAGGGGTGGGACTTTAATGTAACCAAATAAAAAGCGAGTGCTGTATGTTTTCCACGACAAGTTTCCGTCCATTCTGCTATATCCTTTTAATCTTCCCACTTAAATATGGCTGATGCAGGATACAATCCTGCTATCCACATTTTTATTTCTGTCACAGATTTGAAACCAAGTTTAAAAGCTTTTGCTCAATCATTTATATCTTTCACTGTGGAGTTTTTACAACAGGCTGAAGAATATGCTGCAAATGAACCTCTTTGATACATACCAAGTGATTCAAAAAGTGGGAACCAAAATAAAACTGAGTAAAAAGAAATTTGACCTTTAAAACTCAATATATCAATATTTACATATATTTGGAGTACTATATTGTATGTGTATAATTTTTAAAAAACATTTTAAGGATGCTGATAAAAGTGAACCCAATTGTTTCAAAGCAAATCTAGGGAAAATTCAAATGTGCCACTCTGCACCTTTTTCTCTGCAGATGGCACATCATTGTGAATGCTGTTCAACATTAAACATTTTACTGACACCCTCCACTTTTGTTAAGCACTTGCTGTGATAACAATGATGATGTAACGCTTGCTTGTTAAGCATGTGACAAGGCTGTTTGACTACACCATGAGAAAGCAAGGTACAGTATCATTGTTGGACTGACTCGTTAAATTGTTATTTCTTTAAATAATTAGGATGTAAATGATGGACAGAACCTTACTCATATGTCTTGCACAAGCTGGCAGCCATACCACCTGCATTAAAGAACAGGTAATCCACCTGAAGCTAAGTATGTTCGGGTCTAGCCAGAACCTGGCAGGGAGACCATCTAAGAAAAGCTTTGGATTCTGCTGGAAGATGTGTTGGTGAGGCCTTCAGGGGGCACTTACCCTGTGGTCTGTGTGTGGCCCTTAATGCCCCAGTGCAGAGACAGTGACTCTGAGCTAATAAAATGGTTCTGGCCTTTGGAGGAGGTGTAAAACTGAGGTCCTGCCTCTCTGGGGTCATAAAGATCCCTGGGCAATTTCCAAAAAGAGGATGGTATCCCCCAATGCCCTGGCTAAATTGTCCATTATGGCCTTGTCAATTCTGGCCCTGTTATCATCCCTTGTCTAATACTAACTACCTCTCTCGCCTTAAAGGGTAATGTATGGTGAGTGGACAGTTGCAAGAATGGCTGCCATTGCATCATCCAGGTACATGTTACACATTAGTTGTGGTTGAAGTGGTTACAGACTATCTAAAGTACTTTAAGTAGGTTAGAAACACTATATAAATCTAATTAATTAATTATGTCAGATGACCTCCGTTGCAAGTTGTTTGTGACTGTGAACCATTACAATTTAATCTGTTAATGATACCACCATTGAAGGCCTGAGCTCCACCAATGGTAAGATGGCCCACAGAGAAGATTTGATTTGATTTCTAAAACAATGGTGCCAGGATAACAATCCTCATTCCAGTCAAACCAAGAATCTGATCATAGATATCAGGACATTGACTGACATTTACATCAGAGAGGAAGCTGCATAGAGCATCAGTAGCTTGACATTTCATCACTGACAACCTGAAGTGAGCTGCACACATTTCTGCTGTGATCTTTAATGTTCACCAATGCATTACTTATTCAGATATTTACGGAACGACAGGAAGTCTCTTCCTATGCTCATCAAGTATTAAGTTCACAGCGAAGTCCATACTCACTAGCAGAGGTGGGTAGTAACGAGTTACATTTACTCTGTTATATTTACTTGAGTAACTTTTTAAAAAAAAATTGTACTTCTACGAGTAGTTTTACTGCACCATACTTTTTACCTTTACTTGAGTACATTTGTGAAGAAGAAACGCTACTCTTACTCCGCTACATTGGGCAACACTCGACTCGTTACTTTTTTCCATTTACACATTTATATACGTTATATTTTAGTCAAAGAGAAGTCGCCAGTGGATCTACTGAATGACTGTTTCACCAATCAGATGTAGCAACAATAATCACATGACTCCGTTTCACCAAACAGACGTAGCAGCAATAATCACATGACTCCATTTCAATAATCAGACGTAGCCATGCAGTCACATGACCACACACAAACTTCCTGCGTCTGCAGCCTGTGAGAGACTTCTTAGTCATACAGGGCTCCTGATCACTGCTAAACGGTCACAGCTTCACTGCAGGAACCTTGAGAGCCAACCCCTGCTGAAGCTTAACCATCACTTCACTGAATGAAGAACAAGCACGTTTTAACCAAACATGCACAGACACAGACAGTCATGGTAAAGTGAGAAGTCTTGTACGTGTACAAGCTGCCTTGTTCTGATGGTATTTTCTATCAGCTGTGATATTTGGAGGGCAAGTGAATATGCAGTATTATCCTGTCACTGTAAGTAGTTTGCACTGTTCAAACATTCATGTTACCTACTGTAGGTATTCAAGGCTTCAAAAGCTTTGTTGTGAAAAACAGATTTGGAACTTTATGTTATTTGTGCATCTTTATTTTGTAAATGTTATTAATTTTTACCCATTATTTATTTTGTTATTTGGAAATAGCAGAATTTAAAGATTATTTTATATTTTTTCTCTCTTATTACATTTCTAAAAAATAAATCATTTATTATGATCAAACAGTTACTCAGTACTTGAGTAGTCTTTTCACCAAATACTTTTTTGCTCTTACTTGAGTAATTTTTCGGAGGACTACTTTTGACTTCTACTTGAGTAATATTATTTTGAAGTAATGCTTCTCTTACTTGAGTACAATTTTTGGATACTCTACCCACCTCTGCTCACTAGCTGCATAAAATTCTGGTGCAGCAGCTACTCGGCTCACAGCCATGAACCACTACAGAGGATGGTGAAGTCATCACAGGACTTTACTGGTACACAGCCCCCTTATGTGTAGGGCATATATAATACATGCTGACTAATAAAAAGAAAGTGCATCATTAAGGACCACAGCCATCCTGCACAGTCACTTTTCATCCTCCTTTGTTCTGGCATACAGTACAGAGCCATGCACACTGGCACAACTAGATTCAGGAATGGTTTTTATAATGAGCTTAAATTGCCGCTCAACAGCTACTACGTTGACTTTTGACATTTTTAGGCTTCAACATGCAACAAAATATAGAAAAATACTGGATGAGGCCTAAAAACCCTCAGAAATGGAGCATCAGGCTTTCTTACCTACATGCCCTAAACTACAAAAATGTCAAAACGATAAGGCTTAGTCTGTCAAATCGAGCCCCAGGCTTGTCTGAGGCCTATTACTCAAAAAAGGCCTATTTCCCAAATAATAAGATACAAATAGAGGCAGCCCAGACTCACCACAGTCCTTAAAAATCTTTAAGGGAATTCCAAAGAAATGACAAAAAATCATAAAAAACCCTGGTTTAAAATATTCCAATTTTAATGAACAAAATATATTTTAAAGAAGAGCATCAACATCAAAATGAACAAAAAATTCCAGAATGAGACTCCAGAATCCAGTCCAAGAGATCCAAACATGATGGAAAACAAAACCAGAAAATCAGAATATTTACAAAATAAGATCACCAAACAATCCTCTGTACGTTTCTGAAGCGTTCACCTGTAGTGTGTATTTTTGTATGTGTTTATCTCAAGTATTATTAATGATCAAGCACTCATTTTCTTTTTATGAGGTCCTGAATTTGATTCTAATGTTTATTTTTCATTTCTCTGCATACTAGTTGTTTAATGTTTCTGCTTCATGTCAACCACCATTTTGTTTTCATAGCAGTTGCTATTATATCTGAATTCCGTCATTAGGACAGCTGCCCATGTGCTAGGGGCGTGTCCTCAGAGGTCATGACCTGAGAGTAAAAGATGCAACGGGTTAAAAAAGGTGTATCTCCTCATCTTGAGTTGCAGAGAGAAACCCTTTCTTTCATAAAGACTCTTTGCTCAATCTAGTTTTGGTTTAATACTCTGGTTCTGAAGTTGTGCTTACAAATCTTTGACCCCAAATTTTGTCTCTCATTTTCAGCTCATCACTTGTGCTTGTTGATCTCCCGGCTTTGTCCCTTTAGGTGTTTTGGTGAGTTTAAAATGGCCTGAGTGTTAGTGAGGAGGAGTGTTTGTACATGAGTGTGGCCTGTAATTTACCAGTTCATTCATGCTGTCTGAATCTTCACCCAAACTGGACTTCTTTAATTGGACAGACAGTGAAGGACAACAAATGAGTATACGCTAGCCAGGGCACAAAGAATATAGGTGGGCAAGCATGCCAAAATAAGTTTGGCGAAATATTTATGTAATACATAAATTAGCAAAGCACTGTCTGTCATAAACTGTGAGTCCCAAAACCACAAAGTATCCTAAATAATTCCAGAAATTGCCCTCTGGGGGATTTCTGTCAAAACCCCAGGTAGAAACAAAAGAGATATTTAAGAAGCTTTATAAAATGAGAGGTTTATTTGATCACAAATGCTCTGTGGCACCAGAAGTACCTTAGAGCACAAAATGAATTACCAGAGAAGGCAAAGCAATCCACAACAAACAGAGTCCCAATACAGAATCTAAAGGTGCACAGGTTCAACAATCAAGGAAAACACAACAAGCACAAAGGCTGGCAAAAAAAAACAAGTAAACACTCCACTCCCTACTGCATTCGAAATGAACTGGCCGTCCAATAAATAGTGTGGAGGGAAGTTCCTGGTGATGATTGGCTGGTGACCCTGCCTCTTGGGGAACCACCCACAAAACATATCAAAAATAACACAGGCTGCAGAGAAACCTAGACAAAACCAAAAATAAAGAATGAACATTATGTACATAAATTAACAAATCAAAAAGTGAACAAAAGAGATATTAAACATGAACTTGAATTCCTGCCAGAGGAGGAAAGCTGGCTGAGATATGACACTGTCCCCCAGTAAAGAGGCGATCATAAAGGGATTTATCACAGGTAGATGTGTTTGTAGCAAAAGTTAGACCTCTTATATCACTGAAAGATGCTGAGAAATTACTTCACGCTTTTGTTTTCAGTTGTCTAGATTACTGTAACGCACTCCTCTCAGGACTATCCAAAAAAGGCATAAATCGTTGGCAACAAGTGCAGAATGCAGCTGCTAGAATCCTAACTAGGAAAAGAAAATCCAAACACATTTCTCCAGTTTTGATGTCACTACACTGGCTACCTGTGTCATTCAGGATTGACTTTAAAATACTGCTTATGGTTTATAAAGCCTTAAATAATCTCGTTCCATCTTATATATTGGAATGTCTGACACCTTATATTCCAGATCGTAACCTTAGATCCTCAAATGAGTGTCTGCTTAGAATTCCAAGAGAAAAACTTAAAAGAAGTGGTGAGGCGGCCTTCTGCTGTTATGCACCTAAAATCTGGAATAGCCTACCAATAGGAATTCGCCAGGCTGATATTGTGGAGCACTTTAAAACACTGCTGAAAACACATTACTTTAACATGGCCTTCTCATAACTTCATTTTAATTTAATCCTGATACTCTGTATGTTCAATTCATCATAATAACTATTCATGGTGGCTCTAAAATCCGTACTGACCCCTACTCTCTCTTCTGTTTCTTTTCCCGGTTTTCTGTGGTGACAACCTGCACCATCACCACCTAATCAAAGCACCGTGATGTTCCTACATTGATGGATTAAAAGCCAGAAGTCTGCATGACCATCATCATCAAGTCCTTCCAAGAGAACCCTAAATACAAAGAGGACTGTTTCTTTTGTGTTAGGTAGAATGCCCACAGGGGACTGGGCGGTCTCGTGGCCTCGAACCCCTGCAGATTTTATTTTTTCTCTCCAGCCGTCTGGAGTTTTTTTTGTTTTTTTGTGTCCTCCCTGGCCATCGGACCTTACTCTTATTCTATGTTAATTTGTGTTGTCTTATTCTAATTCTTACTTTGTCTTTTATTTCTCTTTTCTTCATCATGTAAAGCACTTTGAGCTACATTATTTGTAAATGTGCTATATAAATAAATGTTGTTATTGTTGTTGTTGTTTGTGCGTTCAAATGAGTGGGCCTTTGTAGAGGCCTGGGTTCAAATACTGACATGTACACTGAATATTTTGACTTTCACACATTCATTCTTCTTCTGCAAGGATTTTTTTTTTTTGAGTTCCATAGTTTAATTTGAGACTCTAAAATGGCCAAAAACTTAAAAACGTTAAAGTTACTGCAGGTGCTCCAGTAAAAAAAAAAAGTACAGCATGTTACTCGACAAACTCTATCAACTGCATTTTAAAAAGCAAATAAAGCTTGTGCGCACACTTCCTCTGACACATTAACATTCTCACTTTTCTTTGTAAAGCTTTCATAAATTAAATACCATTTTAGGAACTTTGATTTTTTTTGATCTTGGAAGTAATTAATGTCAAAATCCCAGTACCAGCTACATGGTTTTATTTAAAGATGAGCATGATTGCTATGGGTGCTCTTTGATCAAGAACTTACTCTGAAGAAAAAAAAAACTAATTATAAAACACAGATTGTGTGCCTTATGGCAACCAAAATCTTTCCTGTCACTCCTTTAATTTTTGTATCTGAAATTCTAAGATATGCTGTTCTAATTTATATATAGTTTGTAAAAGTTGCTCTATTCACTGAACCTGAGTGTGTAATTAGAGGTGCAAATGCTGTAAGTCCTTCAGGCAAAATCAAGCACCTGGTAGAACTGAAGCTGAGGCGTTAGAAAGGAGTGAGATGATGGAACATGAAGGAGATCACAAGGATCTAAAGCAGACAGTCTTCCTCTTGATGGTGAGGTGTCATTGAACGTTTTCTTGATGTAGTGCCTAAATATGTCCCCTTCGTGAAAGCAGCAACTGAACATATAAGTAAACAGGCAATGGTTTGCTGTCCTTAAGACTTTATGTTTATGTGCATATGACATTCACGCTGTCAGGCCTTCTGCTTCTGGGTTTAACCTGCTAACCTAGACCCCCATTACCCAGTAAGGAGGTCAAATGCAGGACAGCCCAAGCAGTGTGCTTATTTCACATAAACACATAAGACAGATACTTAAGACGGGATAATGTTATTTATATAATTAACCAGTAATGGCAGACTGCACAATAACGTGCAATGAATAGACTTGACTTTCTTTCTCTGTACGTTTACCATTCGTTTGCTCAGAGGTTGATGCGCTCGCTACTTCCTGAGCAGCTCTTCTTTTCTCCACCCTAGCGGCCCACTTCTCTTCTTTCGGTGGCATCTTTTCACGTTAAAACTGATTAAGTCAGTGTTTGTCTTGCAATTACTTAGTATGTTTTCCTTAATTTTCCACTATAGCTAGCATTTAAGTCTTTAATCTGCCTCAAGAATGATTTAAGATATGAAGAGGTAGGGGAAGTGACGGCAAAGGTGGTAGGGATGAGAACGGCACCCGTACATATACGCCACACGGCCACCCTGCTGCCCACTGCCGAGGTCAATCATTATCCCAAAGCGGATAGTAGACATCACATAGTATTTGTGTACCAAATTTCAGGTCAATAAGTCAAACGGTTTGCAAGCTACAGGTGATTTAAAATCCTGGACAGACAAACGGACAGCCATATTATATAAGAAGATCACTTACTGTAATTCTGTATACTTGGCTTAATTTAATTGCTTTATTACCACATTTTTCAAAGATCATGTAATTCTTTCCTGTGCCAGACCTCAGTGAAACTTCAAAAATATCCACAAAAAACAGACCAGAATTCTAACTGGCCTGCCCAAAAATACAGTCAGTCTCAGCCCATAGGAACCCGAACCTAAGAAAGTGGAGGATTTGAGTCTACCAGGCCCATAAAAGGCAATCCAGAGTAAACAATCTCCAAAATGAAATCCAGAAGAATTATCCAATAACCAGAAACAAAAGAAATAGCAATACCACAGCCCTGCTCTAAAGAGCACTCAATGAACTGTAAGGAACTCATTTTCCCAGCCTGCTTTTAAGGGCTGAGGGGCGGTCACTTAGCAGCGAGGTAAAGTGGCACCAACCATTCGGGGATCAACCCACAAAATAAAAGGAACGTTGCAGAACACAGTTACACACACTAACACTAAATAATAAATAGCAAATAATTCACAAATAACAAAAATAATATTACAGTAAACATATCTACTAAATAATTAGGTGACTGATTTCTTTATTAAATTTTCTAGGACCCCCTTGTAATGTTTTACATATATCATTTTGTGGTCCAAGTCTTCCCGAGAAACTTACTAGTTTTTACCATTTTTTTTTCTTTTGGACATTATCATATTCTGGCAACGGCATTGATGGTTGCCAGGGTGATGGGTCCCAGAATTCTCACACTATGTGTGATGTTCTCGATGCATCCATATTAATCCTTTACACTGTATCCAAGATTGGATAAACTTGTGAAAAATACTTGCGATTGTTTCTTAATGTTTTTCTGGTTCAAGACATTTTTCTGATTTCTTGACTATGTTTCTTGCTTCACCCTCTTCTCATGAAAAATCAGGTTGATTCCTAGTTTTCAATCTTTGCGTGTTTATGGCTTTCTGTTTTCTCCCAGTTCTTCACAAAAAAACCCTGTCTTTTAAACAGAACAGTAATGAAGGCAAAGAGGAATATTGACAAAAATGACTGCAGTAGGTGAGCAGTGCTGAAGATTGAAAGAAAAGGACCACAAAAATGGAAATTTCAACCAAGAGAGGAACCATAGCTAAAATATAACTGAAACAAGCAAATAAAATACATTTAATATTTGTTACCATATTTTCCTGCAAAAATTCAATATAAATAACTTAATACAGGTGTTAATAAACATGCAGTAGTTAGTAATTCTTCAGCATTCATTACAATATTATTGTTAGATAAGATCCAGCAGCCATACCACATGCCCTTCAGACCAGGTCATCCACCTGAAGCTAAGCATGTTCAGGCCCAGCCAGAGGCCATCTAGGAGAAGCTTGGGTTGCTGCTGGAAGAGATGTTGGCGAGACCAGTAGGGTGTGTTTACCCTGTGGTCTGAATGTGGATCCCGCTGCTATAGTGCAGTGACGGGGACACTGTACTTGAAAAATGGCACCTTCCTTTGGATGAGATGTAAAACAGAGGTCCTGATTCTCTGTGGCCATGAAAGATCCCCATCCTTTGACATCCTTTGTAAAGAGTAGGGTATATCCCGATGTCCAGGCTAAATTGACCTCCATGGCTTAGTCATTCTGGCCCCCGAATCATCCCCTGTCTGTAATTGTCTCTCTTTCTCTCACCACTTCACCACCTGATAGCTCATGTGTGGTGAGTGTACTGGCACAAAAACGGCTGCTGTAACATCATCCAGGTGGATGCTACACATCGGTGGTGGTTGAAGTAGCTTCCCACTCACTAAAGCACTTTGAGTAGTGAGAAAAATTGCTATATAAATGTAAAGAATTATATTATTATTATTATTATGCATGCTTAAATATGACAGATCATTTCAGAGATCTCGTTGAACCAGGGAGTCCTAAAGCAGCCCGCAGTCACTGGTAGACGTATCCTCACAAGTTTGTAATTGACAGGTTCGACAGAAAGACGGGCACAAATATAGAGTGTCATTTTTTGCAGTCATTCTTTGGCCTTCAAAAATAACCAAGGCATTGTTTGAGGTTTAGGAAACCAAAGAAGACAATGATTACATCTATTTTTTTATTTAGGCCTGTTCCTAATAATGTTAAAATAAATAAATATTTTGCCATGACTCCATTTTCTTTTGGATATGGTGCCACAATTTGGTGCATTTTGTTTATATCCGTTTGCCAGGAAGATGCTAGGGGAGTCAGATGAAAGTGTAAAACACTTTACATCACCAGCTCAAAGATATAAAAGGTCAGTACTGTGAACTTTCTGGTTTGTCCAAGTTTATGGATATGATTTTCTATTCTCAGGGTTCTTTTCTAAGAGTCTAAATTTCATTTCTGGTTTCACACGCTTTTCTGTCCCTTTAACTACCATCTTCAGATTTGATTTGGGCCCAAATTATGTATTATTTCCTCGTTTTGACTTTCTCATTTTGAATCTTGCCTACGATTTTGGTTTCACATTCTGGGCTCTGTTCTCTCACTCTCCCAGTTTTGACCTTTGCTAGTTATTTACCACAACCCGACTCCTGATTCCACTTCCCTTTCAAAACTGCTGCTACCCATTGCAGTTAGTACACAGAGTCACCGCCATATCCTGAGTCGGCCTTCATCTGACGCTCGCTGTGAATGTCACAGTCTTCTACCTTCTTACTACTTTCCTGAAGAACCCCCCTAAGGTGAACTCTCACAATTCAAAAACATAATCACCATTACTTTCAGTGGGAAAAAATGCATACGTTCTCAAGTCCCACAATCAACACCCTTTTTTTTCTAAAATAATGGAATTATTAAATAAATTTCCATTGAAATTAGCATAAATAAGTTCAGTAGTTAAAATAGTTATAAAAACGCACTATAAAGACACATTATCCTTTGATTAATAGCAATAGTATGGCTGCTTACCTACTCCCATTAAGTGAACAAATTATGAAGCGTACACTGCAAACATTTGATACTCACCATTTATATGCACAGCATTTGTCCTATAATTTAAAAAAGCAACAAGAAAATAGTAACTGTGCAGGAAAGAAAAAACAAAAATTAACTTGAAAAAAACTTATAAAAAATGAATGTCACATTTACTAAAAAATTAAATCTAAGAAAGCAGAATAATGTACTGCTAAAATTAGCTGAAGTAATCTGAATCCAGGACCAGAAGATGAAATATAATTAAGGAAACACACTATAATCTTAAGGTAGGCAAACTTGCCAATCTTTTATCAAACCAAAAGGAAACTGTAAATCATAATCCAAATAATGTTGCCAAAGAATCAAATACCAGAAAAACTAAAGTAGAAAACCAAGCGCTAAGTTTCATGGGATTTCTGTCAAACTCGGATAAAGAGGAAGTGAACAGTGCAGCCTTTATGCTGTTGCACTGCTGACATCATGCACTGCAACCTCTGACCCGATTACCATAGAGACGTCATCTCAACAGATAGTCCATAAAAACAAAATGGAGTAAAGAAAAAGAAAGCAATATTAAAATAAAAACAAAACAGAAAAACTTCCCAAAAAACTAATTATAATAATGATTTAATAATACGCCTCCAATAAGGAGAAAAAAAGCATAAATGGAAAATAATATCTAAAATATTATTAGTTCTTGATGTTTTTTGTTGCTGGGGTTACCTGTAGCTGGCATAATCTGTCTGAACCCAGACACCAGTAACCATGACTGGCATGGAAAGGGCAACAAGGGCACGTATACAGTACAAGCAACAAGGTTGGTGAAAAAGTGCATTGTGCCATTTTATTCAAACAGTGTCCACAGAAAAGAAAAGAGCAGTGCAGTCAAATTAATAATTCCACTAAAATCCAGCGCTTGAAAGGAAGTTAAATAATCCAGTGAATACTCTATTAAAATTAGGAATAAAACCAAAGTCACAAAACTCGTTCCCCATCTACCTTCCAGGAATACTCAGCTTGGCCGAGACCCTGGAGGAAGCGGCCCACTCATGACTCCTGGATTGGCCATTTAACCTTGGTGTCGACCGGGACGTGGTGGAGCCCAACTCCATCTTCTCACCACTCCAATCATCGTCGTCTGTGGAATCCCTAGAAGTGGGGTTTCCCCTGTCTGCCTTGACACCTTCTCACAACACTGGCTCCAACTCAATTCAGCTCTTTGTCATTTCATTTACTATATGTTTTCAAATTCCTTTTTCCACTTCATTCTTTCTTTTTCATATCTCCTATCTATCTTGCTTATACTCCTCGAGTGCAGGTGCACACACCCGCACTCACAAGCCTGAGCCACACTAATTTTTCTGTCTTAAAAATCTGCACATCCACAGACCCCATACTTGCTTTACCACAAACAAATACAAATTGGGAGTGGTCTCCCCTAAACCTTCTCTTGTACTCAGATATGGGGATGGATATTTGAAGAGTAAACCACAAGGCAATGATTATATTTTTATATTATATACATTAAAGATCCATCAACAACAAATCAAATCAAATTAACAATATATTGAACAATTATTATAAAAGTAAAGTTGAATAAATCAGACTCCGCAGCTTTATGAATAAAAGGTAGAGTACCACTTCTGATTAGCAGAAATACCCCAAAGGTTGTATGCAAAAATTTGGTTGACCAAAGTGAAAGCGTACTCATGCTATCATGTTTACATACACACACATATGGATAGACACACAGACATAATTCCAAAAATGGTATTTTTAGACTCAGGTAGGTCTAAAATGTCAAGATTCATCAAAATCTCGACATCAAATTTTTTGGATGATTACAATTCTTTCCCTGTACTTTGTATGCAAGAAAGTAAAAACACTCACTCATAAAATAAAGTGAAGTAAACATTAACTCAGTGCAGTGAAGCCAAAGGGATGGCGAACAGAACTCAATGCCTCAACGATGAGACTGGGTCTCCGAGGGTCCTTACACAGGGCAGCTTCAGGACATCTGCATAATTCTGTATAATTAGCCCCACCGCCCCCACCATAAATAGGTAAAAATATGAGGCCGTTAAAATACAACTCTCATTCCAAATCAATTAACTAAAAGAAAGACAACCAATAAACACTAAATGATAGAAAACAAATGGTGACGGTTCTACCGTGATCTTGACACCGAAGGTGTTGGACTATGACAGGATAACCACTTGTCCAAAGGAAAGCATTGCATTTTCACTCATACTCCTTCACTTTATTATGTGTCAGCTTCAAAGTAAACATATAAAATTTCACATAATATATACACATAATGCAAAGACTTTTTGTTTTTAAGTTAATGTGACATATTATGATATGATTTTCAAGCACACCATTTTTCTACTTTGAAATTGTTTTTGCTGCCTCCTGGGTTTTTGGGTTCCCTCCAATTTTTGGTGGAATGTGAATGATCACATCTTTTCAGTCCAGTAAAAATGAGCCAGTGTGTATCTTTGGAGCCTTTTAACAGATTCAGTGGGATCGTTATCAGTAATTTAATGATACATTAAAACACTCATGTCCATTAAGTAAACATTTACAGAAATGTATAGATGACAGAACTGTAATTTTTAAAATAGTCTTTGAGATAATGATTGGTAATTTTTCAAGGATCTTCAGTGAAGCACATTAACACATATTTATGCAATTACAAGGGCAAGGGGGTAGTTTCACTTCACTTACATTATCATCAGCTATCTATGATGTAACCATTAGGGGGCACCACTGAACCCAAACCAAAGACACAGCCTACACAATTCAAGGTTCATATAAATGATTTTTATTTGACAAAGACACCTTTTCTGCAGAACACTAACAAAAATAAAGCATCTACAATTCTCCTTCCTTCTCCAGGAGAGCGTAGCCCACTGCCTCCTGACTCTGACTCAGTTTAAGTGAGGCAGTGACCTTCCTTTTTAAGTAGACCCGGGAACTGCTTCTGGTTACTGTCCAGGTTGTTCCGACACCAAGGCAGTCCTCCTCTAGCAGTGGTCTCTGGAGGTCCCCAAAGACCCCGACAGGACTGTGTTTCCAGACTCCAACTACCATGCAACCCTGCAATTGTCCTAATTGGGTTTGTCTCTGTGGGACACTGCCACCTGTTGTGTGGGAGAATGATCAGCTCTCGGTGAGTCCATTTACCTGCTCCTTCCATTATAGCCTCTTGGCTGAGCATGAATCCTTCCTTTATCCTGTCCTTCCTCTCCAGCACCTACATGCCTCCCCCCTCAGGATGTAAGAGCACTGCACTTGCTGTCCAGCTCCACAGTCTGTCCTCTGCAAAGGAAGAGACACAGTCATTAGGTGCACTTTGTTGTCACCAATTTACCCCTTCGTGGCTTCGACACCATAGACTCCAATGGTGTCCTCATCGGCACTCAAAGCACAGTCCTCTTTATAATGAAGCACAGAGGAAACTGAATAGGGTTTGTCTCCTCTGACACTTTTTTTTTCTTTGTGCCATATCCCGCTTTGGCATGTCATCAACTGATGTAGGCGAGGAGTCATGTGACAATGTCCGGTGTACCTGATTGACAGCTTCAGATTTGTTTAGCAAGTCTAAAACTTTGAACCGACTCCCCATTTTATTTTGTGGCCTCTGGATGGTTTGAATTAGAAAGCCTTTATTGTCATTGTACCAGTACATTAAAGAGGGGGATGTTTATTTTCGACATCCATTTGCCCTGTTGGAGCAAGTGCTACTGAGTTCCCTTCAAGATGATCCGGGGTCCATTCACAATGGAAATCCACACATTCCATGATACACCACATCCATTATACTGAGCACACATGGCGGCAACTCAAGTGTTACTTTCAATCGGTAGTAGTCACAGGTAGCGACAAAGCACCTGCTGAACTGTGTAGCACACTTAGTAAATCTACTAGTGTGTGACTGGATGGTGCTGATCAAGTGACATGTGAATTTATTATGTTATTTCAAAGTAAAGGCCCTAGTTTAGTTCACGACTCTTTCTGTTGTGCCCACGGACCTCCTCCAAGTCCAGTTTTTCTCATGATGGTTGCTAGCTTCAGGATTAGACTACAAAGAAGAACCGTATCTAAAATTAACAGCTAACTTCAACATTTCTTAGGTTAATAAAGAGGCCACTAGCAGCAGACAAACTCAAGTCAAAACAATGCACAATATGCTCTTCAATACCAAAAGTAACCAGAAATCAATTGTTACATGGAAGGGGGCCATCATGATTAGTTTCAGAATTTTATTCTGTGGAAAAGCTAACTGAATATTAAGAATCACATTAGGAGAGTCTTCTATGGCGTCAAGTGTTCCTGATCTCCTGTGACCCTAAATTGGATTATGCAGGTTTGAGAATGAAATATTATGATTCATTTGTTTGTTCATTCACTTTACATGCAGACACTGCTGAAGGTGTCAAGCTGTCATGCCTTTTGCTAATTTGTGCAAGACTCAACCAAGCACAAAGATTGCGTGATTCAGTTAAGTTGAGGTTAATATACTCTGCCAGGAAGTGGCAGGCATTTCAAAATGGCAGTTGTCTTTGGATGGTGGCCAGTGTTTATTCCTGGGAAAAAAAAAATAAAACAATTACTCTGTCAGAAAGCCTAACACCCCTTGGGTGATTACTGACACACCACTTTTAAGGGAATGTGTCTAATAGTGTTAAAGAAGAATAATTTAGCTATTATCTACATGTAATGTTATTATAAGAAAACATTTAAGACTTTTGATTTTGAATTCTGATTGAAAAAGGAAATGAATACTTAGCAAAAAATGAAAACGTGTCCTCATAACAGACAGCATGAGCAGCAGACATGTAATACACCCCAGGAAAAAGTGGGTGCTATGAAATAATACCTTTTATTATTTGAGATACAAATAATGTGACATACTATATGCATAAATGGACAGATGTGAAAGATACTACATAAATTAATCTATCTATTTATTATGGTGCATTTCCTTATCTATCTATCTATCTATTGTAAAAGGAATTCACTCGACACAGTTAAAAAGGTTTGGGGCAGCCATCTGTATATTATTCCTGGCTGCAAAAGAGTCTTTGATAAATACAGAGATGTTCTCGATCTCGAGTTCAAAACAGAACTGATGAAGGTTTGTCAAGATGGCGTCTTTAAGGGATAGGACAGGAAGTGATGTAAGGTGACCAGAAGTGATGTTCTTCATTAGTCAGCCTTAACTGGAAGTGATATTCTTCTAGGCGCTGGAACCGGAAGTGACGTCATCTGTTTTAAATCAGACAGGTTTTCCTGCGGCTGGTCTGTAGAGAAAACAGGAGAAGGTTTAGTGCTCCCCGCCACCCCCTGGCCTGCCATGGAATTACCTTTACTTGGTCCATACAACATCTTCCTAGTCGCACATGTGTGACACTATCTATCTATATATAGTGCATTTCCTTATCTATCTATCTATCTATCTATCTATCTATCTATCTATCTATCTATCTATCTATCTATCTATCTATCTAGCTGTAAGAGCCAGTCTTAGAAAGTAATGCTTTAAGTTAAGTTAAATTCATATTAGTGTTTGTTTAGTCATAGCCATAGACAATGATATAGCCTTATACACCCTGTAAGTTAATAAGAGATAGAACTTTCTTGCTAAAATTAAGATACAGTGTGTTAATTGAGTCAATTGTTGTTTAGAATAGGTCACAAAGACCCATTTTCAACATAGTAATGGGATTGTCATACAGTTTTCTGACCATTTGTAAATGGTTCAGAAACATTTAGAAGTATTTTTGTAACAATTAGAAATGAAATAAGATTGATAAGGTTTGAACAGAACTTCTCTTAAACAAGAACTTTTCTAATTTTTGCTATTTCAATTTTCTCTTTTTTGTGTGAACTGTCTTACTTTGAATTTTTACTAAAGCTTTTAAAAATGAAGATATTTTGTTTGTGCAATCATTTTGACGTGTCAGGCATTTGCTGAATCCCATTTACAATCTGGTGTTGCTTTACTTTGGTAATTTTAGGAAAATGTAGCTACACTAGCCTTATTATTCTTTAGAAGAGTAAAAATTGGTTGTAAAGTTCGGTTGAATTATATTGGTAAACACATCCAAAATAAAAATATGGCAAGAAAAAGAAAATTTGTAAAATGTTGTAAGTGCTACATTGGTTGGACGGCTATCCTGTCCAGAACAAAGGATGGTTCCATACCCAGACAGTTTGCTGCTAGCGGGCAGACAATCATGTCAGCCAGGAGAGAGAAAGGTGCCAGACACAGAAGAGATGGCCAGAGTGGATGGATGGACAGCCCACCGGAAATAGATGTTGCTGTGAACTTTTTATTCCCCCAGGACGCTAGTGTTATTATCTTGTAATTTCTATGTAATATAATGTAATGCAGTGATTAAGCACTTGATTGTAATTGTTATTTCAGAGTCATACATACAAGGGATGTTCAAAAAGTTTCCTCGCTTTTTTTAACTCTATTTATTAAGAATTTCAAAAACAAATGTTATCACTTTTCTACATAGTAACCATCATTTGCAATGCCATTTTCCCAGTGTCATACCAAATTTTAAAGTCCAATTACTACTCCTCCCACCTTCACTGTTTTCAACGGAAATATAAAAATGCGGAGACTTTTTGATCGTCCCTCATTCGTACTTATAAAAATTGTGGAGTAACAATTACAATTGAATACTTAATTGTAATGTTACACTGTATTACATAGTAAGTACAAGGTAATAACACCTAGTTACTCTGTAATTATACAGGTAATTACATGGTAAGTACTTCAAATTAAGGACACCTAATCTTAAGTGATACCAAAATGATTAATGTTTATTTCTGTTTGTCCGCATCATCGTTTTGTTTTGGCACAGGAGCTGCCTTGCTACAGCTTTGCTTGATGGTTGTCATTCTGTTGGTAGTGACAAAGTCAGAGGTCTTAATTGAAGTGATCTTGTGGGTCATGGGGTTTAAAGATCGCCCCTTGGGGTCACTTCTTTACCTATTTCTAAGACTGTGTTCATGAGGTTTAATGTTCTTCTGACACTTGTGTTTTTCATTTTTTTTGTCTTTAAGTTGGCTTTTTGTTTGGGGCTTAGATGCTAGGTAGTTATGGATTTTCTGGTTAAAGAGCTTCTCTTCAGTCACTACTCTTGTTTATCTCCCAGTCCTTCTAAGTCTTTTGTTGGCTGATCAGAACAGAGCTGAAAACCAATAGTCATATTACAGTTCTATCTACGAATAGATGACTGCTTAAACCTTTGGGCTTCTCAACTTTTACTCCTAAACACATGCCATCCTGCAGTTTCTAAAGCTTTTTAATTTATTAATTTACTTCTTTGTAATTTATTCTTATAAAATGAACCTTGAATAACAAACCCAGGAAACAATACAGTAGTGAAAACATCATATTACAGGAAAACATTGGTGATTCTGGAAAATGTCTGACACTGGGTCCCATCACCGGTGATGACAAATACACCCCAAAGTCTCATTTCAAGTCTTGTGCTCACAGTAATACAATAGAAGTCATTCTAGTTAGTTTGACTCACTGGAGAAGCCTCAGGGGCCAGTTAGGGAAGTGCCAGGCTCAATGATGACATGAGAAAGCGAAGAAGGAATTTAAAAAGTCAACAAAGTCAATGATAAAAAAAAAGATTTATGTTTTTACCAGAAAATTCTGTACTGAGCATGCAATCGATCAAACTGAAATTAGAAATAGGTGAATGACCTTCATACCACTGTGGTGCAGCACAAACGTACGGATCTGACCATGACTTGTTTTGGTATCTGAGTAGCAGATAATATAGATGAGTGCTAAGTAAACTTGGAATCACGGACTAAGGGGGCTCCAAACGCTAAAGAAAAATATTGAAAGTCAAAACTGAAAGGGCTAAACCATATTTGAAGTTAAAATAACTTTCCAGGTTGTTGATTTTTTCTTTATTTATGCAAGTACAATGTCTGATTCCTTAGACAACTCAGACAGGTTTGTACTTTATTTATAACTTGTTATTTAGCATGTTCTTTTGGATTGGTGATCTTATATCGTTGCACACCTCCAAATATGTACAAGTTTCTGATTTTTGAGGTTTGCTCACATTTTAGATAGATAGATAGATAGATAGATAGATAGATAGATAGATAGATAGATAGATAGATAGATAGATAGATAGATAGCACTGTTTATTACTTTAGTCAGATGGCCATTTTGCACCGCTAGCAGAGTCAGATCTGCAGCTCTAGATTTGGTTTGGAGAAGTCAGACTCTCTTTTTCAACTTTCATCTGCTCTGATTTATTGTAAAGCACCTTTGTAAATGGGGCATTTGTGTGTATTACTTCTCTTTGTGCTTGTAATGACTGCACAGGGCAGCAGTCATTTTCAATAGAGATGGAATCTAATGGATCGTCAATACTGCAATAACTAGCTAAGGTCAAAACTAGTAAGACAAGCTTTAGTAAAAAAATAACCCAGGACATGAGACAATAATCATAGGTAGGATAATTTTTGACAAAATTGTCAATAAAGTCAAAACCAAAATATTCAATGGTAAATCACTGTCAACTTCAAAACCAGAAATCCTTATTTTAATTGCTGAAATAAAAATGTTGGGTATTTAGATAGTATCCACAAACTTGGGCAACTATAAAGTGTACAATGCTGACCTTCACACCTTTGCGGTAATAACATCATATGCTGAATGCTACCAATTTTCCTATCTTGCAGCCTTCTGGTAACCAAGCTAACATCAGTCACAACATATGAACACCCTTAACAAAAACCTAATGGTGCTGTGGGAAAATGTAATACATTTTTATTATCATTTAAAATGTGTCTAACTCAAAAGTCAATGTGACTACCAGATTCCTTGACCTTTAAAACCCCAAATATTAGTGCTAATGAGTAAAATTGCCAAAGCACTTTTTTTTCCAAGGTCACTGATAATGTTGTTCATCAATTTTCCCTTATTTTTTTTCTTAGCACCCCATGATGCTTTACAAGGCCAGTATGACATCATGTGACTGTAGTAGTTATGCTGGATAGTGAGGTCACTACTTGATCTGCCTGATTTGTGTCACGCATACACAGAACTTTCACTCATGCATACTGCAAGCGTTGTCCACCTCACAGTTTACGGCCCTGCTCAAACTGCTTTATGCACGTGTGAGTAATTCACAGCATATGCATGTATGCATGACGTCACTATCCGATCAGTACACCAGCTGGATTTGTAAGCATTTGAGGAGCACATCAGCTGACCGTAATGTGAGTATTATGAAAATACTTATTCTGCATACATTCAATGTATGCTGATTCTATACAGAGTATACCTACTAGCTCAGCTCACATTGTTGGCCACATTAATCAGTTCAACATAGTTGACAGACACATCTTTACCCCTCAGGGACACTTAAAAGACCATTGCACCATTGTAATCCACTCAAAACAAGTTCAATTTCTCCTTCCCCACTGACTTCAATGCATTTCTTGGAATTCACTAAAATTCCTGAACACTTAATTGTTTTTGCTGAACTCAAGGCAAAGTGAATGCAGCGGGGTCTACTCATCACTACCCAAAAATGAACTTTCTCTTAATTTTAGAGGGCAATGAGAAGTATGTATAAAATTAAAAAATAAATGCTAGATCATGATAGTAATCCTGTTTGATATTTTGTGTGATTATTTGTTTTTTCTCATGATTTTTATTTTTACAGTGCTATAAATTTTTCTGTGATAAATTCTGTACAGATTTTTCTGAAACATAATGCTTCATATATCTACTTACTGCTATTTTTAATTGTGGCTATATGTTTCAGAAGTTATGTGACAAAATAACAACTATTTTTGTTTTAATTTGGTGTGCCACCATGTTGAGCACTCGTTATTTAGGTGTCACTCTTGGGTTGCTGGGTGACGTCTCCTGGAAATTGAAGGGGTGAGTTCCAAAATCTGCTAAGTACATTTTTTGGCAAACTTTAGGTGAAGCATGGTTGTGACTCATCAAAGGGTCGGCTATGTGCTTGGCATTAAAGTGGGCTTCAAAACCTGCTAAGTACCAAAATATAGTGCTATAAATTTTGATGTGAGTTCCAAAACCTGTTAAATACATAACCAGCTTAGTTCCAAAAGCTGCTAAGTACACCAGCCAATAATCTCAATATGCGACACTCAGAGTTTTAGGAAGAGACTGGCAGGTGCTTAACTATAAGTCTGCAACTGCAAAAGTCTGCAAAAAAAGCTCCCATTTCACTTGACAAAAGTTTGAGTGGTGGAAATAACAAGAAGTAACATAAACATAAAGACCACGTATTCGGGTAACTTTTGCAGTCACAGTATCGTGAAACGTGGCAGCAAAATAAAAAACTTGTCAGCTGACCCACTTCCACTGAATTGTTGTGTTAATCCAGTAAAAGCAAAGGATGTCGAAATGTTGCTTAGCAAAATGGGAGTCAATATGGACAATCCGCAATCAGAAAAAGTTAAAGAATTCTACCTCCCAATCATTGGAGCAGCCAACAAAAACACTAAACCAATGGCAGACAGGGATACTGAAATATATGATGAAGACGATGTAGAATATTGACATTCTAGAGATTGCTTATAACTTGTTTAATTTACTACCTAAACAATGCTTAACAGGAATTCATGACTTTTAGCTTTACTTTTTAGCTAAATAGTTTAGAGACTAAAAGCTCTGAATTTCTTTTGTAATATAATAAAAATATTTCAAGATCCAGAGCACTTTTGATGAAAGTTTCTACTGATAGGTTTATGGAATAGCATTGATTTAGCGTCAAAACCTGCTAAGTATGTTTTTTTCCTATTTTTTACAAAAATGTAAAATATTCAGATTTCTGAGATGTCCAGCAATTGACCTTCAGTAATGTAACAACCAACATTCTGCAAAAAGAATTTTAAAAATATCATTTCAAATACTTAAAAATTATTTTTCTCCTTTTCACAAAAAGTTGTCTCCTGTACTTAGCTGATTTTGCAACCCAGCTCTTCAATTGCACAGTGACGTCATCTGCCAGGCAACTTATAAGCCAGCAGCATTGAGCTAACGCTGTCCAATATGGTGGATGTGTTTTCTAAAAAGTCATGTGTATTTTTGGTTTGGATGTAACAGCAAATGATTTACTGGCTGTCTTTCTAACTTTGATTTGGTTTAGATGAAAGATAGGATTGATATTTCTGGTTTTGACTGTGAAAGCTTATTTACTTAAGCTTCTTCTTCCCACTTGGCAATACACTATTAAGCTAACTGTGACATTTAGTTTTATTTATTATTTTGTACTTAAGGAACTAGTTTACACTAAGCAGGCACCTACATCTGCCCATGAAGCTGAACATGGGCAAGGGAAAGTCCTGTGGAATTTATTCTGAATTTTGTGCAATTTGTAAAAGTTGGTTTTATAGCTGTTTACGGCACTCACTGTATGCTTATTAGTCTCCATGTTGCTGCTAACAAGTGGCAGCTCTGTGATACATTTTGTAAAAGCTTTTTTATGTACCTACTTATCATGGCACATTTCTCTTTAAAAATGTTGAAGACCCTTTAGGAAAAGATCAGAAAAGCTGATTAGCAGTTAACAAAGAAAGCTACCATGATGTCACATGCTGATGAACATACTCACACACTTCACAATGGTACAATGGACTAAGAAGTCAGTGATGCCCTCTGTTATGGCTCTGAACTGTTTTTATTTTCTTTTACTTATTTTCACATATTTCTGAACTATTTGTGGGTTTTGTTTAATGGAGAATCTGATTGTTATTGTTTTAAACTTTAGGTTTTGTTCTGACTAAGTCTATGTCCACAATAAACAGGGCTTTATATGAAAACAATTTCTGTCGACATTAGCATTTTCAGATTAGATTAGATTAGAGTCAGCATTTTAAAAAATCTCTATTTTCACCCATCCACACGGCATCAACGAGCCACCATTTTCAGAAATATAAGTCTCTGGAGAGTGTTTTCAAAAGTTTAAAAATGTGAGTGTGGTGTGGACAAGACGAATGTCTGCATTTTTAAATGAAAATGTAGTAGCGTTAATATATTTTTGCATCTTCTTTTGATATACCACAATGGCATTTTATTTTTCATGGGCGCCACCATTTTGTGAACATTTTTCATTGGTTTCTACCAGAGTTCTTATTCTAGAACAACTGGAGTTGTGCAGCACACTCTAGTAAAAAGAAGAGCTAGAAGAAGATCTCTATTCAGGAAGTAAAAAAGTAAAGAAGTCCACCTAAAGTTAGGTGTCTTTATGACTTACAATTGGGAACCCCATTAGGAAAATTACCCAAAATGGCCATTGATGCCACAAAGGAACTTTTAAGGTGCACTTGAAGAGAGTAGAATCATAGGAATGGTGGTGATTGCTTTTGGCTAGTTTCACTGGGTTGTTTTTAATGTAAACTGTTTCAGATTTTATTATAAAAAATACTGTGCATGAATTTGATTTCTGCTTTGCTGAGTGCCCCATAGTACTTAAAGTATATACTTATATCTTATATATCGCACCTGCTTACTTACTACATGTGTCCTGAGACGGACTTACATCCCTCCTGTGGTCAGTCTCTGATTTTGTACCTAAGGTTGCCACAATGGAAAAACAATTTCTAGAAATGTTTGAACATACTGTGTTTCCTTATAGATATTGGCAGCTATGTCTAAAATGGAATTCATTTTCAAAAAGCCAATATATGCTAATGTTTCTGAGAAGCATAGAAAATGTCAAAATTTCTGTGCTGGGAGTTTTGAAGGAAAGACTTGATAATTAATTAAGAGTTAGAAATGAAGAAAGCATTAAATGTGCTTAGAAAATAACTGAACAAAGTCCAAGAAAAAGAATTACATTACCCAAGTTGCACCTACAGAGGGTATTCAGAGCGGTCATGTAATTTTCACTAAAAATATTATGCATGGTTAGTTTTTTATGGTGATTTTTTTATCATAAAGTATCCTGGCCTAAAGATGAAGCCGCAGCACACAGTGTAAATTTCCAGTTAACAGACAAAAATTCTAAGAAGAAAGTAAGGAGATCTTAAACTGGTAAATGCTGAGTCAGCAAGGGGTGCCAAGACATGCCATCCATTATGATGTGGCATGGAATGAAATGGAAACAACATTTATTTCTATAGCACACTTTAATACAGACACTCACAATTTAATGACTAAATTTCGTTCCTACGACTAAATCGTTATGCGAATTGTTTGATAAGCAAGGAGTTGCTAGCAGAGCCCATGCTATGTGCCCTTTCTTTTCTGGGTGTATTATTTTCACGTGAACAGAAAGGACAAGAGTGCAGCAGTGACAGCAGCAGAAAAAGAAGCGGTACGGTGCGGCTTATTTGGGGAACCCTGTGCACAATGAAGATTTTTCTGCTGCTGGCTAAATTGAGACATGTCACACCAGACTTCTCCCATGGAGATTTTCTTTTCCCTGTTTTTTCTTTATCATAATCACAGCCTCATTATAGCCACCAGAGGACCTCCACACCTCTTGTGACAGAAAAGCGCAAACGATTCATCTGGGAGGATCACATGACGGATGCGTAAACTTCACACTTGTGTCTCAGAGAATGCTGACCGACTGCAGGAACGAGGCTAAGACTGAGAAAGGGTGATGTGAGAAGAGCTGCTTGACGTTGAGACGCCACCCTGTTGTTTCCATGACCTAAGTTCTCGTACAGCATACAATACTGACTGACCAGAGAGCTGGTCCTTAAGTCTGCTTGGTCATTAAACAGGTAGGTCGTTAAGTGAGGAGTATCTGTATACAAGATGTTGCTCAAAGTGCTTTATAAGATGTCAAAAAATAGGTGCAAGCAAAGGAAAACAAATAAATTAGATAAGAATACTATTGACAAATACCAAAAAATAAATCAATATGGGCTTATATAAAATAGATATACTGTAGAAAGGTAGAGTGTATATATCATATCATAAGTCTCAAAAAATGATAAAGTCAGCTAGGACGACTGAAAATATTAAAAAAAAACTCAAGAGGTGAGATGCTGGAGAAAACAACAAAATCTGCAGGGGTTCCAAGGCCAAAAGACCGCCCTGCCCCTACTGGATATTTCTGTCTAATATAAATTTACTTAAGTCATTCCTGATTTTCTTTAAGGCTTTGTCCTAAAGGATTTGATGCAGTCGGTCTCGTTGGTCGTTGTGGTATCCACTTTCATTTGAGAATTACAGGTGACTGCCTGTAGTTGCTTGACCAGGTAGTGGTGACTCAAAATGTGAGAGACACTGTGGTCTAGTGGTTAAGACAATGGCCTGTAAAACCTGGTGGCTACTAGTTTAATCTCCATCATTTACTAACTGTATGACCGTGACCATGTCACTTATTCTGGCTGTATTACAGTTTTAAAAGACATAAATAAAACATTGTGCTGTCTCTCTGTATGTGTTACATACCCTGAGATGGTGCTCATCTATAGGAAGTGCTTGTCAAGGATGTAATCAGTCTTTTGGAAACAGTTAAATTAGTACACTAGAAGAGCTTGCAGCTAGACCAGGAACAGTGACTTTGTTTTCTCCATAGTACTGAAGCTGCTGACCTTGACCTAGAGAAAGAATCTTTAATGCTAATAATAATAATAATACATCTTATTTATACAAGGCGCTTTTCTGAGAACTCAAGGACTCTGAACAAACAAACAATAAATAAATAAATAAATAAAAAGACACATTATAAACAACTTAAAACATTGTAAAAAAACAGAAATGATATAAAAATTAAAACCAAACAAAGCCACTGTAATCATAAAGAAAAAGCCATTTTCAACAGATGCATTTTAAGTTTACATTTAAAGGTTGAAAATGTTTTGATATTTCTGAGCTCAGTAGGTAATGAATTCCAGAGCTTGGGAGCAGAACAGCTGAATGCTTTGCTCCCCATGGAGGTCAGACGGGCGAGAGGGACTTTCAGGTGTATGGAGGAAGAGGATCTAAGGTTATGGAAGGGAAAGGCAACATGAAGAAGGTCAGACAGATATGGAGGGGCAAGGTTATGAATGGCCTTAAATGTTAATAGCAGAAGTTTAAAATCAATTCGCAACTTAATCGGGAGCCAATGAAGCTGCTGCAAGACTGGAGTAATATAGTGAACAGATGAGGTTCGAGTAATGATGCAAGCTACAGAATTCTGGACAAGCTGAAGCTTATAAAGAGATTTATTAGAGAGACCAAATAGGAGTGAATTGCAGTAGTCCAGATGAGAAGTAACAAGACTATGAACAAGAATGGCAGTGGTATGGGGAGTGAGGGAGGGGTGGATGCGATTAATATTATGTAGGTGGGAATAAGCAGAGCGGGTGATGTTATTAATGTGAGATTGGAAAGGTAGAGTACTGTCTAGGCTGACACCTGGACTCTTAACCTGAGGTGACAAGGAAACAACGGAGTTATCAATCACAAGAGAAAGATTATTGGCTTTGGATAATGATGATTTTGAGGCAATGAGAAGAACCTCAGTTTTGTCACTGTTCAATTAAAGAAAGTTCGAAGAAAACCAGGATTTAATTTCAGCAATACAGTCAATAAGCGAAGATGGTGGAAAGGAAGAGGTGGGTTTACTAGTAAGGTAGAGCTGGGTATCATCAGTATAACAGTGACAATTAATGTTATGTTTACGAAAAATATTGCAAAGGGGAAGAAGGTAAATAATACAAAGAAGAAGCCCCAGGACAGAGCCCTGGGGCACACCTGAAGTAACAACGGTGGGTTGGGATGTGAAAGTTTTAAGCTGAATGAACTGAGTGTAGCCTGAGAGGTAGGATCTGAACCAATCAAGTGGAGTGTGGGTAATTCAAATCAAATCCCACTGACACAGTCTTTATAAGGATTGGACCAAAAGGAAGCCCAGTTGTCTCAAGGCCCAGATGAAAGCAAGACACCTTACTTCAGATTGATGCAGCTCTGCTCATCTGGAACTGCAATCTTGTGAATTAGGGGTTTTTAATGTTGCAGAACTCATTTTATAATGCATTTGTAATTATTTGTTCATTTTGAAAATGATATTGTTATGATATCTGCTTTTCTATCATTTTATTTTGGATTCCCTTGAACATATACAGACAAAAAAAAAACATCTATCGAGTGGTTTTTAGAGTCTAAAAATAACACTGGATTTCCGGATGAGGGTGGTGCTATAAAAAAACCTGAAAATTTATTACCATTATGCTGTGACGCCATCTTTAATTTATTCTGGGCACCGTCATTCTGGAGCTTTGGCACCAGGTCTTCCTGTCCTCTAAGAATTCTCAGGGGTGTATGATATCATCAGCATGACGTATTTAGATTGGCATGGACATTTATCCCTGAGATTGACAGACAGAAACCTTTAACAGTGTCACATGAAAAATCCTTTCCATTTCCTCATGTTGTTTGGATACTTTTCTTCTGCTATTTTATCTTTGATTTTTTGTTTGCCATTTCAATTTGGTCCTTCTGTTTGGTTTAATTTTTTGGCTTTGACTTCAGCTTGTTTTGAATATGTTTATCTCCTGGTCCATTTTATCAAATAAATACTGTCTCACTCTGAGTCAGTAAAATTGTTCTTTCATTATTCATTTTTATGTTTTGTTTTTTCATTCCTACATTTTGTCTCTCAAATCAAGCGTCACCATTTGATGTGGTTTCTCTTTTGATTAGTGGCAACAACACCATTGCCAGACACCAGGAAGGCACATTTCTCCTTACATTATTATTCTCCTCTCTATTGACACTTCAATAGTTTAAATGTCCAAGATTTAGGATTGTGTGGAAAATATTTGTTACGGCTTTGGCAAATTGAAAACGTGTAACAAGTCAGGATTTTGTCTGTTCTTTGATTCAAAGTTAGGCTTGCATTTTGGGCTTCGTTATTTTGTTTCAAATGAGATTTTGACTAAGATCTATCTCAGATTATAACATACCGGTAATGGCGTACTGCACGATAACGTTCAGTAAATGCACTTGACTTGAGTATTCCTAGTTCTCATCCTCTTTCTCTGCGCATTTAGCATTCGTTTGCTCAGAGGTTGATGTGCTTGCTGCTTCCTGAGCAGCTCTTCTTTTCTCCACCCTAACGGCCCACTGCTTCTCTTCTTATGTCGGCATCTTTTTGTGTTAAAACTGATTGTTAGTTTTTTGTTGCAATTACTTAGTACGTTTTCTTTAATTTTTCACTTAACCTGACACTTAAGTCTTCAATCTGCCTCAAAAATGATTAGCGAAGGTGGTAGGGAATAAGAACGGCACCCATACGCATGCGCTGCACAGCCACCCTGCTGAGCGCTGCCGAGAGTTGATTCTATAATAAAATAAAAATAAAAAGAGTAATAAAAATCATCACCCCGAAAGCGAATAGTAGACATCACGTAGTATATGTGTGTTTCCTTAGGAGGTATTGGCTCTCCGGGAATGTGTTCTTTTGACATTGCGGCATGTTAAGTAACCGAAAAATATAGAAATATGACAGAAAAGACGATATCCCTCCCATCGTGATTACGGCGGTACAGACATCACATGAGAGACAAAGATATACTTTAGCTTACTTTACGTGTTTACAGACGGGAAGCTTATGATAGACTTTATCAAGGTGTGGGAGTCTTGATCTACGCAGTCTGCCATCTTTCATCACCACACTGAAAGGGTTTTCCAGACGGATGACATAATCTTCCACCCGACAGCTTCAAAGGGTTTGACTGCTTGTTCCATGTATTTATACCGTCTTCTCCACATGCAGGGCCCTCTCTGGTCTCCAAACAAGGAAAGTAAGGATACAGTTTCATCTCAGGAATAGTACAATGCCCTTCTCTGGTCTCCAAACAAGGACAGTAAACTCAAACCCCACCTCCAACAAGAATAGCACAATGCTCACACTGCAGTTTGTCCCTTTCTCCAAACTGCTAGGCTAATAGTTTCTAAATGCAGCCTAGTCGCTGTGTACCATATTTGGTCTGCCTGTATGAATGGATCCATAACAGTGTGAATAGAGACAGTGACATTAAACTTCATATTATAACAATGTGTTCCAAATTTCAATTCAATAGGTGAAACGGTTTGCGAGCTACAGGTGATTTAAAATCCTGGAGAGACAAACGAACAGCCACGGTAGCATATTATAAAAGAAGATTTTATACAGTATGTGTATTTTAGTTTCTTTAGGAGTCTTTAATTATCAGGATTTTGAATTTGACATCTATTTTCAGTTTTGACATGCCTTAATGATGTTTTATTTGCATTCCTTTTTATTTTGCTTTGTTTGCTCAACACATGGTGGACATATCACATGATTGTGATCATTGCAGTAATTAATGATGTCAAGGAAGTGATGCTACAAATATGGCAGAGATTTCGGTATTCACTATTCCTCGACAGATAAAAAACATTTTTGAAATGTTTTTTTACAGTTAACTTTAGTTAGTGTTTTGTTTTAACTCTGGATTCACATCTCGTCGTCCTGTAATTGGGTGCCAGTCATTATTGGTCCAATAACCCTGCATGCTCTGACTATGTTTCTAATCTTCTGGGGCCTCATGTTTAAAACCTTTCCTAGATTTCATACTAAAATTTTAGCATACATACAAACAAAAATTGGATTTGTAAAATTGCCTTTATGCCAAGTATCACACTAAGTTCTTTTGTAAAACTCAAAACAGTTAAAAACTATATGCTTTGCACAAACTTTTAGTGACTCCCCAGTACCTCCCGCCACTAACTAGGAATGGTATAGCCTCCTTAGCGTTACATTTTTTTCTCAAAAAAACTTAAAAAATGTGGTATTTTTTGGCTTGAAAAATTGCATTTTTATTAAATCACTTCCTTCTGACTTTGCACTTTTAGTGTTTTGCACTTTTTACAGTAGAAGACTAGAAAATGTAATAATGATACAAATATTAATAGTATGAACAGCATACTGTATATATGTGCGTGACGCAAGTTTCACTTTTGGATTCCCAAAATCACTTTTTGTTTCACTGACCATTTTAATTTCACTGCCTGAAGACATATTCTACTGATGAGAGGCATTTATTACAAGATGCCATTATGAGGCTACAAGAAAATGCTTTTACGTGGTTGCTCGGGTAATGCTCGGGCCTGACGCTAACACAATTACCATTGCCCGAATAGCGCTTGGCACTAACTCTGTTGAAACTTTTGCAGCCGAGTAAACCTTTGGTCTTACACAAAACGCGTCTTTACCATTGCCCAAGTGACACTCAGGGCTAACGTATTTTATTTAGTACTGTTTTTACAGCCCTAGTGATGCTCAGGCCTAACGCATAAGAGATTAAAAAAACACTTTTTTTCCAATTTTCACAATTTAATCACAGCATAAATTTGGCCAAGTACTTGAGTGATGTCTTTGCTACAAACCATGAGAGAACACAGAAAACTAAATTTAAATGAATGCGAACTTGAAGTATTACTGACTGAGGCAGAGAACCAGAAAAACTTTCTTTTTTCTGGTCTCTATGTTGAAGTCACAAATAAAACAAAAAAACCAAGGGTAGGAGCAAGTGACAGCAGCTGAATTGAACAGCAATTTGCCATTATGCAGTGCCCAGACAGTCACCAGTGCCATGGGACCCACACGACTGACAAGATGCTGCACACACAAAAATATTGATTCAGGCTATTAATGCCTTGCATCAAGCAAAATGGGAATTGACACAGGCCGTGCTCACTGAATTGCAAGATATTAAGAATGTTATTGTTAAACTTGTGAAAAAATAAAATAATTTTTCCAAGTAATGTCAATGTTACAATACAAACAAGTCTCCCAACATTTGATGTACAACATCCAAACATCTTGGAGAACAGCTTAAGGAGGATCCATGCCCTCATCTTAGCCTCTCACAAGTAGCAAAGCCATCTATGTTGAATGGCACTGCACAAGCCATCAAAAGGCAGCAAATCTTTGTGGGGTTGTACAGCAGTGTGTCGTCTGATGAGTCCAAACACCACCATCTACTTTTTAATGAACCAATAGTCCATTCTATAGCTGACTGTGTGCACGAATGCCTTTCACTACATCTCCTCCTTTCATTACATCTCCTATATCTTGTGGTGTTTGCAGGTTGATGAATGATATGAGGTTCCAGGCTCAGAGGAGGTTACCCACTCTCACCTGAAAGCAAGATTATACAAGTTGTTTGTAATGTACTAGACTTAATTACAATCCTATCAATTAGATTTTCTTACCAAAACACCAATCATTATACCCAGTATGACCCTGAAGTTTGCTTCCCATACTACAATTTGACAAAAGAAGGGAATCATGAGTTCAGCCACTTTGCAACAATGCCAGTCAGATACCTTTGAGCATCACATATTAGTTGTACATGAATTGAATGACTGTGGTGGGTTGGCAACCTGCCCAGGATTGGTTCCTGCCTTGTGCCCTGTGTTGGCTGGGATTGGCTCCAGCAGACCCCCGTGACCCTGTATTCGGATTCAGCGGGTTAGAAAATGGATGGATGGATGGATGAATTGAATGAAAGTGCATTCTGTTCACAAAAGCAGACTGACCAGTTAGTCAATTCACACCGAAAAGTTCCTATTGCCAAACACTCCGTGGTTTTTAAAACTTAAAACAGAACAGGGATTACATGCATTTTATGTGATTCTGTCTGAATGAAGGTCCAATTCAACACACAACTCCAAGATGATGGCTCTAGGAAGTCCAAATCAGCTTTTAATCCTGTCATCATAATGAACTGAAAGCTTATTGTAATTCCTGAAAACTCAGGTCTTGCCAAGCCTGCTGTTGGAGATATCCTCCAAAAAAACAAATGCTGGCATTGCCAGTTACGTATGTCATACAACACCCTTTATACAGACAAAATAGACGCTAAGGCAAATCACATCAAGCATATGCATTAGTTGTTATTACCCACACCGAAGACAGCTGTATTGAGAGAATATTCGATTACCTGTGATATAGTTAGTTTAAGAACATTGGAATGTGCAATGAGACAACATTTTCCCTTCACTTCATTGTCTTACTGACTGTAGTCACAAAAATGCCAACATCAAAAAAGCCCAAGTAGGACTCACAGATTGTCGAAATTTGCTGTATCGTTAAGCCAGTTTTCTCAGCAAGTATGTATTTTATAAACCCCAACTTTTGCATTCAAAAATGGCATATGCACGTCTCTGAGTGTAAGCACATTTGATACATGAGGCCCTTGATCTTGTTGCTTAATCACAAAAATCTTTGGGCACTCTCATGTACCACAACCCTTTCTTTGTTTCAAACCTGTAATTCATTTATTTTCATGTTGTGGTCATTCTCCTTATTCTCTGACATTTTTTGAGGCCCACAAACTACATACAACTCTTTTGTTTTCTTTTGGCTTATGTTTTACACACTATATAAAATAAAGTTGACTTGTCTGAGAGGAGAGCTTCTTTGGCACTATAGCCTTTACGAGGTCTGTCATGATTTTAATGAGGTTGATTGAAAATACCAAAAGAGGCGTAACCGATGTACTGACAGGCCTCACAGAAGAGTTTTTCCAAGAATGCTTGGAAAGATCTACTTGTAATAGCATGCAATCATTTTTTCTTAATCGTAATACTGTCTCTTAACTGATATCTGAGCCAGGACCTCAAAAGAGCAGGCTCAGAGAATCTTTTGCCACTGCAGAAGACATTAGGCCTTTAGTTCAGGGCAGTAAGAGTCCGTTTCATTTACATGGTTGGTAGGCGCCAGCGCTGGCAGAATTTCTAAAAGTCAAAGACTGGCTAAGAAATGGGCCTTTACGTCCTAAATGTAAATTAGCACTTATGGATATAGGAGTCGTAGGTTTTGTAACAAATAGGGACTGGAACAGTTTTAATGTTGGGTCCCAGCAGAAATGCACCGCTTAATGGGATTAAAAAAAAGTCAAAGAGACAAAAGAAAAACTCAAACATAGAGACCATTTAGTTCACAATATGGCTTCCTCAGCCTACAGAAGTTGCTTCCAGTACAGAGGATCCATCTTAATTGGTAGCAGGTCCATGAATGAATGCTAATTTCTGGTTTGGGTTCTTCTTGAATAGTGGAAGGACCAGAAGGAACAGGAAGTAACATTAGGGTTTTTCCTGGGCGTGTTCCTCCATTCTAAAGTTAGAATGTTAATGACTGTTGTCAAGTTTGGGTCACTAATTTGCACAGGAGACTGGAAAAATGGAACACATTTCCAAGGAAAAAAAATCTTTATTGCTGAGCTGGAAAGTACAAACACAAGACCCTTTCCAATCGGGGATTGTCAACATCAGAAAATCACACAGGAAGCGACTGTAAAAAATGGCACTTCAGCTCCCATCTCCAGGTCAAAAGAACACAAAGTCCTCTTCATCAAGCAGGTTCTGTGGCACAGATGCAGCAACTTGACCAGAGACAGTCTGAGGGAAAGAGGAGCCAGAATAGGGAAGCCGCTGTGCCTGCAAGTGGCTTGGGTGCCTTCCAATCTATGGGCTGTATCGATCAGCAAGTCAACATTGTTCTGTAACAACTCATCATGGAGCTCTTCACCTATCCCAGACATCACTGCATCAACCGCGACATTTTCCACTATGCGTTCAACGGACTCTGAACCAGTCCTCTGTGCAATTCAGTGACCCAAACTTGACACTATGTAACCCCCTCAATATTTGTGTCGTTTCTGGCCTAAATCGAACCTTCAAAGCACTTGTTTGTCTGACAGCTAATAGGTCATTATTGTCAAATGTACAGGGCATCAGTCCCATTAAACATGAATGTTGGTAACTTGTATTAATGCTGGCAATACTAACAAGAAGATGTGACCCCATTTCACAGATGGATGCATTTTACAAGATACTGGTGGTTTGCAAGCAGTAAATGACAACAGGAAGCGCGATATGTGACTATGACAAGGTTCTCCTCCAAATCTTTAAGTAGGCTCAAAGATCCAAAGGGTTGGACAGAGGGCAGTGGTCAGCTCTGCTGGTTGCCTGATCACCAGATAAAGCCTGTCGAGTGGTTGATGCAATATTAACTATTTATAGACTTAAAAGGGAATAAGACAATTGAACATTTTGCAAGAGACTTGTTCCTGTGTTTTCAATGTCTTAATTGTGTGAGCCAAGAGAAATGAGGATAATTTTGCACCCATTTCTGTGCTTTAAGTGAGCGTCTGCCACTGGGGGATGGGTGTTACCTTTATGATGGACTGACAGAGAGATGACTTACAAAGAATGCATCTACTGTAGGGAAAGGCTTTTTCCTATTAAATCACAAGCAGGGTGTCACCACTAACACAGATTTCTCCAGAGTCTAAAGAGGTCATTTTTAATTGTTCCATTCAGCTTTAAATGACATTTATTAGTAAACATTTTAAAATGACTATGATGAAAGAGCATTGGCTGCGCATTGCGGTCAAATGAATTTGCTGTCTAGACTGGGCTCTGCAGAAGGTGGCTGCTTTTCAGTCAGTCTGAAGCCTTAATGAATAACTGATTCCTGCTATTTATTGAACTCACTTGCTCAGTTCAGCTTCTCATGCTTTTTACACTCAGTCTGCTAGGCTGTTCCTTTGTGTATATTAATTATCTAACAGGATCATTACAAATAATTAGAATACAAAGAGAAGTACGTTCAGTCCTTTCACTGTGTTGAGGAGGCTGCTCCCAAATTTCTGTCAAAACTCAGACTATTTTCACAAAACATGGATTTTTACTAGACATGGATAACACAATATGTGAAGAGCCACTAATTGTTATTTGCACCCCTATCTTTTTATTACCTATGTAGAAACAGTTGCTGCTGGGCCAGACAGGACAGGCTGAAAATTAAGGTTGTTTGCCAACAATACTGAAAATATGGCAATCAGTTGTCAATTTAGAATGCATTTTTGACTTCATAGACATGTTAGGAGTGATCATGTTGCAAAATAAGTTGGCTTGTGAATGAAGATACTGTGGACATTGGTGAAAGAAAGTCAAGGTCAGCTTTGTTTCAAGTTCAAGTTCTAGTTTTTTTTGTGTCATTTGTACATATGACATTTTGTAAAGATTGGCATCATCAGGACTATCACAGCAGCTGGTTAGTCTTTGTCCAGGACAGGACACCAATGGTAATACAGTATATCCTAATAATGATACCAAACCTCTTGATAATGGAATGATCCTGTCATAGACATTTTTAATATAATTGTTCTTAAATCACTCTGCAAAGGGTTCAATACATACATATATGTACAGTTTTTATTATATATATATATATATATATATATATATATATATATATATATATATATATATATATATATATATATATACTGTACATATATATATAATAAAAAAAATCTTGCAACGAGACGTGATCTTTGGAAGATAGATCTTTTGAAGAGAGACAGAGAGATACAAACAGCTGTTATTTGTTTCCCATTGTATCACAATTTAAGAGGGGTTTCGGAGGAGTGACCGCAACTCCTTGGAGTGTATTCAACCCACATCTTCACAACGCCGCTTGCCGATGGTGGGGTAGACGAGCAAAGTGCAGAACACGCAGCAGAGCAGAAGCAGTAAGCCAGCACCTGATCGAGCAAAGAGCAGGTAAAAAAAAATGTATTTGTTTTCCATTGTATCACCATGTAAGATGGGTTTCGGAGGAGCAACCGCGTGTCCTTGAGGTGCATTCAGTCCACCTCTAAGCGAAGCGAGCATATATATACTGTATATACACACACACACACACTATCTGTGTAAGCCCGTGCTGTAAAAACTAGAAACTATTGAAACAGTCAGAAAAAAAAAAACTGAAATGTAAAGATGTCAGGCAATTGAAAGGAACTACTCTGGGCATCTCTGTCCTAGGAGGTTTTGTTTTGCCGATCTTCTCACCTCACTTGTGCATTAGCAGCTAAGCAACTGTCTTTCTTCAGAGGTTTTGTTTCGCCGACATGCTGGCATCACTTCCGCAAGTTGGAACATTTCATTTTACGATGCAAAGTCAACTACAACAGTTTATGAAAAAATCAAACTTGAGAGACAAAGATCATAATTACTTATTGAAATGTATATTAGAAGTAAACAAATTCTACATTTATTATCAGGTGTGTCAGCCAGTTGTGCATGTTTGTAAGCTGTTTTATGAATTTTATTGTTTTGCCTTCAAGGTTGCAAGAATTCTGTGGTGTGGCTCTGTTGTGCAGTGTGAATGATGACGTGAGTGTCTGTCTTTTACTACCTGACCGCAGTCTAATAATCAAACCATCTCTTCTCTTAGTACCAGTCATACATTTTTGTAAAATTTCATTTTCACTTATACTGTCATTACTTTGTTCTTATTTGTTTGTGAGTGTTCTGATTTATTGTAGTTCACTTTTGGAGTAATTGCTAATTGTGTTGCTGTGAGGTTTTATCGTCACTTTCGAGAAATTATTACTGCACCATTTTGTTAGGAATTTCCCGAACAGCATCACTATTTAGTTAGTGCATTACTTTCATTGGTGCTGCCATGTTATCAATGGTAAGTATGTCTGTGCCCACAACATCATCACACTATTATTATAAAGGGTGGCGCACAGAACTAGGTGTCCAAACTTTATGAAAAACTAAAGGAAATGCCAGCAATTTTTTCATATAAGAGCAGTCCTGAACACAAATGAGAAAGTGAGTTTCACTCATAATAATAATAATAATAATAATAATAATACATTTTATTTCATAGCCCTTTTCAAGACATTCAAGGTCACCTTACAAAGCATTAAATTTATATATACTGTATATATATATATATATATATATATATATATATATATATATATATATATATATATATATATATATAAATAATAAAATAAACCAGTAGCCTTAGCAATGAAAATAAAATAAACAAGCATAGTAAAACAGCTGGTAATACAGCACCAGCTCCATCAGGTGGCCGGGCTGCCAAGCTCTTGACATCATGACATCTCCTAGTCAAATATATAACAGTAAGCATCATACACTTCTTGCTTGTCTAACTCTTGTGTTCATCGATGTCTTTTCTAACATTTTGGCTAAAATTACTTTCTCTCTCATCCTGGCCTGAGTTACTCCTAGATTTTACTGGATTCTGACCTTTATCCTCCCTTTGACTATTTCTCTCAATTTTGGTTTGGTTAGTTTCAAAGATTTATTTGACTTGATCATGGCATTTTTCTGAATTTGACTTAATCTCCTGGTTTGATTATTGAGGTCTTGCTGCTGTAACATTGTGCACTAAGGAGAAGTCATCATAGAGTCATCTAATTTGTCATGGTATGGTAGCAGTTTCTACGAGGGAAAGTCAGTAATTATCCTCACTTTTTGTGATAATTTTGTTTGTGTTGGCTTTCTTTGTGCACATGGTGTGTTTGGGGTCACAGTGGTAAGGTGTCGACTTTGATCGATCAGTTTTTTTTTTTTTTGCTTTTTTTAGGAGTAAAATGGCCGCTCCATTCTCAGTTTACACCAAAGAAGAGCATCGAGCAGTGATCTGCTTTTTATCGGCTGAAGGAGTACCAGGGACCGAAATCCACAGAAGGCTTTCTGCAGAATATGCAGATGATGTTCTACCATGATGGAGTGCTTACAAATGGATTGAGAAGTTGAAAAATGGTCAGACATATGTTAAGCATTAAGGAGCACTATGCCTATCCACGGTCACAACCAACAATACTGAGCAAGTCTTTACCATGATTCCGATGAACCAAAGAATGACCACCAATGAAGTGGCAAATCAAATGCAAATTAGTCATGCTTCAACACGTGACATCACCCACAACAGGCTTGGTTTCCATGAAGTCTGTTCAAGATGGGTTCTGAAACAGCTCAGAGATGAGCAAATTCTGTAAGATTTGTAATGGAGATGATGCATTTTTAAAAGGAATCATCACCGCAGATGTAGCATGGGTTCATTACTTCAAGTATAGAATGGAAAGATCCAGAATCACCAAAAAAGCATTTTAAATCAGAATTTAATTTGCAGCAAACTGATACTCGGGATGTTTTGGGACTCAAAAGGTCCAATCCTGGAACTGGTGCCTGTGTGGTTGAGAGACCAAGCAAAAACATTTCTTTCTGAGGACATGACCAAACGTGTAGAACACTGGAACAAAAGTATGAAATGCAAGGAAATTATGTTGAAAACTGTACTCCTAATAAAAGTTAGGAGCAAAGCACGGATAATTATTGACTTACTCTATTAGTAATGTAATGTAATGTGACATACTCAACAAATTCAGCATCTGCAGTTATCAATTTTGACATCCCCTCCAAGTAGAAGTTGTGTAGTGAGCCACTGGCTTTAGCTGTGCGATGAAGGCACATCTCCATAGATTGAGCTTAAGTTTTATTGGAAGTAATTACTAATCCTTTAATGGCACTTGCTCACAATCTATGTTCCTTCACCCAGCATTACACTGACGTTTGTTCTTGAACCATAAAATAAAAGCTTTCAAACAAAAACAAAAAAAACATCTGGAACTGACATGAAGAGCATGGGTGAAAGGTCTTGCAGGTTAAGGGACTGCACTGTGCAAGACGTGCAGTGAAATAAGCTTGGAATGTGCCATCAATTGTGTTGGTAATTAATGATTATCTCCTTTAGCCTAGTAGAAGGTTTATGGACAGAAGAAATCATTTCTCCTTTTTCTCTTTGTAGTTTTACATGTTTTTCTTTTCTTTTTGTTTTGGGGTTGTCACACACGCCCACATGGGGGGCAGTCTGTTGGCTTAACTGAATGTTGTATGCCGAGACAAGGGCTGACTGGGTGCACTGATGCTCTTTCTCCTTCCCCAACAGATCCTCAGAAAGGAAGCCACTATAGCTCCGCATTTGGTTCCTCTACAGATTCCACTTCCAAACATAACCCTCCTCTGACATCACTTCCGGCAAGCTCAGAAGACACATCTCTACCTCCGTCCTACCTATAAAACCCAAACTGCTTCAGTTCTCAGGCAGCCCCATATTGGGCACAGTGTTGATTGACTACTTTTTTTGCAAACCATTTACTTTTATTTCAAGTATATGTGGTGCACACACACATATCCCCCACAAACCATTTCATGCCTCACTTGTCTTTTTGTTACAGGAATTAAATAGCTATTGTCAGTTTATGCTTTGCTAACTGGGATGTCCTAGAGAGAGACATGTAACTATATCAGGTATAAAAGGCGGTTGACTTGTACAAAGGGTCTTCTATTTGTGTTCACCTGTATGCTATGTGAAGTTATATAATTGCAGAATTTTTAAAGAACAATGGATTTTTATACACTACCTTGTAGGACAGTATAGTCATATGTAAGGTTGTGATCCATTGGTTATTTGTGGAAATGACTGTATACAATAAAACACAAGATGTTCCACATTTTCCAGATGCCTGGTAGGTCTGATGCCTACCTGTTCTGTCTAACTGAAATACCACAGCAGCCTGACTAAAAGTGGTCCGTGCAGATCTTACCTCATCCAGCAAGACTTTCCTTTGCAAGGGTTCCCAAAGAAATATCTGTGTTCACTGATTTCATATCATGGGGCGCCCCCTTGTCTCCTTCATAATTGGCACAATACTATTTGTTGACATTTAGGCCCAGGCTGCGTGAGGCATTCAGGTTTTCTGGTAGACATTTTGAAGCCAACTTTCTCCACAGCTAGAAGTATGGCAAGGATAGGTGATCACAGCCAGAGACATGCTGAATGTCACACCCATCTTATTCACATAGAAACCAGGACATATCATAATACATAAAACAAAATCAAACAATACCGCGTGACATGTGAAAATTGCATTGATACTTAAATGTTTGCTAATCTCTTTGCTGCTTTGCATTGAACGTTTTTGGCACTGTTTAAAGTTAACATTCTGCCAAATGTGCCACAGTATATAACACAAGTCAAATTGACCTGAAGGCCCAATAAGAATACTGTATAATTAACTTTTTGTGCTGTGGTGCCATTTCTTAATACCATAATTTTTCGGAACTGTTCACATTACATCCGCTGAGATTCTGCTGTTGGAAAAATAATTGCTCAGTCCCCGACTGTATTTACCAGCACTAAAGTCGGCATTTTTACAATTATGCTCAGACTTGGGCTTCACTGTACATATGCAGAACAACCAGTTCATGCGCCTTCTGCTCACTGCTGGCTTCTGTATTTAGCTACAGCGATTATTCCAAACCAGAGAATCGTGTTCACAACTGAAGTTCCCCAGCACCTAAAAACAGATCCAACAGATGAAACTTGTCATTTACAGTGGAGAGCTGATGATGTCTTTTCACATTGAAAATAGTGTTTGACATTAGCATTTGTGTAAGTTAGGAATTAAAAAAAAAAAAAAAGGATTTTTTTTCCCGGCCACTATAGCATGAAACAAAAATAGAAGCTGCCAACTCCAAGTTGCAGAATGAGGTACAGCACTGCTGGTCTGAGCGGCCCTCATTCTAATCAAAAGTGTTTCACACATCCTTGCATGTTGGCAGTCATAGGGTTAATTAATTGGCCTCATGATTTTTCCACAAGACAAGCTGCACGCAGCAGCACATCTGCTTGTAACAATGATGACAGACAGCAAATTCAGCCTAATCGTCAAAAGAATCCAGTGACAGTGTGAAATTGCTTTGTTTTCTCTGTGTTGTCAATGTGCCGCACAATAGTTGCTGCTCACCGCCGCAAGCAGGGGTGTAGGAAGATTTATATCAATCCATAATCACCTTAATAATTTAATGATGTGTACTGTGGTATTTTAAACCCACATGAAGAAAAAGCTTTGAGTGAGCATACTTGACTCAGTTTATGTTAAAAAAAAATCTGCAAAAAAGAAAAATATAAATAACCTTGGTGTCTGTATGGAGGAAGCACTTGACATCCAGAGCTACTCTATTAATGGCTCAGTAGCACTGGCACAATAAGCACAGGTTTTGAAGTCAGTCTGAAAAGGGGATCGTGCAGGATTGTGCTGTTCTGGCTAAAATTTCATTCAAGGCACTGCAGTTAAGCAGCCATTGACTTAAGGATAGGCTTGACCTTGATCATCTAGTGGGGACACTTTGTAAGCTGCTGGTGTAAACGGATGGGGATGACAAGGTTCAGAAGAGATTCCTGGAAGATGGATGCAGAGACCCAGCTGTTAATGGCAGTTTGTTTTCAACGTAATTATCTTTCTCAATATGCTCATGTATTATCAGTTCAGTTCTTCAACATTTTTACCGCATATAATGAAAGCAAGAAAGAAAGTGACTCCCAGAGGAAACAGGCCCAAGATCTGCATTTATTCAGATGAAAAAAACACAAGAAAAGACAAGTTTGAGACAGAAGTTGCAAAACAATCTCAATTTCAAGGATCATGGTGTAGTCTCCACTTCTGACTCCCTAAATGTTCCTAAGCAAGTAACATGACCCAATTGTGCTCCAAGTGTAAAAAAATATATACAGTATATTGTCACAAACACGACAAAGAGCCATAACAAGGTTTGGGGCAGCCACCCATACAGTATATTATTCCCTGGCTGCCAGATTGAATAAAGTGATAGCACTGATGTGCACAAATCGGAGTCCAAAACAGAAATGAGGGGTTAAGGGAAAGGTGGCGGCTTTGAAAGGCCACTATAGGAAGTGACCTCAAAGGGGCCAGAACCGGAAGGGTCTTCAACCATAGGCTCAGACAAGGAAGTGACGTCATAGGGGTCGGAACCAGAATTGATGTCATCAGGGCCAGGCGGAATTTCCCATAAATGGTCTGCAGAAAAGCGATAAAAAGAGTCTGACTTGGAATTACCCTCATTCAAGCCCTTTAGCTGCCTCCCATGTGCACGTGTGACAATATTATATATGTGTCTTTTTTGACTTGGAGTAAAAAAAAAAAAATGGGGAAAATAGTGCACACAATTGTAGAAAAAAGGTCAGAAATATGCATTCAGTCATCTCAGCACAATGTCACATCATTAACAGACTCGTGTCACCCTATTTACTGCATGTTATTTTGAAAGCTTAATTCACTTATATGGGGTTCACTTTCAGGTGCTCCAACCCTTCATAATCTCTTGTGTTTATTCATTTCACTATATATATATATATATATATATATATATATATATATATATATATATATATAGTGGCAGTAGGGGGCGCTAGTGCTCCCTTGTACCCTCAGAGATGACTCCAGGCACCAGGTAAAAGTCCAAGACTTTTTATTTTTTTCCACAGTGCACCAAGCACCTTCCACACTATACAAAACACTACTAACTATAATAAACACAATAAACTCTCTCCTCCACTCCCAGACACTTTGCTCCTCTCCCTCCCAGCACAGCTCGTTGTCTGGAGTGAGGCACCGCCGTTTTATAGCCCCTGACCCGGAGGTGTTTCTGTCCCAACAGTCCACAGTTCCTCATTCCTTCCGGGTCAGGGCAATCAGTCCTTAACTTCAACCCGGGAGCACGACATTTCTTCCTGTCACGTGACCGTGACGTACTCCCGGGTCATATGGCATCACAGAGCCTATAAGCCCCCAAGGTATCCAGCAGGGCTGTGTATAAACACTACAAAGTCCATAAGGCCCTGCTGGACCTCGGGGCACGATCCTACTGTCGGGAGAGCTCCTCCTGGCGGCCTGGGTGTGCGCGGACCGGCATGGGAAGCCGGCAGTCCTCCACAATATATATATATATATATATATATATATATATATATATATATGCCTCCCCGTGTAGTAGTGAAACAAGACAGCGAGGAGGGCCCTGCCCGGCTCCCTAACCCTGACATCACGATTTACCCTCCCCTCAGTCCGCAGCCTTTGTCTCGGATTAGCGTGAATATATAGCTCCTACAAGCAAACTATGATTTTTAGTGTGATGAAAGAAGTCACAAAGTCAACCGTAATGTTCAAGCAAAGCGAAGCCTCTCAAATAACGAAAGACTATGAGATGCAGTTTATACAAGAACACACTCCAGAGGGAGAGCGCTGGTGAAGAGGCATTCACGCACATGCAAATATGGAGGAAAGGTGCTGAAGGTACACATAGGGCAAGAAATAGTAAATATTTTAAAATATTTCTTTTACAGGTACCATGACTAGTACATACTGTATATTTATATTTATTCAAGTCAGTGATGAGGCACTAGACCACCAGGTAGGTCATTAGGATGTAGGAGGAAAAATGGAATACTCAGAGGAAACCCCATGCAGATCTTGGGTGAAACTGCAAACTGTGCACATGCATTGATCTGGCTGAGGACTTGAACCCGGAATCCTCAAATGAAAAAATTACAAAGTGGCTATAAACTACCTGCTGCTTCATTTCAGCCACTTGGGAATCCACATTCTTCTTTATAAAGATAACATTCTGAAACCCCAATCTTCCAATTCAGGCTAATGGGGTGTACGGTGCACTGAAGTGTACTGTAGTACTTCTGATATCCATATGTGTAACTGAACGTTTTACTAGGTAGGTAAGCATGTATGTATGGTACCTCCATATCACTCAGATACCACAAATGTTCTACATGCTGGCTTACTGCAGCTTGGTGTGCATTATTCACATTGCACCTTGTATCATGCACCAGTCTATGAGTGAATGCATTATACTTGTGTGTGCACTGAAGTGAACTTCAGTACGACAAAAAATATTTGCATTAGTCAACTGACTACTCTAGAATTAGCATGCATCATGTGTGGTGAACGTTTAGATAGTAGTAATGTTTTTAAATAGAACTCATGAGACATATTGTAACTTTTCTAACTGAGGTGAACTCCATTCAACTAAAATTGAAACTTCTAAGCACAGCTAGTTGTACCACTCTTTAGGCAATGTGACACAGAAAAAGGTATGACTAATTATTAATTCAGGTATTTACAAGATATATACTATTTCTGTTTGTAGCGTGGGCAGTACTTTGTTTAGACCAAAGTATGTGTGTATATTTATTTAGTTTTTATTTACTTACTTAACTAACTATTTATGTATATATTTAAAGAGCTTCTGTAAAAGTCAAATTTCTCTCTGGGGACAAATAAAGTTCATTCTATCTGTCAATCTATCTACGTATCTATCTGTCTATCTATCTACGTATCTATCTATCTATCTGTCTGTCTATTGTGTCATACTGGATGCCATTCCCACCTGGGTTTGAATCCTTCACCTTTTAGTTGTCAGCATGGAGTTGGCGTATTCACCCCACTTTCCACCCACATCCCCAAAGATGTGCCAGTTAGGCTGACCAACAGTGTATGATTGTGTGGGACCAGTGATGGACTGGTACCCTGTAATAGGAAGTTTCCTGCCTTGTACCCAGTGCTGCTTGAATCTGAGAATGTAAAATTATTTATACTATTATCATTAAAATTAATCTTGTAGAACCTATAGAATCCTGCTTTTATTTTGATATTAGGTTTTGAGAATCAGCAATGGCAAAATAAATTAAACTGTTCAGATTTCATATTGTCACAAAATACAATGTGATGATAGCTCTGGGGTTAAATACTTTTCATAACCTCTATAGTTCAATGAAAAATAAATAATTACCCGATCATCAGATATTGTGTTAAATTGCACCAGCACCCTCTTTAGTCTGATTTGTAAGAAGCCATGTCAGCACTGCTCAATTAATAAATCAGTCAAATTGTAGAGGGTTATTTTTGATAAAAAAAAGGGATTCTTATAAAACAACAAGGATTAAACTTCTTAATAAACAAATATTTATTTTCATTTTATTATTTGCAGTCTCTTTCACTGCTTATACAGTAATATATCCAAGGAAATATTTTTGGTAAATATGGCAGTTAGAAAGTTATCAAGCCAGTTACATAGCAATAATTCATTTGCATAGCATCAAACAAGTAAAAATAAAATTGAAGCATTAAATAAATAAAGCATACTTTAAATGAGATAAACATACTTTTATTACAGAGGTGTGCTAAAAATGGAAAGCATTCAACTGGACATTGTAACCAAAGCAAAACAAAAGAGATGCCAGTACCCTTCAAAAATGGCTGCTGTTACAATCTGTGTAGATAAATTTCCAGCAAAGTCTCATTTAAATATGGAATCCAAGAAGAAGGTAGGTTAAAATGTCATTATTCAGTGAGTCAGTTCATTATATAAATTATCAAAGTTTGCACAATAAAGCTAAATGAACAGTGCAGTGAAAGGTCAGACTCAAATGCCATTCACAATTACCAGTTTTCCCTGGGCACTACTCTGGCACTCCCAGTCCTCTAAGTGATGAAACAACAGACAAAAACTTAAAGCACTTTAATGAGTGTCATAATTTCTATTTGTATTATGTGCACATGCATTCGTGATTATTTGTAATTAAAGTATGTTAACTGACTTCCTTATTTATTTTTTTCTAGCTTCATGTCTGGAAATTGGTGGCTTCTTCCTATTTCCTGATTATTTTAATGCTGTAGTTTTTTTACTATATGACTTGTGATTTCAATCATTTGTGCTTTGTGAAGTGCTGTTTGGTGGTGCATTCTGTAAATGGTCCTCTATATACTTGTGTCTGCTTGCTTTATATTATGCCATATGGCTTGAAAGTGCACATATTATTATTCTCTGAGAATGAGCTATACATAGCAGAAATCAGTAATTTAAATCCACTGTCAAATGATGCTTACATTTTGAAATCTTCTGTGCTACACAAGCAAGAAACAACAGAATCAGGTGCCAGGATGGAATCAGCCCTGGATGGGCAGCCTGTGTATTGTAGAATCCACTCATACTCACAAACACACACACATGCACACACACACGCACACACACAGAAAGGTGTGTCATTTTGCCAAATCCGCACCAGTTTGAGATATGGGAGGAAAATGGAAGTACACAGAGAAAAGCTCATGCAGACACGGGGAGAAAATACAAACTTGATCCAGAAAAGAACCCAGGCAATAAGGAATGAACCACCATACAGTCTCAATGTAAACGTTTAAATCAGCTCGGTTTGATCCTAGGTTATAATATATAAGTACTACTGTATATACAGTACATGTAAACACATACAACACTGTCTACAAAGATGGTTGACCCTTTGGATGACATCCCTAAAAATCATCTCACCGATCTCACAAGAAAAGCTGCTACAAGATTTTTCTATCTGTTATGTGAGGTCTTCCTACAATGTTATGTCCTAATTTACATTCATGGTGATTGAGCCAATCTTGGGAGAATTCAACACATAATATGAATTAGTGCTGGATGGAACTCCAGCCCATTGCAGGATACACACACACACAAACACACTGACTAACACACTCAGCCCTTGTCCCGATTTAACGTCACCAATGAACGTATACAGTATGCATGTATAAAGAATGTAAGAGGAAAACCAGAGTCCATGAAGAAAATCCATAGAAGACACAGGAGGAACATACAAAGTCTAAACCAGTCCTCAATCACAGACCTGGAGGGCCGCAGTGGCTGCAGGTTTTTATTCCAACTAGTTTCCTAATTAGAAAGCAGTCCATGCTGATAATGAAACTTAATATTTAACTATTTTGCTTGTTCTTGCTTGCATTCATTCAAGAGAAATTTTAATTGCAACTTTATCATTTTTAACTTTATCATTCTCCAATCACTCTACCACCACAATGCCTATTTAAATATGTGCAGAATATGTATTAATGCTCCCCTAACATTCTGAAGTCATTGTGTTGCCATGCTTCCCTGCTCAGTATTGGTAGTTCCATTACTGTTGTATTGCTGCCTTTCCGTTCTTCAGTGTCTGTGTGTTCTGCTGCCCAATACCATACATGTAGCCCCATTATTATTTTATTACGGTCCCACCCAGTACTGGTCATTATTATTCTAGTGCTTATTTCAATCTATGTAGCTGCATTATTATTTTATAACTACTTTACCATTTCCTTATTTTGTGTAATTGCTTCTCTGTGAGCAACCCACTTATATGGCCGTATAAACCCTTAACTGGGTTACACTTAAGGATTTTGTAGTCTGCACATACCCGTTGCACTCTGTTAGCCTGCGCATGTCTGTGCCCACCAGACTTTGCTTTACAAATGCATGAAGCAGCTGTGGGTAGAAAACAGTGGACGCATCCATAAAGATAAATTTCCTGAGGTGATCGTATTATTCCTTCTCCATGTTGAAATAATCTTCCTCAATATTTCAGAAATTAAGCTGAACATGCAGTGCTAAACTCAGCAGCATTATCTCAGTAGCAGTGTTGGGTTTGACACGTTAAAGTAATTTAATTGAAGTAAAAATGTTCCTGTTATTATTAGCCCAGCAGCACTGGGCATAAGACAAGAAGCCAACGTAATGTTATGACGCTCCTTTGTAGGGCTCAGTCGCTTAGCCAATCAGAAAAGTGCAAGCTGCATGCAATCCAGTAACAGAAACCTCTAAATAATGTGTTAGTTTAGTTTTAATCCAGAAATTTGCTTTAGACAAATGTCTAAAGCAATGACTACACTGCAAGAAATGTAATCTAAGCCAAGTGAAACGTATTTAAATCATGACATAGAATCTAGTTTTTCTTATTGGAAGAATTATTGACTTATCCAAAAATTTGCATTTATGATTATTTAGCTTACTTTAAGAAATCTTGTCAAGTAAATGTTGCTTACCCCTTTGGCATATATTTTTTTTGGTAAATACAAACAAAACAACTCCCATTTAAAGTTTTTGCATATTCATTTTTTGCAGTGTAGGTGATACAGCGGCCTTTGTTCATCTCCGAGGGCTCACGTCAGCGAGATGTAAAACCAGGGTGAAGGTTATTTCATTCACTGCACATGAAGAACTAAATGTATTTATAAAACACAAGACAAATGTCACGTTTTGAAGTGTTTCTGGTCATGTGTAACACATTACATTTTATAATAAATAACTATATAATTTATTTAGTTAATTTATTTTTGTATGTAATTAGTTACTTTTGAAAGAATCGTTCCCGGCACTGTTTGGGTGACAGAGGCTTCATGCTTGTCGTTCGATTCATGGCGGCCGATGCTGACATTTAATTCTAACTAGAGCAGTTTAATAACGTTTCACGTTTTTTCCGATTTTTTTAAGAAACCAGGAATCTACCTTAACCCAGTTACTCACCTTATCCCGGTTTTGTGTGTGCATGTAGATGCACTTCTCTTGTTTATCTAGGCTTGCCTAATTTCATATTCCTTTCATTTCTCTTATTTCTGTCAGCTTAGTAAACCTGCCAAGAATTTACAATCACCGCTGCCCTTCAGTGTACCCCTATCTTTTCTCTACTTAAGCAAATTAACATTAAGAAAAGAAGGTGTTATAACCCTCACACTGCCATCCCTGACCTGTTTATCAGATGAAACACTGCAACGGCCTGCAGGCAGACGAGTGTAATTCACTTGAGGAACTGACAAGTTTTGGATAATAAACTCATTTATTTATTTTTTTGTTAGGTTCTTTTCTAGACACTTACCTTTTGTTCCATTTTTAAGTAATTTCAGGGCAATAAAGGGTTAATTGAGAAAATGATGTACTGTATGTGTTGAAATGTACATTCAGTTCTTGTTACAAATCAGCAATGGTGGAAGGGAGTACAACAAAACAAACAAAACAAAATCATCAAGAGTTTTTTTTTTTTTTCTGTTTCCAACCACTTGAGTGCATCCTGTAATTTGCTGATTTCTGCCCTGTTTCTCAGTATCTTTCAGCCAATCTATGCAAACCACACAGGTGGGGGAACTGGAAACAAGTCCATCAGGTCTGTTAAACACAGCCTGAAATGCAACTGGATCGGCTCGGGCGCTGTAATTATCGCATCATTCCAGTTGTAAATCAAATACATCGCTGTCACGTTGTCATCAGTCACACATCAATTACGTTTGCGGACAATCAGGTGGAATATTTTGGCAAACACAACTTGGCTCAGGCAGTTATGGAAGAATGAAAATGAGCTACGTGTCAACTGACAGTAATGATCTGTACTGAAGTGTGACAAACACTAAAATGGTAAATGACGTAGATAAAGAAATGTGTACATACGGCAAGGCCTTCTTTATAACCGCTACCTGATAACAGAATAGATTTGGTCGGGAGTTTCATGTTCTCACCAGGTCTGTGACAATTAAATAAATAAGGAAATATGTCTAAACAGGGCTCAGCTTTAAAACAAATTAACAAATCATTTTTAGTATTGTTGCAAATGTATAGTGAATTTCATAAATATGGAGTCAGTGTACTATGTATGTAGACAGGCAAAATCAATAAAATCTACAGAAAAGTGGCATGCTTGCACTTGTTTTTTACAAAATCACTTATACATTGTGGATTTTCTAGTTAGGTGAAGCCCCTCTCAGCAGCACTGATATCCACCTCTGAATGAAAACACAAAGTCTCCAAAAAGATTGTGACTAGGCCGGTCAGGTCTCTGGGACTGCAGAGCAGCAGTATAAACCGTCATGCCACCTAACATGTGGTTTACACGGCTGGAAACATGTTAAGGGCACAAATATTAGAGAGTTTTCTTTATTCAAGGAACCATAAAATGTGGAATAAATGACCAAGTAGGACCTTCAAATCTCCACTTGATGTTATTTGGGACAGGTGAGGACATTGAGGTGGTGCAGACTTATAAATATTTAGGGGTGTCCATCTTGATGACAGACTGGACTGGTTTGTGAACACAGATGTCCTCTACAGGAAGAGGCAGAACAGACTCTTTTTCCTCAGAAGACTCAGATCATTCATTATATGTGAGAAAATGCTGTCTGCGTTCTATCAGTCATTGGCCAGTGTCCACATTTTTGATGCCGTTTGATGGAGAGGCAGCATGACAGATAAGAACACTGAGAGGCTGGACAAGCTGGTGAAGAAGGCTGGCTCTATGCTGGGCATGACTATAGACTCATGGAAAACACTGCGGTGGAAAAGTGTATCGGGAAGAAGGTGCAGGCCATCTTTGACAGCAGCAGTCACCCTCTCCGTAACATTTTGGTGCGTCAGAGAAGTAAACGTAACAGTCGTCTTTTCTCATTGCGCTGCAGAACAGAACACTTTAGAAGATCATTTTTTCCCACTGCTATGAGATTTTATAACGCTGTTGTCAATACAAGTGATTCATGACCTGGTCATTACTCATTCTTCTAACACTGTAACCATTGAGTCAATTGTACTTTCTATTATTTATTTAATTATGTTTGTTTTTCTTGTTTTTATAATAATTTTGAACAGTTTTTACTGATGTTGCTGGCATTACTGGATGCCTGAATTTCCCTGAGAGGATGAATAATCTATCTGTCTATCTGTCTGTCTGTCTGTCAATCTATCTATCTATCTAGGTTGATCTCATTGCGCTGAGTGGCCTATTTGTGTCACAATTTTTCTAATGTTTCTAATGTTCTATTTAACACAACAATTCACCCATTTTCAGCTTTATTTGTTCATTTCAGGGTTTAATAGGGAGTCAGGGGGTATCATAGCAGAATAAAGCACAACATTGAAACCAGCCCCGGAAAGGGTGCAAGTCCTTAATGAGACACACTCATGGTCACACCACCATGTGTGATAATACCACTACTACTACACGTTATACTACTACTATTACTACTCTCTCGTACAAAGTCCAATTTAGAGCTGTCAACTAACCTAACAGGCATGTCTTTAGAACATTGGAGGTGCATATTCAAACTCCACCCAGACTGTGACATGACTGAGCCTTGAGCTCATCTCTCTGGAGCTGCAGGTCAGCAGCTCTACGCACTGTGTCACTCTGGTATCATTTTCATACTTATACTTCAACTGTTGTTTTATTGTTACCTTCACATTGCGTGATTTATCTAGCTTTGTTTCAATTTCTTTTTCTCTTAAACAACCTCTGCCTAACCTAAGCACTGTTTCAACACCAGAAGAAATCACACAGACAAAGAAATAACATTTAAAATCCACCAGTAACCAGAGAAAGATTTGAACCCAGTGTCCTGGGACTGTGACCCAAAGGCAATACCCACTTTGACATAAGACCCTGAACTGGACTCTCCATGACCCTGTTGATCTGTGAAGTATTTCTAATTATCATTTACAATGTAAATTGCCTTCTGAAAGTGTTCAGAACCCTCCACTTTTTCACATTTGTGCAGAATATGTATTAATGCTCCCCTAACATTCTGAAGTCATTGTGTTGCCATGCTTCCCTGCTCAGTATTGGTAGTTCCATTACTGTTGTATTGCTGCCTTTCCGTTCTTCAGTGTCTGTGTGTTCTGCTGCCCAATACCATACATGTAGCCCCATTATTATTTTATTACGGTCCCACCCAGTACTGGTCATTATTATTCTAGTGCTTATTTCAATCTATGTAGCTGCATTATTATTTTATAACTACTTTACCATTTCCTTATTTTGTGTAATTGCTTCTCTGTGAGCAACCCACTTATATGGCCGTATAAACCCTTAACTGGGTTACACTTAAGGATTTTGTAGTCTGCACATACCCGTTGCACTCTGTTAGCCTGCGCATGTCTGTGCCCACCAGACTTTGCTTTACAAATGCATGAAGCAGCTGTGGGTAGAAAACAGTGGACGCATCCATAAAGATAAATTTCCTGAGGTGATCGTATTATTCCTTCTCCATGTTGAAATAATCTTCCTCAATATTTCAGAAATTAAGCTGAACATGCAGTGCTAAACTCAGCAGCATTATCTCAGTAGCAGTGTTGGGTTTGACACGTTAAAGTAATTTAATTGAAGTAAAAATGTTCCTGTTATTATTAGCCCAGCAGCACTGGGCATAAGACAAGAAGCCAACGTAATGTTATGACGCTCCTTTGTAGGGCTCAGTCGCTTAGCCAATCAGAAAAGTGCAAGCTGCATGCAATCCAGTAACAGAAACCTCTAAATAATGTGTTAGTTTAGTTTTAATCCAGAAATTTGCTTTAGACAAATGTCTAAAGCAATGACTACACTGCAAGAAATGTAATCTAAGCCAAGTGAAACGTATTTAAATCATGACATAGAATCTAGTTTTTCTTATTGGAAGAATTATTGACTTATCCAAAAATTTGCATTTATGATTATTTAGCTTACTTTAAGAAATCTTGTCAAGTAAATGTTGCTTACCCCTTTGGCATATATTTTTTTTGGTAAATACAAACAAAACAACTCCCATTTAAAGTTTTTTGTCTAGTTTTTGCATATTCATTTTTTGCAGTGTAGGTGATACAGCGGCCTTTGTTCATCTCCGAGGGCTCACGTCAGCGAGATGTAAAACCAGGGTGAAGGTTATTTCATTCACTGCACATGAAGAACTAAATGTATTTATAAAACACAAGACAAATGTCACGTTTTGAAGTGTTTCTGGTCATGTGTAACACATTACATTTTATAATAAATAACTATATAATTTATTTAGTTAATTTATTTTTGTATGTAATTAGTTACTTTTGAAAGAATCGTTCCCGGCACTGTTTGGGTGACAGAGGCTTCATGCTTGTCGTTCGATTCATGGCGGCCGATGCTGACATTTAATTCTAACTAGAGCAGTTTAATACGCACTGTGTCACTCTGGTATCATTTTCATACTTATACTTCAACTGTTGTTTTATTGTTACCTTCACATTGCGTGATTTATCTAGCTTTGTTTCAATTTCTTTTTCTCTTAAACAACCTCTGCCTAACCTAAGCACTGTTTCAACACCAGAAGAAATCACACAGACAAAGAAATAACATTTAAAATCCACCAGTAACCAGAGAAAGATTTGAACCCAGTGTCCTGGGACTGTGACCCAAAGGCAATACCCACTTTGACATAAGACCCTGAACTGGACTCTCCATGACCCTGTTGATCTGTGAAGTATTTCTAATTATCATTTACAATGTAAATTGCCTTCTGAAAGTGTTCAGAACCCTCCACTTTTTCACATTTTGTTAGGTTGCAGCTTTCTGCTAAAATCATTTAAATTTTTTACTCCACATCAAATAAAAATTAATACCTCAGAATGACAAAGCAGATTTTAGAAATGTGGTGTGTGAACTTAGCACATTATTTCACTATGTCTCATTCTGCCAGTCTTTTGAGTCAGCCAGAGACAGTACAGCTATAACATTCTCCCCACAGCCCAGCAGGCTAATTTAATCCCTTTTCCACCTTTCAGTGACAAAAATCAATGTGAGGTTAGGGTCCAGGAGGAAGACCACCTCATCATATCTGTGGCACTGAGGTGTTAATTTAGTGACATAATTTTCTTACCTTAAAAAGAGCAATGTGTAACTGAATTAATGTGTGAACCTATTTCTCTGAGTGGTAACATCCCTCTCTCACGGTGAAACACAGCTTCAACATCTTCTTACACTGCATTTAGCTCAGTAAGCTAGGTGGTCTGTTATTTTGCTCCACACCAAAGTTGTACCTCACATTCACATCTAGCAGAGATGGGAAACACACTGTAGGAGGAGAACGGGCATCCCGGATGAGACGGGGAAAAATACATTACCCAGATGGGAATCCAATATGATGATGCAGACAACGTGACCAGCGGGAGAGGAAAATACACCTGGCTGATATAAATTGATAAACGGACAAGTGGAAGCCAAGAGTAGATATCGGTTGCATCCCTCAATCATGAATTGGCAGTTGTCATCATACAACAACAGAATCCCTACACGTCAATAGAGGGTGCTGTTAGGGGAGAACCTCTCTACTTTCTTTTTGGCCCAGAAGTTCTTCCCAGAACATACAGCATGACATCAGAATCATTCCCAGGTCTGGCTTAAAGAAGGAGCCTGCTGCCACACATGAATGAGTTAGAGTCGGGAGGCTCTGTGGAGACGGAGAGGAGGAAGAAATGCTGCTTTATTGTTCTGTTATTGGATAATTGGTGTGCAGTGTTGGAAAGAGGTCTGTGAAAAGGTGTTTTGTGCAATGAATACTCTTTATTTTATTTATACAAATGTTTTATTACTGTGTCTGTGGTTTTAGGGCTCTGTGGCGCCCACTTGTGGTTACAACTCATATCCGTTACATTGGTGTGATATCTTTAATTTCTCACTGTAATATGAAGCAGTGAATTTTGAAGGATAATTAAGGACTGAATGTATTGCATGTATCATTGTTACTATGACACTGTCTTCCCAGCCATAATCTCAAATGCTACAGAAACATTTCATTCCAGTAGCAAGACTACATTACATACAGTGCATCCGGAAAGTATTCACAGCGCATCACTTTTTCCACATTTTATTATGTTACAGCCTTATTCCAAAATGGATTAAATTCATTTTTTTCCTCAGAATTCTACACACAACACCCCATAATGACAACGTGAAAAAAGTTTACTTGAGATTTTTGCAAATTTATTAAAAATAAAAAACCTGAGAAAGCACATGTACATAAGTATTCAGAGCCTTTGCCATGAAGCTCAAAATTGATCTCAGGTACATCCTGTTTCCCCTGATCATCCTTGAGATGTTTCTGCAACTTAATTGGAGTCCACCTGTGGTAAATTCAGTTGATTGGACATGATTTGGAAAGGCACACACCTGTCTGTATAAGGTCCCACAGTTGACAGTTCATGTCAGAGCACAAACCAAACATGAAGTCAAAGGAATTGTCTGTAGACCTCAGAGACAGGATTGTCTCGAGGCACAAATCTGGGGAAGGTTACAGAAAAATTTCTGCTGCTTTGAAGGTCCCAATGAGCACAGTGGCCTCCATCATCCGTAAGTGGAAGAAGTTCGAAACCACCAGGACTCTTCCTAGAGCTGGCCGGCCATCTAAACTGAGCGATCGGGGGAGAAGGGTCTTAGTCAGGGAGTTGACCAAGAACCCGATAGTCACTCTGTCAGAGCTCCAGAGGTCCTCTGTGGAGAGAGGAGAACCTTCCAGAAGGAAAACCATCTCTGCAGCAATCTACCAATCAGGCCTGCATGGTAGAGTGGCCTTACGGAAGCCACTCCTTAGTAAAAGGCAAATGAAGAACTCTCAGACCATGAGAAACAAAATTCTCTGGTCTGATGAGACAAAGATTAAACTCTTTGGTGTGAATGCCAGGTGTCACGTATGGAGGAAACCAGGCACCGCTCGTCACCAGGCCAATACCATCCCTACAGTGAATCATGGTGGTGGCAGCATCATGCAGTGGGGATGTTTTTCAGCAGCAGGAACTGGGATACTAGTCAGGATAAAGGAAAAGATGACAGCAGCAATGTACAGAGACATCCTGGATTAAAACCTGCTCCAGAGCGCTCTTGACCTCAGACTGGGGCAACGGTTCATCTTTCAGCAGGACAACGACCCTAAGCACACAGCCAAGATATCAAAGGAGTAGCTTCAGGACAACTCTGTGAATGTCCTTGAGTGGCCCAGCCAGAGCCCAGACTTGAATCTGATTGAACATCTCTGGAGAGATCTTAAAATGGCTGTGCACTGACACTTCCCATCGAAACAGATGGAGCTTGAGAGGTACTGTAAAGAGGAATGGGCGAAACTGGCCAAGAATACGTGTGCCAAGCTTGTGGCATCATATTCAAAAAGACTTGAGGCTGTAACAGCTGCCAAAGGTGCATCGACAAAGTATTGAGCAAAGGCTGTGAATACTTATGTACATGTGATTTCTCAGTTTTTTTGTTTTTAATAAATTTGCAAAACCCTCAAGTAAACTTTTTTCACGTTGTCATTATGGGGTGTTGTGTGTAGAATTCTGAGGAAAAAAATGAATTTAATCCATTTTGGAATAAGGCTGTAACATAACAAAATGTGGAAAAAGCGATGCGCTGTTAATACTTTCTGGATGCACTGTATTTACCATTTGTGCAGCCAGGCTGATCTCTGCATTGTTGAACATTCAAGTTATGGTAAACCATCTACATTTTTTCTCTGCCACCCCCTAAACTGTCACTGGTATTCTAATTAATCAAAACAATCCTTATTATAATATGAACAATTTAAATGAGTACAGGCCATTTTGTTTAATAAGCTTATCTATCCAATTTGTCTAATTTCTACAAAATTATATAAAATCCAGTTTAGAAGGTCCCTAAAGTCCTATTGTCTACCACACCACTTGATAATTTATTTTAAGTGTCTGTGGGAAATTTACCACTAACAAGTTTTCATCTGTGTTCTTGTTAAAAAACTAATTTTAAAATAGCAGCCCAGGTCCACATCACTAATTCCATTCATAATTTTGATCACGTCAATTACGTCACCACTTAATATCCATTTGGTTAAACAGAAAATTTTTGACTCCTTCTATCTTTCCTCATAGCTCATATCTCTTAGTTCAGAACTAAGCCTAGTTGTTCTTCTCAGGACTTTCTGTAGCATTGATATGTCATTCTTGTAACATTTACACCAAACATCGCACACAACATTCCAGATTTGGCCTCACTATATAAAGTTTCTGCACACATAGGATTATATAATATAAGTAACTGATTTTAGTAAGCCTCTAGAAACACACAAAAGAAAGGCCCTTATTTTAATTTGTGCTTATTTTGAGTCTGGATTCACTAGATTGGCCTCACACCAGACTGTCTCACCCCAAACTCAGAGGCGAAGACTTTCAAATCCAGAGATTATTAGTGTTTTGTTTCAGTATCCAGTCAGTTCAGTTGTGTTTCACACAGCAAACTTTCAAGTGAACCAGAAGTAACAATAATCATCATGAAGATTTGGTTAGGGCTGTACTTGTGCACTGGCACATTTGTAATGATTATGGGGTTTGTTTACCAGGAAAAGGTCTGTGAGCAGAATGTCTTTTATCTGACAAATAAAAGAAAACATGAAAATGCGTTACTTTACATGCTACCGAAAGGACATATTCCTTCTAGGCCAGCGGTTGTCAACCTTTTTGACTTGTGGATCACAAGAAGACTGAGAAAATCTTCACAGACCGGGAAAGTGGAAAAAGAAATAAACTTATTTACTCTGTATCATAATTTGTCCAACCAGTGCCTGAAGTGTAAATATATAAGTGCTGGTGCTCTCTTTTTAAAAGTGATTTCTTAATAGAGCAAAGATTTTACTGATCATACTTACTAACATTAGATCGGAGAGTGGGGGAGTTGCATCCGTTCACATTTACTAACATTATTTTGCAGAGCAGGTCCTCCTTTGATTTTCAAAGGTCCATTTTAACTAACATTAGGCTGGATAGCCGCGGGTTGGTGGTTGGGGTCCCACTTGGAGTTTCAAGCATCAAGATTTAAACACAATAAATGGAGGCACAAGTACTCCTTCAATTTTCGGGCATCCAGACACAACATGACGTAACTTTTGTTTGAAATGTTATTTGAAAATTATTTGCATTGGCTAAAAAATATGACCTTGGACTTCAATGAACCAGTATTAGGAATGTTATGTTAGGAATCACATCTACTACGTAGCATCAAAATTAATGAGAATCCAGTGTCTGCACCGTAGCAGAAGTGTGATCACACTCTTACAGTGTAAGAGCAGGGAGTTTGATCATCGGTCGCAAAGGGCATGCATTTGTCATGAACTCTGTATGTAGTCAATGTGATCTCAACATAGTCAACTGAGGGAGAAAAACAGGCTGTCAGACTGAATCAGGTGCTAGGATTGATTGGCTTAATGGCTACTTATGTGAACTGATCTTGTCAAACTTATATAAATGTGTGGATTTATTTTTATATTAACATTTCATAATTATTGGTACAAATGTTTCCCATAATCCACAGTATTTCCGATAGCTAGATTGGTCTCATGTCAGATCACATTCATACCTCTCTCAAACCACTCCAAGGTTCATTTAGTGCCACAGTGAGACAGCTGTTTGCAAAGGGGCTCAGTATGTGCATCACAGGTAAATTAATGAGAGGGATTATTAAAGAAAATATTAAGCAACACATGGCAAGTGCAAGAGTTTTAGTGAACAGTCAGCATGGTTTCAGATACGGAAGGTTGTGTTTAATAACTGTTCTATGGGGAAGCAACAAAATTATACAATCAAATGTGCATATGATATTTAAAATGACTTTCAGAAATCGTTTGATAAGGTACCATATGAAAGGCTAGGCATCAAACTAAAAAAAGTGGTAGTTCAGGGTTTAGTGTGTAGATGGGTGCAAATTTGACAAAAGACAGGAAGCAGAGGATTATGGTACAAGGAACCTTATCAGAATTAGGTGATGTTTAAAGTGATGTGAGTCAGAGGTGAGTGATGAGGCTGCTGCTATTTTTAATACATGTAAATCATCTGGATAGGAAAATAAAACACAAGCTGGCTAAATTTGCAGAGGATACCAAGCTAGGTGGATTGGCAGATAATCTGAAATCTGTTGCATCATTACAGAAGGACTTGGAGATATGACACTGTGTGACAGACTGGTGCATTAATCTGTCTCTCAAAGTGGACAAGACGAAAGAGAGGATTGTTGCCTTGAGGACTCTGTGATGGAATTGGTCAAGAGTACAAAATTCATTGGTGTTCACCAGGCAGCTGACCTTCTTTAGTCAATTAACACCACCTCCACTGTGAAGGAGGCAAGCCTGCCTCCCCCTATTCTCACTGCATCCTAAAGGGGGGCACCATGGATGGCATTCTGCCCACCTGTGTCACTGTTTGGTCTGGGAACTGCAATGGATGGTGCACACAACATAAAAAGTCATTGGGACCTTACTACCCTCCATTAAAGACATCATTAAACGCCTCTGCAACACCTATAGCATTGTGAAGGACTGCTCCCACCTTCCCCATGGTCTCTTTGTCTCATTTCCATCTGACAGAAGGAACTGCAGCGTCCAAATTAGTTTGGTCAGGTTCTGCAACAGCTTCTACCTCTTAGCTATCCGAACTCTGAACCCCTGCCTTCAGATCTGCTCCTCATAGTTTATTTATATGCAGTACATTTGTTACATTTGACACTGCAGTTGTTTTTTTTATTTTTAGTTGTTATTATTTATGTATTACTGTCTGCCTATTATTATGCATTGCTATTAATTACTATTTATTTGCTATTAATTTTTATTTAGTATTTATTTATTTATTTACTTATCCATTTATAGTATAGTTCTTTACTTGTCTTGCCCTGTGTTTATGTATATGTTGCACTTTGGCTATGGGGAGCATATTTTCATGCCACTGTATGCAGCAATACAGTGTATGAATGATAATGAGAGTAAAGCCACTTGACATGACTTCATGGACAGCATACAGACTTGGGCCAATTTGCGGCAGATGAAATTTAATGTAAGTAAATGTAAAGTATTACACGTAGGAAATAAAAATGTTAGGTTTGCTTATGCAGTGAGGGGGTCAAAAAACTGAAAACACCCTTTACTAAAAGGACCTGGGAGTCACAGTGGACTTGTCATGTTCAATTTCCAGACGGTGTTTAGAAGCCATTAAGAAGGCTAACAGAATGTTAGGTTATGAAACATAATGTATACAGTACAAATCCAAAGGAGTAATGCTTAAGCTTTATAACGCATTGGTATAGCTGAACCTAGAGTGCTGTGTACAGTTTCGGTTTCTGAAAAAGACATAGCAGCACTAGAAAAAGTCCAGAGAGAAACAACTAGACTAAGTCTAGGACTCCAAGGGATGAGTTATAAGGAAAGACTAAATGTGCTGAACCTTTTTGTGTTTAAGAAAAAGGAGAATAAGAGGAGACATGATTGAAGTTTTTAAAATTGTCAAGGTAATTAGTATAATGGATTGAGACTGTTACTTTAAAATAAGTTTAATGAGAACCCGAGGACACAGTTGGAAACCAGGGCAGATTTCACACAAACATTAGGAAGTTTTCTTTAAACAGAGAATCATAGACAAATGGAAAACATTAACAAGTACTATGGTAGACAGTAGGATATTATGAACCTTCAATTGATATTTGGAGGAATTTGGGCTGAATGGCCTCTTATTGTGAAAACTTTTGTTCTAATGTACTGTGGCTTTGGTGTGCACCAAACATCGATTGGCGTGTTCATATCTCCTTAAATGAACCTGACTATAGGAGCAATCACTAGGAATGAACACACCTTTAGTGTTGACAGATGCTATGTGGTTATTAAAGGTGATGTCAGGGGTCACTGAGGGTGTGGCATCACAGGTCATGGGGTATTAAGGTCAGTCCCTTGGACTTCCTGATTGTCCAAATTTGGATGCACTATGTTTTTTTTTTCTTATATTCTGGGCTTAGTTTATTAGGTTCTTGCTCAATTGGTTATGACTTTAGCTTGCTTTCCCTGACTTCGCTCTATCTTCTTATTCCACTATTAGAAATCTTCAGTGGTGAACACCTTCTTAAAGCTTGTTTACAGGAGTGGTAGAGTGTGATCTATGGAGATACATTCTATGAAAAAAACATAAGCAGTATATAAACGATTTACAGCAATATGTTGATCTGAAATCTCAGTCGCTCATCCAGGTAGTGTTGCCACGTCACAGCTCCCAAGTCCTATGCCTGTGCTGTTACTCCATTTTTTAATCCAAAGTATCTGCAGGAGAACTCACATTGACCTATTATGAGTGAAGGGACCTATGATAGCTTGGCATCCTATCCAGGGTTGTCCCCTGGTTTATACCCATTTGTGGTGGTATAGTCTGTAGTTCTCCATGATTCAGAATTAGACAACTGGCTTAGAAAATGGATAGCTTTTTACTTTATGCGAGGTTTGATACATTATACCAGGACATGTATAAAGTGTTAAGATTGCATTAAAAGTGAAGTAATCTATCTCCTGATTAATATGCATGTGATAACAATACATTTCAATAAACCATGAATAAAAAATAAGTATTTAAATCATTTTATTGCTAATTATTTTGTATGAGTAAAAAAAGAAGCTTATAAAATCTGTTGATTCTACAGGCTAAATAGCAGCAAATTAGCACCTACAATACATTCCAGTTCCAAAAAACTTTCAGCCTAACACTGCTGACATAATGACTGTAAACTCAGGAAGCATTAGAATGCAAACTTCTCCTAATGTGTAATGTGTGACATTCACTTCTGGAGCAGCAAGTCTGTAAGAGCCCAGTAGCGTAATAACAGGCGGGAGTTGGCAGCCAAATCTCACAAGCCTTAGGGCCTTAGGGCTGGACATTGAGTGCTCTCAAATTTTTTCTGAGCACAGACAATCCTAATTTCCAAATAACTTTTCAGCTCAATGGTATTGCTCAAGAGAGTATCAGTTTCTGTTTTGCTAGTGGTGGGGACAGTGATAATATTTTGCCACAGGCCATCTTTCTTTTATTCAGGCCTCTTTTCGAGTACTACTGCAATGACTTAATTATTATTAGGGAAATTGGACACCATCACCCATGGTGGTCTAGCTACCCCAAGGTTACACATGAGTCATTATAATGTGTCCTTACAGGTCACATTGCATGTTTCTTAAAAGCTACATGGGCACGCAGTCTGAAGAACTGGACTTCAGACTTAAAGGATGTTTTTCTCTGAAGTAGCACAAGCTGTTCTCTTTCACGTTATTCATCTGTCTCCAACCTGCCATTTGAAATCCTTGTCCAGATCACCTCCCAAATCTAAGTTCACAGAGTTGTAGCCTAAGGAGACATTGGAACCCCATCCTGGAATCTCTCACGGTATAATTCTCACTCCCATGATCAAGAACAGCCTCTGGAAGTCATCTCATGATCTGAGCTTCTGCAGGGTTCCCATAAGATGAAATTCTCATCTTAGTGATGTTTTGGGGGGTTTTAACACCCAAGGTTATCTGTGTGGGTTTAGAAGTTTAATATGGTGTCAGCTGTTTTGTGGGCTTCCCCATGATTTTAGCTTAACCATCAGAGGAGTGTGCCACAAAATGAATCACTCTAGGCACAGTTCATGTCAAAATAAACTGCTGTGGTTATATATTTTTGTGCTCAATTAAAAATGGAGGTAACCTAACCAAAGAAGATCACCAAATCTGCAGAGTTTGACTTTATCGAGTTCAGCTGTTTCTCCATTTTGTATCAATTTCTTGTGTCATTTTGAGTTTACGTTTGGCCTTTTTTTATTTGCTTATTTTTATTTTGATGAAAGAGCTGTCAAACTGCCTTCATTTTAGTAAGGTCGTATTTCATTTTGGTGGCCATCTTTGTTGTGGCTTGATTGACAATTTTTGGTCATGTGACCGTTTAATGTGTGACATCATTGCCTGCATATATAAAGATGGCGGCATACACCCTGGTTATCTTAGTTTGGGGATTTTCAAAACAAGTCTGTGCTTGAGCTTTCTTTGATTGAAGTTTTATTCTTGGTTGGTTGATTGGGTAGCTGAATTCTGCCCAGGTTTTTCTCTTTAATTCTTTCTTTGACATAAAAAACAATTTAGTTTGCTGCTCTTTTTAGCTTTGCTGGTTTTGACCTCTGCCTGTCTTTGACTTTGAGCTTGTTTCTACCTCTCTTTAGTCTTTTTAATCTCCTGATCACAATATTCACAATAATCAGATTCTGCCTGTTCTTAGCAACATCACAGTAGCAGTTTACACATAATCACTTTTAGATAGATAGATAGATACTTTATTAAATTTAGTCTGTGGCAGCAAGATTGTTCATAGGATGCAAAGAGACAATATCTACACACAAGTCTCTAAGCATTTTAATCCTGAACATTTTCCAGACATTGAATAGTGTATATGTTTTAGAGGGTGGAAAAGGATGGTTGTTATGTAGTGGTGCAACAGATAAAAGCTTTTCTGTCAAAAAGTACTTCCTACAATGGTTCCATATTCTGAGAGAATAAGGGGTAATTGGAAATTTATTGTAATGATGGTAGTTTGTATAAACTGGGGCACAGAACAGGGAATATAAAGAAGTACTGCAAGCTTTTATTTCTATTGCAGACCAGGCTTGGGGAGATTCATTAATTTGTGTCGATGTCCAGGGGCCTCATGCATAATGCTATGTGTAGAATTCACACTACAACTTGGCATACAGACAAAGGCGGAAATGTGCGTACGCACAAAAAAATTCAGATGCATAAATCTGTGCGCAAGCCAACTTCCACATTCTTCTCCTACAGAAATCCTGGTCAGCGTGAAAGTAACAAATGCACACGCGCCTGCTGCCACTCCCCAACTCCTCCCAGAATGACGCCTCTTTGAATATGCATATCAATATAAATAGCCCTTAAGCTAAGTATTCTGAGAAAAGGCAATGGCAAAAGTACAGGGGAAAATAGAAGAATTTCAGTGAATAAGTGGAGGCAAGGAAAAACTTACCATTTGTTGATTTAAACAGTGGTATAAACAACAAAAGGAAGCTGATCGAGTGACATAGAGTGTCGGAGAAACTCGAAAGCTCAAGTTCACAAAGTCGCACAGTGCCCAAAATAAAAAAGAAGTTGTCAGACATCAAAGTCGCCGGACAAAGGCGAGTTGTAGTCCACCATCTGAGTGTCATATGAAAGCTTATTAGGGTACAGAGAAAAGAAAAAAAAATAGGCACACAGTGGGGAAAAAAAAATGTCAACTTTAATCTTGAAAATTCCACTTTAATCACGTAGTTTAGTTTGTCATTAAAGTAGAACATCATAAACTTCATCTTTAAATCATTTAATTTATTATTTTCTCAAATCCCATTGTAACTAAAGTAGCACGTTAAATGCTTTGTTTTGAATGTGTTCTTCTATGTGCTCTATGTATGTGAATCACTACATGCTTCTTAAACAGGCTTTCTCTTCCTCAGACAGGACACAGAATCCATTACATTTGTGATATTACAGTTCTCTGAATAATTTAAATACTGAGATGTATACTTGACACCATTTCAATATTCATATCATATCAATTAAAGCATGTTATTAAACATGGGAACACGGTGGCGCAGTGATAGTGACAAGCTGGCGCCCTGTCCAGAGATTGTTCATGCCTCATGCAAGATGCTTGCTGTGCTGTGCACAACCTTCGATGAAATAATTTATTGCAGAAGTACTGTATCTTTCAAACGTAGCAACCTCCATTTCCTGTCCTTCCTTTTCTTTCTCCAGGTACCCAATCGCCACACAATCAGCTCAGTAATAGACGTTAAGCCATCTGTAAGCTTAGAACTCTGATTCTTCAAAACTTTTAAGGAACATTGAATCTTCATAGTACATGTTTAATTATTCTATCCTTCCAGTGTTGCTCCAACCCCAGCAAGAATACAGCACGAGGCAGGCACAATCCCTGAACAGGGTGCCAACTCCTTGCTAACGCTGCAGCACCGATTATTTAAATGATGTTAACATTTTATCTGTATAATGTAATAAAACATATTTTGCTGCATTTCATCTTAAAAATGATATTGTCATTATATGTAAATATGCGCTTTATAAAGTGGCGCAGGTCGTGCAATATTATAACTGTATTGCAAGTTTACAGTGAGGTGATTGGACTTAAGTACAAACAGTTCTATAAGGAGCACTTGGTGGACTGATTGAATGCGTTTATAGTTCTTGGGATGAAACTGTTTCTGAACCGAAAGGTCAGTACAGGAAAGGCTCTGAAGTGTTTGTCGGATGACACCAGGTCACATAGGCAGTATGGCTGAGGCAGCGTGTGCTTTATGCTGTATACTGATAATTCTCTTTTTGATCAGCTGCTGTAGAGCTGTGATTCCACACTCAGATACAGTAATTTAAATACTCTGAGTGGTGCAGTGAGAGTAATATGGAAAAAGCTGATCCGCTGTGGCAACCCCTAACGGAAGCAGCTGAAAGAAGAAGAAGAAGGTGCAGTGAGAGGAACAACGCTAAAGCAGCTATGGTATTTGGAATAATTTGGCCATTCCGTGGACCATTATATTGTTACAGGTTAATTACAATCAGATGCTTTAAACTAATAAACAATATGCGGTTAATCTCAGTGTATTTGATAAAGCCGTGTCAGAGATGTGGATCTGAAAAAGAAAGGAAAACCACACTGGAACAAAAGCACTGCTTTGACGCTGGGTGCTGCCAGTTTGCAAAACCGAGCAGAGAACTTGCATATGCCAAGCTGTCGTGAAAATGTGTGTGGCATTACGCCAAGTTTACGTTTTATACATTGCAATGTGAGCGTAGAAATGGGCTTACACAACATTTTTGTGCATATGCACCATTTATACAGGTGTTTATAGCTTGTAGATTTGCTGTCCAGTAATAAAATTGAAAGTTGGGTAGTGCCATGCCCCCTTCTGCCTTAGGTCATTGTAGAGTCGCCCTTTGGATGTGTGGATGTTTCAAATTCCAAATAAATGAATTTATGATTGAGTTCAATTTCTTAAAAAATTATTTGTTAATGTATAGCTTGTGAAGGATGGTCATCTTAACAATTTTTATTCTCTCTGCTAATGTAAGGTGGGGGGTAGACCATCCAGTCACATTTTGTTTGATTTTTTTTTCCTTGCAGACAGCAAAATTTTGTTGAAAAAGTGCTTTATATTTACTTGTAATATTTACCCCTAGATATTTAAACTGATCTACTAAGATAAATGGGAAAGTGTCCAGTCCAATATTACGTGATAGAAAATTCACTGGAAAAAGCCTGCTTTTATTCAAATTGATTTTAAGTCCAGATATCTTTTGGAAATCTACTAATCCTTTTAGGACTGCTGGCACAGAATTTTGTGGGTCCAATATGTACCATATCTGCATATAGTGATATTTTCTGTTCAGGTCCTTCTCTGGAATCCCCTTTATCTCTGATGTGTTTTGAAAGTATATAGCCAATGGTTCAATGCTGATTGCAAAGAGCACAGGTGATAAGGGGCGTCCTTGTTGAGTACCAGGTTCTAATTTGAAGTTGCCTGAAACAATGTTGTTAATACAAACTGAGGCTTCTGGACTAGCATAAAGTAATTTGACCGATGCACATATGTTTGGGCCAAACCAAAATTTGTGCAGTGGGGTTAATAGGTAGCCCCATTTAACCATATCAAATGCTTTTTGTGCATCTAAAGATAGTAGGTTCTCTAGGGTGTTAGATGTAATTGATGAATATATTATATTAAACAAATGTGAGAGGTTAGAAGTTAAGTGTCTGCCTTTAATAAATCCTGTTTGTTCTTGTGATGGTACAGCAGGAAGCACTTTCTCAGTCCTTCTGGCTAGAACTTTGGAGAGTATCTTAACATCATTATTCAGAACAGAGATTGGTCTGTATGATGCAAATTGTAGTGAGTCCTTATTCTTCTTAGGAAAGATGGTAATTAATGCTTGGTGAGGCAGTATTTTATTTTCTTTAGCTTCTATAAATATTGCTAATAAAAGTGGAGCAAACTTATTTGAGATTTTTTTTTATAAAATTCCCCTGGGTAGCCATCAGGGCCAGCTGCTTTCACATTTTGAAGTAATATTTATAACATCTAGTAATTGAAAATGTCAGAGGTTTATCCAGTTCCGCAGAACTAAGATGATCTAACTGTGGTATCTCTAATGAATCAAGAAACTCATTAAATTATGTCTTATCTTCTTTAAACTGGGTAGAAAATAAAAATTTATAGTATTCTCTAAATATGTAAGTTATATTTTTTATGGTCAATAATTTTATCTCCATCTGTGTTGTTAATTGCTGCTTGTGGATTTGTTGGGCTAAGACCTAATTGGCCTTTTTTCCATGTTTATAATTGTCTCACAAATAAAGCTGTTGCATTTCTTTAGTAATCAAAAGGTTAAATTGTGATTATAAAACTTGTCTTTTCTTATTGAGTGCCTCATTTGGAGACCGGGGGGTATTTTTCGTACGTGGATTACTTGTTTAGCCGGATGTAATTGCGGACGATCTGGCATGATCCTGGATCTGTCGGTTTTTCAAAACTGTTGCTGGATGTGTTGTCATAGAAGCACATCCAAATCCTCAAACCTGCTCGGAGCAGGTTTGTTCTGTGTAAACAAGGATTAGCTCACACACTTAATCAGTGTCCGTGCATGGAATTCATTCAGTCATGGCTTCACCGTTCATGAATGAGTGACCAATTAATATCGGTGCACAAATTATAAGAAGAGAATTTCGTATAGAGAGAGCTTTGCCCGATCAGCAAGATCCTTTATTGCTCCCAGAGGAAATTCTTTTCAAAAGATACCACTTTATCCGGGAGGGAATATTGTACCTCAAAGGTTTATTAGTATCTTATATTCAAAGTCAAACTAGGTGAAGTCGGGCTCTCACAACCACACAGACAGTATGCATTGTTTTGTGGTTTTTTGCAAGCAGCACTTTTTTTATATACTATAGGCAATTCTGGAAAATCTATCTAAAAGTGCAGTTTGCCAGGCCATTCGTAAAGTCTGTTTGGCTCTGAAATATTTCCTTCGAGTTTATCATAGTGTTTCCTGGACACCTGTGTGTGCAGACCGTAAAAGAGGCGTTTCATGCCATTGCAGGTAGGTAATACACAGGCAGAAACACCCACAGTTCCATAAAGAATCTCCCAATCAGCCTAATATTCTCATTACCCAGGATTTCCAAATGTGATTGGGGCACATGGCACAGATCAGAGTGGAGTTTGATCAAACATTATTTGGAAAATTTACCTCTCCTCCTGATGAATAATCAGACGCAGTGTCTTCATCAAATATTTGACCTTCGCCTATATCTCGTTGGTCAGACACAGGTTCTAGGGATATGACATTCCCTGCAACTGACCCAACAAAAAAAAAAAAAGAGGGCTATATGGAACATACCTATGGCACACATTGAGGACAAATATATGCAATGACGATCCTTTACCTGAAATGAAGTGAAAACTACATCCTGCCACTGATTTTGGGGATGAGCTTCCCCCTGGGATGCCCTTTGAAACAGGGTGATGGGCATTTTGCTGGAGAGCCAACTCTTCTGCAGGGGTTAGGTCTGGACCGCGTGGACCTCCACCTGTTTTTTGCTTGTCCGCCTTAATAGCTTTAAAAGTAATTTTTTTAATATTATATATGATTCTTTATGTCAACAATTCTTTAAACAGTTATATACAAATATTTACCAGTTTGAAGTATATTCTTGTACTTCACTTTAACCTGTTCCCATATTCTCCTTGTGCTCATGTTTGATCTGGAATTATCACATATTAAATAATAATTAATCTGACAAATAGGAAATAAAACGCTGCATTCAGTAAGTACAATGCACACTACTTACGCGTTTAATTTGTCGGCCACTTTTTGCCAGCTGTCTTTTCTGGTCTGGGCTGCTTTTGCAATGTTACCCCTTGTGTATATTAAATCTTGAAATTCTTCATATCCTTCGAATAAAAGGTCCTGGGGCCTCATGCATAAACGGTGCAAACACACAGAAATGTTGTGTAAAAACATTACCACGTTCAAATCGCGATGTATAAAACCTACACTTGGCGTAAAGCCACGCACATTTCCACAGTACCTCATACCCTGTCGTACGCAAGTTCTCCGCTCGGTTTTGCAGACTGGCGACACCCAGCGTCAAAGCAGTGCTACTGTTCCTGCGTGGTTATCCTTTATTTCTTAGAATCACGTTTCTAACGCGGCTTTATAAATACACTGAAAATAACCGCTTATTGTTTTTTAGTGTAATGCATCTGATTGTAGATTACTTGTAACAATATAATGGTCCAGGGAATATCCATAGTATTCCAAATACCATAACTGCTCTAGCGTTGTTACTCTCACTGCACCATTTTCTTCTAATTCATTTTCTTCTTTCAGCTGCTCCCTTTAAGGGTTGCCACAGCGGATAATCTTTTTCCATATTACTCTTACTGCACCACTCGGAGTATTTATATCACTGTATCTGAGTGTGAATCACAGCAGCAGCTGATCGGAAAGAGAATTATTGGTATACAGCATCAAGCACATGCTGCCAAAGCCACGGCAAAACGTTTCAAAGCCTTTTCTGTACGGACCTCGCGGTTCAGAAACCGTTTCATCCCAAGAACTATAAACACATTTAATCAATTGCTCAGAAGTGTAGAAGTGTTTGTACTTATAAGTACAATTACCTCACTGTAAACTTGCACTACAGTTATAACATTACACAACCTGCGCCACTTTATAAAGCGTGTATTTACATATGATGGCGATATCATTTTTAAGATGAAATGCAGCAAAATATGTTGATTATATTATAAAACTTTAACTTCATTTAAATAATCTGTATTGTTAATAATTAAACATGTGAGGACACGTTCTACAGCACTAGATAGTTCACAGATTGATCCTTTCTTGTGCTGTATTCTTTCTGGGGCTGACGCGAGACTGGAAGGATAGATGGATAGAATAATTAAACTTGTACTACAAAAATATTTCAAAGTTCCTTAAAGTTTTTCAATAATCGTTGTTATAAGCTTACAGATGGCTTAACGTCTATTACAGAGCTGATTGTGTGGCGATTGGGTATTTGGGGAAAGAAAAGTAATGACAGGAATTGGAGGTTAGTACATTTGAAAGAGACAGTACTGCTACAATAAATTATTTCATCGAAGGTTGCGCATGTTGATGCAACAGCATTTTGTGTGAGACATAAATAATCACTGCGCCACCGTGTTCCCATGTTTAATAACATGCTTTAACTTCTATCATCATGAAAATGATATCACGTATACATCTCAGTATTTTAATTATTCAGAGAGCTGTAATGTCACGAATGTAATGGATTCTGTGTCCTGTCGGAGAAAGAGAAAGAACAGAAGCACGTAGTGATTCACACATATAGAGCACATAGAAGATCAAATACAAAACAAAACATTTAACGTGCTACTTTAGTTACAATGGGATTTGAGAAACTAGCAAATTAAATGAATTTAAGATGAAGTTTATGATGTTCTACTTTAATGACAAAATAAACTACGTGATTAAAGTGGAAATTTCGAGATTAAAGTTGACATTTCGCTCTTTTTTCCCCCCACTGTGTGCCTATTTTTTTTTGTCTGTACCCTAATAAGCTCAGACGGTGGGCTACAACTCGCCTTTTCATGGCGGCTTTGATATGTGACTTCTTTTTTATTTTGGCACTGTGTGAACTTGAGCTTTCGAGTTTCTCCGACATGCTATGTCACTCAATGAATTTCCTTTTGTTGTTAATTTCACTGTTTAAATAAACAAATAGTATGTTTTTCCTTTGCCTCCACTTGGTATTCGTTGAAATTCTTATATTTTCCCCTGTGCTTTTCCCATTGTCTTTTCTCAGAACGCTGAGCTTAAGGGCTATTTATATTGATTTGCTTATTCAAGGAGGCATAATTCTGGGAGGAGTTTGGGCGGGACAGCACGAGCGTTACTTTTCACGCTGACCAGGATTTATGGAGCGGAAGAACGCGAAAGTTGGAGTACGCAACAGATTCCTGCATCTGGATTTTTCTGTGTGTAAACACATTTCGGCTTTTGTGCTTACTTCATGTTATAGTGCGAATTCTACGCACGCCGTTATGCATGAGGCCCCTGCTCTGCTTGTGTGAAAAAATGTGCCCGTTCTTTCGTCATTTTGTTACAGCTTATCAAAGACTTGCTGATCATGTTTTCTAGACTCAATATATATGGGCTTTTCAATCAGCCCAGGTGCGCACAATCATATTGGATGATTAGATCCAGTTAGACTAATCTACTACACAGCTGCGTTTGAAAAACCGACTTATCCTGGATGAGTTTCACCGGCATTAACTCATCCAAGGTGAGGCGAGGCATCTGATCTCGGATGATTTAAGGGACGTACGGAAACCCCCCGGTGTATTCTAGATCTACTGTGATATTTTCACTAATTAACTCAGATACCTTCTTGGTGTCCAGTTTATTTTTGTGAGAAAGATATAAAAAAATCTGTCCTCTTAAAAATGCCTTCAGAGTTTCCCAGAGTATACATGCTGAGACCTCTGAGGATACATTTGTCTCAAAAAATAATCAATTTGCTTGGTTAGAAATTCTGTGGAAATCTCATCAACTAATGACAGGAGGTTAAGACGCCATCTACAAGATGAATGTGTAGGACGCAGTAATTTAAGCTCCATGTTCAGAGGGGTATGGTCAGAGGTAACCATAGCATCATACTTACAAGATCTGATAGTGGGCAAAAAATTTTTGTTAATGAGGAAATGTTCAATTCATGAGTAACAATGATGTACGGGTGAGAAGAAGTTTGCTCTTAGGTTAGGATTTAAGAACCTCCATGGGTCAGATAAGTTATGATCCATTACAAACTGTGTAATTATCTTTGGAGTATTAGACATTATTGCCGTTTCATCTGAGGATCTACGCAGGTCTGGCTGTAAAACACAATTAAAGACTCCGCCCATTATAAGTTTGTGGATGTTCACATTAGGGATATATGCAAAGACATTTTGGAAGAAAGCTCTATAGTCTACATTAGGTGCATAGATATTAATCAAAATTGTTTTAGAGTTAGATAAATTTCCCCTCACCATTATATATCGCCCTTCAAAATTAGATATTACATCAGACACTACAAATTGAATAGTTCTGTGTATTAAGATTCCCACACCCCTTGCTTTCTTTGTATAGCTAGAGTGAAAAATTTAGCCAGACCACTCTCTTTCCACCCAAAATTAGTCCTTGGCTATTCAGTGAGTGTCCTATAAAAATACTTTTTTGGCATTTAGACTTGTTAAGTGTGAGAGTACTTTCTTTCTCTTTAATTTGTGATTAAGACCCTTGACATTCCAACTCACAAAGTTCACTATTTGGTCATGGAAATATTTTTTCTGAACTTATGTTGACATTTTGTAGTCTTAGGTTAAAGTCTTACTTACGATAGCTTGACACAGATTTCATGTTATTACCAAGTGATACAGCTAAAAAGTGTATTGTTATGTTGTCACTAATGGTTCTTGGGGTATGAGGGATAAAATAAAAATAGCATTGCTCTCTTTCTCTCTTTAACCCCTAGCCCCTAGCCCCCCGGTTCCCCCTCCTCCATTTTGTCTTTGCAAGTGAGGAAAGCCACAATTTGTGAAGTTCCGGTCCTTTAACATGCCAAGAGAAGTTGCACGACTAGAGCAAAATGAACCCCCCAGCAGCTTTGTAAAGAAGGTTAAAACTTAGATATCTTGTGAAGATTCAGTCCAAATACAATAGACTAATGATAATAATCTTAAACAGTCCAAATATAATAGACCAAGTTGTTAAAGAAAAAGTAAATATTAAAAAACACTGTAAAAGGCTGGTTACTTAAAGTTTAACAAAAAGACAATTGCTTGTTAGTTTGTGGTAGCCAAAGTGTGCAGATAATTAATGAAAGAAATTTTAATATTATTAAAGCTTAAACAATTATTGTTTACTTTTTGGTAACCAATTAACTAAGATGTTGCCATGTGGCCCAAATGTGCATATAATTAATGAAGAAAATAATTGTAGCTTAATTTAAAAAAGGAAAGAAGTAAAATATAAAAAATATAAAATATAGTAAAAAAAAGAAATAAATAAAAATAGTTACGGCAAATTTTGCTTTACACGCAGTCCAAAATGCAAGCTTCAAGTAGAATCTTCTTTGCCTTGCCAGAACATGGTGTGACTCATGATCATGTTCCTTCCATTTCTGAATGAATTCCCTTCATATCCATATTACTTTCTTCCCAAGTGTACTAATGATCCACATTTTTATACAAATTTCTTTCTTGTTCACACTACTTTCCTTCATGCCATATTAATTCCTGAGCTATTTTTTACTGATTTTCCTATTAAGACTGTTGTCCACCTGACTTAGAAAAGCTTATTCTGAGCAGCACCTGCTAGAAATATTCATGGGATGTATATTGGGACTACAATACCCAGGTTGCCCTACTGGTATGTACATGGTTGCTCCAGCCACAGGATTCTGCCTCCTGACAGCTCAGAGAGCATGAAGTTCTGACAGATGTTTTCCTCCTGTTCATTTATTTTATGGGGGTTTTGCATGGACACAAAACCCACTTACCTGGCCAGTTCCACCCAGCCATCTAGTACGCCATACTAATCCTCTTCATACTGAGCCACACAAGGCCAATTTAGAGTCACCAGTAAACTCGGCATATACATTTAATATACACCTATCAATTTACTTCACACTACGCTAATTCCTTCCTTGTCCATAATAATGTCCTTCATAGCTTTTGTATTTCCAAATGCCCAAGCTGGAGAATGGTCATTTGACATAGGTCACCACAACTATGACTTTTCTTGGAGTTCCATCACCTAAAGTTTTTGTTTTTTTTCCTCCATCATCAACTTACCATTTCAGTTGCAATGGCAACTTGGCTTTGGTATGACTTTGTCATATTTAATTACTGACATGAGTTTTTATGTGAGCAAATATTTGATATTTATTACTTTATCTTTGCTGCGTCAAATTGGTAATATCTAGGAGATGAATGTAGCTATTGCATTTTTATACAGGGGTGTCTACCCACCCTGTCATCTGATTTCTTTTATGCTTTCTGTTCAAGAACAATAAATGTATCAGGACCACATCTTCTTCATCCTGATACTCTAAATATGAGTCCATGTATCAAAGAACTATTAAATCTTTAAATATATTTGTGCTGTCACAAGCCCTGTAAGTACTTAAGTGCTTCTGCTTCTCATTTAAGAGTATCGTAATATACCATTGGCATTTATTTCCCATTGTAAAGCAATATAAATGATGGTGAATTCATTCTTTTAATTAAGAAAAGCAAAACATTAAAGCATTCAAAAAGCACATTTTGGGGAAAAGCTGCTCTCTGTTTTTGCCCAGAGGGCAGAATGTAGGTTAAAAAGCACTACAACTTAAAAAAGAGGAAAGCACTATTTTAAATGTGTTCTTGCCATCAGCAAAACATAATGTGTGCAGCCGTGATGGATGTGTCATAGCACAATGACAAATGTACTCATAAATTAACAAACTTTTTTTCATTTTATTGATGGAAATGAGCACTTCTTGATAATTTATGATGATCTGTGACTTGTCTGGAGCTGCTGTGTCTAAACTCTCTCAAATGAGGATATTAACCTCTTTGTGGCCAACCCTACTGGGATGACTATTCTTGGTTATTTTGGCCAAAATATACACATTCATACTTTATTTATTAAAACTCTCCTAGCATAGGTTAATGAAAGGTTTTACAGAATAATCCCATTTTAGAGATAATGGAAAAGAGAGTGTTGTTCCTGGCACTGCTCCATGGATTCAGTGTCCTCGGTTTGAATTGTGCACTGTCTGTGTAGACTTAACATGTTATTTCTGTTTTTTTTTTTTTTAATCCTCTTAGCATCCCATAAAAATATGCATGTTAATTTGTATTCCTAAGAGAGTTGGCCATGTACAGTTACTGTCTTCATCCAGTGTTGCTGTGATATAGGCTTTGGCTTCCCCATCTCATCTGCTCAGACCGTTTTTCCTGGTAATGGTCGTGTTGACAGCAGGCCAAGGTAGTCAGCCCAGATTTCCCTATCCACAGCTACAGATTCCAGCTCCTCCTGGTGATGTCCCTGGCATTCCCAAGCTTTCCAAGAGATATAATCCCTCCAGCATGTCCTGTGTCTGTCACAGGGTCTCTGCTCAGTAGACATGCCTTGAGCAGTTGTGAGGGAGCTGTCTTTGGGGTTGTGCCCAGACTATCTCAACTGTCTCCTCTTGATTCTGAGGAACAGTGACTCTCTCTCCTCTGAGGCTCTCTCAAATCTCTGAGCTTCTCACCTTATGATGGAGTATCCTGTGATCTTGGAATGAATTAAGTGGTTGTGAAAATGATATATTTCGTATGAAAATGACAAGTGCAAAAATGAAAATAGGATACAAAAAAGTTATATTTAAAATAACAAATGTCCCCTTTAGGTAATAATCATATCATATCATACTGTATCTCCACCCAAACTGTCTTTTTGTTGAGCTTCCACTTCATAATCTCATTTTGCAAATGATTATCTAGTATCATTGTGAATAAATAACTTGAACATGAAAAATACCAAACTTATCCTTGAGCCCAACTCCACATCTTTAGAAACCAGCATTGTTTCTGGGGAGGGTCCTTTCATTTCAAAGCCAAAGGGAGTAACGGTGAGGAACAAAACTGACTGCAAGAAAATTAGGACACCCTAATCCATATCTACAAAGGCATCACCCACTGGGGACCACAGCAAAAAACTGCTAATCCTATAGCAAAAATATTAAAATTGTCTGATCAGCCATATTCACAAACTCTCACGGTTCAATGAAAGCCAATATCCTCACCTGCCAAGTGTTATTAGCTGAAGGATAACTCTTGACGCTCAAACTATCATCCAAGAAATTTCCATCCATTTTCTAAAACCCTATCACATATCTGATCATGGAGCATATTTTAGCAGGACTCGGTGCAAGGCAGAAACCAACTCTATGCAGTGTACAAGTCCATTGGAGTGTACACTCATGAACACCCACCTATGTGAGTCTCACATTAACCTAAAATGCATGTCATTGGAATAGAGAAGAAAGTGGAAAAAGTTTGCAACTCTAAACATTAGAACAATCAAGACAAGAACAGGCCATTCAGCCCAACAAAGCTCACCAGTCCTATCTACTTCATTCTTCTAAAAAAACATCAAGTTGAGTTTTGAAAGTCCTACTGTCTACCATACTACTTGGTAGCTTATTCCAAGTGTCTATGGTTCTCTATGTAAAGGAAAACCTAATGTTTGTGCGAAATTTACCCTTAACAAGTTTCCAGCTGTGTCCCCATGTTCTTGATGAATTAATTTTAAAATAACAGTCTCGATCCACTGTACTAATTCCCTTCATAATTTTAAACCCTTCAATCATGTCACCTCTTAATCTTCTTTTGCTAAAACCGCAAAATCTTTCTTCATAACTCATCCCCTGTAGCCAGGTAATGAGCCTAGTCGCTCTTCTGTGGACCTTTTCTAGCGCTGCTGTGTCCTTTTTGTAGACAGGAGATCAAAACTACACACAGTACTCCAGATGAGGCATCACCAGTGCATTATTAAGCTTGAGCATAACCTCCTTGGACTTGTACCCCAGACATCATGATGCTATATGACCTAACATTCTATTTGCCTTCTAAAAGACCTCTGAACACTGTCAGTTGATAGCTTAGAGTTCACTAGGACGACTAAATCCTTCTCATAAGGTGTACTTTCGATTTTCAACCCTCCCACTGTGTATTCCAACTTAACATTTTTACTTCCTATGTGTAATACTTTACACTAGACATTAAATTTCATCTGCCACAAATCTGACCAACCCTGTATGCTGTCCAAGTCCTTCTGTAATGATTTAACAGATTCCAAATTCCCTGCCAATCCACCTATCTTGGTATCATCAGCAAACTTAACCAGCTTGTTGCTCATATTCCTATCTAAATCATTTACAGTATATATAAATATATATTAAAAATAGCAGCGGCTATAGCACGGACACCTGAGTGAACACCACTCCTAACATCAGCCAATTCTAATAAGGTTCTTCGCACCATTACCCTCTGCCTTTTGGGTCTGAGTCAATTCTGCACCCATCTAGAAACATCACCCTGAACTCCAACTTCTTTTAGTTTGAGGCCCAACCTCTCATGATATGATATTGATATATATGCACTCACTAGCCTCCTTAAGAACTTGAGGGTAAATATTATCCAGTCCTGGGGCCTCATGCATAATGCCGTGCGTAAAATTTCACACTAACACATGCCGTAAGGATAAAAGCGGAAATGTGTGTATGCACAAAAAAATCCACATGCATAAAACTGTTCGTTCGCCAACTTCCACGTTCTTTCACTCCATAAATCCCAGTCAGCGTGAAAAGTAATGCATGTGCATGCGTCTGCTGCCTCACCCAAAGTCACCAAAGAATTATGCCACTTTGAATATGCAAATCACAGCGTTCTGTGAAAAGGAAATGGCAAAAGCACGGGGACGGGGAATAGAGAAAAGAAAAAACAATAGGCACACAGTGAGAAAAAAAGCTTGAAATGTCGACTTTAATCTCAAATTCCACTTTAGTCATGTAGTTTATTTTGTCATTAAAGTAGAACATCATGAACTTCATCTTTAAATCGTTTAATTTACTAGTTTCTCAAATAACATCTTAACTAAAGTAGCACGTTAAATGCTTTGTTTTGTATGTGTTCTTCTATGTGCTCTATGTGTGTGAATCACTACGTGCTTTTTAAATGGGCTTTCTCTTCCTCTGACTGGACACAGAGTCCATTACATTTGTGATATTATAGCTCTCTGAATAATTAAAATGCTGACATTTAAACTTGATCTCATTTTCCTAATGATAGGAGTTAAAGCATGTTATTAAACATGGGAACACGGTGGTGCATGAGTGATGAGCTGGCGCCCTGTCCATTGATTGTTCCTGCCTCACGCAAGATGCTTGCTGCACCATGCGCGACCTTCCATGAAATAATTTATTGCAGCAGTGCTGTCTCTTTCAAACATATTAACCCACAATTCCTGTCCTTCATTTTCTTTCTCCAATTAACCAATCGACACACAATCGGCTCTGTAATAGATGTTAAGCCATCTGTAAGCTTAGAACGCTGATTCTTCAAAACATTTAAGGGACATTGAAATATCTTCGTAGTACGAGTTTAATTATTCTATCCATCTATCCTTTCAGTGTTGCACCAGCACCAGCAAGAATACAGCGCGAAGCAGGAACAATCCCTGAACTAGCTAGCTCTGTAACACCGTGTCCTCACGTTAAATTATGCACAATATAGATTATTTAAATTAAGTTAAAGTTTTATCTGTATAATGTAATAAACATATTTTGCTGCAATTCATCTTAAAAATGATATTGTCATCATATGTAAATACACTCTTTATAAAGTGGCTCAGGTTGTGCAATATTATAACTGTATCACAAGTTTATAGTGAGGTAATTGTATTAATAAGTACAAACAGTTCTACAAGGAGAACTTGATGGACTGATTGAATGTGTTTATAGTTCTTGGGATGAAACTGTTCGTGAACCGTGATGTCCCTACAGGAAAGGCTCTGAAGCATTTGCCATATGAGAGCAGTTCAAACAGGAAGCATGGCTGAGGCAGCGTGTGCTTGATACTGTATACCGATAATTCTCTTTCTGATCATCTGCTTGAGAGCTGTGATCCCACACTCAGATACAGTGATATAAATACTCTGAGTGGTGCAGTGAGAGTGATATGGAAAAAGATGTCCCGCTGTGGCAAAAGCCTAATGGGAGCAGCTGAAAGAAGAAGAAGAAAGTGTAGTGAGAGGGACAATGCTAAAGCAGCTATGGTATTTGGAATAGTTTGACCATTCCATGGTCCATTATATTGTTACAGGTTAATTACAATCAGATGCCTTAAACTAATAAATAATATGTGGTTAATTTCAGTATATTTATAAATCTGTGTCAGGGATGTGTGTCTAAAAAGAAAGGGAAACCACACTTGAACAAAGCACTGCTTTGACGCCGGGGGCCGCCAGTTTGTAAAACCGAGCGCAGAACTTGCATACGCCAGGGTTTGAGTTATCATGAAAATGTGCGTGGCTTTACTCCAAGTTTAGGTTTTATACATTGCGATTTGAGTGTGGAATCGGGTTTACACAATATATTTGTGTGTACGCACCATTTATACATGAGGCCCCTGGTGATCTGTTTGATTTCAGCTTATTTAATCTTAGCAGTACTTCTCCCTCTACAATTTGTAAATCACTCAAAACCTCCTTAGTAGTCCCATTTACCACCAGGAGGTTATCCACTTCCTCTCTTGTAAAAGACCTCAAAAAAATGCAAGTTTAGAACTTCTGCTGTTTCACTTTATCTTTTAATTCCTCTTTACTATTCTGTATGTACTTTACCTCCACGACTATTGACTGTTCTTTTGATACTAAAATAATGAAAGAATTACTTTGGGTCATCTTTCGCCTTATCTGCTATATTCCTCTCCAACTGTCTTTTAGCCTCCCTAATATCCTTCTTTATGGTTGCACTAATTTTCTCATATTCTCTACGATAGTCTTTGCAGTCATTAGTCTTATATGCCTTATGCAGCAGATTTTTTTTTCCTTTGCAGCTTCTTTTTTAACTCTTTATTAACCCACTGCAGAATTTTTAAAAATTTCCTATTAATTCCAAATGTAGGTATGGACCTGTCCTTCATTATATGTAAAACATTGCTCCTCAACTGTCTCCACACTTAAAAGCTTATCCCAATCTACCCTCCTTAAACTTTGCTGCATCTGCTCAAAATTTGCCCTATCAAAGTTAAACTTTAAAATTTTAGTCTTTGCATCCACACTCTTACAAAACACTGAGAACTGTATTATAGTATGGTCAGTTGACCCTAGTAGTTTAATTGTGCTTGTTTGATGTACGTTTATAGCATTGGATGGAGGATTTGGATTGTTACACCTGACTGTTTAAGAGAGAAGCTGTACTCTGACTTGCTTTGTAAAGAAACGGCAGTTAGCTTTCATTTGTATCGTGTTCTTGTCCATTTTTCCCATTTGGTTACAACTTCACACAACATTCTCTAATTAATTTAATTCCGATGTGGGGGAACTGGACCCTATTCCAGCAGCATTAGGAGCATGGTAGGAACTCACCTAACAGGATATGAACTCAAGCTGCTAGATTGAAGAGGCAGCAGCCTGACCTTTCTTTTCTTACGCAATTAAATAAATAATTGAAAACTTCCTTACACATCATGTATGCATCGTCCAGGCCAGGTTTCAAGCTCTGAAGCCCAAACCTGCCTTGGGTCTGATGTTTCTGAGAGGACGAAGGCATTTCTGAGGTAATTTAAGCAGCGTAACACACGTACGTATGGGAGACAATTTTGACCGGGTTTATACTTCACGGGACACAACACGACGCATACTGCAGCAGACGCTCCTGCTACGCAAGCGTTATAGTGTTTATACTTGCACGCGTACTTTACGTTAATCTGGAGGAATCCACCAGGTGGCAGTGTGAGATATTATCACGGTGAGAACATTTTCGGCTTCTCTGTGTTGTGAATTGCCTAGAAAACCCATTAAATTCCAATGACACCTTACCGCAATATCTCTAAAAATGATGTTTATTGATTAAATCCATCAATCCAGGGATGTGTCCATTTCAGCAAGCATTGGGCACTAGTGAGAAACAATCCCTGGACGAGGCCTTAGCTCATCGCAAGGTGAATACAAACACACATATACACTAGCGTCATTTTAGCGGCACCAAATCCCCAAATCTGCATATCTTTGGAAGGAAACTGGAGCAAAGTGTGGAATCAAAGCAGGGAATACCGGCGACATGACTCCCTGCGAGATAGCAGTGCTACCGCTCCGCCACCCTGTCACCCCCATGTGTGTAATTATTAACAGTATTCATTATATAAACGGAATTATCGATTTATCTGTAAAATGTAACATACACACTTTAATTCATTTCATCATTAAAGTGATATCAAGTATAAATCTAAAGATTCTAAATGTGCAGAGAGTTGGAATATCATACATTTAATGTGTTCTGTGTGTTGATCTATTGCTGCTTGCCGTAACGATTAAAAACTGGGATGACAGTTATAACTGTCTGCTTTAATGATAAAGTAAAGTGGACATTTCGAGATTAAAGCTGAAATTTCCACTTTAATCACAAAATACACGTTTTCACCAAGTACTTCATTTTTTTTTCTCAGTGGCTCAAATACAGTGCTGTACATTATGTTGCTGTTGTGAAGCTGCAAAAAAAATAAATAAATAAAAGACAGCACAGAAGACTGTATGTGAGACTTTTAAAATGTGTTGTGTCATTACAATCAGGAATATGCGACGCTTGAATATAAAAGCACCACGAATACATCTGTATGTCGGCATTTTGCTTCACCCCATCGAACCATTCATCAAACATTGAAGCACACACACCGATCTCGTAGGATCCGCAAAGTGGCTTTCTGTCACATGTAGATAGTAACCAGAGATGCTGACATCACATTCCAACTTTTAGCATACTGTGCCCCCCGACTTTTTGCTGGTACTGCAACTCGCGCACGCGTCGCGTTAATTTCTGAGGACCTGCTAATTGGACGCATGAAATGAACGCTGACAACGCGTGGCAGCCATGATATGGGCACATATGCGTTCTGAGCGTGAAGTATAAATGAGCCCTTACAGGCTCAAATAGTGTAATTTCTCAGCTAGATCAGGGGTTGGCACTGCCTTTTAATACTCTTTCTTTTTGTTCCTCTGCAAATCGATGAAGACTGTACCTCCCAGTAGTACTGCCTGTGATCCACCCTCTGATGATGTCACTTCTGGCACCATATATTGATGTCCTATCCAATCCAGAACCCACCTCTAGAGACATCACTTCCTTTTACGGTTTCTCAAAACTCCACGTCTTGCTTTTGCAATATATATACCAGAGAACCTATTTGTTAACCAGTTCCATTTTGAGCTCTGTTCTGTGAAGACGTGTATTTTGTTTTGCTCCTTGATGCTGGGGTTGCCATCCCCAAACCCTTTTCTGCCTCTTACTCCTTTTCTGTTACAGCAAGTTTGATAATGGATGGATGGATGGATCATGTCTGCAAGTGCATACACGACTTTGTTTCTTTTAATTGACATATATTAAAACTGCCTTTACTAAAGTTGTCATATGCTAACATAAAAAGTCATAAGTGCATTGTGGGACTTGTTTTTAAATTAATCATTTTGGAACTGTGAAAGTATTTAATTAGTTACTGTATCTATGCCTTTAAAATTTGTGGGATGCTTTACTATTTTATTTAATTTTTAACTTCACAAATGGTATAGCTGACAGTTATTGAGTCTTGAAAGTAAATCTCCTATGACCGGCATATCCTGCATATGTGAGTGGACACCCCATCTAATGTTCTGTACAGTTTTATTTACTATATTTGACTCTGGCATCAAGATTATTAAAAATTGTTCTCAGTTTTAATTTTGTTTTTATTTCTTATATGGAGGAATTGCTGTTTTTATACAATACAATTTACTTTTGTATAGCCAAAAATCACACAAAGATGTGCCGCAATGGGCTTTAACAGGCCCTGCCTTTTGACAGCCCCCCAGACTTGACTCTTTAAGAAGACAAGGAAAAACTCCAAAAAAAAAACCCTTGTAGGAAAAAAATGGAAGAAACCTTGGGAAAGGGAGTTCAAAGAGAGACCCCTTTCCAAGTAGTTTGGGCATGCAGTGGGTGTCAAAAAGAAGGGCGTCAATACAATACAGTACACAGAACAGAACACAAGTAATCCTCAATATAATATAATAATGCAATAGAAATATTACAAGTACAGAACAGAATTCAACAGTAGATAATATTACATAATACGATTAATACCAAAATAATCCGTGAAAAAAACACATTTTTTATATCATTAGAACACGTTCTGGACATTTTTTTGAAAGAAACAGATGTGGACACTTTTATTGGTCCCTTTACAACTCATTGAAAAAGTGCTGTGCGCCCCATGAAATGTGATTAAATGACAAGCAGTCGTCCCCTGTATACCTGCATGCCTTTGGTATGTCATTAAGTAAAGCAAAGCAAGTGTTAAAAGAGATCAGGTATAGTTTATGCTACAAACATATTCTAAAATGGCCTGGACACATTTGTTGGTTCCCCTAGAAAAGATAATAAATAATTAGATTAGAGTGTTTTTTATCTAGCAATTTTCTTTGATTGGTATCACACAGGTCTCAAATTGTGCAATTATTCATTCAGCCTATTTAAATGGAGAAAAGTAGTCAGTCTGCTGTTCGGTATCTTTGTATGTCCCACACTGAACATGGACCAGAAAAAGTGAAGCAAGCATGCTATAATCCAAAGGTTATAAGCAGCTTGATGTTCATGTGGTAAAAGTTGCAAAAATGATTAAGAAGTTTGAGATCCAAGGTCTGTAGCCAACTGCTTTGAATGTGGCCGCATGAGGAAAATCAACCCCAGAATGGGCAGAAGGATAGTGAGAATGGCAGACAAAAAGCCAAGGATAACTTCCAAAGAGATACAAGCTGAACTTCAAGGTCCAGGTCCATCAGTGTCTGATCACACCATCTGTCACTTTTTGAGTGACAGTGGGCTCAATGGAAAAAGAACTGTTGATAGAAAAACATAAAATAGCCAGACTAGAATTTGTTAAAATGCATATTGACAAGTTACAATGCCTCTGGAAAAAGGTCCTTTGGACAGATGAGACAACACTGGAGCTTTTTGACAAGTCACATCACCTGTATGTCCAAAGACAAAAAATGAAGTTTTGAAAGAAAGGAACATCATACCTACTGTGAAACATGGAGGAGGCTTGGTTGTGTTTTGGGCCTGCTTTCTTTTGGGGTGCCTTGAGTATGTGACTATCAAGATATTGTGGAGCGAAACATACTGCCCAGTGTTAGAAAGCCCTGTCGCAGTTGTAGGTCGTAGACCCTACAAGAAGATAAACACCCAACACTGAACTGAAGGCGCCCACGAATGGCTAAGAGCAATACATTGGACTATTCTGAAGTGGCCTTCTATGAGCCCAGACTTGAATCCTGTTGAACATCTGTGGAAAGAAGTGAAATATGCGATCTGGAGAAGGTCCCCTTCAAACCTGACACAGCTGGAGCAGTTTGCTCAGGAAGAGTGGGACAAACGACCTGTTGATTGGTACAGAAGTCTCACTGAGAGCTCCAGGAATCGCTTGCTTGCGGTGATTGCCACTAAAGGTTATGCAACAAAATATTAGGTTAAGGATCCCATCATTTTTGTCCATGCCCTTTTCATTTGTGCATTCATTTGAAATATACTATTGAATTAAAACACAAAGCAAAGTCTGCTTTTTGTTAAATACGGAATAAACAATGATGGGTGCCAATTACCGTTGTCCGTTTCAAGTTGTTTCAGAGACAATTCAAGGTTCTTCTTTTTTGTGCAAGAGTATCAACAGATCTGTCTATGTCTTTATGTATCCATGTGGCTGAGCAATTGTATGTTCATGAGTCTGCAGTAATAATTTTATGGACACTTGAGAAAGAATGGATCAACTCTTAAAGTTTTGTGTCCAACTTAAACTTATTAGTCTTAAGAACTGATTTGCTTTTGAAGTTCACATTTTTACCACTGATACCAACAACAGCCAAACCTCTGCAGAGAAGTTCACAAAATTTAATATACACATCTGGGATTTGTAAAGAAAGGCTTTTGTAAATTTTGTCTTCAGTTCAAAGCTCAAGCTTTAAAACCTTGTGTGTTTGTCCAGAATATTATGGATGGCACTGGATGTCAGTTACACTAAACTGTATGCCCCTCTAAACGTACATGTTTCACTTATTACTGGTGAATTATTATTCTTAATATTGGAAAGCTTCTTTGTACAAAGTATGTTTGTTTTCTTCTGGTTCAAAGAACTCCAAATTTCAATAAATAAATCTGAAGGTAGCACAAACCTACCAGGCCGGACATGACAGAACTAGTGAGGGAAACACTTTCTTAAAGAAAAAGTGACATATTTAGGGCAAGAATCAAATCTAAAAGACAAACATGTCTACCATCACATCACCATCCCACCTTATAGGGTGATGTTTCTTGATGGACTACACTATAGTAGTTCATACCACTTACTGTTTTGAAAATGTACCTCCGTTTGCTGGCTTTCCCTGGGTGTTATTTCCAAACTTTGTTCAGTCAGTCATTTACCAACCAGCTATATTCTAACACAGGATCATAGGGGGTCTGCTGGAGCCAATCCCAGCCAACACAGGGCACAAGGCAGGAAACAAACCCCGGGCAGGGTGCCAGCCCATTGCTGGGCACACATACACACTAAGCACACACTAGGGCCAATTTAGGACTGTGGGAGGAAACCGAAGCACCCGGATGAAACCCACGCAGACACGGGAAGAACATGCAAACTCCACGCAGGGAGAACCCAGGAAGTGAACCCAGGTCTCCTAACTGCGAGGCAGCAGCGCTACCACTGCACCACCCTGCCGCCCCAAACTTTGGTGTAAATTTAAAATGGTTGTGGTAATACTAATACGATTGGTGATACCAGTTCATTATAAGATTTGTGTCAGCGGTGGGATGAAGTCCACTTGGTTCAACCCTGAACCACTTCTGCTTCATCCAAGGAGCAAAGCTGGAAATTAAGTGTTAGAAATTTGTGTGTCAGTACGTGTGTGGGATAGGAAAATAAGACTGTATGAAGATAAAAGAAACAGACAGCGATTGTGCTTTGTAGATATGCCCTCCAGTTTGTTTTTCTTTTTTTTTTGTATTTAGAGTTCTCTAAACCAGAATTTTAAAGACTAGAGATCTAGGATGTAGGAGTTCACCCTTGGGAGAGGGAGGATCATGGTATGTTGCTCCAGCCAGATTATTCCAAAATATTTCTGAAGAGAGGAGAAAAGAGGTAGTTTATTTTATTTATTTATTTTTTTATTGAGTAGTAGGAAGATCAAAGGAACCATAGTAGCTAGTGGGGAAGCCTGTCATAGACAGGGAGAACATACAAATTGTACGGAACAGTGAAAATTGATCACTGGCTGCTAGACATTTTAGGCAACATCCTTTAAGGATAAGTTTGATAGCAGAAGTTATTTCTTCACAAACATTATATATGCATGTGTCATGCGAAATTGTGTTTTAAAGGTCATTCTTTATCCATCCATTATCCAACCCACTATATCCTAACTACAGGGTCACGGGAGTCTGCTGGAGCCAATCCCAGCCAACACAGGGTGCAAGGCAGAAAAACAAACCCCAAGCAGAGTGCCAGCCCATTGCTGGGCACACATACACATCAAGCACACACTAGGGCCAATTTAGGATTGCCAATGCACTTAACTTGCATGTCTTTGGACTGTGGGAGGAAACCGGAGCAACCGGAGGAAACCCACACAGACATGGGGAGAACATGCAAACTCCTCGGACGCGAACTCAGGTCTCCTAACCGTGAGGCAGCAGCGCTACCCACTGCACCACCGAGTCACCCGTTCTTATACAGTATATATAAATATAAATAAAGAAATATATATATACACTCTGGCACTTTACAATGAAGGGTGTAGTGCACAGAGGAAAGGCCTTAAAACAAAATACTGAATGTCCATTTTTCAAGCCAAAACAGATGTCGAGTATTGATACGCATTTCCGTGTTTCCGACACACATTTTTTGACAACAGAGGGAATCTGGAAATAATAATTTTATCTCATATTCAAAGTGCTCCTTTTCTTTTATTCAAATTCTCAAGTAAATGCAGAAGTAAATGAAAACCAAATCACCCACGTAGCATGAAAAATGTACTGTGATTTGGTCTATCGCTAGGAAAGCACAGGTGTTAGGCTGTTGCTGAGCTGTCATATTTTTTTATTTTAAATGACATATATAAACTGTGTTGCAATGCTTGTGTAATCGCAAGACACAGATCAATACTGGACAATTATCTTAGCTTGAAAAATGGATGTATTTGGTAAGTTTCTAAGCTTTTTTTCCATAGATCATAATGTAAAGTGTCATATTTACATTTTTTTAATGCGAAGAAAGAGGATAACTTTATAACACTGTTTCACTTGACAAATGCATATATAGCATGTTTATGAAGAAAAAAATTCCACTTGAAAAATGACAATCTTATCCTTTAACCACTGTGGTAGCCATCCATTTTCTGTTTATCCAGTTCACTACCTGAAGAAAATCCCACATGGAGTCAAAGAGAATGTGCAAAGTCCACACATGCAGTCACAAAGAAGAAACTCGGATCCAAACCTTTGGAACTGTGAGCTTGACAAGGCTAACAACAGAGCTGCCCCTTCAACCGAGCACTCATCCTGAATTGTATATTATGTTTTTCATTGTTTACATTATTAAAATATTCAATACCCTAAAAAATGGTAACCTTCTTATACAGTAGATAGAAACAGCATGGCGAGGGTAGTGTTTTCTAAACTGAAACCCAACAAGTCAGGGAGGAAACCAAACTGCCTGAGTACATAGTTTTAAGAGTGCAGATTTCGTGTCTTTGTCTCACAAATTTGCATTCTTTCTTTTTTATGCCTATCTCTTTTTTTTTTTAAAAGCTTTCACCTTCAAAGACGATAATCTGAAAATATCACTAGTGTCAAAAGAAGTTATCTACCTTTTAGTGTGGTTAAAAAAAATGCTTACCTTAATCCCAGATCAATCATTATATTGGTAATGAGCCACAAACAACTTAATTAAACAGAGCGTTTCCTTTTGCCTGTCAAAAGAAATGAAAACCTGAATTTTAACCCTTTGTAGAGTCAGAAAGAATGAGGAAACCCAGAGGCTTTCTCTTAGAGCACAAAGGGTACTAAAAGAATCTTCAATCCATTTTCAAACGCTCTGAACCAGTTCAGGGTCACATGCGGCTGAAAGCATCAGCAGAATCACATGGGCTGGTAGTACTTCGCAGAGATCATCCACATAGAGGATCATTAAAAGGCCACTTTAGAGCTGCCAATTCACCTCACATGCTGGATTTTGGGAATGTGAAAGGAGAATCCATACAGGCAGTAAGGGCCTCAGCCTTGATTTGGCACAGGACTCTTGTGCTGTGAGGCAGTAGCCCTTACCACTGTGCCTCCCTCTAAGTGAACCTCTTACCCTTCATGCATGCCTCCATTGTACCTGTGCTAAATTGCATTTCACAGGGGTTTCCCAATTTTTGAAGAGTTTCAACGTTATGCTGCTGCCTCAGTTTTCACTCCTTTGTTTTGGTATTATCAGTGAACTTCACCAGTGTAAAATAATATATCTGCATCTATGTTGTTTAAACAATTTCTAAAGATTAACAGTTCTAATACAAATCCTTGAGCAATACAAAACTGATAACTTCAAACTCTTAGTAAACTGACCACTAACATTTTCGTGCCAGTTTTGTATGTTAGTTGAAATGAATTCTTTGTTTCTCTGTTTACAATTCCACTCATTAGTCTATCTACTTAAACTGCTTTATCCATGACAGGTCTGACAGATAGGGGGCGCCCTTGCTCCCTTGAACCCCTGTCCATGACTCCAGACACCAGGTAAAAGTCCAATACTTGACTTTATTTAATCGCCACAGTGCATAAATCACCCTCTCCTCCACTATACTCATACACAATCACTAACCAATACAATAAATCAATCCTCCAACTCCCAGACGCATTGCCACCCTTCCACCCAGTTCAGCTCGCCATCTGGGAGCTCCCACAGTCCTTTTAAATACCCTGACCCGGAAGCGTTCCAATCCCCAGTCCATGTGACTCTCAATCACTTCCGGGTCAGGTACAAGTCCTTTCTTTTCACCCCGGAAGCTTGTCGCTCTTCCTCTGATGCACTTCCGGGTTATAGGGCACGAAGAGGTCTTCGGTCCTCCCTGCAGCTCCCTCTTGAGGCCCCTGTGGTACCCAGCAGGGTCTTGTATAAAAACTACATGTCCCATGACTCCCTGCTGGTCTTCGGGGCACCTCCATACTGCAGGGAGGGCTCCATCTGGCGGCCTAGGGGTATTGGCTGGGATGACAAGCCAGGCACATCTCACACAGGCCTACTACTCCTTAAAGAACTGGAGAAGGGTTTTCATTTAAACAGAGACCCTTTACCCAAGCCTGCACCTAATACATCCAAATCATTGTCCATTCCTGATGTGAGGGAGTTCACACTTCCAGGCAGGGTCTTCTTCTTCTGGAGTGAGTGGCATAAATTTACCTTTAATGACAACACATCTTCCAGTTAATGACTCCTACCAATCCTTGTTTGGACTTCGCTTATGGTCTGGCTCTTTGGTTTATGACAGTGGCTTCTCCGAGTCCTAGACATTGACTCTCATCAAAGTTTCTCCAACGCGTGTGCATCTTCTGGTTCAGTTAACACCATTCTCATGCCAGAAGGCAAATAACGGAGATTGACTAGAATTGAAAATGGAGGCGGACTTTCCCTATGCAGCTGAACAGCCGATCCTCGTTAAATACTCACGACTGACAAAATAATAGTTTCAAAATGTTATATTATTTTAACATAACTAACTAGCTTATAGGTGCCTTAGTCATTGTTTGATTTGCTCAGTTTGTTAATGAATCTCTTTGTAAAGAAACATGTTTTAATGTTCTACCTCTACTTGTGTCTTTTATGTTTTTAAGATGATAATAACCTTATTAATTCCGTTAATCACTTTGAACAGTTCATCATCTTCAGGCTTGTCTTGGAATCATGTTAATATTTAAATTATGAGTTTATATAATTTAATTATTGCTTAGTATTAAGTGTGTTAATATGCAGTTTCAGCATTTTCTTTCTGTGTTGCTAGGACACGCTGCACTATTGCGTGTGGCTGCCTCCCAGAAGGGACTATGCACCATGTGACAGATGCTTGATGTAAAATATGTATTTTATATGTAATTGTATTATAAAATGAATTGCATATTGTGTATATTTTAGAAAAAAAAATGCAGAGTTAATATAAAGATAGTTTTATTGTAATTGTTAGAAAGGTAATGAAGTACAGGAAGTATACAGATTTGAAGGTTTTAGTTGGACTAAGTTATTACTGTTGAGTAGGATGTGGAGCAGCAGTTTCTGACTGTACCATTACATACTTTTACCTTACATTAAGCAACGATGTCAGGTTAGTGGCATTTGTAATAAATAAGCAACACCAGTTAGGTTAGGTTTAATATGTTACTAACATTTGTTATTTAATTTAAGTCATGTAATAAAGTTACGAGTGGTTAAAATCATCAGAATCTTCAGGTCCTTATTGCAGTGGCTCCGCTTTATAACATCACGTGGTAGTCGGTTCATGTCCAAGATTATGGATTCATCCTTCTAACAACTTCAGTCTACCACTCTTAGTATTTCATCTATTTTGGATCACAACTTATAAATAGAAAATTCTCATATTTATTTATTTTTTAAGAACATTAGGCCAATTAAGATAAGAACAGACCATTCAGCCCAACAAAACTCGCCGGTCCTATATTCTTAATTCTTCCAAAATAACATCAAGTCTAGTTTTAAAAGTCCCTTAAGTCCAACTGTCACCCACACTACTTGGTAACTTATTCCATGTGTCTATTGTTCTCTGTGTGAAGAAGAACTTTAGCGTCATGGTCTTGGTGACAATTTGGGATAAGTGAAAAACACAAGTTTCGAATTTTCGATTGACATATAGCTTCAAGAATTTGACAATAACTTCTTGTTTCACAGGCAAGTTTCTGAATTTTTCTTTATAGGTGGAAAGCAAGCAATATTTCCCCCAAAGCCTTATTCACACTTCCATGCTAACCTATGTTCTTTTCTGCAGCTGTGTAAAGCATGTGCTCTGTACCACACTTGGAAAATCAGTCCTACCCCTCATTCACATCCCTGTGGAGAAGTGTAGAGCATTTTTTTAAAATGTCACATGCTACATATTTTCCACCAAAAAACATATTAAAATTCACCATTTTGCACATTACTGTGGTTTCTCAATAGGAAAACTCGCTTCACAGAAAGTCTCCAATGGCAAGCCGTGGTGCCACAGCCACCCAGGATGGCCGTCCATCACAGTAGCTCATAGATGCCTTGGTTAGTGCGCCTCCCTGTTTTAGTAACAGGCAGCCACCAGTCTTTAGGAATTTCTTACATTTTTTATTTATCAAAAACACATATTTTGAATTTGAAATAAATAGCTTTGATGCTGACTAGTCCAAGTGGTACGTATGCTTCTGTTTATTTTAATTCTAGTAGGAGTTTGCTCACATCAGTCTCACAGTCCCTTTATTATTTCTTTAACATTGCCAGTGCTGGCATGTCACTGACCTCCTCAAAAGGTAAAATATCTTAATATTATAAAATAAGAGTGATTTCAACTTTATTTTTGGTATATTTCAGGTCATTTTTACCAGTCATAACATCGCTTCACCAGCACCTTAACTGTCCTCTAGCTGCTATAATACAGAATGTCTTAAATAGAAGTCAGTAACAGCTCTGGATGGGATGACACTCGATCGCACAGACACCTCACAAACCTTCACGTTCACTTATATTTGCACAATTTAAACTTACAATTAGTCTAGCATGCACCTCTTTGAGGAGTGGGAGGAAGCTGTAATAACAGCAGAAACCCCATTCAGTCGAGAGCAGAACATGCAAACTCCACACAGGCAGGTATCTGGCTGCAACTCAAACCCAGGAGCTGTAAGATGGCAGCAATGTTCTCTCTGCCATCAGAATTAATTGGAGATATTAGGGTTTTTGGAAGTCTAAGCTGCCTCTGCCATATGCTTTGTTTTCACTCACGCTTCAAAAATGTCTAATACGTTTATCTGACAGCATCCTCCCTTCCTAAATCCATGTTGGCTGTCGTTCAAAAAATTATATTCATAAAAGTATCCTTCTTGTTTATTTATGATTGTCATCTCCATTATTTTACAAAGGACACTGATCTTCAATACACCTGGTGCTTGTAACACATCCTCCTCTTCTATTTTTAAATCCTTTCATAAAAAGCTTGTTCTTAGATCTGCCTAAGGCATTCCATTCATCCCTTCCTTTTTAAAAGCCTAAGTAAAGTGCTTGTTTCACTTGAGATAATTAATATATATTGAGGTGTGCACAGCGGCCATTATCAGCTTATAGCACTTGTAGCCTCAGTTTGATTCCTATACATCCCATTTGGAATTTCCTTAGAAATTCAACACATTTTAGAAATAAGAAGAGAACATTATAGCTAGTGGGAAAAGGAATAATACAAAATATGCCTTAGAAAATTGGACTTTAAGTTGCTTTATAGACGTTAACAATGGATTCAGAAAGCATTTAGACCCCTTCACTTTCTTCATTCTTTATTGTATAGTACATTTAATTTTAAATGTATAAACATGCTATTTTTGCCTATCAACCTACATTCATTTAACCCGTAATGACAAAGTGAAAATGTATTAAAAAACTAAAAATTAATCTTTGACTTCTACACGTTTTCAGACTCTTTGTGGTCAGGTAAATCCTGTTTGCTTTAATTCTCCTTGGGATGTTTCTAGAACTTGATTGGAGTTCACCTGCGGCAAATTGAATTGATTGGACGGCATTTAGAAAGGCACACACCTGTGTACAGAAGGTCCCACAATGGTGGTGGCAGTATCATACTGTGGGGCGCTTGCTCAGCAGCAGGATCAGAATTGAGTAAGAAAGAATGCAACCAAATACACAGAGGTCCTTGAAGAACACCTGCTCCTGCTATGACTGGAGTAATGGTCCACCTTTCAGCATGACAATGACCCGAGGCTTACAGCAATGACAACACTGGAGTGGCTTTGGGACAAGTCTTAGATTATTCTTGCCAAAGCCCAGACTTAAACCCCATAAATCATATGTAGAGAGACCTAAAGAATACAGTTTACAAACATTTTCCATCCAATCGAATGAAACTTGAAATGATCAGCCTGTAGGAATGGAATAAACCACCCAAACCTATGTGTGCAAAGCTTCTAGAGACTTTTTAAGAAAACTCAAAGCTGGAAATGCTGCCAAAGAGTCTTCTACAAACTACTGAATTAAGGGTCGGAGGGATGCAATCTTTTGATTTTTAATACATTTGCGTAGCATTCTAAAACAATTCTATAAAGTGTGAAGAAAGAGAAAGAGTCTGAATGTTTACTTAATCCTCTAAATGCTGAGTTTAAATGTATAGAATATTTGTAATTTACACAAAACTTAAAATATATGAATTACAAGTTTCTAGCTTTTATAATTTATAATAAATGCATTCTGCTTCAAAACTAAATCAACTTGTAACGGTGCTATGAGCATCTTCAGTTTCTTCTTCTTCTTCTTCTTCTTCTTCTTCATTTACAACTGCAAAAATCATTACCAGAACTAGAAAGTATGAACACATATCTCCAGTTCTTAAGTCCTTGCTCTGGTTTCCACTTAAATTTAGGGCAAATTTCAAAGTCCTCCTTTTACATGTAAAGCCTTCAATGATCAAGGCCCTGATTACCTATCTGAACTTATGACCAGAGTACACATTAAGATTTCAAGAAGCTGGACTACTAACTATTCCAATGATTTTAAAATAACAGTGAGAGGTCGAGGTTTTCATTATAGGGACCCAAAGCTGCTTAACGGTTTGCCTGCTTCAGATTGCACGGCCAGCACAGACTCTGCTATAGAGTGCCCTGGAGATGGTGGGCAGCTAGTTGGCCGATGTCTCCATATCTGTGTGTGTGTGTGCGACTTTGTCTTTTGCCTTTAAGAAGGGGCCTGAGTTGCCTCGAAAGCTTGCATATTGTAATCTTTTTAGTTAGCCAATAAAAGGTGTCATTTTGCTTGGCTTTTCTCTACATTCATAATGGCTAACACGGTACAACAACCTAGTACTACCTTTCTCTGTTATAATTGACTATGAAACCCCCAGAGGTTTATTTTCTCCAGGGATGCTGCTGACTGGAGATTTTGTGTTTCAAGAAATAATTCATTTTTGGGCTCCATTTATGATACTTTTGAGACTTTTCCTGTCTGTTTAAACAAATCTATTTTATTATGTGTATTCATCATGTAAGTAATAATCTGTAAATTCTAGATTTGCATTCATCCAGAGAACTCATCACAGCACTCTTTGCATTCAGAAGGAAACTGTAAGCTTGATGTTTTGTCTAGAGAGCTGCACCTTCCGTCCTATTCAGCATCCATGATAAGTTTTTTGCTTTTGTGATCCACATTTTTTTTGGAGTCAGTTAAGAGTGCTGTAAGAAACTTAACTGAATAGAATTTAATTGAATAGAGTTGAATTGAAACATGGATGCCAAAAATTGCAAAATCAACAGTTTAATGAGTTCCAACAGTCACAATATGTTTGCTCTATTTATTTATTTTACATACTACACTTGTTATGTTCACTCAGACAGCCTGCATTTTCCAGTGGCAGAGATAAAATAATGATCTCCTTTTAGCACTAAGCAGAAGAATAGATGGAATCAATAGGAGATGCCATTTCACAAGATGTTAGGCACAACTGGTGTAGTCTCTCATCCCATTAGTACAATGTGTAGCTAATTACTTTGCTTATCATACCAGAACATTATGGAATTTCAAGAAGTGTGCATGTTACTACTGGGTAATCATGGGTCCCATTACTGCTCAGTATTGGCTGAATACTGATATCTGTGTACACTATCTGTGTCCTGTCTATAAAGAAGCAGGAGGCAGATAGGAATTTTATGGAACCAGAAGATTAAATGTAGTCAAAACGCAAGCCAACAGTCTAAACCAGGGGTCCATCCTCTCTTTCACCTAAGCTCAAGCAGAAACTAAAATTTGTCACTAAGAGTCCTTAGATCAGTACACTAAAGTAAAATAAAGAAAGATAGTCACTAACTCTCAGGTTTTATCCACAATCTCAGTTGGCCAGGAAGTGCATCTGAAATAAGTCTGAGATGTACTGACATCATCTTTGTAAACGTAGGAGAGGCAGCTGGGAGTTTTGTGTTCTGTGGTGTGTGACTTAATTAAAACATACATTTTGCTCCTAAAAATGTTGTGTTTTGTTTGCTGCTAAAGAGCCACGTGGGAATTTTTAAAGCTTTTTTCCCTTTAGAAGGGATTTTTTCTTTTTTTTTTCACCCACACAGGAGCAAAAGCACCTGTTTAGAGGAAAGTTTGGAAAAGTTACTTGTACTCGTTCTTGTTGTTTGTATTCAAAGTAGTGTAAGCAAGGCAGAACAGTAAGAAGCAGTAGCTGACACCAACATCTCTGTAAGTAAATAACCAGCATTGCAGTAAGTAGCTGAAGCAATGATTCCTTAGTGTTAGACAAAAAGGGCAGCAGTTGACTTCAAAGCAGTAAAGAGAAGGGTTCTAATGGTACATAGGCAGGGGGCCAGCGTTAAGACGCCTATCCGGCATAAGAGGTTGTAGGAGCAGACAAGTCAGTAAGAAATTAACTAGCAGCAGATATTCACTAAGCAAGTTTTTCTAGATTGAATAGATCTTAGCGGTCAGGAAATAGAGCAGTTAAGAGAGCAATAGCGTAAGGGTTCATTAATATGATGAAGTACAACAAAAACAATTTTGAGAAAGAGAGAAGTAGTGATAGTTGGGGACTCAATCATTAGTGGGATTAAAATGCAGGTTTGCTTCAGAGACAGAGAGTCTCGCGTGGTGTGCTGCTTTTCGGGTACACAGATTTGAGACATTCCTGGATGGGTGGGGGTGGAACCAGTGCTCATTGTTCATGTTGGAACAAATGACATATGTAAGGGTAGTATGTCAGTTGCGTAATCCAAATTCAAAGAGTTAGGTGCCAAGATGAGGAGCAGAACTGACAAAGCAGTCTTCTCCAAAGTTTTTCCTGTGCCACACGCCAGTCCAGGTAAGAATGAGGAGATTAGAAAGTTTATCATGTGGCTCAAATCTTTGTTTAGGGTAGAACAGTATAAGTTTATGGGTCACTGGGATTCCTTTTGGAACAGATGGGACCTGTTCCGTTGTGATAGGTTACATCTGAACCGTGGGGCACCAATATGTTGTGGGGGCATATCTGTAGGTTAGTCGAGAATTGTTGAAACTAGGGATTGAGGGAGCAGGGAGTTTAGGACAAGCCTGGTTTAGAACTGTGCAAGAAGAAACAAACTATATTGTAAAAATAAAAATGAGTAGTAATGTAAATTCTAACCCAATATTTAAATGTAAAAGTAAAATGAGTAACACATTAAAAATAGCCTGCCATAATGCTACAAGCATCAAAAATAAAAAGTGAGAAGGAGTTGTATGTAGAGGAGAATAATTAGATTATAGCAATAATGGAAACCTGGCTAAATAAAAATGATGGGGATGAGTATAACATAAAGCAATACACATTTTTAGGAAGGATAGACAGAACAGAAAAAGAGGTGGGGTTGCTGTTTATGTCAAACAGAATTTAAATGCAAGTCCTCTTCAGTGGAAGATGAGCCCCATCTTACTGAGGACATGTGGCTTTACCTGCAAAGCATTAGGGAAAGAGGCCTTATTTTAGGAATGTGTTATAGACCACCCAATGCAGACAGTAATGTCAATGCACATCTTTTTAGTAATCTTAAAAAGGCAACTTTATAGGGGGATATTATAGACATGGGGGACTTTAACTACCCAAATATTAACTGGGATAACCTTGCAAACAGCAGAGCACAAGAGCAGGAGTTTTTAGATGTAATCAGTGACTGTTTTATTTTAACACAGTATGTTAAAGCACCAACGTGGGATAAAGCATGTCTAGATTTAGTGTTTTGTTATAATCAGGATAAAATATAATACAGTTCCCAGTGTTTTGTAAGACTGTTGGTGCTAAGACTAAAATTGTTAAGTTTAACCTTTGTAGGGAAAATTTTAAGTCGATGTGGCAAAGTCTAAGGAGGATACAGCATGAAAAGCTTTAAGTGTGGAGACAGTCAAGGGGCAGTGGAACAGGTTTAAAAACATTTACTTGTAATGTAAGACAGGTACATATCTAACTTTGTAATAAATAGGAATTTTTTTTTAAAAAAGTCCACAGTGAATTAATAAAGAGTTGAAAAGGAAGCTGCAAAGGAAAAAACAGATGAATAAGGCATATAAGACTACTGCATATACTCGTGTTTAAGTTCTCCCACGGATAAGTTGGGGCTTGATTTTACCGTATAATTTCCGGTAATTTATAATTTTATTTTTATGTTGGTCGTATAAGTTGAATGTGGAAAACTCATGCTATTGGTCCAAGAGAGTATGATATGCTAATGCCCACCTGAGATAGAAACCACGGAGCACACTGCCTTTTTTTTCTATGTATTGTGCCTTACATGAACACGCAGTAATACCCAAACTATTCCGAAGCAACGTTTGCACTGTTTTGTGTTTTTTGTATCTCAAGAAGAAAATATGAAGCTGGTTTTAAATTAAACGTTGTTGAAGTGGCAAAAGAAATTGGAAACTGCACTGCTGCAACAAAATTTGATGTATCTGAGAAACTGATGCGAGATTGGAGGAAGCAAGAAGATGTACAAAATAAAATGTAATTGTCGCATTTTTGAATGGATGTATAAGTCGGGGTCTGATTTTATGATTGATTTTTCGGGTTTCAAGACACGACTTATATATATATATGAATATATACGGTAATAACTCCAAAGTGAATCACAGGGCGTATGAGAACATGAGGGCAACCATTAAGAAGGATATTAATGAAGCTTAAAGGCAGTTAGAAAAAAATACAGAAGATAAGGTGAAAGATGACCCAAAGAGATTCCTTCAGCATTTTAGTAGCAAAAGAACAGTCAAGGAGGGCGTGAAGTGCACCAGGAATAGTAAAGGGGAATTAAAAGATACACTCAGTGAAATAGCAGATGCTCTAAACTCTCATTTTTCTGAGGTCTCCACATGTGAGAAAGTAGATAACCTCTTAGCAGTAAAAAGAACTACTAAGGAGGTACTGAGCGATTTGAAAATTGTAGAGAAAGACATACTGCTCAGATGAAATAGGCTGAAATCAAACAAATCACCAAAACCAGATAATATTTACCTTCAAGTTTTTAAGGAGGTTAGCGAGTAAATGTGTATACCCTTGACATACAGTATATTTTTAGTAAGTTACTGTGCACTCGGAAAATTCTGAAGGACAATTAAATGGCAAATATTATCCCATTTTACAAAAAGGGTGACTGGGGAGATCCAAGCAATTATAAACTTAATGTGCATCACGGGTAAATTAATGGAAGGAATTTTTAAGGATAAGATTGAGCAACACATGGTAAGAGCAGATGTTTTTCTGAACAGTTATTACCAACATGCTGGAATTCTGTGAGGAAGTAACAAAAGGATGTGATAAAAGTGGGACATTTCATTTATCTTGACTTTTAGAAAGCATTTAATAAGGAGCCACATGATAGGTTGGGCATCAAACAAAAAGATGTGAGGGTTCAAGGTGATGTCTTTAGGTGGGTGCAAAATTGGCTCAGACACAGGAAGCAGAGGGTGATGGTGCGAGAAACCTCATCAGAATTGGCTGATGTTAAGAGTGGTGTCCCCAGGGGCCAGTGCTAGGGCCGCTGCTATTTTTAATAATTATAAATGATTTCTATAGGAATATAAGTAACAAGCTGGTTAAGTTTGCAGATGATACTACGATAGGTGGATTGGCAGATAATTTAGAATCCATTATATCATTACAGAAGGACTTGGACAGCATACAGGCTTGAGCAGATTTGTGGCAGATGAAATTTCATGTCAGTAATTATAACGTATTACATGTAGGAAGTAAAATGTTAGGTTTGAAAGTAAAAGAATATCTGCCTTAGCTGGTCCCACTTCCCTAACATTTAAGTTTATAACAAACAGCCCCATCTCAAATTTTAAGGTTTTACACTGTATGGCCAGAGTTATGTGAATACCACTACAAATTATTGAGTTCAGGTGTTTTATAGCACATAGCCATGCAATCTCCTAAATGAACGTTGGCAGTAGAATGGCTTGAAAGTACTGAAGAGCTCAGTGACTTTAACCATGGCACTATCGTAGGATGCCGCCTAGTCAGTATGTAATATTTCTGCTAGATCTGCCCTGGTCAAAAGTAAGTAGAAGTGTCTGGAAGCAACAATAGCTCTGTCTAGAGAAACAATAAAATATAAACAATCATTAACAAAATTTAAAAATGTGTTAAAAGCATAAGCAGCTTTCAAGTCATGTCATTTTTTAATCTGCTTGATCCAGATCAGGGTCTTGCGGGCCTGGAGCCGATCCCAGCCAGCATAGTGCACAAGGTAGGAACAAACCCTAGACAAGGCACCAGCCCATCGCTGTTAGAAACAAACTATTAAAGCTTTCCTAAAGGAGCTCCTTCTATCCCTAAAAAAACATGTGCCATGAACACATTCCTCCGATACCTCAGATGGAATTGGCAGAGTAATTGAGGGGCGCAAACGTCTCTTGCTGGTAACCAGGATCCTTCATCTCATTCATAAGCCAGCCAATGCAAATACTGTATGCATGAACTCTATCAACATGAGTCAGTTATCTTACAGATCTCATATTCTGCCTCCTAATCCACAATAACAGGGGTAGGAGGAGTACTAGCCAGAAGAAAAATAGGGACTGAATCCTATTGTTGGAAGGGTGAATCTTGAATTGGGCTGGCAGAGCCTGTTTATAAGTCATAAGTCCGATTTGCTTGATAATCCTAACCTGGGGCTAATATGCAGATGGGAACCTTCAACTAGATGTTTTGTATAGTGAGCCGCACCTTCTATCCTATTCAGTATCTACGGCAAAGTTTCTGCTTTTGATCCACACATTTCTTGACAGATGTTCCAGTTTTTAACAGGTTTTTCCAAACCAGAGAGGCGGGCAGATAATAAAGGGGATTTGAAACCATACTGATTTTCAAGGGGTGAAATTCCTGTGCAACGAATTCAGCAATTGATTCTAGAAAATTCCACTATTGGTATAATTTCTTAATTCTTAGACACAATTAGCGTCAACATTATACTACAAACATTTTTCTAACTCCTGATTAATCCTTTAAATTTGATCATTGCATTCTGAATGCTACAGTGCAGTTAGCTACGTTTTGTACCAACCCCAGAATAGAAATTCATCCAAAAGCGAGATAGGAACTAATTCCTAGTTACTGTCTGTGTAGATTTGCATGTTCTTAGCATGTCTATGTGAGTTTTCTTTGGGTACTGTAGTTAAACATTTGGTTTAATTAACAGGTTTACTATTAGCCAAAATTATGCTGTGCATCTTACTGTTACAGGCAACCAAGAATCTAAGATCATGCTCTGCTTTATAGCACTTGGTTTATATATGTTGGGGGCCCTGACCAGATGGTAAATGTTTAAGGGCATGTTTTGTCTTAAAGTTTGTGGACCCCTGTGCTATAAAATCCTATATGGTGCTAGAAAATCATACAAAACATGACTAATAGTGAATCATTTCATAATATGATGTGCAAAAGATAAGAAAAATAAAAGTAGAATTGGCCTAAAAAGGTAAACCTGTAACTGAACAAAATCATTCCAAAAACAGAACAGAACACATAGAGTGAGATCGTCAGTGGAGTCCCTCCTGAGTCTGTCTTTGAACCATTACTTTTTTCTGTTTTCTATTAATGACATTGACTTTTGGTGAAATTTGTGAAATTCGCAGATGACACTAAAACTAGGAGAATGTCAGATACTAAGGAGGCAGCAAAAAAAAAATACATAATTCAAAAAGATCTGGACACATTTCAGAACTGGGCAAGCACTTGGAAAATGCAGTATAATGTAGAAAAGTGCAAAGTTCTACATTTGGGCAACAGAGACATCAGTTATAAATACAAGATGGGAGACGCTGTGCTAAAGGAGGAACCACTGAAAAAGAGCTATGGTGTGGTGGTGAAAGGCTTTGGACTTCAAACCCTGAGGCTGTGGATTTATGTTGACACAATGTTCTTATTGTTTAAGCCTTTCGCAGAAGCAATTAAAAAGACAAATAAAATGTTATGCTATATCATAAAAACTTTAATATAAATCAAGGAAAGTTGTGCGGGACTATATACAGTAATGCACTAGTGAGACCTCATCTAGAGTATTGTGTGCAATTCTTGTCACCACTATACAAGAAAGACACAGCAGGACCTGAAGCTGTGCACAAAAGAACAACCATATGACTGAAGGACATGTTCTGCTCTGACAGAGTTAGGGAATTAAACCTGTTCAGTCTCACACAGAAGAGAGTGTGTGGGGACTGAATCCAGGTCTTCAACATTCTCCAAGGCATTGATAAAGAAGATCCATCAGAATCGCCTACTTGAAGACACCAGTGAAAATTAAAAGGAAGAACATTTAGGTCAGGAGCACTTCATTATGCAAAATATTATTTGAATCTGGAACAAATTACCATGCCATGTAGTTGAAACCTTAACAACCTTTAAGCATGTGGATGAGATATTGGGACAACTTATTAGTTAAATAAGCCAGCTTGGTGGACTAATTCGTCCCCTCTCGTTTGTCAAATTTCTTATGTTCTTATGTAGTGAGAAGGGGTGAAAACCAGGAAATCCATTGCCAGATTGGCAGAGCAAAACCACAGGATAGGAATAAACCTCAGTGCTGAAGCAGTAATAGTAAATGGTGTGTCTTCTTAAATATTACTGGAGGAGAATAATCAACTGCAGTATCAGGTAGCCCTGTTCCCCCAGGCTCAATATAAAGGAAGAAAACCATGGAAGCTAATACATACATTATTAACATAATAGAGAAATGTTAAATAATTAACAAACCACACAATACATAACATAAAATCCAGAATGAATGAAAACAAAAATCTTTAAGTATTAGGATGAGAAATTGGGACAGCTAAGCTAATAGGTGAACAAATAGGCTTAATGGACTGAATGTTCTCCTCTCATTTGTCATATTTCTTATGTTCTTAATAGGTAGCCTAATTCATGGGATAGAAACAATCCTCTGTGCCAAAACAGCAATAGTAAATGCTGCTTCTTTCTACTAGGGGTGGTTCCTCAGCTGTAGTATCAAGTGGCCCCATCCCCCTAGGCTCAATTTACAGGAAGAAAACATAGAAAAAGTAATACCAACATGGAAAATAATTACTAAACCATGCAATATTCAATAAACAAAATCTGGAAAAAGCCTAATCAATATGCAAAATAATATACAGTATAATATAATGATTAAATAAGAAAGAAAGCACCTTAGAGCCAGGCTGAACCATAGCATCAACACTGTTATTAGCTGTTCGCTTGCATCCATATTAGTGTGTAGGTGTTGTGAAGTTTTGAGTGCTTTTCTGGCTTTAATCAAATACAGAGAATCAAGATATTTCTAGGCATTAAATGAGGTGTTAATCTGGTAAATTAGTATTACCAGGAATATCTGACTTTTTCACACATACCCTCAGAATGTCTGTGCTAGACTGCATTTGTGAAAAATGATTTAGATTTTCATATGTATAGACTGATAAGCACCACAAAGCTAGGAGAACAGCGCCCTCACCAGCTGTGGAGGAGGAATCGCAAGTGGAGGTGGAGTTCTCCTAGCACTGTTCCCCGTGTCATACAAGGAGTGTAACTTGTCATCTCTCCCCCCTTTTTTGTTGTCTGGCTGTTGTCAGGTTTCCACTGGGGAACTCATTTCACACTCGCCAACACTATTCATACCCCTAAAATCACAGGTGTGACAGCTAAGTGCTTTATCCAGTGAAGATTGCACACAAGGGAATTTAAACTTCTTCCTCAGCTCTTCTTGTTATTGTTACTGAACAAAGTGCTCTGCAGGTTTGAGCGTTGCAGATGTCCCTGTGGTTGTTTTCGTTTTCGTAGTGTTTTAATGATGTTTGCTGTTATTTGGAGCTTAAGGGAAGTGAACTTGGAGCGTCTCACTTTGCACTTTTTTCAAGTTTTGCATAAAACAAGCTTTTCTATAAATTTGCCCTGCTTTCCCTAAATCATTGCACAAACAAAGCTTCTTGTTTGCTTTTAAGCAGCCATGATGACATACTGTAAGCATCTAGTGCAGGGGTAAGGTCAGGTTAAAGACAAAAGCAAGAAGAAGAACATTTCTGAAAATGCTCTCATAATTTTAAGAAGATTATTGACTTAAAATGATGAAATTAATAATAATAAATATGTTGAGTTACATGCACAGATGGCCAGGTGAAGTTCAGGCAGGATGGCCATCGTCAGGGTTGGTATATCCTGTAGTCATGCCAGGACGCATATGCAACTATGGAGATGATGGCTGGGTCAAGAGCAGCTAATGGGACCTAATTTAGAGATGTATGACCCTTACAAAAAGAGACAAGACAAGACAATAGCAGCAGCATCTGGCCACCAGTAGGCACAAAGTTCCTGAAGGGAATGTTTGTAACCCACTGAAACCGCAGGAAGCAGGTGATTTGATTTTGAAGACCCAGCTATTTCAAGGAAACTGAGGGCTCGGGAATGCAGGAACACCAGATGCCACTTTTCAGATATCTTTGGAGGAAAAACAAACACCACCATTGACCTCGGAAGTGATTGAGGAGCTTGGCTGAAAGTGACTTAGAGAAGCCATCTCATCACTGTTGCCACATGGAGTGTGGAGTCAGGTGGTTATAACTGGTAAGTGCTCAGTGGAAAAACATTGAGACAAAGAAGGGATTTGTTTGGTGAGGAGCTGTACTGGCTTGGGAGGAAACTGAGAATTTTTATTGAAGGGGATCAGGAAATAGAGAGATGGCTTTTTACTTATCTGCAGAGGGAAAATCTAGAAAAGAAATATTATATTATGGCAAACAACAAATGTTGTCTCAAATACAAACCACAATGACTACAAATGAAATAATATTTAAGGAAAGAAATGTTCTGACTGGGTTAATATTAAGAGACCAGTCCTAGAGAGGCAATTTAAAGGCTTAATACTGTCAATATAAAGGAGCCACAGTGGTGTTTCTTTGCACACTTTTTCTGATAATTTATTGGATGAGAGTACTCAATGTACACTGCTCACAAAAATTAAAGGAACACTTTAAAGAAACACATTAGATACATCAGATCTCAATATGAAGTTGGATATCTAAACAAATAACGACAGGGCAATGTCTTAGGAACAAAAGGATGCCAAGTCTTTTAATGGAAATAAAAGTTTTCTGCCTACAGAGGGCTCAATTGTGTAGACACCCTAAAATCAGAGTGAAATGAAGATGTGGCAGGCTAGTCCATTTTTAAAAACTTAATTTCTGCTACTCAAAATGCTTTTCAGTATCTTGTGTGGCCCCCACGAGCTTGTATGCATGCTTGACAACGTTGGGGCATGCTCCTAATGAGACGACGGATGGTGTCTTGTGGCATTTCCTCCCAGATCTGTATGAGGGCATCCCTGAGCTGTTGTACAGTCTGAGGAGCAACCTGGCGGTGCCTAATGGACTGAAACATAATGTCCCATAGATGTTCTATTGGGTTTAAGTCAGGGGATCGTGAAGGCCATTCAATTTTTTCAATTCCTTCATCCTCCAGGTACTGCCTGCATACTCTTGCCACATGAGGCCGGGCATTGTCGTGCATTAGGAGGAAACCAGGACCTATTGAACCAGCGTAGGGTCTGACAATGGGTTCAAGGATTTCATCCTGATACCTAATGGCAGTCAAGATGCCATTGTCTAGCTTGTAGAAGTCTGTGCGTCGCTCCATAGATATGCCTCCAAGATCATCACTGACCCACCACCAAACCAGTCATGCTAAACGATGTTACAGGCAGCATAATATTCTCCACGGCTTCTCCTGACCCTTTCACGTCTTTCACATATACTCAGGGTGAACCTGCTCTCATCTATGAAAAGCACAGGACGCCAGTGGTGGACCTGCCAATTCTGGTATTCTATGGCAAATGCCAATTGAGCTCCCCGGTGCTGTGCAGTGAGCACAGGCGCAGTAGACATTTGGGCCCTCAGGCAACCCTCATGAAGTCTGTTTCTGATTGTTTGGTCAGAGACATTCACACCAGTGGCCTGCTGGAGGTCATTTTGTAGGGCTCTGGCAGTGCTCATCCTGTTCCTCCTTGCCCAAAGGAGCAGATACTGGTCCTGCTGATGGGTTATGGACCTTCTATGGCCCTCTCCAGCTCTCCTAGAGTAACTGCTTGTCTCCTAGAATCTCCTCCATGCCCTTGAGACTGTGCAGGAGACACAGCAAACCTTCTGGCAATGACACGTATTGATGTGCCATCCTGGAGAAGTTGGACTACCTGTGCAACCTCTGTAGGGTCCAGGTATCGCCTCATGCTACCAGTAGTGACACTGACTGTAGCCAAATGCAAAACTAGTGAAGAAACAGTCAGAAAAGATGAGGAGGGAAAAATGTCAGTGGCCTCCACCTGTTAAACCATCCCTGTTTTGGGGGTCATCTCATTGTTGCCCCACTAGTGCATCTGTTGTTAATTTCATTAACACCACAGCAGCTGAAACTGATTAACAACCCCCTCTGCTACTTAACTGACCAGATTAATATCCCATAAGTTTCATTGACTTTATGCTATACTCTGATTAAAAAGTGTTCCTTTAATTCTTTTGAGCAGTATACAGTGGTGTGAAAAACTATTTGCCCCTTCCTGATTTCTTATTCTTTTGCATGTTTGTCACACAAAATGTTTCTGATCATCAAACACATTTAACCATTAGTCAAATATAACACAAGTAAACACAAAATGCAGTTTTTAAATGATGGTTTTTATTATTTAGGGAGAAAAAAAATCCAAACCTACATGGCCTTGTGTGAAAAAGTAATTGCCCCTTGTTAAAAATAACCTAACTGTGGTGTATCACACCTGAGTTCAATTTCCGTAGCCACTCCCAGGCCTGATTACTGCCACACCTGTTTCAATCAAGAAATCACTTAAATAGGAGCTGCCTGACACAGAGAAGTAGACCAAAAGCACCTCAAAAGCTAGACATCATGCCAAGATCCAAAGAAATTCAGGAACAAATGAGAACAGAAGTAATTGAGATCTATCAGTCTGGTAAAGGTTATAAAGCCATTTCTAAAGCTTTGGGACTCCAGCGAACCACAGTGAGAGCCATTATCCACAAATGGCAAAAACGTGGAACAGTGGTGAACCTTCCCAGGAGTGGCCGGCCGACCAAAATTACCCCAAGAGCGCAGAGACGACTCATCCGAGAGGTCACAAAGACCCCAGGACAACATCTAAAGAACTGCAGGCCTCACTTGCCTCAATTAAGGTCAGTGTTCACGACTCCACCATAAGAAAGAGACTGGGCAAAAACGGCCTGCATGGCAGATTTCGAAGACGCAAACCACTGTTAAGCAAAAAGAACATTAGGGCTTGTCTCAATTTTGCTGAGAAACATCTCAATGATTGCCAAGACTTTTGGGAAAATACCTTGTGGACTGATGAGACAAAAGTTGAACTTTTGGAAGGCAAATGTCCGTTACATCTGGTGTAAAAGGAACACAGCATTTCAGATAAAGAACATCATACCAACAGTAAAATATGGTGGTGGTAGTGTGATGGTCTGGGGTTGTTTTGCTGCTTCAGGACCTGGAAGGCTTGCTGTGATAGATGGAACCATGAATTCTACTGTCTACCAAAAAATCCTGAAGGAGAATGTCCAGCCATCTGTTCGTCAACTCAAGCTGAAGCAATCTTGGGTACTGCAACAGGACAATGACCCAAAACACACCAGCAAATCCAACTCTGAATGGCTGAAGAAAAACAAAATGAAGACTTTGGAGTGGCCTAGTGAAAGTCCTGACCTGAATCCAATTGAGATGCTATGGCATGACCTTAAAAAGGCGGTTCATGCTAGAAAACCCTCAAATAAAGCTGAATTACAACAATTCTGCAAAGATGAGTGGGCCAAGATTCCTCCAGAGCGCTGTAAAAGACTCATTGCAAGTTATCGCAAACGCTTGATTGCAGTTATTGCTGCTAAGGGTGGCCCAACCAGTTATTAGGTTCAGGGGGCAATTACTTTTTCACACAGGGCCATGTAGGTTTGGATTTTTTCTCCCTAAATAATAAAAACCATCATTTAAAACTGCATTTTGTGTTTATTTGTGTTATATTTGACTAATGGTTAAATGTGTTTGATGATCAGAAACATTTTGTGTGACAAACATGCAAAAGAATAAGAAATCGGGAAGGGGGCAAATAGTTTTTCACACCACTGTATATGAAACCAACTTCAAAACCAAGCCGAAGACATAACCAAAAGTTTTTAGTGCAAGAGTCAAACACCAACACCATTTTTATCCAAATCTCAAAAACTCTGGTTCTGGGATAGATCTCTATGACAATACCTGAAACAATCACTTCAAAATGACGGTGCCCATCGCAAAACATATACAACCAATACTATTTTTGTCTAAATCTCAAAATTTAGGTAGTTCTATGTCTATGACAAAATCTGATGCAATTGTTCCAAAATTGCGTATCAATAGCAAAACAAATGTAGTGCTGTGGCAAAAATGGTAAATATTTCTCACTCTTTCAAACTGCCATAAAATGAAAAATGAATGACACTTTTAGATTCTTTCATGTTCAAAACACTAAATAAATGCATACTTTGTGTAAAATGCATCACAAAATGCCTAAAAAAATGGGTAAGCAAGTGGATATCTAATAATCACATTGCTTATGCAACTGCATAGCCCCAGAACTGGCTCATGTACACTGGCATCCTGTTAATTTTCAAATTGTCTTTATAACTCTGTTTAGATAGTTAACTGATTAATTGATTGACTAATCAATTTAGGATGCATTTAGGAATCACAAAAAAAAAGGATTGCTCTCAATCATTGCATGCCAGGGTGTCACTAGTGTGTTATCCCACCACACCTCCAGAGGTGGATGCTCACATAGTGTCACTTCTCGCCATTGGTTTCCATAATGAGGAAGTTGAACTGCAAGGGCAGACAGTGGAGTGCTACTCAGGGAGTCCACTACAGTAAGTGAGTACAGAATAGCAGAAGCAGTTGTGAATCTGAGTTTTGATATCTTAATGTGTTTGATTTGTAGAGTAATTATTAGACTTAATATAATGATTGTCTTCTGGATTAGTGTCATTTTGTGTCAGTTTTTTCGTGATGGAGGCCATATGGTTTACTGTTGGTTCATTAGTTGCTGATCACATGATATGGAGATCACATGATCCATTATATCATTACTCACTGAATCCCTCAGATTCAAATACAAAACAACATTGATTAATATATTGAGATGCAATTAATATGCATTAGTGCATGGGCTTTCTTACAACATTATTTCAACTTCAGCTTTGGCTTTGTGTTAAGGTTTTTACATTGATTTCTGTATTTTGAACATTGTCTGTTATTCAAACTAAGATTTCACCCGTTCCACTATCATTTTACTTTGTTTATCTGGACACCTTCAACTTTGTAGTGTCTAAAATACATGGCAGTTGAGGGTAAATAATAAGCACATTAGAAACAATTCAAAATCTGTTTTATTACAATGCAAAATCCAAGGAAACTGCATCCTGTTATTATAATATGTATTTAAAAGATCTTGCTTTCACGGCTAGTTTTGAAATATCCTTATTTGCTGTGTAAACTGCTGATGAAGTATTCTCTGAATGGCTGGATATCAAATAAAGAATGATTGATTAAATGCTATGACAAATAGCAACATATTAGAAAAAGTGCATAATGTTCAGGTGGAGTTTGATATTTAATTAACCATTTTGAATGCTGAAATATTTAAATTTTTTGTTCATTTACTTCATCAAAGACAAAGATATCACATTTGCATATATTATTTTTTGTAATAGATAGATAGATAGATAGATAGATACTTTATTAATCCTGAAGTAAAATTCAGTGTTACAGTGACAGTCAAAAGGCACAAAAACAGTATACATATAACAAGAATTATCTATATCCACAGTATAAGAAGTGTTAAAAGCGTAAGTGCTTATAGTACTAATGTAAAGAGATTAGACTTGCACATTGAATTATCAGTTATAATTTCACAGCATTAAAATTAATCAGTATGCCAGTCATTGGCACAGTATAATGCACACAGTGTTCTTATCTGTTAAGATGTCTGCTAAACCGGTTTAGTACCATTCAGCACACAGTAAACAACACGGCCTTGACAGTGGAGTGACCCTTTATTGATAATGATGGCTAAGGGTAGGAATCGTGTCACATAGCCCGCTGTGGAGTAGCGCAGTTGTCTCAGTCTGTTACTTAAGGTGCTCTTCTGCTTAGCCAAAACCTCATACAGGTGATGAGAGTCATTATCCAGACCAGTAAGCCGCTTCCTGATTGTCCATTGTTCAACCTCTTTCTCCAATGAATCCAGCCTGACTCCTAAGACATACCTTTTTTTATTTTTTATTTATTTATTTGTTCTGTACACTACCACATATAAAATGGCATCGTTCACTGCATACTGGTAGAAAACATGTAAGCGTGGCCTACACCAAATGACTGCAATCTCTTCAGGAAATAGAATGCGACTCTGGCCCTTCTTAAATACAGCCTCTGTGTTGGTGCTCCAGTCAAGTCTGTCATTCAGATGTACCAGGAGGTACTTAGATGTCCTCGCCACTTCCACATATTCAACATCGATGGGAACTGGGGCACGGTGGGCTTGACCCTCCTAAAATCTATAATCATCGCCTCTGTCTTACTTATGCTGAGCTGCAGGTGGTTCAGTTTGCACCATTCAACAAAGTCCTTCACTTGGGCTCTGTATTAATTTTCCTGCATACCAGTCATTAAATATTAAATATATTAAAAAAACAACATTGTTAATAAAATGTAAATATATGCATTAGTAGACTAGCAAAAAAATAGATTTTTTTAAAGCATTTTACAATATTACAGATTTATAAAACAAGCCCAGTTAGGCTTTTGGGAGCTGAAATAGCTTTCACGGACCCCCAATACCAACTGAAGTGGTTTATCAATTACATCAATCCAAGTCCTGTTGCTCGTTTTAGGCAGTGGATGGTTTAGGACTAATTGTAGTTTATATTTCTCAGAATTTTGTTTTAAAAATATACCAAGTAAATTTGAAAGAACAAATGAATTAGTAAATGAGTTTGCGAAGAGTGTTTCTCTCTTTTTTAAAAAAGGTTATTGTAAAACTTCACTGATGTGTTTTAAGTGGGAGGTTTTGAAAAATGAAAAATACTTATAGTATGCTCTAGTTTAGATGTTTCAAAGGAAACTGGATGTTCATGACAAGTTTCCATGAAGAATAAGTGTAGCAAATACCAACAAAATCAGTCCAATGTGAATTATGTTATCTTTATATGGACAGACAGACAGACAGACAGAACAATAACAATGGGGGCTTAGATTTTATAAGTGAATTCCCATAAGAAGGCAATAAAAAGCAAAAAGCACAAGACTAAACGAGGACCTTCACTAAATATTTTTGCAGTGGTACTGAGCACAGTGCTTAAACCTGGAAGGAAACCTTGGATCCCTCTTTCATGCCCCTTGAGCCTCTTATCATGTGATTGCAACATAATTATTATTTCAACCCTGCCCAGAATAAGCAGCTTAGGAAAATGAATGAATGCAAAAAAACCTTTTTGCTAAACAATACATAGAGATAGATGGGCACTCCTGAAAGAAAGTCCAGATGAAAGCAGAGGCCAGACCATTTCGGGGTCTACAATAAGCAGATTCCTGTGCCCAACCACCTATCTACTTTCTAAACCACTGAGGGAAGTATTCAGGGTTTGCTTTTGACAAATCACCGAGCAGTACCCACATTTGGTCTGCTTCTTCACATTTACTGTCATTAGTGTGGCATAAAGTAAGAAGACTTTATCTTTATTTCAGTAGTTAGGTGCACCAGAAATTCTCTCAAATAATAGCTGAGATCACCATTTGCAATGTTTCTAAGACGAATGTCCTTTATTACAATGAGCCTGAGGGAACTCAGTCATGCACACAGCTCAGTTCACTATGAGTGACAAAATACAAGAAAGGTGTTACTTAATAAAGGTAGAGTAATTTGCATAATACAGTAAAGGAATACATTAGTTTGCACCAATCAGCATACTGATACATGGGATAATCCACAACACACCCTGTATCTATGCGAACTATGATATTATGGAAAAAAACCCGATCTAAATCCATTAAGTAGTTATCTCACGAAAAGCAGACAGACATACAGAAATGGTAAATGTACTGGAAATTATAGGTACAGAATGTTTTAGTTGCTCAAGACAGCCACAGCCAAAAAACACGTCATAAAATCTCACAGAAAATGAGGGCTGTAAATGAATTTTGTATTAGATAATTTTAAATAGTTAAATACATTGTTTGAGTTTTGGCATATAAACAATGAACCCATACACAGTATTAGTATTATTAGAAGCTGTAGTATTATACTGATTTTGTACAATGACCACATACTGTGAAGCAGGTTAGAATATCAGCAGGGATCTTCCCTAACGGTTGTCAGTATCAGGTGAATCTCCAGTGTTTAGGTGATGCCAATGTTTTTGACACATGACAGCTTGTTTATAATTCCCATTGCTGCAGATGACTGAGAGATGTCTAAATGGATGGGGAGTTGACTTGCCAGGGCGTCTCCAAAAGCTCAGGTCTATGCCCTGCTCTGGGATTATTTACCAGGCAAGCCTCAGCTGTTAAGTATTTTGATATAAATCATAAATGACATCTTAATTGTGACAACAGCTATATACTATTCCCTTATTAAAAACTGTGTTTTACATGTGATTGACATACTATTTTTTAGAAATGATAAGAAAATCAAATGATAAAAGCATCTAGTTTTTTATTTCAACTTTAATAATCTAGTAAAAGGTTAAAGAGAAATAATGCGTGGGGTTATGTAAGACCCCTGATGGCCAAGAACACTGAACAAAGTAATTTCAACTGACTCCTGCAATGTAAAGTCTTAGTTAAACCATTCTTTCATTTCAGTCTTTTTAAAATGTTGCTATGTTTAGGTCTAGTAACTTCTCAGACTTGCTTTGGGAGGTTTAAATATGGCATCATAGCACTGTAACTCCTGTGAGATGAGATATAAAAATCAGCTTCTTGTGCTCTCCAGAGAGTTAATATTTGAATGACAGGGAGGCAACTGGTGGAGCTTTCACACTGATGTAAATAAATGACAATTTCACTTACTTCTCTAAAGTTACTATGATGGTTATTGCACAATGCAACATATGTTTTCTTACAGCATCACTTCACTTACTTCCCACTTTTCCTGTTAAAGGTTATTACGGTAAAACACCAAGCTGAAATGACCAAGCTGCCCTGACAACAGCCTTCAACTCCTCCTGGTGAATTCCCAAACACCTTTGGGTGAGTCAAAAGATGTCCCAGGGGGCATAATTGGCAGAACACCCAAGAGAGGCGAGCAGCATGGTGCATCCTAACTAGTGCATCTCCCAAACCACCTCAATCCAGACCAGCTGAGCTTTTATACTGGGGTCTAATCGGATTTCTGAGCTCCTCACCCTATCATGAAAGAGAACCCAGCAACCCCATAGAAGAACCTCATTCAGGCTGCTTGCACTGACGATATTATTCTTTTAACTTCTATTCAGAACTTGTGAATAAAGGTAAGAATGAGGATTCAGACCAGAATATTGAAAGTTTCATTACAAGACTTAGTTCTTCCTAGTTCACCATCACAGTCTGGTACAATATCCATAAAACTGCTATCTGCCATGATTGTTCTGAGACAGACATCATATTAGGAACATATCTAATATTTTATTTACTGCTATGATTATTTTGTGATGCAATATTAATTTACATGGATGTGGTTTTATTTTGATCTTGGGCACAGCCATAATGTTTACTGTTGCTGTAGCCCTTGCTGGTCATATGACCCAACATAACACGCCTCGTGACATTACTATGGCACAGAAGACTCGATATTCTAGTGTATGGATATTCTAAAATGAACACGTTATTTACTTACTAATTTTGGCAAAGAACTTTGGTTAGGACCTTATTAACTTCAATTCTGAGTTCTCTTTTTTCTTTTTCACTTTTTTCTTTGAAGACAGCATTCCTTTAATGTGGGAAGTGACATCTTTCACATCTTCTACAACTCTGTGACGGACAGTGCGAATTTCTACACTGGTGTTCTTGGCTCGTAACTTCAATTCATGAGAGGCCTACCGAATCAAAAAGCTGATAAAAAGGGCTGGCTTGGGTATGGGACACATTGTGGACACCCTGGAGGTTGTAGGGAGGGAGAGAATGAAAACAAAACTGTGTGCCATTATGAACAAAGCTGCACGTCCTCTCTCTGACACATCAACACTGAGGACTTTCAGGCTATCTATCTATCTATCTATCTATCTATCTATCTATCTATCTATCTATCTATCTATCTATCTATCTATCTATCTATCTATCTATCTAGAGATACGAGTCTTGCAGGGATTTAAAAAGAGTCCCCAGTGGAAAAAGCAGCACAAACACGGGACAACATGCAAATTCTACACAAATACAGAAAGAAAGCATCATTTTGAAAGTGTGAAAGTTGGCACAAGCTTTAAACGAATGCCTTTAATTTCTCAAACAAGACCTGGAGGTTGGTGGCTGTTCAGCTGAACTTCTACCTAAGCCCATTTTCCTCAATGATAGCAAATCTCGCTATTTGGCAGACCTTGAATATAATACGACATGTCAAGTGCACCCACGTGGAAGTTTTGGGTGCAGTGAGTTTATGCACAAATGCATATGTGTGAAGAAATATGTCAGCATTGCAAACAAATGTAAATTACATGATAATGCAGAACTAGCACTTGGTGATTAAATACACATGACATCACAACAGAGATAAATCACATTTTTTTTAAACATCCTGAATATATTTTCAAACTTCAAAAACATTTAACCTCTAAAAGCAAAATTGATGAACAATTAAAAGAAAATATTACCCAATTTAAAGTGAGCATTTCTAAATTGTTAAACTGCTTAGCCCCCCAGCATAATCAACCTATTCAGTTGCTTAAACCCTTTAAATGATTTGAAGCTCTTGCCCGCCTTGTGACAGGGAGGAGACAGAAAATGCATATTTGGTGTGCACTTTGGACATTTTCCAGACTCCGCAAAGCATGAAGCAGAACAGGTTAAAACGCCTTTGTATGTAAAACCATCTGTTCCTTTGTTTACACCTTGGTGCTTCTTTGGAGAGCAGAGTAAAACTGGTAGGATTAAGTGTTTATATGGTTAAATAGCTAAGGATGGCAACAGGATGAAAGACACAAAGGGAGATGTTTAGAAAACAGTGTTCACTCTGCAGAAACGTGTGAAAATAAAGGACGAAACGGCACCGCTCAGATACAGCAAGCGGATGAGAAATCACACTTCAGTGCTTTATGTCTGGAAATATTGATTCAGGTATATCAATTACAGGTCCAAATCACTGGCCCTCAAGCATACAAAAGTCTGTCTAATTATGCTCAGGGGGCCATGTAATTTTACCACCAAGTGCTGTAATGATCTAAATGGAGGTGGATCATGTTAGCGTCGCTCTTAAATGCCGGTCTGGACAAAGAAGCCACAAGGTGTGCATGATCTAAATCTCCCAATTGTCCTGATTTAATGCTGCAGATGGCGTGATTTGGGGGCCAGTCAATGAGAGTCTTATGAAAACCACAGGAATCTTGTCACCACAAACCCCACAAAATAATTAGGGTCGCCAAACAAGGGGTGGCATCAAAATGCAACTTAACCCTTTGCCAGGCTAAAAGAAGTCTGCTGCTTGAACCCATCTGCTAACGTCTGCGTTTTTGACAACACCTGAAATCAGATCGGGCCCGGCCTGTTTGTTTCTTAATGCATGCTGTCATGAATCAATTTTGAGCCCTACTTTCCCTTTGTAAATCAGAGCAGGATGGTGTAGGGGAACATGATAACTGTGCTACAGATTCCAGAAACTTTTCTACAGGTACTGACTGCTTCCACAGGCTTGTGCTGAAGCATAGATCAATTGTAACACAGTTATATTTACAGCCTTAACATTACTTGTGAAAACTTAACTTGAAGAAGTTGTACCAGGCTGTCCAAGAAATATATTCATTCATAACACTTATGACCCAGAGTAGTCCTGTTTCAGTATTTCAGTTTCATAATTACAACAGTTGTGCATCAGATAGAGCTAACATCTCATAATGCATATATAGCCAATACCTTTATTCACTTTGACTTATGTGTTCTGGATATAACTCAAGTGTGAAATATTTTTTCTACATTTGAAACACAGAGGTTATGTGACTTGTTAAAGGTCACCCAGCAAGTTGGAAACAGGACTTGAAGTGGCAGGAGTCAAAGTCTATTCCCAATATCTACACACCATACTGTTCATCGATAACACATGTTCTCTCATCTTTCTGTATGCCATTTGAATGTTTGGTTCCCCTCCCACAATTCAGTTCCACTGCTTAGTCACACTGAATTTGACTTGCATGACACAGCATTGATGTTCACATGATGGTTAACTGACCTGAATTTGACCTGCCAAGGATTGATACCCACCTTGCTCTTACTTTCACGTATTTTTGTAGAGCCAAAAGTGGGACAAGACAGTGGATGGATGGACAGATGGATATTGTCACACATGTGCACTTTGAAGGCAGTTTAAGGGCTCTGATGATGGGAATTACCCACTAAACCAGGGATTGGTATTATGTGCTAATGTCTTTTCTCTTCCTCCCTCTGCAGAACAGAAGAGTGATGGCCATTCCACCGCTGATGTCACTTCTGTTTTCGCCCTTCTGGATCTGCCCATTCCTGCCTGGAACCCATATGACCGGAAGTTAAACAATGTTTGCATCAGTTTTGTATTGGACTCCTGTCTGAAAAGACACCATTGTTATCTATGTAGAAAGATCATTTATTTTCATTTTAAAGGGTCACAGAAGAGGCTTTTTCATGTTTGCTTCTTGTCTTATAATATATATAAACATGACATTCAAGATGGCACATGATTGTAGTAATCAGACATATGGTGGCTGTCCTTAAAACCAGAAACACAACATGGGAATTCCAATATGAAGAGAAACACAAAATATTGGCACAAAGACAACATAATCATACAATATAAAATTATTAACATGGTCCTAACACTTGTGATAAACTGTGAATGGAGGTAAGATCTCACATACATGATTCCAAAATGTGAAAGCTCACCCTCAGACACACTAACAACCCAAGTTGCCTTCTGATCAAGGTGCCAACTGATCAACTGCCACCTCAGGTTGGTTAAGCTCAATTGCCTGTATTGCTTGTAAAAGAAATAAATTGGAATATACATTAAAGAAAGAAACGTGCCTTCAACTAGGACCTGTTTGTGTCTGGAACCAGGCAGGAGGAAACTTGTTCAATGCATCTTTAATTTCTCTTCATGAAGAGGGAGCTGTCTAAGGGGCAGTGCCCTGAATGAAGGTTATCAGCAAATGGTCACAGAGCAAAGGCAGAGAGTCTTCTTATACATAAGTGAATTTGCATAACAGTGCTGAATTAATGCTTACTCTGATTGGTTCACTAGCTTGCATGCACTCTGATTGGTTCAACAACTTCCATCCATCCATCCATTTTCTAACCCGCTGAATCCGAATACAGGGTCACGGGGGTCTGCAGGAGCCAATCCCAGCCAACACAGGGCACAAGGCAGGAACCAATCCTGGGCAGGGTGCCAACCCACCGCAGGACACACACAAACACACCCACACACCAAGGCCAATTTAGAATCGCCAATCCACCTAACCTGCATGTCTTTGGATTGTGGGAGGAAACCGGAGCGCCCGGTGGAAACCCACGCAGACACGGGGAGAACATGCAAACTCCACGCAGGGAGGACCCGGGAAGCAAACCTGGGTCTCCTAACTACGAGGCAGCAGCGCTACCACTGCGCCACCGTGCCGCCCGGTTCAACAACTTACATATCTAAATAGACATACCCAAATAAAAGTTTAATTTTTACTACATTCTTGTCCTCAAATATCTCTTAAGTTCAGTTCTTATTCCTTTATGGAAATCTGTGTACATGACAAGTCTTCCTGTACACATGCCACTTTGTCGCTTCTTACAACTCGGGGCATTTTACTTGTTTACACACCTACTGCATTAGTCTCTTCATTTACAGAAAGGTATGTTACTCCTTGATGGTTCCCTTTATTCTCTCACATACTGTATTTAAAGAAACTTAAACAGTTACTTTTCAATTCACAAATGAGTTAAACAGAGGTTAGTGTTTATTATCTTCTTGCCCTTTTGCTTCATATTTGTCTGGCTTTTGCTTAGATTTTCTTTTTAACTTTTCCCTCACTAGTTGCTTTTGTTATGAAGAGCTTGGCAGTGTCCTGAATTATTGTGAAGTTAAAGAGTAGGAGATGAAAACTAGTAAAAGAGTAAACCAAAAACAGTTGTTAGTAAGCAAGCAAGGGTCTAAACCAGAAGGATAAATACATCTTAAACAAACCAGAAAAAAGAAACTTGTAGCCAAAAATAATGAAAATGAGTTTAAAAGCCAAAAGAAAACATTCAATAGATTGTCATGTTAACCCATAACCAGTACCTGAAGTGGACTTTGATTGGCAATCAGAGGTTGAAGACCTGAAACCGAATGATAATGTGAGTAATCAGGACTAATGGTTTATGAGATCAGTGTTGCCCATTTCCTATTACTTTTATTCATGTAAATCACTTATCTTCATGAATTTTGATGGCTCTGTCCTTTAAATGTTGCACTCCTTTTATGAAATTCCCAGAAGGGAAGGCCAAAACTGCCCAAAAAATCTTCCCAAACTGAATATCAAATTAAGTTTAAATTCACAAAATTTAAATAAGCAATTAAAAGTTGCTAAATTCTAAAAATCAGAATTAATAATAATAAAGATGCAAGAAAAGAAACTCAAGTTTTAATAAACAAATAAACCAGAAAAACTACTCAAAATAAAATAAATAAGAAATTAGCTAATTAATAATGAAATAGGTAGAAACAAAATTAAAGAACTGAAATAAACAAAAGAAACGAGAAAGCTAATTAATCAGTCACAATAGAAAACTCAATTCCCTTAATGCTCAAAGGCAAAGCATTAATTCAAAAATGAAAAAAAGAATCTGAATCAGACAATCTTTTAAGACGGCTAACCTTAATGACAAGTAAGAGGCACAAAGGGTGGACAAAGAACACAAAGGTAAACTCACTATCACCGCAGCAATGCGTTCATGGCATGCAGGTGTCTTATGTGGGACTCTCAAGTAACAGCGGCCCAATGAGCCCAGCACCTGAAAAGTCTTAATAGCCAATATGTCTTCACCCCAGTGAACAACAGAGACCATTAGGCTAAGGGACTCAAGTGAAACTACAAACAGAACAAAATGACAACAATAAGGGAGGAGGAATGAAAAATACATGGAATTATTGTATGTTATCCTTGTTATTCCTTGCTTTGTTTGAAGATTTTTTTTGTGCTTTTTTTGTCCTTGACATAGTGCCCCTAGCATTTCCACATTAATTTTAAGTAATTTTTTTACAAGTAATGAACAAACACTATCCATAGTAAACACATTCCAAGACACTTTACAAGAACAAGACATAAAACTATTATATACAAGAGGAAAGTCAAAATTTTCCAGAATTGACCAGTAGCATGAGAGTAGGGTGTAATTACAGAATATGACACCAGGTATCCTATTCTAAAGTCTGGTTGCTCAGTCTGCCAAGTGGCATCCTGCTGAGATGGTCAAGTGTGTATTTCTGGCATTTATTCTACAATTGTAAGGGTGACTTGGGTGATTTTTTTTTCTCCAGGCCACCATGGCAGATATTCAGGAGACAATAGTTGTCTCTAGACCTTACCATAAATAGTTTGTTCCCCAAGGACAGATTGTTATTCAGTGACAATACATTAAACTGCTGATGCATTTATGGGAAAACATCAGGAAAAAAATGTCTGGAGAAACAGTGCACCCCAAATGCATTTTGCATAGTGACAGTGTACCTGCACACACTGCATTGTCAGTCAGAGAGTTCTTGACCAAACTAAGTGTGGTTTTTGCATTGCATACCTTATATTTGCCAGATCTCACTCCCAATGACTTCATTTTATTCTCAAAATTTATGGAAAGAGACTGATTTGCTACAGTGGAAAAAATCCACAAAAAATGCAATAGGCTCTAGAAATGGAAACAAAAATTGAGTATAGGAAATGTTAACAGGATAGGGAGAAGTGAAATGCATCTGTAGGAGAGGATTTTGTAGATGACTAAAAGAAGTTTAAATGACTAAAAAGTTTATTTTTTGGATTCTTTAGATTCTTTAGGTATATGATATACAGTACTTGTCAAATAATGCAAACAGTACATGACACGTGTTTCACCCTAATTAAGGCTCATCAGTGGCACACACTTTTGCTTCCCCTAGGGGGGATCAAGCTTCAGATGTCAGCGCCCGAGGCAAAGCCCCAGACGTTGCTGGTTCACTTACTTGACAGGGTGTAGATCGAAGTATTGCATGCATAGGTCTGATCACAACCTGATATTTGGGTGGTCATCTACCAGGTAACACTTTAGGTTTGTTAGCTGATCAACAGATATCCACTGTACCCTATCATTTGCAACAAGCAGATAGAAACAGAGAGAGAGGGGGAGTGAAGAGGACTCTGCAAAAAAGAAGATAAGTTGGGGCACCAAAGCAAATCATTTTTGATGTCCTGGAAAAATAAAGAAAGCTTTGTCAAAAAATAGCCTTTGTTAGAATCATCGTATCAATGCAAAAATGTGGCAGGTTTTTAAAGTCATTCACGAAGTCCAGGGGCCTCATGTATAAATGGTGCGTATGCACAAAAATGTTGCATACTCCCGTTTCCACGCTCAAATCGTGATGTATAAAACTTAAACTTGGCGTAAAGCCACACACATTTTCATGCTAGCTCAAACCCTGGCATACACAAGTCCTCCGCTCGGTTTTGCAAACTGCTGGTACCCAGCGTCAAAGCAGTGCTTTTGTTCCAGTGTGGTTTCCCTTTCTTTTTCAGATCCACATTCCTGACGTGGCTTTATCATATACACTGAAATTAACCGCATATATTTTATTAGTTTAAGGTATCTGATTGTAATTAACCCGTAACAATATAATGGTCCATGGAATGGTCAAACTATTCCAAATAGCATAGCTGCTTTAGCATTGTTACTTTCACTGCACCTTCTTCTTCTTCCTTCAGCTGCTCCTGTTAGGGGTTGCCACATCAAATCATCTCTTTCCATATTACTCTCACTGCACCACTCGGAGTATTTGTATCACTGTATCTGAGTGGGGAATCACAGCTGTACAGCAGCTGATCAGAAAGAGAATTATCGGTATACAGCATAAAGCACACGCTGCCTCAGCCATGCTGACTGCTGTCACACTGCAAATGCTTCAGAGCCTTTCCTGTAGGGACCTTGCTGTTCAAAAACAGGTTCATCCCAAGAACTGTAAACGCATTCAGTCCATCAAGTGCTCCTTGTAGAACGCTTTGTACTTATAAGTGCAATCACCTCACTGTAAACTTGCAATACAGTTATGATTGCATAACCTGAGCCACTTTATAAAGCGCGCATTTACATATGATGGCGATATCACTTTTAAGATGAAATGCAGCAAAATTGGGAGTTAGTACGTTTGAAAGAGACAGCACTGCTGCAATAAATGATTTCATCGAAGGTCGCTCATGGTGCTGCAAGTATCTTGCGGGAGGCAGGAACAATCTGGACGGGGCACCAGCTTGTCACTATCACTGTGCCACAGTGTTCCCATGTTTAATAACATGCTTTAATTCCTATCATCATGAAAATGATAGCAAGTATATATCTGAGTATTTAAATTATTCAGAGAGCTCTAATATCACGTCTTTTCTATGTACCCTAATAAGCTTTCATATGACATTCAGACAGTGGTCTGCGACTCGCCTTTTCCCGGCGACTTTGATATCTGACAACTTCTTTTTTATTTTGGGCACTGTGCGACTTTGTGAACTTGAGCTTTCGAGTTTCTCCAACACGCTATGTCACTCGATCAACTTCTTTTTGTTGTTTATACCACTGTTTAAACCAACAAATAGTATGTTTTTCCTCGCCTCCACTTGGTATTCGCTGAAATTCTTTTATTTTCCCCATGCTTTTGCTATTGCCTTTTCACACAACACGGAGCTTAAGGGCTATTTATATTTATTTGCATATTCAAAGAGGCGTAATTCTGGGAGGAGTTTGGGAGTGGCAGCAGGCGCATGCACGTGTGTTACTTTTCATGCTGACCGGGATTTATGGAGCGGAAGAACGTGGAAATAGGTGTTCGCACAGATTTATGCATCTGGATTTTTTTGTGCATACGAACATTTCCGCTTTTGTTTATACGCCATATTTTAGTGTGAATTCTACGCAAAGCATTATGCATGAGGCTCCAGTTCACAACTGACAGCACCCTCATTGGTCTGATCGTTTTTATGGAGGCAGAATCTGAAGAAGTGGGACAAAGGGAAGAAGTGACATTAGAGTCCCTCCACTCTAGGATGAACAGAAATCGGATTGAAACAGGTGATACATTTCAAACTTTTCCTTGTATTTTTAACCATTCCCATACCAGCAAGGCACACTCTGGGCTCGTGTGCAGGGTCAGTGCAACCATTAAGGCGGATTAGGCATTGACTTAGGGCGCAGATCATAAGAGGAGGAAAAGCCCAGCCACACAGGTTAGCTACGAAATAGTCGGTTTGCACCCTAATAAGCTTGGGCTAGGGTGAAAAATAGCCTAGCACCAGCACTGCTCATGTGACAATATATAAATCATAAAATAGACAAGTGGAAACAAAAGAAGAGTCAAGGTACCAGCTGGAAACCCCATTTAATATTTATAAGATTACATTTCATAAAAAATACAAATACCTGGTAAGGCACTTTGTTGTGTTAGAAGAGTAGAGAGCCCTCATGGGGGGACACGTCTCTCACAATGATCCCCTCGTAAATGATGACCTCTTCCTGTCAGTGTGTGTGTTTATACCGGAGCACAAGTGGAAGAGATGGGGGCAGCTGCAGTCTTCAGCGAAAATGACCTGAACAGTCCTCCACATGGTTCTCCTCCATTCATAGACAAACAGAAACCAGGTTAGTTGTGGTGTCACATTCAAATTCTTCCCCATACCAAAGGTTAATCCGTCACCTTTGAGACATGCCCTAGGCTCTCATGCTGGACTTATATATAGGTGTATGTGTTATACAGTTAGAGTGCAAGTGATTTGTTTAGGGAAGCTTATTGACTTTCACAAGAGTAGGAGTCAAACCACTGTGTCATTGGAGATTTCTGACACCCATCTTGTTTTTATTGTTTATTTCTTACCCCTTGTACGCCAGTCTCGGCACTTCTCTCCATTAAATTTGGGGTCTGTACTGAATTTTACACACTCTGCTGAGTCATCCCCACACTCTTAAAGATCTGATTGTGCGAATGGAAACTTTAAACAATACTTTTTCCTTAGAATGCTTGATTATTTTTTTTTATTGGAAAAAACAAAACAATCACTCACTGAAAATTTCAGTTCAGGATTATTTCTTTTATCTTGTGCTTCACTATGTCAGATTTCCCCAATACAGAACTAGAACAGATCTATTTTCAGGTTCACTGAGTCATACTCCATATTTAACTATTTCTTTGCACCATCACACTCCTCCACTAATTTCTTTCATGCCTCTCTCACTACACTATCTCATATACTGTATCTCTTTCTTTAATTCTAAATACAAACTTCTGTGGAATAAGACAGTATCCCATTTTATTTAGTCTTTCTATATTAAAAAATCTACAGTACACCATATGTGTCTGCCTCATAACTTTTACTTTTTTTACTCCTTCCCAGAACACATTTTACTCCATTTATTTTGAAGCTTGGGTGTTCTTGTTTTTGCAGGGCATTTCTTCCGAGGAAGCCCCTTTCTCACCAGCTGTGTATTTTTCATTCACTTTATGGTCTATCCTGTTAATGATAGCAGACTACTGTACAGTGTTCTGCTAGGATAGAGGGGTTGATGATTTCTTTGAGATTTCTTTTCCTGTTCAGTGTTCGCCTGTACTACTTCAACTGGCTCTTTCATGGATTATTTAGAGTTAATTGTTTTTCGACTTCACAACTTGTTTCTAAACTTCACCTAAAGACAGAATGCCTCCATGTGACTAATCATCTACACACTTTACACTCCCATGTCTAGGGTGAGTTTCTGCCATGCCTCAGATGATGTTCAGTCATCCCAATAAACTGATTAAAAGAAATGAAATGAATGCCATAATATTCTGAATCTGTGGTTTAACTGAAAAGTAATAATTTCATCTCAATTATCTATGATTAAATATAATTCTAGTAATAAACTCTTTTATTTCCTGTATGTACTTTTCCACATAATCACTATGCAGTTCCGCACACTTTTGCCAATGATGAATGAATTTGTGAAGCATTTGTTTGAACAACCACACACTTTTTTTTCCATAACCGAGTTGTGGGTTTTCCTTCCAAAATTCTTCAAATTAATTCCCACTGGTTTGTCACTATTCTCCTCAGGGATACCATTAATATTATTATTGTATTGTCTTAGAGAGACATAAATATGACATTCTGTAGGAATGAAAAATCTGAAAAAGATCTCCTTGCTAACTTTTTGATTTCTCCTAGACAACAAGATCAGAAAGAAATAAAATGGAGACGTGTACTTTTTGTCTTCTGCTTCTTAGATTTTTATCCTGAGACAAAATATCCTCACATGTGTCTCCTCTTGAGTTTACACAGCAAAGTCACACAGGCACAGATATTCCAAATAGTGTCTTGACATTTTTTGACAAGTATACTCAGTAATTTATGATGAAATGCATTAGAGTTGTTTGTGCCAATAAAACACTTGATTATGATTGCAAAGCTATAGCCTTTGTTTGTGATTAATACTATTAGTTGCTCTAATTTATATTGCCATGCTCAATTAGATGAAACTCATTCTAGAATTGGACTGGTGAGCTTTATTGGGCTGAATGGCCTGTTCTCATCCAGATTGTTCTAAAGTTGTAAAAGGCAGGCAATGTGAGGCTGTGGATTCGAATCCCACTACTCAGCTTGATGGCTGAGGTCTCCAGGACTCTAAACAAACCCAAATCATATTATGTTATATCATCTGCTGTTAAATTCTGCTCCATACTTGTAGTATTTTTTTATTCTGTATTGAGGATTACTTCTGGTCTGTTCTGTGTATTGTATTGTATTGTATTGACCCCTTTCTTTTTGACACCCACTGCACACCCAACCTCCCTGGAAAGGGGTCTCTCTTTGAACTGCCTTTCCCAAGGTTTCTTCCATTTTTTCCCTACAAGGGTTTTTTGGGAGTTTTTCCTTGTCTTCTTAGAGAGTCAAGGCTGGGGGGCTGTCAAGAGGCCCATTGCGGCACTTCTTGTGTGATTTTGGGCTATACAAAAATAAATTGTATTGTATTGTATTGTACTAACACCACTGTGTGACACTTTGTCTAAATGTGCCTCAATCGGAAAAAACAAAAGAAATGTAACCAATCTTATCTCAAATGTTGTAAGTCACATTGACTAAAGACATCGGTTCAATAATAAGTAAAAATGTGAAGTCCTGAAAGAGATTCAAACAAGACTAGAACGAGATCCCACAAAATATAGAATGCTTTTCAAACCAAATTGTCCATTTTGACTCATTTTTACCTCACTTGTATCTCATGTCTCCTTTCTGTCTAAAGCTATTTCTCCTAAGGAATTTTAAGAGAAACGTCACTGAAAAAGTTGATTCTGAAATGAAACATAACTGAGAATCTCTTGTAAGTCTCATGAGCTATCAAAGGTCAACCTTTAAGCAGTAAAATGTCCCTAAGGGAGGACCAGGAGATATACAAAGTTAAAGTTGTAACCATAAAGTCTAATCACAGTGTTGTTAAAGCCTAAACACTAAGCTAAAGTCAAAGTCTTAAGCTAGAAAGAAATGTCAAGAAACCAAATAAATGTTAACAAGAATTACTAACCAAAATAACCATCCAAATAATTGTGAGAAGTGTACTCTGACCTTTATACGGTTGCTGCGATGATGTCACACTCAGCATGTCCCTAAGTCCTTCTTGTAAAGGTTAACATGACAGTTACGGATGTGAAAGTACACAAAATGGAGATACCTACAACTAAACAAAATGGTGACATGATATAATGATAAATAAAATTTTAAGTCTTTACAGGGACCTTCTAGGAGAAAATAACTGCTACATTGGGATCTTTGGGTAAGAAAGCCTGATATTTCATTTTTTTATTTTTAATAAAATTTGCAAAAATTTCTAAAACCCTGTTTTTGCTTTATCATTCTGGGCCATTGAGTGTTAATTCAAATGATTCAAGCACAAGAGTGCCAATCAGAAAAAATTGAAAATATTGCAGTGGTTTGAGTATTTCCTGAATCCATGGTACATCACCCATCCTGTTGCTCACTGTCATGCACCACTGTATACACAGTGCAACAAGGATTGATACATTTTCATCCCAAATCTTCATCACCACTGCTCCTTAAGTTAAATGTACTTCTCCCACAAGCTTGCTTCACTTCCTTCACCTTGCCATATAAAACGCTAAGACATGTTGTTTTGCTACTATTGCTTTGCCTCAGCCATGGCATGTAGCACGTCATGTAGAGTGTGCTCTACCAAAAGTGGACAGTGGCAGGGAAAAGGATGAGTAAAATCATAGACAGAAAACTAAAAGAGGCCAGATACAGTAAAGGCAAAACCTAGTATGTGAAGAAAGATATTAGTCAAAGAAACAAAGCGCTAAGTCATTAACCAGAACACTAAATACATATACATGAAGGAAGTTTCTTTCTTTTTTAGATCAGCTGCATTAACTTGGACATTGTTCTTTAGGTGATGTCAAGTCATAAAGCATTGTGTTAGTGATATCACAATGAGCAGCAATTGAAGACATGCCCCTCATAATGACTTGCTGCGTCATGATAATGAACCTGAAAATACCGGCACCCACAGGAAAAACAAGTAAATGTAAAACATAATGGTCAATAGTTTCATCTTTTTTTTCCTGAAATACAAATGAGAAACTGATAACACTGTTGTGTTCTCTGACCTTAAAAATCATTAGTAACTCACAAAAAAAAATATTTGGTCTTGGAAATTCTAATGAATGATGACAGATCTTGCCTGGCAGTGATTTTTATGAAGCAACACTCTGTTCCAACTCTGGTTCATTGAATTGCTAAGTTTTTGGAGGCCTGTCTGTCTTAGAGTGATCACTTCATATTAAACGTTTCTTCTTCTTTGTCCGTAGATGAATTAGAGCGAGATTGTCAGATGAGTTAGATAAGATGTATTATTGTATGTATGACTCGTAACTTACTAACTTTAGTTCATTCTTTAAATAAAATGGTATATCTGCATCTGTGCATTGCATGTAACCTAAGTCACCCAAAAAATTACATTATAATAGACTGGCATGATGTGAGTTATTGATGTATATTTATATTTTAAGGTATTGATTTATATTGATTATGGACATGACAAAGTGAAAGCTCTTCTAAGACTAGTCATGGAAGTACCTCTGGTACCTGCCAGGAGCTACTTCTGGATCACTGCTATACATATAAAGACTATGTAAATATTATAAATACCAAGAGCCTTTACAGTAGCCTGAATCACTTAAGTAAAATAATGTGGCCTGGGGATTATTGCTCTTTTGGGCCCATCCACACATAAGCATTTTTCTAGTTTTTAACCATAGACCAGAAGGCTCTTAAACTGCATGTAAAGTCATTTGCCATTATTTTCAATGACATTCTTCACATCTATGGCTACATCCACATTACTACTCTACATATTATTTTAAAGGCCGCATTTTTAAACCGAACGTGATCTCCGTCCTTACAGATTTTTGACATTGTTTACGAGAGAATCTTGAAAATGCATATGACATAGACGTGGAAAAATTCCTGAAGGGGCGGTAACACTGCCAACCACAGAATTTATTACAAAACTGTAGTAAGCAGTAAATTATTTACCTTTTGCACATTTATGCAGGAATCAAATTGTACAAAATGAAACGTAGGTGCAAACCGGTTTGCAACAGAAAAAACACCTTTGAAAGCCAATCTACTATGTCCACTACTGTATGTTGGAATATGTTGTTCTTCTGTGAGGGGCAACCAATCAGGGAATGAGACATTGTAATGAGAAGGATCCAGCCGGGGAAGAGCCATGTATTCAGCGTAAACAAATCAAGTCTGCGTTTTTGAAAAACTGCATTTTGGCCCATCCACATTACAACGCTGAAGTTGCGTTCTCAGAAGTTCACAGCTCTTTTGAAAGTTCACTTTTTGAGGGGTTGAAAACACAACGGGTAGCATGGAAGAAATAATAAGTCTAATGTCTGATTTTTTAAAATGAAAATATAGTAGTTTGAACATGGCCTAAGTGTTTTACCAGAAAGTAGTTTGGAAAACTTCTGTCAGCAGATGTTTTTGGGCATTTTCAGCCCAATCCTTGTTCCATTGAAATTAAATGCTAGTAAAAAAAAAACAGCATTTTTGTAGCATTTTTACAGCAAGATGTGAATCTTTTTATATGTTTACAAAATAATAATAATAATAATAATACATTTTATTTGAAAGCGCCTTTCAGAACACTCAAGGACACTGTACACAGTAAAAATAATAATAAAAGTAAGAAAATAAAAAGCAGGCAAAAGAGCAGGTAATTTACAAGATCATAAAACATAAAACATAAAACAGTTCCAAGATAGGAAAATGGAGAAAGTTATGTGGGATAAGCTATTTTGAATAGGTGAGTTTTTAGTCTAGACTTAAAAAGAGAGAAAGAGGTGATGTTTCTTATTTCAGGAGGTAGGGAATTCCAAAGTCGAGGAGCAGAGCAACTGAAAGCCCTGCTCCCCATAGTGGCAAGACGGGGGACAGGGACAGAGAGAGAAAGAGAAGAAGAGGATCTGAGACACCGAGATGGGATGATGATCTGTACCAAATCAGAGAGATATGGAGGAGACAGTTGATGAATAGCCTTAAATGTATACAGAAGTATTTTAAAATTAATGCGATATTTGACCGTAAGCCAATGGAGCTGCTGGAGAACTGGGGTGATGTGGTGAATAGAAGGGGTCCTGGTGATAATACGGGCAGCAGAGTTCTGAACACTTTGAAGCTTATGAATTGATTTTTGAGAAAGACCAAAAAGAAGTGAATTACAATAATCAAGCCGAGAAGTAACAAGGCTGTGAACAAGAATGGCAGTGGCCTGTGGAGTAAGAAAGGAACGGAGACGATTGATGTTACGCAACTGGAAATAAGCAGACCGAGTGACATTATTGATGTGTGAATTGAAAGACAGAGTACAGTCAAGGATGACACCCAAACTTTTCACACATGGGGAAACAGAGACCGGCAAGTTATTGATAGCAATAGAAAAACTATTAGTTCTGGATAATGTTGATTTAGAGCCTACCAGGAGAAGCTCTGATTTATTGCTGTTGAGTTTCAGAAAGTTAAAAGAGAACCATGTATTTAGTTCAACTAAACAGAGAGTGAGGGAGGATGGGGGGAGAGCAGAATCAGGTTTGGTGGACAGATAAAGCTGGGTGTCATCAGCATAACAGTGAAACTGAATATTATATATTTTATAATATATTATATATTATATATAAATATTTTATATATTATATATAAAATCTGCATTAGTTAATGATTAGAATATATCTTTATGTGATTCTATACAGACCTAAATATAAACTGTGACATCAGCCTAGTATGATCAAACATTTAAAAAATCTCAGCTGAAATGGACACTAATAAAAACTCATAAAGACAGTATCACGTGCTTATTGACATCCCCGTGTAATCCTGGATAATACCAGAGTTCTTCACAGAGAACTCAGAATTTGTCTCTAGACTCCCTTTGCTTCAAAACAGGATGAATCCAATATTGGTGCTCACAATGGTGGCAACACCCCATCTTCAGGACTGTGATGCTCAGGATTAAAAGCACTGAAGACACTGTAGACATTCTGGAAACAAAGGAACCAATTCACAACACTAGAACACCTAACAACCTACAAAATAGTGACAGGATATATTCCCAAAAAAATGCTTCTAAGAAAACACATGGAAAAACAGTGGGAAACACCTGAAATGCACACACATATTGTTTGATAAACTCCAGAAAAAAGCTTAAAAATTGCCAAAGAAACACTGAAAATCTACAACGCTCAAGTGTGTATGGGTCCTTACAGCGCATCCCTCTGCCAAGAACCTCTTAGTATGGCATCCTGGCCAGGTTTTGTTGTCCCATCCCAGACTTGCACTGCATCTCAGATTCTCACTACTTTCTGTTACAACACGTTAATGTGAGCAGGTGAAACCAAACTGACTGTGTGTTAGAGGGGCTGTCGAGGGATCCGTCGATAAACCTTCCACTATACGCAGTGCCTGAAAACATACACCTCAAGTAAGATACGGTATAGAAAGTATGGCGCCATCAAAGGAAGAACATGCAATGTGAAACATCTGAAGACTTTATGGAAAAATACCGTGACAAAGGTAAGGAAATGTCATATCATGATCTGCAATTATACTTAAAATATGCTATCCGATTTGGAATATGGTCTATAATTAAATCTAAATTTTTTTGAATAATTTTTTTTTTTTCACCTTAATTTGGTAATTGGGGCTAGGTTTATTCTGTACACAAAATAATGATAGAAAATGACTTGACAAAATGTTATACTATTATTTTAATTATATTTAATAACAGTCCACTTAAAATATAGCCTTGCTGCTCACTCCTTTATTCTCAAATAATAATATGTTAAATCATACGTGCAAAGCAATGATACCTTTTTCTTTTTTGAAAATCCTTTTTCAGTCATACACATCTATTAGCCTGTCACTTGTTATTTACAATAAGGCGTGTGTGCATTTATGTGAACGATGTACAAAGTAAATCTTCCAGGTCTAATACATTGGCAGTGCAAATATTTAAATGCATTTTCCATTTCATATTATTGAATGATGTCTTGCTTCCCAGCCTTAATGTTCTCCATATTTCAAGCCTGATCTCCAAAATGACTTAGCGTTTTAAAGTCAAAACTGGCTGAGCACAAATGCTTAGGCGGTTGATTGGCATATGGAATTGTAAACATGTAGGTGAGGCCGCGCCTCGGCTCTTTAGAGAGAGAAGTGTGCGAAAGTATTATCTGCCTTTACTCAAAAACCTTTGCATTGGAGCTGAACCATTTCTTAATGGTTGGATGGAGAAAAACAAATTGATATATGGGAGTTGGAGTTTTGTTTATAATTAAAATGTAGTTTTCACAACGTTATAAGCCCTAGGCAGAACACAAGCAAAGAAAGTAACATTCTGTCTCTGGAGCCTTACTTCTGCTTTATTATGGATCCAACGTCTTGAGGTCTGGTGCCATGTCCTTTTTGTTGTGTTTATGAAATCTGCACATTTTACATGTTTCTGTGCAGGTTTTTCTCTGGGTACTCCAGTTTTCCCAGAAGGTCATGTTGACTGCTAATTCTAAATTGGCCCAGTGAGACTGGAAGAACTACCTAGGCTAGTTCTTGATTAGCACCCAATGCTGCAGGGATAGGCACCTAATTAAACAAATCTCAAAATAGTTGTGACAGATTGATAAAAAAAATGTACCCAAGTTCCAGTGTTTTCACATTCATCAGTAATCTTTTGTATTATTTCTATACATTTCTTGTAACTTAGTAATTATATATGACTGAATATCTCAAGACAGATGACACAGTGTTTAGAATGTTAGAACAATTTTGATGAGAACAGGCCCCTCAGTCCAGACAGCTCACTAGTCCTAATCAGCAAGTTATTTCAAGATAAAATAACAATTTGAGATGTGAAATCCTGAAAGTCCTTATTAGGTAATTTAATCCCTGTGTCTATGGTTCTTTGCAAAACGCTTAATAGCTTGGCTGCTTCATAACTTCGAAGTCTTAGATTTAGTGTCTGACTTGGTAGCTACCAGAGCGCAGTATGCATGATGTTCTCCTCTTCCATAAGCTCTAAGAAGTGGCTTTCCTCTTCCATATTTCAGGTTCATAGTTAAACTAAAGTTTCTTATATGTATGCCTGCCAGAGTGACTTGAGTGGCCTCATGCTTTGTACTCCATGCCACCATGGTAGATTTCCCACAACCCCCTCATGGAGAGAACAGGTTAGTTTTTGTTTGTAGCTATTCTTGGCAAAAAATATTGTTTAATTTATGGCAAGTTCATACGGCTGAGGTAATTGTCTTGTAATATCATTTATCACTTCTGTATAATGAGCCTTCAAAATAGCTGTATTCCCCTCCATCCATTTCTGAGTATTTACTTTGATTCTGTGTAATAATTGAGGATTAGGAGAGGAAGGCTTTATAAATTAAGTTAATTTGTCTGCTTGCTTCAACATACCATTTGGTGGAACAGATGATTGCAGTACCTCTAGATGGCGAACTGACTGTAACAATTTAAAATAGGTTTTTGCCATTCATCTTGATCCTGAAAAGATAAAAAGACTAAAAGGTTATAAAGCAAATGGCCTCCAGTTCAGTCCCCACAAATATGGTCAGTAGCCTGCTGTAAAAGATCATCAGGCCTATATAAAAATTAAAAGGTATAAAAACCAAAGAGGTTCAAAAAATGCATAAGCAAGTGAAAAGTACATAAAGCATTTGATATACACCTGCGTCCCCTTCAGGTTTGGGTCCTGCCTTGCACCTGCTGCTGATGTGATCATTTCTGGCTCACCACTACCCTGCACGTTATTTTGATGGGAGACATGAAATTGTGAGTGAGTTTGGAGGTTTGCATGTGTGTACTCTACATTATAGGCCAGTATAGGCTTCCCCCAACTCTGTAAGCATCAAAGTGGCTTCAGGCAATGCATGCATGACCTCCTGCGTTTGTAGAGGTTTTTATCCTCCCACATCCAAAAGATGTTCATGTTCGATTCACCAGAGACACTAAATGGTCCCGTTTAGGGTGAGTTTAGGCATTTCTGTTAGTGTGACCTACAGTGGAATTGTGTCCCATTTAGAGTTGTTGGATGTGTTGTAGCCAAGCCTGCTAGGATACTGTGAAATTTCCATCCATCCATTAGCCTACAAGTCTTAAACTGATTAAGTGGAATATAAAAATGGATGGATGAAACCTCAAAGTGTTTAAACATGGGTTTTCTTTTTTTGGCCTAGTTTGGTGCTTGAGATAAAGCTCTATTCTGGTGATGCTAGCTCATCTGCAGAAGTATAGGACATCCGCTCTTAGTGGCATTGACTTTATGTTACAAAACCATCTCTTCATTGTACTGCCTGACTGACTAGTGAGTCAACATCACTAACATTCATTTAATTTAAATCATTTTTAACATCGATGCTTTATTGAAATAGCTCCCCAGAACTAGCACTCTGGTTAATTTAATTTTATATGTGAAATTCATATCGACTATTGCACACCCACAGAAATTCAAATGCCCACCATCGTTTGGGTGACAGGACTGGGTGGGGCAGCTTTTGTTTGCTGATTGCAATTTCATGTTTGATGCAATTCAGCTAACTAAGATATGCATATCCCAAGTGATTGCATTCTTCATGCCATGCCTCATTTATTGGATGCTCCATAGTAGCAAATCAAGATGTCTGTGTTCAGGCAACAATGGAGCACCAATAGAACTGCTGATTACTATGGGTTAATGATACCCCTGCATACCAATTAACCTAATGATCGGGACTTTAGAATTAGTTCTGATTACTTCCAAAAATCAATAAATGCATAAGGGACTAATTGAAAACTACACTTTGGTAACGATCATGCCTTGGAAATAATCTTAAGTCTCTGTAACTTTAAGGCAGCATTTCTATTCAATCTGCCCCAATTCTGGCCATGCTAAACGGAATCATCCTTGAACTTATTCAGTGCTTTTCACAATTTACTTCATCACACCATGATGGATGACAAAATTACCAATTGATTAAGCAAAATAATGCAATGCATTTGTAATGAAAAAAGTTACACGTCAGCTAAGGGACATTACTATGAAGTGTGACAGAAAGCAGAATGCAAAGGTCTGAATGCCAGCACAGCCTGCAACCTAAACCCCAAGTGCGCAGCCTGTAATGTTGGAGCTGATGACATTTCATTGTCATCCGGATGCTGTTTTGCTTTGGCCCTGTCTGGCTTTCTGACCCATGAAGACCATTGCTTCCTCTGTGAAAGTTTTGGTTCAACACGGATAAATACAGGCATATGGGGGTCAAAACGAGAAAAAAGAGTGAAATGTATGTGCAGCTCTCACAATGAGCCCTTAGGCACAAATGAAATGATCCAGCTTTCAGACATCATTTGATTTCATTTACTCCCCACTCCACAACACTATCTACCATTACTACATTAAAGTGAATTCCAGCCTCTTGACCTCAATGTGCCAATCTGCAATTAAGAGTGCCCCCATACTTGACTGATTATAAAGCTTGCCATTATATATTGCTAAGAGATGTAAACCCACCTCAAGTGTTAGGGCTCAGTCACCTTTCTTCTGCTTTTGTCTGTCATGAAATGTCATCAGTCTGGGCTGACAAAAAATCAATGGCACTGCTCAGTCAGTAGAAAAGGCAGACAGGTGGGCTTATACAGTCGTGGCCAAACGTTTTGAGAATGACACAAGTATTGGTTTTCACAAAGTTTGCTGATTCAGTGTGTTTAGATCTTTTTGTTAGATGTTTCGATAATATTCTGATGTATAATTACAAGCACTTCATAAGTTTCAAAGGCTTATATTGACAATCACATTAAGTTTATGCAAAGAGTCCATGTTTGCAGTATTGGTCCTTCTTTTTCAAGACCTCTGCAATTTGCACTGGCATGTTGTCAATCAACTTCTGAGCCAGATCCTGACTGATGGCAGCCCATTCTTGCATTATCAAGGCTTAGAGTTTGTCAGAATTTGTGGGTATTGTTTATCCACCAGCCTCTTGAGGATTGACCACAAGTTCTCAATGGGATTAAGGTTTGGGGAGTTTCCTGGCCATGGACCCAAAATTTCAATGTTTTGTTCCCCAAACCACTTAGTTATCACTTTTGCCTTATGACACGGTGCTCCATCATGCTGGAAAAGGCATTGTTGGTCACCAAACTGTTCTTGGATGTTTGGGAGAAGTTGCTCTGGGGGGATGTTTTGGTCCCCATTACCCTCAGTGAAAATATCACTCTATTCTTGCCAATATTTTCCATCAGGTGTACCTCTTTAGTATTTAGTGACCCAGCATCACTCGGTAACGTATCTGTTTTATTGACATTGACATGCTTCATTCTAACTCCTTTAAAAATAAAAATCAGGAACTGAACTTTGAAACCCTAAAGTATAGTGTCGTCATCCATGAGCCAATACAGCCAAACTGACCAATCAAGTTGCTGACACACTCACACACAAACTGTAGCATTTTATTGTATAGTACATATTTCATATGACTTTCATTTCCAGCTAACAAACACAAGTTTTAATTGGCTAATTAATTTTTTTGAATGAATACAAGCTTGTTTAAAGTGGCAATCCATTACTGGACAGACACACCACAGGATGTATTTATGAGAAGAACATGAATCTTTTAAAGACAAACTGGCATGGCTGTGCTTAATAAAATGATTTCAGGTGTTCCTCCATTCACCATCCATTGAGAAATGGGGCTGTTGAAGCAGGTCAAAGAAATGGAAGAAGGAGAGGACACATGGGACAAAGAAAACACTTTGGGGAGTTTCTTTCTAAATCATGTTTATGAAAACCACCAGTTAGGCAAGGATTGGAAATTTGGGGTATCTTACAGACAAAATGTACTGCTTGAAATTACAAATTTTTGAAGTAATTTTTTTGCATGGCATAACATTCTAGAATGGTCAGAGACTTGTTTAGCTGGTTTGAAAAGTGAAACATTTTAAAATTTTCAAGTCCTGAAAAAAATTTCTTGAAGAATTTGTGCCAGGGTTCAACAAAGCCGGTGCACTAATCACTCCACTGAATCAACTTGAATTGTTTCATTTGGACAATTGAATGGACAGACAGACAAACATACCCATCACAGTAGGTGCTCTTCTAATTAAATGTGAACGTGCCTAAAAACAGGTTCATAACTGGAGAGGCATTAGATGTGGTCACATGATATGTTAAAAACTAATTTGCCAAAGTGTGCCTTGTAGGTTAGAATGATACACCATCTAGAGATGGTTAAATGTTGTGGAATTAACTCTAGGTTTTCATTTTCTATAATCGAAAAAGTCCATTCACGATCATATTCACTTGTCTTATTTGGAACTGTGTTCATGAGCTTTGTCCACTGGGCTGTGTTTGAAAGGAGAGGGTCTGTTTGTGATCGTGTCCCACCTGGGTCCACCTTATCCTTACCTCCATAATGCCATCTCAATGCTCCTGATTAGCTCGCATGCAACAATGGATATTAGGTTAACAGCTAATTCAAAATCTGAGTTGCATGGTGTGCATGATTGGACAGAAGTGAAATCTCAGCTTTAAGCTGGTAAGATAAGTTTCTGCTCCCTATACCAGCAGATCTCAAACTTTCGTATTTCGCATCACCTGCCCCGCACCCTTATCTACCTAGAATAATTCAGCGCCCCCTGTATAATATAAGATAGATGAGAATAACCCATGATACAACTAACAAAGGTATGATACTCGTGCGGTGTCACTATATCCTATCATTTTTACTTCCATAAGATTTGCATGTGTTTGGCTAACTTCAATGAAATATTTGCAATTTTTTTTTTTTTATGTGCTTTAATAACTGTTAAAATGCCTTGTGTGGTTTTTGGTAGTAATTCTAATCCCAAAAACAAAGAATAAATTATTTATTCTTATTTAATTATTTTTTATGCAAATAAACAATTAAACATGTTTTAATTTTTAAAAAATCTCGTAAACGAGGACACCGATGAAGTCAATCTGCACAAGATAAATGTGTTTTGATCCAACAAATATTATAAAACTGTTAGTTGTATCATGAAAATAACCCAATATGCAGTACATTATTTAACTCAATTTGGCAATATCGGCTATGCAACCAAAGTGGTGCAGTCGCGCTGCATTATCAACTGATCTACTGTTACCCGAATGTTCGTGACAGATACCGATACGTCTCGAACTTTCTGGATTGAAAATACGCGACTATAAAAGCAGCAGCAGACCCGCCGCTCGTCAGTTAGTCATTAGATCTATGTTTTAGAAATGTTTTATTTTAATTTTAGTTATAATGCATTCGTTGTGATTATATGCTTGCAAATTTACATTTGAAATAAAAATGTAAAAAATTAATTTTGATGTCTTGTTCATTTATTCAACACCCCACAGTTTGAGAACCACTGAGCTATACCTCTCCATTAGATGAAGTAGGATAAAATAAATGTATGTTGCGTAATTTGCTCATTCTAAACCCGTGTATAGGTGACCTTTAATGCGTGAGTGTGACTTTTGGTGGACTGGAATCCTGTCTAGCAATAGTTCTTAATTCAACCCCAGTGCAGCTGGGACAAATTCAATCTCCTTATAACTCAATAATAGATAAGGTGGGAAAATAAACTCCATGCATGTTTGGATTGGTGGAAAGATAAATGGAAGGATGCAGTAAGTGGGTGTGTGTTAGATTAGTGGTTAAATTGTAGGGTTTCTAGCATAAATGAGTTTTGTGGTGATCTGCTGATCCAGTCCACTTTTGGTTCCTTATTTGTACTCAATGTAACTGGGACAAGCTGTAGTTCCGTACAGGTCTATAATGGGTGAAGTCAGCTCATCTGAGGAATAGATGTACACTGCAAGTCTACCTTAAACATACATTAGTTAATCTGAACTGTGTTCAGGTGTCCTTAAGCTGAGAACAAAAGGCAGCCCAGCAGCAGAGCAGCCTGTCTGCAAAGCACAGCAATAGAATACCTTGAAGTGACAATGCAAATTTCTCTGCAGAGTGAAAAAGGACCTAATGAAAGAAATCTTCTGTAACACGAAGAATAAAAGAGACATACAGACAGACAGAAAAAAATGAGACAGGAGAGGGAGTAAAGACCAGCCATGCTGAACCAATTTCTTGCTGCCAGTCTCGCAAAAAGTGAAACTGCATGAAATCCAGAATATTATCTATGTTCTAACCTGTTTAGGATCTTAACACTTCAGTTTTCTACACATGGTCCAACACTTACAAGAGGAAAAAAAAAGCGCAAACGTGCGATTTCCCTCTTGGCTCCCTGTATACTGTATTATTCATGTCCTGCGCCAGTCCTTATCCTGTGCTTTACACTTGCACATCTGCAGAGAATGCAAATATCAAAGACGAAGAGCTTCAGTTTGTCCACAAGTTAACCAGGTATTCATGGCAGGCATCCAACGCCCACACACTCACGTTTTGCATTTCAAACTCACACATTTGTTTTATATTATTGTGTTCAAATAAGGTTCAAAACTCAGATTAAAATGTAAAAAAATATACTATACACATTATCATGATAATTTATTGGCCCCTTTCTGATTTTTGCATTATTGTAGGATGAACTTGGTGAAAGTTTGAAATTGTACATAAAGGAGAATCTGAGAGAGCAATGGCAGCCGATGTTTTCATTTGCTTGGTGTACAAGGTAGGAAAATGTGCAATGTTCGCTTCTCATGTTGGTGTACATGAACCCAACTCACTGGAAGGAGCAGCTATAGAAGGCTCTGGGACACCATAAAAACGCAGTCATGGCCCTGTTGTCTAAATGGAGAACATTTAGGACAGCTGTCAGTCTTTCAGTGAGTGGCCAACCTGCAAACTCTGAATGAGCAATGTGTGCACAAAACGCAATGAACTGTCGAGGAACATTTAGGGACGTGTGGGCTTCTCTTGCTGCTGCTAAGACCTACTGTATAATCATGACTTCACCCTCAGTAAGAAAACAAATAAATGAAAAACATGCATCAGAACTGAATATAGAGTAGGACAATGCTACAATAGCCAATGCTGACAAATAATGGAAAGCCATCTGAGATGCTAGGAGCCTTGGAATCAACAGATGTAAAGATTCTGTCGTCAAATGAGACGGCCAAGCACAAGCTCTACTGTAAATTGCCTAAGAGGGGATGGCTGGCCAGTTGGTGGGGGTCTCCAGGACTGTGACTGTGACCAACACTTTCTGTGACTTTGACTGTTATAACTGAATGTGGCCCTCCAGAGGTTTTCTTCTTCTTCAGGGTGCTGCAGACTGGAAATTTTGTTTTTTCTTCCTATGTTGTCAACTGGCCATAGAATACATGGACAGATGTTTCTGGGATCCATTTATTTTAACCACTTTTGAATCACTTTGTTTCTTGTCAGCTTCAACAAAACAGTGTCTTTATATGTACACATTACTTAATTAGTAATTTGTAAAGTTCATAATTGCATTTACCTGTGAACTTGTCACAGCTCTTTGTGACTGCACTCAGTGAAGAGCACTAAACAAAAATAAACTGAATTGAATTAACAAGAACGTGAGTGCTCACCTCATATGTGTCAAAACGCATCTGTAGTTTAGGAAAATATTCTGTGGACAGAAAAGCCAAAGGTCAAACCTCATGTCTGAATAATGGATGGCTTTGAATTCCACAGTAACACCCTCACACTAGTGGCAGGAGAGGTACCATGGTTATGAGATAGCTTGCTCTATCAGAACCTAAATGACTTGTCATTACTGAAATTCTATTTTGTTTTAAATGATTCTTCAGGAGAAGATCAGGCTATTCATCTGTGAGCTAAAGAAGAAGTACAGCTGGTCAAGAAACAAAGCCAGCAAAATTTGAAAGCAAGAAAAGGGGACATTAACCCCCAAGTGCCATAATGGTCGCTGGTCCAGTATCACTTAATTTGTTCGTTATCAGTCTGAAATGTGTCTTAATTTGGAATTCTATATAAATATTTCAATTGCTTTCCAGTATTTTTGTCCTATTTGTGTTCATTCAGTTTTTATTTGTTTTTGTTTTTGTTATAAACTACTTGGAAAGACTTAAAGACAAGAAGCAGACTGATTACTGATCTTAGGATGATTAATTAGCCATTGACACCTGTTTATCTTCACCTTTATGAGAAAATGATGACTCAGACCTAAGCAAAAGAACGCTCTGGTGTTATTTAAAATACTTTTTGAAATTTATATTTAAAATGCAAATATAAGCAATAAATGTTTCAACTGTATCTTACTAAATAATACTTTGCCTTTGACATGCTTTCTTTCTATTCAGGGTTGGTTCCCTTGAAAAGACTCTGTCTCCCCACCATCCTGTATAGGAGCCAACTGGTACAGAAAAAAAAGAAATGTGTGAGAACATAGCTGACTATGACTAGAAAAGGTGGATATGGAAATAACAGATTAATGAATATGATCACATCTACATTCTGATCCCATTTATTCTCATTAAGGGTCAAGGTTGGTTCTAGGCACAAGGCAGAAAAGAACCCTGACCAGGTCAACAGTCCACTGTGGGACTGCTCATGAAAGGAGCTAGTATGGAATGGATGTTTAACTTAATCAACATGCCTTTTTGGGATATGGGAGGGAATCTGGTGTACCCATAGGAAAAAGCAGACTAGCAGCTGAGAAAATGCAAACACTAGGAGGATACCGAATGTGTGCAGAAGCATGGATCCTGTCATGCATGTGCATCAGAAGAGCACCTTCTAGGCTCATCATAGGTATGTCGTATGCTGCTAACTCTGTCATCTCACTCTCTCTCCACACTCTGAGAACGCCTCCCATGAGTGCAACTGAGTCTGTCCGTTCTGTTCAAGATGGCGTCACATGTTGTACTGAGGTAAGAGCAGGATGGAGCTCCATCCTATTTGAGAGACCTGCTAAGAGAACGGCTCTAGTCTGCACACTGAGGCTATTTTTTTCTAAATATTGGACAATTACAGCATGTTGATATTGTGGTGTTTTAAAGTAGAACACAAACACTGATAAAGAAATGGGGAACCACCTTGGTGACCCCGTATAACTGTAATGTTTAAATAAAAAGAAAAACATGTAGCAATTATAGTAATGTCTTCACAGATGAAAACTGACTCATGATGGTTGATTTCTGTGTTATGAGTTATGGAAACGACCCGGGCACAGACAGGCGGACATGTTGTAATTCATCACCACACGTTTATTATTCACAAAATATACACAATAAATGGTCACATAGACCCAGTCCAACGTGCACAAACCCCAATAATCACACTCAGTCCTGGCCACAAATGCCTTCTTCGGGCCGCCTCCACTCTCTTCTGCCTTGTCCTCCTTCCACCCGACTCTAGCGCTGAATGAATGGAGACGGCCCCTTTTAAACAGTCCCCGGATGAGCCCCAGGTGTTCCCGGCATTCCTCCTCTGGCCACGCCCCAGCGTGGCGGAAGTGCCGGCTGTCCTCCCGGCAGCTCTCCGGGTGCCGTCCTAAATCTTCCCCCCAGCACTTCCGCCACACCAGGACAAGTCCCCAAGGCATTGGGGCGCCTCCTGGCGGTGACCACGGGCCCCTACAGGGTGGAGCTTCCATGCCCTGTACCCGTGGCCCCCAGAGCAACCAGGAAGGCGGCCCCCACGTGATCCAGGGTGGGCTCTGACCCTCTTCCGGTCCCTCACGGCGTCCTGGCCGGGTCGTTGCCCCTGACATCCCTGACAGAGTTCACAAGGCAGAATGAAGAGGGTCCAAGTGGATGGACACAGAAGTGATGTCAGAGATGGAGTGGCTGTCAATCTTCCCTTCTGAAGAGAGGTGAGAAGAGAAGGCTTCAGTATACAACGCTAACCCCTGGTTACTATCATCAAGGCACCTTAAACTGTGGCCCACATCCACAACAGCTGTCATGCACTGTTTTGTTTATAGTTTTGGGAATTAAACTGGCAACCTGGTTGGCGCCTCAAAATTTCTTTTTTTTTTTTTGGACTGTGTTATTTCCTTGTTCCACAGCAATCTGTAGGGTAGCCTAAAGGTTAGGTTGTACTTTGGGGACTCCTGAAAACTAGTTTATTGACTTCATTAAAAAATGGGTGAAAATACCAAAATAAAAGAGCTCTACTTTATGTTTTTTTCATTAACTTTCCGCATTTTCACAAGCTGGCAATGCAAGGTTTCCTTTTAAATTGCACATGCTGCACATTACAACAATTAAGGCAAGAACAGCATCAGCCTAACAAGCCTAATCATCCAATTCATTGAGATCGAACAAAATAAGATCAAGTTGAGATTCAAAGTCCTGCTCTCCACCGCACTACTTGGTAATGTATTCCATTTACCTACATTTTTAAAATAATAGTTCTTTAATGGCACTTTGACCTTTTGCTTGGTGAAGAAGCATTTTATCAAAGGAGGAGATCTTAAGACATTGTATGAAATGGGTTATTTGGGCTTTGATAAGGTCCCTAATTTGTTGACAAAATATAAATCTATAATGTATTGTAGGCTACCTAGCAATATACTAACAGATCGAGAAGTCAGGGACTTTTCCTGAGTTACTTTATGTTACTGTATACTTCTTTTAAAAACATGACAACATTATTATTTTATAAATCTGCTACCATGTCTTCATGGTTAGTTTTGGAACCTGTTTTGGATCTAAATAAAAATGAACCAGGGTAATTCTTTTGGGAACCAGATATAGCTCCGATATACCATTGCTCTGAAGAACCACATTGGAACCTTTATTTGTAAGAATGTATGGTTCTTTGCACAAGGAAAAACGTTTGCTGAATTTGTGTGGAAATCTGTCCTTAACAAATTTCCAGCCGTGTCCCCATATTCCTTTTGTAGAATTTCTTTAGAAAAATGGATTAGACTATGAGTTCGGAATCCTATCTGCAAGGATTGCACAGCTTTTAGAAAAACTTTTTCAACAGTCTAATAAATCAATAAATGAACTGATTAAAAATGTTGAGAATTATACTGTATATAGATAATGTCTTTGCACCTTATTAGCAAGTACTCTTCCCATCAACACAATTTTTCCACTATTTGCAAACCAGAAACATTGCTAAAAAGAACCTAACCAATTTTCCACACCTCCCACCCATTTCTATTCCAGAAGAAATACTGATCAGTCTTGAAGACTCAGATGACATATCAATAACACATAAAAACATAAAAAGTCTCTTCCTTTCAAAGATCCCAGGGTACAGTGGGGAAAGGATTTTTTACATACAGTAACATCTCAGAAAAGGTGTGGGATGCAGCTATGCATAAAATACACTCCAGCTCCATAGCATTCAATCATTCAGCTTAAACTTTTTTATCGATCACATTTAAAATTGTCCAAAATGCATCCAGGCCAAGACTCAACCTGTGAACATTGCAATCGAGCTCCAGCCTCATTGGAGCCACATGTTTTGGGCGTGCTCTAAATTAATATCATTCTGGTCAAAAATCTTTGAATGTCTATCAGACAGTCTTGGTGCCACGATCACTCCTAAACCATTAACAGTTGTGTTTGGTGGACTCCGAGATGGGCATAAAGTGGAGAAGAACAAATTGAATGCAATGGCCACACTACTAACATGTAGACTTATTTTGCTCAACTGGAAGAATCCCAACCCACCTTTTATAAGTCAGTGGGTAACTGACGTTCTCTGCTACTTGAAATTGGAAAAAATCAAGTTCTAGTAGAGGATCTGTTCAAAACCTTCTTAAAATATGGCAAGGTCTAATTAAACAAAATTAGAATACGCATTTACTCTATAATTTATTTTAAATTGGGGAAAAAGACATTCTTCCTTCCTTGTTTTTTTTTAAGAGTGGCTTTCCTCTCCTTCTCTCGGTTGGGGATTGAATTCTGGTTTGTTAAATTTTACTTGACTGTATAGGTTAGACGTGATCATATGGAATGTTCTTTTAAACTCAATAAAAATGTAAAAAATAGTCAATCAACAAATACATACCTGTAAAAGATTTGCTTAAAAATTCACAGTTCCTCATTTGGACAATCACTATTTAGAGTTTGGTGGTCTTTCTTTCTTTCTTTCTTTCTTTTTTTCTTGCTTGCTTATAAGGTGAGTCACAGAAATAATCAACTGAGTGAGAGAAACATTTGCCGTTTTGCACTTCCTGTTAGTTAAACAATGTCATCTGTCATATATGCAGAGACTAAATGTGAAGCAGGAGAAGTACAGAAACACAAAATCAATAAAGGCCCTTTGCAGGGTTTTCATGGTATCTGTTATGTTTTCTCTTCCCATCACTCTTAAAAATAAAGGGCTCAAAGTGGTTCTTCAGAGCAATGCCACATAGAAGATCTTTTTGGTTTCCACGAGAACTATCCACATGAAGATTCTGGAGAAAACTTCCTTTATTTAGATCCATAATCGGCTCCATAATTAACTATATAGATAACTGCTGATTTGTGAAGCTCCAATGGGTACCTGCTTTTAAAAAGGACTCTTAGTTCATACAATAATGCAGGCTAAGCTCAGATTTTCTTGATCAGTAAGTATCCTGCTAGGTAGCCTACTATACGTTACAAATGCCTGTTTTGTGCACATATTATGAACCTTTCCCAGAATTAAATGTTTCTTTGTCCTGAAAAGTTTGATTTTATTGTTCCGAGAGGGAAATCTGCTTTGTCAGAATATTTTACAGTAACACCATGACATAACATTAAAAACACCTCCCAAAGAACACAGCCATCAAATAAATATAATATTGCAGTGAACACTTATGGTTAAACATTTAATGAAGTTAGATTAAAAAATAGATAAGAATGCAACCAACATTTATTCTTGTCTAATGACTGATGTAAATGCTAACTGTTTTTCTCATGATTTAAGTCTGTGGGTTTATTAAATTTGAACTTGTTTAGAAAATTAGTAGCAGTTGGAGTGACAGAGTTTTTGAACCAGTTGCATTTTATCTTTGGAACCTTAAACCTCTGACTTGATGGCAACAGCTGCAATTGAGAATGTATTGGTGGAGTCCTGTCTAACAGAATATTCTCTTCTTTCCATTCTACTTTCTCATTAAAAAGGCTTGTGAGATTGGACTGTAGAGGTCTTGTTATTTTATTGCTCCTTTTTACAATTTGATGTGTTCTGTTTTTGTTGCTGACATTAGGATTTCCAAACCAGGCCAGCAAAACATAAGTAAAGACGGACTCAACACAAGATTTTTAAAAGAGTGACACAATGGTTGGACTCACAATAAAATGACTTGGCTTCCTTAAGCAGTAGAGGTGCTGCTGTCCCTTTCTCCACTTGGCTTCTGTATTTTCATTAAAAGTCTATTCTTGAGCCTATGATGGCCCCGTTTTTCTAAAATCGATTAATTCCTTAGTTTTTGTATCAACTAAGTTTAGGACAGACTCATCACGCCAGTTAACAAAATCATCTACCCCTGGAATGGTTTCATTCTCATTCAATAGGCTTACAACCACTGAGTCATCTGCAAATTTTAAGGTGAGCCATGTTTCAAAAAATTGCTGCTGCAACCACTTGTGTAGAGGATGTATAAAAGACAGCCCTGAGGGGACCCTGTGGATGGGGACAGCACATCAGACAGAGAACCTTTGACTTTCAATCTTTGAGTTTTCTCTGTTAAAAAGTTAATCTGCCTCCCTACTAAAGTGAAGTCCAGATCATAATGTTTAATAAATATCTCTGCAAGAAGATGGAGCTGATGAGAAGTCTACAAACAAGAGACTCATATAAGTCTGGATGCCCACCCAATTGATTATATAACAGAAGAAGCAAAGTGACAATGGCATCCTATATCTAGGAGGAAACACACAACCCAGTAAAGAGCCATAAAAATTAGAGTGTCATTTATGCCTGTTTATTGGGCTGAGTTGGCCGACAGTAATTTCAATTTTACGATAGCTCTCTGAACCATACATACTGACACAGTACCTTGGTGGCTTATACTTTCAAGTTGCACAGAAGTACAGACATTGTTCGGCTATTAGGCATCTGTACCCCTTCTCTCTTGATGCGACCCTTGGAACTCATTCCATTTAGGCATGCCGGTGCTAGGTTATTTTGCACCCTAGGCCATGCTTATTACTGCACCAACCTACTGTTTGGTAGCTAACCTGCGTCGCTGGGTCTGATCTCCCCCCTTATAATCTGCGCCCTAGATGAATGCGTAATTCGCCCTAATGGTGGAGCTGGCCCAGCATTTAGGTATAGGTGAGGTCATACATCAGCGCTAATATTTAGATGTCCTCAGTTCCATCACGTTCACGGCAGTTCCTCAAATATCCCGCATCTTTGCTAGTCCTTGAGTGGCAGCCCTCTGCCAGTATACCAAATGTAGATTAATCAAACAGATTCAACAACTAAAAAAAGTCACAAAGAACACAAAGCATTCCACTCAGCCCTGCGGTGAGTCTATGGCGCTACCTACCCTTACCTGTCCGTGACCCTTGGCTTATCTGTGTCATGCTTTTCGTTTTGTTTTTGCACTATTTTCACTGGGACTTAATTGCAGGTACATTGCATTTATGTTGTAGTCCTATTGTGTCTTAGCCAACACACACACACAGTTTACAACTAACGACAAAGCTTTCTGAGAGAGACGTCACCTTTATCATTCCCTTTGAGAACCACACAATTTACAACTTGAACAGCAACAACGCTTATTTCTATAGAGCACATTTTCAAACAAAGGATTTGGCTCGAAGTGTTTTACACAATCATAAAGAAAAAAAAATTACAAGAGAAGAAAAATAAATTAGAAATAGATAGAAATAAGAATGAATATATAAGAAACCTTAAGTAAAAGATTAGAGTAAATTGATCGCACCCACATAACATAGATATACATGTATACATGTAAAGAGAGTTGTTTTTAAGTTTAGTGCGGTGGTCAGATGGTCAGGAAAGACAGAAAAAAATAATTAAAAAAAAGGTGAGATGCTCTTAAAAAGCGAAACCTGCAGGCCAAAGAAAAAAGAGGCCAGACGGAAAAGAAAGCCTGAGAAAAGCAGAGATGAACAATGGTATCAAAATCCATTAGTTCTTATAATCTATTAGAAGTAGAACTAAAATAAAGCTAGGACAAAGCCAAATTAAAAAATGAGTTTTCAGAATTTTTTTAAAGTGTTTCATGGCATTAGCCTGCTGTATATCTATCAGTAAATTATTTCAGATTTAAGCTAACTCACCACTTCTTTTATAGAGTCGTGACTCGGTTAACAAAGTCCTAACTAGCAATGTCACACTTTAAAGATGGTGCTTCCATGGAGATACAATAAATGATATCAAATAGCATCAAAATGCCATCAAATGATGTTATTAGTATTGTTATTACTGTATTTAAAAATGATTAGTTATGTATGTGATGTACAGTATGTATTATGCTATGCTATGTATGTATTATTCAGCAAGGCTGAAGTGAGGGAAGTTATGAAGAGGATGAAAAGTGGAAAAGCAACTGGCCCAGATGATATTCTGGAGGCATGGAGATGTTTAAGTGAGATGGCAGTAGAGTTTCTATCTAGATTGTTTAACAAAATCTTGAAAAGTGAGAAGATGCCTTAGGAGTGGAGAAGAAGTCCAGTTTTCAAGAATAAGGGAGATGTAAAGCTGCCGTATCTACAGAGGTATAAAGTTAATCAACCAAACCATGAAGATATGGGAAAGAGTGATGAATGCTAAGCCTGGAGGAGAGGTAGCGATCTGTGAGCAGCAATATGGTTTTATGCAAGGAAAGAATATCACAGATGCGATGTTTGCTTTAAGAATGTTGGTGGAGAAGTACAGTGAAGTTCAGAAGGAATTGCATTGCCTTTGGTGGCCTTAGAGAAGGCGTATGACAGGATGTAAAGAGAGGAGTTATGGGAGGAAGTTGGGAGTGGTAAAAAAGTATGTGAGGATGGTTCAGGATATGTATGAGGACGGTTTGACTGTAGTGAGGTGTGCGGTATGCGGTATGAATGATAGCCTGGTTCATCAAGGATTGGCTCCAAGTCCTTTCCTGTTTCAATGGTGATGAACAGGTTGATAGAAGAGGTGAGTCAGGAGTCTCTGTAGACTATAATGTTTGCAGATGACATTATAATCTGTAGTGAGAGTAGCTAGATGGTTGAGACAAACCTGGAGAGGTGGAGATACAGACTGGAGAGAAGGGGAATGAAAGTGAGTAGGAGTAAGACGGAGTACATGTGCGTGAATGAGAGGGAAGGTGGCGAAAGGGTGTGACTGCAAAGAGCAAAGCTGGTAGGCAAATTTAAATACTTGGTTTTAACAGTCCAAAGCAACAGAAAGTGCAGCAGAGAGGTGAAGGTGAAAGTGCGGGCAGGGTGAACTGGGTGGAGAAGAGTGGAAAAAGTGATTTGTGATAGAAGAATATCTGCAAGAGTGAAAGGCAAGGTCTATAAAATGGTAGTGAGACCAGCTATGCTTTATATAATGTTATTCTCTTTGTTGTATAGGTTAGACTTGATCATATAAAATGTTACTTTTCTTCAAATAAACTCAATAAAAAATTAAAAAGTAAAACAATCAATAAATAAATAAAAGATTTTCTCAAAATGCCACAATTCCTCATTTGGACATTTGTTATTCAGAGTTTGGTGATGCAGTGGTAGCTCTGCTGCCTTACAATGAGGAGGCCAGAGTTCACATCTGCATGGCATTTGCATGTTTGGAGAGGCACTTCTTTAAGGTCAGAGTGCTACTAGTGATATTTTAAAATCAATTCTAAAGGACACAGATAACCAATGTCACGATGCTAAGACTGGTGAGATGCGCTCAAATATCCTGATGGTGCATTCTAAACTAACTGTATCCGATTGATGTCTGTCTTTCCTTTAGGTAGTGCATTGCAGTAATCTAGTCAGCTAAAAACAAATTGATTTCTCAGCTCCTTGCAATTTATTTTAAGAGATATGGCTTTTAAAATGTTCCCTTACATGATACAATGCATTCCTAGTATTATGGTTAATATGCGATTTAGCAGGCACCCGTGGCACTTCCTTGTCGCCAGGTTAATCCTAGAGAAGAGAAACATGAATTGGCCGAATGAATTTGAAGACCTTCCTGCAGAGATCCACATCGCGTTTGCTCCATTTCAAGAGAGCCTGTCTGTTCCATGCTCGTGGTGTGCCACACACACACACACACGCACACACACACACCTGGGGGTGTGCACTCCAACTGCTGGCAGCCCACGCACTAAACACGGCTCTGCTGTTACGAAATATTCTCACATCCTCCCCGTACAGACAGGAATACAACAGCTGGTGCGCAAGACGGTGATTAAAGAACTAATCATCTTCGTCCTAATGCGCGGCTTTTATACATCACCCGGTGACAGAAAAGGTGTTGAGTGCTTTATGGGACAACAAAATGTAACACGCACACTATGATTATTTTACAGAATGGTGTAATTATAAAGAAAGCGTGTCATGCTATATGAAATGTTTAGGACACTTTGCAAGGGGCTTTGTTAGCGTTCTGCCAAAGAGGTTTTTAAAAGATACATGATAAGCCGTTGTTCCAGTTTGACCCCCTCTCCTGCCCCCAGCACCCCCAGGCTCAGGATAATGTGTAACATTTAATTCCATTTGCATAGTCCCGACAGGTGCCTGACCTAGATGGGACGGCACTCCACCACGGGACACAGACGTTCTCAGCTACACTCACCACTCAACCGACCAGCATCATGGACTGTAGGGGGAAGCAGGGGTCGGTGACGAATACCACGGCTGTACGAAAAGAGCAAGTCGGTTCTATATCGAAGGCACCCAAGTCCAAGTTCTTGTTAGGCAGCGGCGTTACCTTTGCCTCTGAATATTTTTACTCCGACTATATAAATTGCACAGCTTGTGCAATTTAACATTGCCTTTTTGAATTTCGGCATTCACACAACAGTAGTTCTAATGATCTTGTAAAAAGGTGTTGGCAATGAAGGTGCTACAGTTTGTACAATAAAACAGATTAATAACACGCATGTCTCTCCGTTTCTAAAAATGAAGAAAAAAAAAGATTATTTCGCCCTTTGTGAGTCATGTGCGTACGACTGTCTTTTTTACTCGCTGCTTTTAGAATAGTCATCCATTCATTTTCTGGCCCTTTGAGATGACTAGTTTGCAGATTTAGCAGAAATAATACGATGGCAGCCGGGACAAATAGGGTCCAACATCGATGGGACAGAACTGCGTACACATAGCATACCGGGACAGTTTTTGGTTTTCCATTTAACCTAACATGAAAGTCGTTAGGATTTAGGATTAAAATCGGAGCACCCACATGAAACATCTCTACTAATACAGACACAGAGACAAAGAGCGTTTAAACGCAAGCCACCCTTGGATCAGACCCATGCAGGGCCCCGGATCAGTGAGGCAGCAGCGCTAAACACGCTAATGAAGTGAACGGCAAGTCTTTACATGGGATACTGCGAGCTTGGAAGATGTTTAGCGCAATCATGTACTCGAAAAATATTTGTTGTCATTTCCTTTCTGACATTACTTCTTATTGTGCGAAGATGTTTAAAACAGATTATGTTGAAATCTCAGTTTAAGGTAATTACGGGTGAACATGTCTGTAGGTTTATAATAACAGGGGCTTAGTGCTCCCACAAACTCCTTTGTTGCACCGTCCCTGCTTTAGTCCTCTTTGCCGTCTCACTATAAGATGCAAGTGAGATGTTTTACTAGTCCTACAGTGAAGAAACATTCGATTTTTAACCGTCACAATGTTTTTTGATTAAAAGTCATATTTCTTTTCAATATTCAATGTTGATTGATTTTGACTGTATTTGAACAAATGTGTTTATAAAAATGTGTTGAAACTAAACATATTTTCTGTTCTGTTTCATTAGACTAATATATTAAGGCAAGTGTATTATTCAAGAGTGTTAAGATTGTGATTCTTACTTTTTATTCAAAAACCATTTGCAATGCCCTAATCTAATTTTACGTCTGCTTAATCCAATTCATGTTCACTGGGGACTGCAGCCAATGCCGAGTACAATCAGGCAATTCAGAGACTGAGTGGGGCAGGCGGTCCAAAATAAACCCCAAAGATAATCTGTTAATAAAAATATGAACGTTAATTATAATCGTCTCGTGGTTAACCTAAAAAAAAAAAAAAAAGTTGACCTAAACATAATTGAAGTCTTTAACTCCAGTAGTCAGCCGAAAAAGTCACCCTAAAAAGAAAGATCACACAAGATGGAAAGAATTATTTCAGTAATGTGCCTAAATATTAAATTCAAACAATCTATGAAAAAATATACAATTTTAATGATGTACCACACGGTTACACTTTCAACTTGAACTATCCACAAGAAAATAAATAAAAATCACTTACACTTTCATATAAGGACAATATTGTTGTTTACTTTAACTAAGGCGGTTTACAACATTTGGGAAATGATAAATTGTTTGTTATTCTAATTGAAGCACAGACAGGTAAAACGACGTGTTCGTAATGACACTGGGTCAGTATGGGAGATGAAACCACAACCTCAGAGCATGGAGTTCAAAGCCTTAACCACTACGCCACACTATCTCTCCTGCTATATGGGTAAAAATAAACATGAACACCGGGATGTGCAGGCAGAACCGAGCAGGGAAGGAGGGCTAAAGGCATCCTGCTGAAGATACGGACATCTCCGTAGGGATAATGGGGGCATCTGCCACGTCACATTGTCATGGAAAGCGTTACTATTACTTAACTGTGATGAATGTATTTGGTTGGGCTAAAGCCAACACATCCATACGAATGAAGACTCGCAGATTGTTTTTTTTTTTGAACAATGAATTGCAATCTTTTACATAATTGTCTGAAATTGTTTTGCTTTTACTCATTTAAATAAATGCATTTGTCTGGTTTGCTTAAAAATGGAGTGACTCGGCTTCAATATCCAATGGAGACATCCCGCGCTGTAATGCAATGCATACTAATAATTTCTAAAGTGTTACTTTGGGGGACAATATTTATGTATGTATCTAAAGAAATATTTATCAGAATGCTAAACCACCAGATGTACATAAGTTTTACAGAATTTCACTTTTTTGATTATATGTCCATAAGCTTTACAGTATATATCTATAAAATACTTCTTTCTTTCTTTCTTTCTTTCTTTCTTTCTTTCTTCACTTTTAAACAGAGCAATAATGAACCTGTTTGGTGTAAGCTCTGCATTTAAATTCCTTACGAATTCTACTGTAGAACACTTTTGGAAGTACTGACTTCAATTTTGTCAGAGATAACGTCTATTATTATTATTATTATTATTATTATTATTATTATTATTATTATTATAGTAGTAGTAGTAGAAATATAAATATACACGCCGAACTGGTTTGGAGGCAATTGGCAAATAATCTTAAATGTGTTTCAATGGTACATGGAAAAAGAAAGAAAGAAAGAAAGAAAGAAAGAATACCTTGTCGGATAGTTAGCAGACCAGAGTTCGTAACTATGATGAAGCAGAGTTAGCCACTGCGCTATATATTACACTATTACATTACACGCAATTCTCTAAGTTGTTTAAAGCAACTTAGAGCCAGAATACATTATTATTATTATTATTATTATTATTATTATTATTATTATTATTATTATTATTATTATTATACATCCATCCGTCCATTTTCTAAACACTCGTATCTATTGTATGCAGGGTGCAAGGCAGGAAGAATCCACGGACAAGGCTAACGTCTATCACCGGGTTAACACACACCTAACGGCCAATTTAACAATCACAATTCACCTAAGCTGCATGTCTCAGGACTGATTTATTATTAATATCACAAGCAGCTGCCCTTACACTTTTTGTATTTTCCCTTATAACGTAAACTAAAGCATATGGCACTTCGGTAATTTACCCGACAAGAAAGCGGCTCGTGAAGCGTTTTTATAGGGTTTTGGTTCTCTTGACCTGACCAGAAAAGATAAATGCATGACTGGCTCTTAATTTTTTTTTTTTAACTAATCGTACATATAAGAGCTTTCTGACACTCAACGCCGTCACTTTAAGAATTGCAAGCTATCACTTTTTTCCAAGATTGCACATTGCTGTTTTAGATTTTAATTCTTCATGGGTGTTTAATCTCATTTGTTGGGATTGGAATTCAATTAGTGCTCAATATGAAATACATGTTCCTATAGTGAAGGGGCGCAGAGGATTATCTTCAAATGCCATTCAACAATTAAAAAGCACGAAGCGCGGGGCACGCCTGTCCACATGAAAGAAAACTGACTATTTCGTCTCATTAATTTCAATCAACTGAAGATTTATATAAAAATGTTAAGGAAGAAGATCTAAGATACGGGTGAGGTGAGCTCTGTGCTGGCAGTATGCTGCTGATAAGCCGAGGTGAGGTGATTTCCGAAAGGGTTTCCCGGTCATTTTAAACAAGAATTATATTACAACAACAATTTGGAATAAACCTATTTATATGTCGTTATAAAATAAATAAATAAACACTGCCCAAAAAACAAACAAACAAAAAAAAACATGCCATAAAACTTCTATTGGCTTGGAGCAGATGGGACCTAGGATTAAATTCCCTCTATAGCTTCTTATTTGTACTTCAAACGATTTGCGTGACATTTTCTATTAATGACCATTTGTACAAAGTGTCTGGATAACACCCTTCCCGTTAGACCTGCTTTTAAAAAGGCGTTATCAGTGTTCATCAGTTGAAGGGTTTGGTGATGCTGATAACGTCTCGTCTACTCAATAGGAGCGCACCAAACAGGTGGGGTTCCCATCCGGCCAAAATCCCAGGCATTCAGCCGTTTGCTTTTGAATTACTCAGCAGAAAAAGTCCAAAGCGATACGCGTGTTTATGTATTAATAAACTAAACGTGTATTTACATATTGCTGAGGTTAAGAGCGCCCTAATTAATTGATGAACATTGCATTGCCTGTTAATGTATTTAGTATTGTTTTTAATAAAAATAATAATAATCATCATTTTTATTATAAATAATCTAATGCATAAAAATCAGGATGGTTTATCTGATTAGCTACTTAGTCAATTAAATGATCATGAAAGTGCTGGGCGAATAAACGTTGTAAGGTTGCGAAGGAGATTTATCTTTGACGCAAGGCAATAGTTTACCACGAAATATAGTCCAGACAAGTTTACAATGGTACACAAAAATCTGCAGTTCTTAGCTTTAAAACTAATGTAAACCAAAGATAAAGTGAATTTGTAGACCACAGAAAGTCCAGCCCAGAGAGACAATGAATGTCGGTCATAGGTATTTTAAACAAAATCGGTAGTTTAAATTATTGAATACTGTAAACAAAATAATAATAATAATAATAATATATAGGGATTCCTGTGATAGGAGGTTTTTCTTCATTCTTTTGATTACGTTAAAAATAACACCCAAAACACCAATATTATTTTACTTTTTTAACAAATTTTAATTTTGATTATGGAAAAAAAAATATTTCCTTAGAATAATTTTATTACAGTTCACATGGTTTAAAATTTTTTTAACCTTAGAAGGTAACTTTATACAACCAAGACAGTAAAAATATTTTACAAGCATTGTTTTTCAAAGAAGCCAAAACAAACAAACAAAATCAATAAAACTGGACACCAAACATTTTTTTTTCTTCTTTTTTTTAAATATAGAAAGCGTCACATTTCAGCATTTATTTATACATCATGGCAAGTTCAGCAGAAGCAATTCCGTTCGTCATTACAGTTTCTTTCTCTTTCTTTCTTTCTTTCTTTCTTTCTTAATATGGAACTATTTAAATATTCTTTGCTGAGTCCATAATTTAAATAAACAGCAACGTCTTCCACGGAACGGCAACTTTAGACTGGAATCATTTCTTATTATTTTTTTAATATCCGTTAATTGCGAATAAATTGTGATGTATTTATATATATGTATATTCTAAAAATAACACATGCCGTAATCTCTAACAACCCCAGAGCCTTTAAAAAATCGAGACCTCCAAAACCAGTCATTTGAATCTGTTGCACACTCAGCACAAGTGTTGCCGGCTCCACAAAATGTTTCAACGTCACGTCGAGTTTCTCCGGCTTGTCGCTGGCACTGAACTGCACATTCAAAGGCGGCGGGCAGGTGGCTGTCCGCGTCGTGCCTTTGGATCTGAGCTGAAACGGGCTGTCAGTTGAATCAGAGGAGGGCATGCGATTTCCATGGAGGTTTTTGAGCGATTCGCTTTCTGCTTCTTTTTTTACTGTAAATCATGCTTGTCATAACGGAGCGACCTCTTTACAGACTCCCTTGTAAAACTCCATATGGCATTTGAAATAATAAATAACGCGTGTCACAACTGGTCTGTATCACTGCTTCCTGACTAAGTAAAATACCCAAAGTACAATCTTTAGAAATCTCTTTTTAGTTTCTGACTTTTCTGATAATAAACGCCCATCAAATAATACTTCCCCTTTTCCACATAAGGTTCAATGAAAACGTGTCAAAGTATTATTCAAGATCTAAATTGTTAAGCTCTGACTTCCGTCGCTGTGGTTTTGCCTTTAGTTTCCTGATCGGCGAGGGTCTTGCGTAGCTGAGCTCTCCAAACACTTGCTTATCCCCTTGCTTATGCTTCGGCGTTCATTCCTCTAACGGCTCCTTTTAAGTTTGTGTGCTTTATATATTAATGGATGAACTAATCAGCAGATACGGACAAATGCATTAAGCCAAACAGAATTCCAAACTTCACATTCAGTGAAACGGTTCATATAAGATGTTAACCCTTTTTTTAATCATTGATTAAATAAAAAAATAAAAAATAAAAACACAATTACAGTTCTGTCTTTCCTCCCGAAAGATGTTGCAAATGCTGATACCATTTAATTAAATAATACTGTAGGTGGACGCTTCTGGGGACTATGCGTGACACAGGAACTGGAAACATCTTGCAGTTTTTTATGTAAAGCATTAGGTGGCATATGGTGCTTAGTTTAATTATAACAATGGATAAAACAGTGTGCAATTTGAAAAATATTTTCCAAAAAAAAAAAAACTTTAGGGAGACCTTAGTGTCTACAGTCTCTGTCTGGCAGGCGATTCTTCCTTTGCTGTTAAGTAATTGCATTGCCGGAGAGTTTCAGACTAGCCATGGGGCGTTTGTAGAACAGAGCGCACCAGCTTAATGGCTCACCACTTACTGTGATCAGACACTATTAGAGGTGAACCACTTACAGAGTCAGACAAATTCTCCGCTTGCTTTGCTCAAGATGGCCTTTAATACATTGTCACGATTTAAAAAAACAAAACAAACTACACTCTTAAGAAGAAAGGTGCTGCAGTGGCTCTTCAGAGCCTGGCCACTGGATAGCCATTTTTGGTTCCTTAAAGAACCATCCGCATCAAGGTTGAGGGAAGAACCTTTTATTTATTCAGATCCATAACAGGCTTAATACATAAGTGTGGACAGATGATAACAGGTTAGTGAAATGCCAGTGGGTCCCTGATTTTTCAATGGTCTCTTGCTGTACTCAATAATGCCTGCTAAGTTTGGGCCTTCTTGGTCTGTTAGAATAGCCTCTGCTAGGCTGCCTTTAAAAAGTCTGGCTTTGAACCTTTTTAAAGCCCAAAGAGCCCCCTTCCTGAATGAAACGGTTCTTTGTCTAGCTAATGTTCTCCAAGGAACCACACAAACCAGCAAGGTGCCACTACAGAACTATTATTTTTAAGAGTGTATTCACATTTATGTGAAAATGAGTGTGAATGTCATTAGACAGGATTAAAATGACATCTCTACATATTAAATATAGATTTGAACAGTGAAACGTAATTATTGTCATTAATATTTCTGGTCCGCAAATTCAAAATAATAGGAATTAAAAGAACATATGAAAACTTAAATATCATGGCCTCCTGATCATGAAACAACAGTGATGTGTTGGCGGTAAAATGTACACAAGTCAAGAAGTTCACTTTTGCCTTCACTACAATTAACCAGCCTTGCGACTGCTCCCCATGACTGAGATCAGCATTCCAGATTCGGATTGAGGTGTGGTGTAGACGGCTAACAGACGGGTTCTCCAATCGCACGGGTTTTGGTTTTTTTTTTTCCAAATACATGCGCTGCCCTTTCTCTTTCGTGGTGTTGGCCTCACGTGTTTGCTGCCATGCGATCACATCATGATTCATTACACTTGTTTTCCTGTTGCTTGATAAATCAGATGCCGTTAATTACCAAAAGAGTCAACTAAAAACTTGTTTACCTATAAGGAAGACATATTGAGGTGATAAATCTGTAAAGAAGTGTATGATTAAGATATTACAGCAACATTAACGTAAAGTTTCAAAAACCTTGACGTTTTTACAGCTTTCCATCCTGGTATTAGAACTGGGATAGAGAATACGCAGTAACTTGCATCATACTGTTTGCATTTGTCAGGCGTTATTAATCAAGGCCGTAAATATAGCATCGGGCCTAATTGTTTTCCCTATGTCTTATTTTACATAATTTTGTCCTTTAGCCATTTGCCACAAAAAGCTATATAAGACAGATAAGACAGAACAATTTGAATTGATTTTCATGTTTCGTATTTTTACAAGGGTGCCCCACCCAGAGCTGGTTCCTGTATTATGCCGGGTGGTGTTGGGGTTGGCTTTAGCTCCCAGCGACCACACGCTGAAACAGACAGGTTCTGAATTTATTTATTTATTCATTTTTAACAGTGTCACATAACAAATTAAAATAATAAGCTACAGGAGTTGGTAGAGTAGATTGGAGCCTGGGTATGTGTTTCATGGCGGCTACAAAGCAGATAATTAATTTAATGTGTTTGTAATCTATGGATTATTTCACAAATGCTGCTGCATTTGTCAAAATTAGGAACACAATATGTGTTCACGTTACCAGAAGATACAAATCATTCTTTATAAGGAATGGTTTATTTTTTACAGTGGTCTTTGATGGAAAATAATGAGTCTGGTGCTTTCTACAGTTTATTATTCTTAAAGAACCCGATGATGCACTAAATGTGCCTCCTGACAAGTTATGGCCTGATCTGTTCTGCTTGTTAGCTATACAACAGTATCATAGATCATCCCAATTAATGGCAGGGGAAATTAATTCAAACATGAACAGACTGATAAGCCTATGTCACCACTTGTGTGATGGCTCCCTAAATTTACTTGAGAAATAATAGGGAAAAAAAAAAACAACAAACATGCCTTAAACTGTTTGGGAATGGCACCACTCTGTTTCTGTAGCACTTTTTAATCCCCCACCACCACCCCCACCCCTCCCCAACACCCCTCCTCGTCTCCATTTGTGTTGGATTTCTCTCACATGTTCTCTAATTTGTCACTATTGCAGTGTTAACAGTTTATAACTCTCACAAGCAGATCATCTTTCCTACGCGATTACGGTTTGTACAAGTTGGAGCTGTCCTGGTGTTTTCTGCTTCTCTGCCTATCAGTCTTCCGAGATGATATCAATATCTTCAGGGCTTCCTTGGCGAGTGGCCACCCTCCAACGATTCACATGTTGATTGCCTTTCCTTTTCTGTTGGGATTCAGGGGATTCCTCTTCCAGCTTTTGCCTCTTGTGTTTTGTCCGTCTATTCTGGAACCATACCTTTACCTAGAAAATGAAGGACAGGAGGTTTATTTGAGAGGAACCATTGGATGAAGGTCATTTCTACATTGCTCTGGTTAGAAGTTGCGGATACATAAGTCAGCTTGGAAATGTGACAATGAACTTCTAGACCACCAGGCTAAAAATGATTGAAAATATGTCCACATTTTTACATTGATAAATATTATATTTTACATATATGGATACATTGTTGTCCACCCATCCATGTACTGAACCATCTTGTCAATAATAGATTCAACAGGTTCTCTGTGCAGCCTATAGTTCCAGGCAGGAACCAACCCAAGACCAGATGCCATTCTTTTACAAGTTTCACACATTCATACAAGGAAAATTTAGAGTAACTGTTCACCTGCACGTGCCTGATCTTTGGGAATTTCAGAGGAAACCTGAGAACACAGCAAAGAATCCTCAGAAAAAGAACTTGTTAACTATGCACAGAAAGGGACTGGACCAGGAATCGCACACTGGACCAAGGCGGAAACCACTGTTCCATACTGCCCACCTAAAATGTTCCATCCATCCATCTGTTAGACCTTTATGGGGATTGTGGTTAGTAGGGCCTATTTTGCCAATGTTATGGTTAAGGCAGGATCCAACACTGAACGTGATGCCCGCTCACAGTGCACACACACACACACACACATAGTGGGACAACTCACTGCAACCATCGAACCTAATATGAGCATCATGGGATACAGAGAAACCATGTATATAATGCATATATAACACCAATCAGTCATATTTGAATACCAGATCCCTAGAGCTGAGAGGTAAAAGCACAATTATGTACTATATTGACAAAGATACACATTTTACTTCAATAGCAGCATTTTTAAAAATCTGTTTTCCAAATTAGTAGCTAATACAAAAGTACATTTTGCTGGGAACAAGATGATTATAGTGGCTTTAAAACAGGTCATGTTAAAATCCAACCTCTGCCTCACTCCAATTGATAAAGATGATCTTCCTCTTTCTCGCTCTACATTTTCATAAATGAGCCAACTTGCTTTAAAGAAAAGTCGCGTTCATTGTGGAAACAGAGAAACATGCAAATGTCCAGGAGAGAGTTACTGGGTCAGAGCTAACAATACAGCAGGAAACGGGACAATTCATAGAAACAGCACACAAACTCCACATAGACACAGACGACCTAGGATTTAAAAATGCAAAGCAACAAACTAACCACTGTGTCACCTTGCTTCCCAAATTAATTACTATTTTAACAGAAAACAAAAAGCCTTTAGTTTAAATATAGAGTGTTTCAACAGTGAATGCCATCTCAAGGCACTTTACAAATCCAGTCTCCTAGCAGAACAGTAAAGATGGATCACTGACAGGTAAAGTGACTTTCTCAGGGTCCCACAGTGATCGTAAGTGGGGAGACATCTAAAATACTTGTAGGGGTGTCATAAAGTCCCAAAATGCCACGATGTTACAGCACACTAAATTGCATGGACTCAGTGTGATATTTGCTGGGGCTTAGCCTACCTAAATGACCTCCTGGAGACGAGTCTGCAGTGCTTCACTGCTGAGAACTGAACCTGCAATCTTCTGGTTTGGAGTTCTGCACCACATCTCTAATACAACCACACTGCCTAATACAGGCAGCTATCATGGATGACAATAAAACTGGCTAAAAAATCAATCGTCTTCATCTTCTTAAATATTAAACAGGCCATCTAGAATGGATAAATCCCTAACAAACGGATCTTCTTGTTCTCCTTCTTCTTTACTATACATCTTACTCAATTGGTCATTAAAATGGATAGATAGATAGATGTATAGATGGATAGATAGATAGATAGATAGAGTAAGGCACTATATGATAGATAGATAGATGTATTAGGCCCACACATGGACTTGGCAGAGCTGGAGCTGTAAGGCCAAAGCCCTAACTACTGTCCCAAAATGCTGCCTATTACAAACGTGTGCAACATATGTCAAAAAAAACGCCCCAGAAACACCACATATAGTAAACTTTCCTAAATATTACTTGACTCTCTTGGCACCAGGCGACTTCTGTTTATGCCTAGCCCATGTCTGTAGGCTGAATATGGCCTGTAAACCGCATAAATGTAAGTAAAGGTTAAGATGTATATAGTATAAATTATACACCATTATTGACAGTGGAAAATCATTAGTAATAAGGGGTATTCCATATATAACTCTTAAATCACACAGATCAAGTTGATGCAGTTTTGGGGGATTTTTTTTCAATTTTAAGTGACAGGCTTTTATCTTTATTACAGGTATGTAAGAGCAGTGTCAAAAGTAAATGATTAAATTACCCCTTTGTGATTGCCGTTCTATATGTTGTGTGTGTCATTTGACTGAAATGAGTACTACTTTTCATGCTGTAATGACAGGCATGTGGCCTGCAAGGTTTTCTCTTTCAGGCGACAGGATCAGAATCGCTTGCAGGGCTCGCGTCAAACCTGTTTAGCTTTGAAAGCTTTACCGCACTATAATATATAGGTTAAATAATACATAAAAATGTTAAACACCAAACGGGTATTTTTTTGGAGGAAAAAAAAAGTCTTTATGGTCACGTAAAAAAAGAGTTTCTTTGAAACAATTAAAAACTAAAAATTACAGGTCTTAAATCTGCAGAGAGTGAGCTTTACCTGAGGCATCAGCGTTATCAACGCTCTGTAATCACAGACTTGTGTTTTTGTCTGAAGCCATAAAAATCTGAGGATCATGTTTCTTGTACTTTCAGATCTGTCCTAATAAAAAAGTAAATCACCACAAACCCTTTAAAAAAAAAAATCTGATGTTTTACGTCAGCTTGCAGCGGGCTGCCATTCTGCAGTGAATAAAGCCATTTCCTCAATTTATTGGCATTAAATTGTAGTTGTTGGCATTGCAGATGACATGGCAGAAGAAGTTATATCTGGGGATTTCCCGGGTTAAATTATGACTTTAATAAGCATTTGCTCTTCAGCTTCGTTCTTACATGCTGGCTCAATGTAAAAGTCAACATTCTCAAAACCATTTAATTCAATTCAAAATGGCGGGGTAATACTGGTAGCACTGGGTACAAAGCAGAAACCCACCATAGATGGAGTATCTCATAACCTATAGTGTACACACACACAAACAACTCAACAAAGGACCAATTTAAAACCACCAGCCTAATCTACATGACAAAGAGAACGAAGGCAATGCCAACCCAGATAGTGACTGGACATGGGTGTTGAACCAAGGACACTGGATCCAGGAAGCAGCTGCACTAACCACCATGTTGCCAATGGAAAATGTCAACTACTGCAATTGATGCAGTTTGGAGCAATTTAAACAAAAGTACAGATTATGAAAAATGTGAAACAAATAAAATAATTTCAGATACGGCTTTCATCAGGCTTTGATGGAAGAAAAATATTCAAAGCTTATTAATTTTATGAATAATTTAAAATACTACACTTTCCACTACCTTACAAACCTGACAACAAATTTCAAACTGAATTATCCATCCCAAGTGGGCAAAGACCTGATGCCCATCTATGCAGCAATAGATACCAGCTCTGATCAAGGTGCCCATCCATCAGGGCACATTCACCCACACAACATAATAATGTTTATCCGCATTTTGAATCGGTGCCTGACATTTGTTCTTAGATGTGGCTAATATGGTGTGAAAAAGTCACTAAGTGCTTCTATTAGCATAAGGACATAAGAAATTTGACAAACGAGAGGAGACCATTCAGTCCATTAAGCCCATTGGTTCAACTAATAGCTACACTGTCCCAATATCTCATCCAGATTCTTCTTAAAGGTTGTCAAGGTTTAAGCTTTAAACGGTAGTTTGTTCCAGACTCCCACAACTCTTTGTGTAAAAAAATGTGATTTCTGTTTTCAGTCCTAAATGCACCTCCCCTTAATTTCCACTGGTGTCCTCTGGTACGTGATTCACATCCTGTTCAGCTGAAATAATTCTGCTGGAGCTACTCTATCAATGCCTCGTGTTTCATCATTTATTACAATATTGACAGCGCATAATTTACTGAAGGTGAGTTTATCTATATATGAGCATGGGAAAGGTGCCATATAAATAAAATGTATTAGTATTATTATTATTAATTTGGTATTTATAATAAAATACAGAGCACCCACCATTCTGTGTTTTACTCAACAATCCTTCTATTTTCTTACCCACTTACTTACAGTAGTTCATGGTCACAATAGCACTGAATGCAAGGTGGAAACCAGCCCTAGAGGGAATGCTAGTGTCTTACTGGGCGCATTGGCACACTTAAACACCTTCACTTTATTATATTGGACACGTTTAGAGTCTACAGTGACCCTACCCTGCACATCTTTAAAGTGTGGGAGGAAAACCAGATAAAAATCAAATAAGAAACATAAAGGGAACATGGAAACCCTCCACAAACAGTGAACTCAATATCAGTAATGCAGCAACCCTAACCCCTGCATGTATTAGTACCAGACCTAATTTAAGAGAATGTCCAAAATTCATATTTTGTCAAAATTAATCTTGGTGGACTGAATAAAGGATTAAATTAATAAAGTACTGCGGTGGGTTGGCACCCTGCCCAGGATTGGTTCCTACCTTGTGCCCTGTGTTGGCTGGGATTGGCTCCAGCAGACCCCTGTGACACGGTATTTGGATTCAGTGGGTTAGAAAATGGATGGATGGATATTTTGTCAAAATTAATCTTGGTGGGTTAAAAGGGTTAAATTAATAAAGCACTGCGGTGGGTTGGCACCCTGCTCAGGATTAATTCCTGCCTTGTGCCCTGTGTTGGCTGGGATTGGCTCCAGCAGACCCCTGTGACCCGGTATTTGGATTCAGCGGGTTGGAAAATGGATGGATGGATGGATTAATAAAGCAAAATCAGACTCTGCCGTAGTTATTGTCTTGTGCGAACTGAACGAATTGGCCTAGCATCGTCATGCACCTCAAATTACATCAGCATATCCTGCACAATCTTTTCAGTCACTTAAATGTTTTCAAACACAAATGTACATCATTAGCAATACAGAAAACAAAGAATTATAAATAAATTAAAATACGTAATTCAAAACAAATCGAGAATTCATCCACTTTGGAAGGCACATTCAATGATCGAATTGTGCAACCTTTACTTTGGAACAATCTGTTCTTTTTCTCACCCTCGGCTTTTCTGTCCCTACACAAGTCTATGGAACTGCTGGCTAAAGGATGGTCAAGGAATCAGCAAACTGGAAAGAAATCCTCCAAGAAACAAAATGGTCCACTTGGGCAACAGGAGAAACTTAAAAAGAAGGTGAGAGACAACAGACACCCCAGCCATTAAAGAAATGCGAAAGGAGGTGTCATTAATAGCGGCCATAATTCTGATTCCGAGGTGAGCATTCTTGTGATTAGGGAATCACTTGACCTCTTTAAAATGGGAACCACTGGAGCTTTGTAAGACCTTCCTGTGGTTTTATACATTTATTTCACGGACTTTGGCATCCACCCACAACTCAAGGAGCCGTCCATGTACATACAGCCTGTAAAAGCTGAAGTTGAGGATACTTTCAATGTCTTCCATTAATAGCTCTATCCGCTATGGTCATTCTAAAGTGATAATTTTAGGGCAATAATAACACACCTTGATGCTTCAATCTTCACATTCACTCATTTCAAAGTATTGTAATACAAGGAAAGGTGGTCACATCCCATTTTGGTTTCTATTTATATCTTTAGATAAAAATAATAATAATTCTTTACAGGCCATTACTCAAAGTGCATTAGTGAGTGGGGAGCAACTATAGTTACCATTAATGTGCAGCATCCACCTGCCATTTTTGTGCCAGTATGCTCACCACAATTGAGCTGTTAGGTGGTAAAGTGGTGAGAGAGTGAGCCAATTAAAGACAGGATAATTAGGGGGCCAGAATGACTAGGCCCTGGAGGACAATTTAGCCTGGACAGTGGGATATACCCTTCTCTTTAAAAAGGATATCCAGGGATCTTTTATGACTACAGAGAGTCAGGGGCACGGTTTTACATCTCATCCAAAGGACAGTGCCATTTTTAGAGCACAGTGTCCCCTTCACTGCACTGAGGCATTGGGATCCACATTCAGACCACATGGTATGCGCCCACTTCTGGCCTCACCAACTCCTCTTCCAGCAGCAACCTAAGCTTTTTCCTAGATGGTCTCCATTCCAAGTACTGGTTGGGCCCAGACATGCTTAGCTTCAGGTGGATGACCTCTTCTGAAGTGGACTGCCGAGCTTTGTTGAGCAGAATGACCTGCTCTCATCAAGATTGTTCTAATGCTCTGATGTATGTGGTTCCCCCGACATCCTGAAGCCATGAAGGTTATGCTAATTGTTTATTTCATATTGGCCACAAGTGACTTGAGTAAAGGGGGTGTTTGTGAGTGTGCCCTGCAATAGGCTAACACTCTCTCCATGGTTGGTTTCAGCCTTGCACTTGATGCTGAATTTCACAACACTGACCTGAAGTGGGTTCAATGGATTTATTGTATCTGTTAGTTAAAGCTCAATGACGACAATGATGGTCAATATCTCTTTCTTTTGTTCCAGGTGGATGGATAAAGTAAAAAAAAAAGATCTGAAAGAGGAGGGCTTGACTGGCAAGGAGGTGCAGGACCAAACTGTTTGGAGAAGGTTGATCAAGCACATTAACCCCACAACAAGAAGAAGGAGAAGAAGAGACTCCCTATGTAGACAAATGAGAAAGCCTTTGAAATCATTCATTTGCAACAGTTCCTATTTTACATGTTAACCTTAGTGCACCTGTTCAACATGTTAAATGAAGTTAATGAACTATAAGTGATCCCATTTATGCAGAGCCCTGCCAAAGACTACCAACTAGTCCAGGGTTGGTTCCTGCTTTGTGCTTAAAAATGTTGTTGCAATGATATATATTGTTTAAAATTCAGGAAGCTGAATTGTATATTTCGTAATGTTATGGTTTAACGTTATAATGTTAGTACCAGTTGGATGAGTTCTCCAAGACTGTGAATATGTCTGACTGTTACAACTGACGTGGACTCAACAGAAGTTTATTTTTTCCATGGATGCTGCTGACTGGAGTTTTTGTTTTCCTCTCTACTGTTAATTATTTTAACAGGCAGATATTCTAACTGCTTTGTTTTCCTATCTCTGTTAACAAGTCTGAGTCTTTATGTGTATTCTTTATGTACTGTAATGAGTAATTTGTAAACTTTGTAATTGCACTTTATCTGTGAATTTGTTACAGAACTCTGAGCCTGCACTCAGTAAAGAGCGCTATATAAACATAAACGAAATCGAGCTGAATCTTAAAGTTGAATACTTCTAATGAGGATTGATTGCATGCCAGGTTTTATTTATTTATGAATTACAGGGAAGTCAAATGCTTGACTAGCATTTGCTCTTCCAACCTTACATGTCTTACCTGAGTTTCTGTGAGACACAAGCCGTTGGCCAGCTGTTTTCTCTCTGCTCCCACTACATAGTGGTTTTTTTCGAAGGCGCGCTCCAGCCTCAGAAGTTGAGAAGGCGAGAAAGCAGTGCGAATTCGTTTTGGCTTGCGAGAGAATGGACCATGCAGGAGGAGGCTTTCTGGACTACTATCCTCACCTGAGAGAGACAGAAAAAGAGGGAAGCAAAAACAGCTCATTAAAAACTGTGCAGAACTCTGGAAACAACACTTGGAAGAAGGAAACTTTTAGAGTTGAGTGTTGGTGGCAAAAATATTCAGTCTTGTGCGAATGAGATTCATGGTGGTAGAAGACATTTTGTACCCAAGAGAAACACATTTGTACTCATCAATTGAACTGGTACACTTGGTTGACATGGTGACACAGTGGTTGTGGCTGCTGCGTGAGACTGAATTTCTATGCAGTGTTAGCTTGCTTTCTTTACATATTCCAATTTCCTTCCATTACCCCTTGTGATTTGTAGTTAGAATAAGGTCACCATCTTTCTTGCATGCCATAAAAAGGTGACTAAAGGAGGTTGGCGTGAAGAGAGTACAAAAAGTTCTGCTCAGCTACCTCCTATGAGGGGGGCAGCCTTGCAATCAGAATGAACCCAAAAAATGGCCCTTAAACTAGTAGAGAGTTCCATCCATCCATCCATCTATCCATCCATCCTCTTCCACTTATCCGAGGTCGGGTCGTGGGGGCAGCAGCTTGAACAGAGATGCACAGACTTCCCTCTCCCCGGCCACTTCTTCTAGCTCTTCCGGGAGAATCCCGAGGCGTTCCCAGGCCAGCTGGGAGACATAGTCCCTCCAGCGTGTCCTGGGTCTTCCCCGGGGCCTCCACCATGGTTGGATGTGCCCGGAACACCTCACCAGGGAGGCATCCAGTAGGCCTCCTGCTCAGATGCCCGAGCCACCTCATCTGACTCCTCTCGATGCGGAGGAATAGTGGCGCTACTCTGAGCCCCTCCCGGATGACTGAGCTTCTCACCCTATCTTTAAGGGAAAGCCCAGACACCCTGCGGAGGAAACTCCTTTCAGCCGCTTCTATTTGCGATCTCGTTCTTTCGGTCACTACCTAGTAGAGAGTTACCCCAGTTTTTTTTGCAACCCAGAGACTTACATGTTAGCTTAAATGTCACAAGATTAGCTTGTGGTATGAGTGAGTGTGCCCTGTGGTGGACTGGCAACCCACCCAGGGCAGGTCTGTGTCTGCTGATATAAAATTAAGACTTTTGAGGACCACGTTGAAGGGTTAAAAATGTATGGAGAACGTTAAAAAGTTTCCGTAGTTTTACATTTTCATTGGAAACGGTGAAGGTGGGAGGAGTAGTAATTGGGCATTAAAAAGTTGGTACGATGCTGGGAAAATAACATCGCATACGAAGGTGACTATGTAGAAAAGTGATGTCATTTGTGTTTGAAATTCTTAATTAATAAGAGTTAAAAAATACATTAGCTAAATGGATTGACTTAATCACTTTTTAAACAGTATTAATATTTGTGCGGTTCAGATTTGTACTCTAGATTACAGGAAGGCTTAAAAACCTTTAAATGTTTCAGAGTCTGCTGTTTTCTTTCTTCAGAAAGCCATTGCAAAACCTTGGACAAAACTCAAAGGGACAATAGAAGGCCCAAGAGACTTATCCTCAACCAGCAAGGGCAATGCATGGTCCAAAAGAATTGCCCCTAATGAGGAGCTCCCTTTTCATGTAAAATAAGTCACGTTAGGAAACAAAGCAGCATAGCATCAATGAGCAGACAGACAACCTGCGTCGGTGATATCACTGTCAGACATGGTTAAAGCTCTTTAAAGATGGCAATATTGTTATTGTAGTAACAAAGAAGAAATGGATCTTCAGAAGGATTCTATGCATGATCCATGGACTTTGGAGAACATGTTGGATGTTGGTTAGACATGCAAGTAAGAATTTTGCTGAACTCTGTATAGTGAGTCAAAGTGTCAGCCATTATCTTATATGTAAACATGAACACAAGAGTAAGACAGGTGATGCCACTTTTCATTCAGGTGTGAGACCCCTGGCGGATTTAGTGATTTAGGTACAGTACATTATAATATTGGCAGACATTTTCTGTAGCTGCAATATGCAATTACATTTGGTAAGACCTTTGTAGATATAATCGGCACGGCTAGACTTTTTTTATACTCTCCAGTGTCCTGTACATTGCTCGGCTGAGAGTCTGCTGACCCTGACAGTATATTTAAATCTACCCATCATCGGACTCATTTCACACACCATAAAATCACCAGGACCAGAGTATTTTTTGTACTTGATCTCTCAATAAAACTTAATAACATTCATGACTCATAAAAGATTTACGATGCATCCTCTTCACTGCCTGCCTAATTCTGTTTTTCCTGCATGTACTAGTTTGTGATGACGCAGCACCTTCTTTTTTTCCAGATGTCATTATTTTTTATATACTTGCATATAGATAACCAACCCCCAGACTCCACCAAAGCTAAAACGCTAAGTAACGTTCACTACAGCTACAGGTATTTATTATAGCTTATGAGATTTCACTCAACATCCTGGCTACTGACACACACATTCCTGCATGATGACCTAAATTTTACATGAATGAAAGGTTTTGTCAACGGTTAAGTCTGATAAAATAACAGCATATCTAAATTAAAAATGCATAGTTTAAAGGGAAAGCCCACTGAGGTGTGCATGGAAGTGAATGGCAGAGGATGCCATGAGCTGCTCAACTGACCTAGTGGTCAATACATGTGTCCTTATAAACACTTCCAGTGCACCCTTCTCAGTCAAGGGGGCAATGCCAATATATCTTAGAATAGATGCAGGAAGGTCAATTGTATAGTCAACCATTCTCTCTGAGTGATGGTGCCATCTTAAATTACAAATAGGCCACAGTAATTTATTTATTTGACCTTTCTGCAGTTTGGTTACTATGATCTATTCACATTTTGGTCAATATAGCTCTTCTCACAGCCAGTCCTCAGGGATATTTAGAAAACTAAATTAATAATAAAATGTTGGCATGAAACTATTATTATGTTAGTAACTATCGGTCTAATCAGTTCTAAGTGTATATAAGACACACATTTTATCTGGAAGCAGCCATTCCATTTACATGATACCTAATATGGGAGATAAATGTGACCAGGTATGCCAATGATTAGAGATCCACCACTAGAGGGCCGCATGTCAGTGATAAGCAGATAAGGCTAGACCATGGTGACCCTGGGATGGTGCCAACTGCTGTTGCAGCACCTCCAGAATACCTTGACAACACGTTCTTCATTTGACAAAATAGCTAAAGCAGTTAGACTGCAGCAAAATGATTTGTCTTTGTGAGGCCAGATGATCAACTCAGCATACTGTGCCATATTTTGGTCATATGAATGTGAGAGCAGAACAGTGGTCGCAGCAGTGGTTGCAGGGAGAATTTTACAGAGTGATGGATTGTGTAACTGGTCATCACAGTAACTACATCAGTACTTCACACCTTCTGTAAAGATCTGCTGTCCTTCCCAGATAATGAGATAATGGACACTGAGGCGATGAAGGCAAAGGTGCACTAAAGACAACATCCTCAAATAAAATGACTGGAAGAGCACATGGCATGATATGGTGCATCATTACAAAACTAAAATCAGACACTCTAGCTGACAGTTGTCATATGACCAAAATGACACACAAGATTCAAACATCTATGGGATGTTGTCACCTTTACCTGCCATCTCATTTCTTCAGAACTCTCTGATAGAAAATACTGAAACAATTCAGAATTAAAATTGAACCCCACCCTACACACTCACCATGAACCGTCAACTTCCTACAAGAACAGTTTCATATTCTTTACTGGATGTGGAAAGACCACTTGCCTCCTATTCTGCATGCAGTTTTTTGCCACAGTGTGTAAGTTTATATTGTTTCTCCAACATTACAAAGGCAGCAAGGAGCAGGAATGGATCTTTGTCTGGATGGTAAGACAATAATAAAAATCTATGCTATATTTATATTGTCAGACCTGAAAGCAGGAGGAGCATTTTATGGGTTTTGGGAAGCAGGAAAACATTGAAGGATTGAGACACCATCACTAACTTGTGTTTTGTTATTCATTTTCATGCGTTTCAGATAAACTTTAAATATCAAAAGAGAAAAGCACATCAGAAACCTTTGGGATTCTCGACTTTGTCTTGATATTGAAAATCATACTTGTGGAGTAGGAGCAGGTTAGACAGACAGAGAGATCGAGTCACTCACGCGAGTCCTGGGAATGTCTCACAGATGGTAGTCTAGGGGAATGTGGGGTGTAACAGAACCACTGACCATGCACCCATTCCTTTATTTAGAATGAAGGAGAAGCTGCAGGAAGACACTTGACGTCACCTCCACCCACATACACCACGTCTTGCACTTTTGGTCCGGAACATATTTAAACACACATCCCACCAGAAGATGACGTTCATTTCCAAGCCAGCTTCCAGGACGAATGGAGTTCCTGACCCTCAGAAAAACCTTAAGAATATCAAAAGTGATGCATCACTCTGACTTTCTTTATCTTTTTCTTTGTTTTGTCATCACTACAAGCTGGAGATTAAACAGGGTTCCCTAGGGACCCCAACTCTTTATTGGTCTGTTTTTATTTATTTCAGATAGATAGATTTTTTTTTCTTTTTATGTATTTGGTCTTCTTCCTGTTGATTACAAATAATTGAAACAAATGTACTGATTTATCTGATTTAACTGGCTAGGCAGGGTATTAGAAAACTGTGATGAAGAAGAGGCTCTGGTATGCCAGTGCAGATATAGAACATGTCCAGTAATGGAATATTTCAGTGGTTCTCAGCCTGTGGGGCGGGAACACCTAGGGGGTGCGAAGATGTGAAAAAAAGAAAACAAGAATCAAAAATATGAAAAAAACATCTGTTGAAACCAAAACAAATTAACTTAAACTACATTTTGATACTAGAATGATAAATATAGAGTTAGATAAATGTCAATAAAAGTTAAGTAGCTATAATAAAATATGCATCTACATTTCAAAAAAATGTTAGGGGGGGGGCACGATTAAAACTCGGGTCGCAAATACTTAAAGGTTGAGAAACGCTGGAATATTCTATATCAGGAGAGAGTGACATAAGGAGAATGACCATGCGAGATACATTCTGTAATTTGGAAGATGTCCCCCAGGTAGGTACAGTGGGTAGCGGTAAGGTGATCTAATAAACCCATTTAGAGCCCTAGGCTGGGTGCACAAATTTTGCCCCCTATTGCCCAAAACAGGTAGTCGTTATTATTAGACTTTGATGACCTGTGGGTTGGGCGCAAACCCCTTCAGTAACACAAATGGCACCCCTCTGATTGTATATACCACAGACATTTAGGAGCATGCATCCCTTGGTGTCTGGGGTGTGCACACTTTTTACTTTCATAAATGGTATCCAGCAGGTAATAGCGCCCACTTGATGACCGAGGGATTCCCCTAGGTGTCCAGAGAATACTCCCCTTAACTTTCCAAATAACACCTACGTCTCCTAATGAATTGACCAGCTCTGCCAAAAAAACACTTATGGATTCCTCCTGCATGTTATGAAGGTCAAGCCCACTGGAGGCTGCCAACATTGCTTGATCCCTCTATAGAACTGGGGCCCAAAGGGGTACTGGGAGCCATCAGAGGAAGCACTGCAAGGAACTCCACAGAAATTAAGTACTGAGCAGATAGTTAAGCAAACTCAAGACAAAGAACACGAATCAATTGTTAAATTAGAAGACAAGAGTCTAAATGCTGAATTCTAATTCAGGGCTGTTAGGACTGAAGTAGCTTCACAGATTCAAAGAGTGCAAGACAGGCGGCCAGTCAGCTCGTAGACTGTGCATGGAGAAAACAACGCTGATAACATTTTTGAAGAAATTCAGATTTATAGCTTTGTAAGGTTGTCATGTAAACTTCCATGCATAATAACGATAAATCAAAAAAAAAAATGTGTCCAAACTTGAACATACACACAGAGACACTGGCACTTGTAGGGGGGGCACTAGCTTTCAATAAGGAGTACATTCGAACAAGAGGCCTACATTCCATGTCTCTTTGCAAAACTGGAAATTTACACTGGCAAAGAAAAAAAAAAAAAGAATCCTTCAGGGGAAATAAAGGCATTACTTAAATATACAGTTCTCAAGACTGCAGTGAGGTTGACACCTTCCTCTTATTCTTAATGAAGGCATACTCACATTATAAAACATTTCAGTAAAACAGAAATGCAGGTGGGTTTGAGAGTATATTTCCGTACGCATATGTACAATTAAACTGTTTTGTCGTTCGACTCCTAGATTACACATTTTACGCTCAAACCCTTAAAAAGTCTTTTCTTTGTCGAGTTCTACCCAGATATTGTCAGCGTCAGTTCCACTCAGTTGCCATTTTGTTCATTTGACTGTTTGTTCAGTCGGTGGCTCGCTCATTCGCTCTTTTAATTTCTTTTCCCCAATTTAAAGTGATTCCTACTGTAATAATACCAGACAGTGAAAACGCAAACCCTGCTCGTCATGTGGCTACATGCAAGTGTTTTTCTGCTTCCTGATGATTTCTTTTTACGAGATTTCAGCAGTTAAATCTTAATTACACTGCGTGCAGGCGCTAATCTGAGTGTGGGGAGCAGAGAGCAGAGGCGTGGAGGAGACCCTCTGACCTCCATTGTAAGTGATCACTGACTCTCCTCAGATCACCAGCTTAGAGTTAACACAAGAATACATTTTCCCCCGTGCAGGCATTTGTTCTGCAGGATACTGACCTCCTATGGTGCCTCTCATCCAGTCTAAGCCAAACTAAAAACACCTCAGAGAAATACAGATTATTCAGTGGTCTCCCACTAAATCTACACACTGTTCATACTTGCCAGAGAAATTCTAAAATTGTGTGCCCGACTCCAGAGAACAGATAAGAGGAGGTATAATAGTTACTACACAAACCCAAAATTAACTGACATCTTTCGTGGTTCGTTGTGTGTTGGGTGCGGCAACTCGCGGTAATCAGCGCATGCTCCCAACCTCGCGTCTACATTGGAGGCTTGGCCTGATGTGAGTATAACAAGTTTAATGATCTACACGACACTTTTACTGAAGACAAGAATTCATTTATACAGTATGGAGGAGTTTTTAGTTTTGTGTAATTCTTAGCATTGCACAGCGGTTGCAGGTACAGCCTCACAACTTCAGTATCTAGGCATTGACTCCTACACACCAAGCCATTCTCTGTGTGCAGTCTGAACGTTTTCTCTGTTTCTGTGTGGGATTTCCTCTGGGCACTCTGCTTTACTTCCTAAATCCCCAAAGGCTTCCAGGTTAAAACTGTACCCACACCAGCACACTATGTGGGAGTGTCTGAGGTTGGTATCTGGTGCCAGAATAGACTCCTTAAAAGCCACCTTAAAGATCATGAACTGGAAAAAGTAATGTTATGTTAAAGTAAGTCATTACCAGTTACAAAGTTTGCCCTTTGATGGAATCATGTACCTCCCTGGGCTTTTTATTCACTTGTACTTATTGCTATCACGATCCTCAAATGGATTCAGCAGGGTTGAGAATATTGTATTACGTTATGTTATATAATCACTGACATCTAAAAATTTCCCATATGATGGACTGGTGCCTTATTCAGAGTTGGATTCTGCCTTGCACCAGGTTCTGTTGACTTCAACTATCGACCTGAGTTACATTTCATTATATTATATTGATATCGACCTGAGTTACATGAGAGTTCCTCAGGTGGTAGGCTTTGTTAGTACCCTGTCAATTTAAACCAAAGTTCAACTTTATTTTATTTTATTTTTATTTATTTATTTTATTTTATTTTTTTAAAGTTCATCTCTATTGTAGGAATAAAGCTGGACAGTTTAACATTTGTAGCAGAGCAATGGGCACTACTATGCGACTCTTCAATTCCACCCGGGGGAGTAAATGCTAACGTTATTCAAAGTTATTGTCTGTTTTTACATGCATTTTTATTACTCTTTAATTTAATATTGTTTTTTTTTTTTTTTGTATCAGTATACTGCTGCTGGATTATTTGAATTTCCCCTTGGGATTAATAAAGTATCTATCTATCTATCTATCTATCTATCTATCTATCTATCTATCTATCTATCTATCTATCTATCTATCTATCTATCTATCTTTTACAGTAGCATTGTGGCCTAGTGCCATCTGTGATGGACTGTAAAGCACAAGGTTACAAGTTCAGTCGTCTCTAATGATTCATTGTGTGAGACCGAGTGAGTCACTTCACCTGGCACTGCTGCATTGTAATACACATTTGTTACTGGAACATGGCCTTGGATAAAAGATGCCAACTAAATTTCTTTATCTAATGAGATTAAGTTTCATCCATTCATTAAGGCAGCAGGGAGAAGAACTGAGTACAAGACAAGAATAAACCCTGATTTGGATGTCAAGATATTGCATGGCACACTATCTAACACAATTTAGAGTCACCAGCTAACCTGGCATGCCCACCTTTGAGAGCAGTACCAGAGAAAAACATCCACTTGACCCACAGAGAATGTATGAACTCCATAAAACTGGTGACAAGATTGGTATTGGAAGTCCAGTCCCTTATGATTATGTGGTACAAGCATTAATCACAGTGCCACCTTTGAGTAACAACAGATAATAAACAAATTACTACCATAATCTTTGAATTATTAAGGAGGGCAGAGAAAGCTGTATTACGTTATGTTACTGTATACTGTATATCACTGACATCTAAAAATTCCCCATACGATGCACTGGTGCCCCATTCAGAGTTGGTTTCTTCCTTGCACCTGGTCCCGCTGATGTCAACTCCAGGATATTGACTTGAAAAAGTTAGTTTAATAATGAATAGATGGACAAATTAGAACATTTAGAGAGTTCTTCAGGTGGTAGGCTGAGCTTGTGCCCTGCTAATTTAGCCATTGTTCTGTTTTTATCATTGTAGCCTTGTGATGTACATGATGAACTATAAAGCACAAGGTTACAAGTTCAGTCGCCTCTAATGATTCATTGTGTGAGACTGCATAACTCACTTCACCTGGCACTGCTGCATTGTCGTGCACATTTGTTATTGGCATGTGACCTTCGATAAAGGTGCCAACTAAATTTCCTAACCTAATATACAGTAATTACGTTTCATCCATTCTTTAGGAGGGCAGGGAGAAGAACTGAGTGCATGACAGGAGTAAACCCTGAATAGGATGCCAGTAAATTGCATGGCATGCAAATGTTCACAATTCAGAGTCACCAGCTAACCTGGCATACACACCTTTGAGAGCAGTAGCAGGAATAAACACTCCCTGGACACACAGTGAGTATAAAAACTCCATAGAAATGGTGACAAGCCTGGTTTTGGAGTCCAGTGCCCTTTGGCTGTGAGGTACCAGTATTAATCACAGTGCCACCTTTAAGTAACAGTTGATAATAAACAAAGAGCAGAGTTAAAAAAGATTAGAAGTTAAAAAAGGAAGCCTTCAATTTACAATACAATAATTTTTATGCATAATTAGCCCTTTCAAATTAAAAAATGTATTACAAAATTTTGGACTTTAAGAAGCAGTAAAAACCCCTTCAGTATTAAAAGTGGAAGAAGTGTTTAGAAAACAAATAAAGGCTAAAACTGGGAGGGAGCACAAAAAAGCATGGAAAGACCAACTCGTCAGGTGTAGCCTGTCTGATGCCTGCAGACCCCTGTTGCCCCCTTCACTGGCAGGCAGGTAGGGCTTCAGAGGTTCTGGATGCCTCCCACCTGAACCATCACATCTTGGTGACTGAGGAATTGTATCCAGAAACGTGGGTGTCTGCTCTTTAATTTAAGGTACAAGTCAAGTTGATACAATTAGAGAATGAGACCCTGTTTGTTATCAGACATCATATGACTCTAAAATGAAACAATAACTGTCTCACTGCCATCTTCAGATGGATTGTATCCTATCGAGGCAGGTGACACAAAGGATCTTGTTTGAGAGAAGATCACCACTGACTATTGACTCTCTCAGCAAGCGACCCTTGCTTCAAACACATCTTTCCTTCCATTCCTTCATTTGCTTTCTGACAAACCTTCTTTTTCCATCATATGATGGCAAGGAGGCAGCACCTTCACCAGCAGCATTGCGCTCAAGGCAGGACACCAGTAACTGGGCATGCTCACACACAACACTAAGCCAGTTCAGGGTCACTAATTCATCTAGCAGGCATTTCTTTAGAATAAGGGAAGAAAGATGAGAAGCTGTCATCAGGGAGGATGTGTAGACTCTAAACAGGTAGGTGGTAATTATAGTATGGAACCATCAATGTTAATTTTGCAAAACATAGTTTTTTCTATGGTTTGGATTTCTTCACATTATTTTGGTGACATCATAAAGGCACTATTTTCTCAATGAGTTTTCTCCACTGTTACCATTTTAGGTTGCTTTCATCACAGATGAAGCCATGTTGTTCAGGTTAATGACTCCGATGTTAGCCAATGTGATCGAACAGTGGTGATTGTTTGACATCATCGATGCTACACTGTTTAAGATGGTGGTACTCTGCAGGCATGCAGTGATCATTTTATGCTTCATGTAGTTGCTGCCTAGAAATCTGTGGCTTTGATGTTTTGACAGACATTTTTGTTTTTTGTTACTGGCTTTCTTCAACTTTCTGGTTTAGACCTCTGCGTGTTTCTGATAACACCATCTGAACATCTCTTTGGCCCTTTGTCTCCCAGTCCACTTTTACTTGTCCATTCTTAGACTGGTCTTCTCTCGCTCTTTGGCCACAAAAATAGGTAAATTTACTCAGGTCACTCCCTCTATGGCAACCTCGCGTCACTGAAACTCCGCTGCAATTTCTTACTTTAATCTCTAATTTATCCAAGAATATGCAAATAAGATATATGCTTAACTTTTTTTTTCTACAGCACTAAATGTACAACATAAAACTGTAGCTTATGAATATTCATGTCAAAGTCTTGTGGGAAAGCAGGTTTTTACTCATAGAGATGAGGTGTGGCACACCTGGCAGCTACAGCATGAGGCCAACCCAATGCCTTGTGATTTTCAGCTACGTCTACTGATGAAAGCTTGAGAATCCTACTGAGGCAGCGCTGAGTCCACCTCATAACATGCCTAAAGTGAAATGGAACCTCCTTCTGTCCAGGGGAGTGGAGTGTAAACGGTCCAGGCACATGTAGGAGTCGGGGACTTAAAGAGAGAGTGAGAGCATGGAAGAACGCCACGGCAGCAGGAGTGGAGGACGTTCCTCCTTTATGGCAGAATCCTTGTAACCTGAAGTTGGGCAACGCGATACAACAGAGTGAGTTCTGGGGCTGAGACAAAGGCTAAAAGTTTGACTTATCAAGACTTCAGGCTTACATAAAACAATCTTGTTCTTCTTCTTTCATCCCTGGATTTTCTGTTTTTATGGGAAGAACTATTTTGTGAGATATTCTACCTTTAGGGTCTCTAGGAAGCTCAAAAATGAAAAAAAATAACAAAAAAAGATAACTATTATTATACAATAGCTGCCAAATACTTCAATATTCTTGAGGAAATAAAATTGAAAGTGGAGCTACTTAGTATGGGCTGAGCCCATGTGGTGCACAGCAGTGTCCATTTTCACATTTCCGTGTTTCACAGACTGTATGCCACCAGGCGGCACCCAAAGCAACTGCCACCTCTATCCAGTGTGTGCTACTAGTAGCACGCCCGGTTCCAGCAGCTGCAAATGTACCTGTGCTTTACAAAAACGGCTGTACTACTGATAGTTTCTCTTTAAAAAGCGAGTAAACTTTTCATCTTTTTAAAGTAGTGCTTCACAAAGATGTTGGTAAGGTGGCACCATGGTATACAATGCTACCTCAAGGCTGCAGAGGGCCATGTTTCGTTACCAGTCCAGCAACAGTCTATATGGATCTCTGACAGTCTCCTTGTACTCACGTGGAGGTTCTGTTGGTGCTCCGGTTTCCACCCATACCCCATAATTTAGGCTAACTGGCATCACTGGGTGACAACAATAGTTATCTCTATAGTTCATTTTCACACATGAAAGCCGGTCAAAGTGTTTTACAACAATGATGGCTAAACACCATTATAAAGTTAAGCAAAATCTAAAGAACAGATACCCCATGTGAAGCTGATTTGTTAAGTCCTGTGATGCCAGGACAGGCTGCAGCTTCCCATATTCTGGAATGAGCAGATTAAAGAAATCAATTGACGATTCAGCAAAGAATTATTCACAAATCACATAAGCTCAGTGAAATTCAATGAAAGGCAGGATGAGACATCAGTCCATCACACGGCAATGATCATTGACCCATATTATCAGTATCACTTTGTCGTCAATCATCAATAATTTGAATAGTTTCAAACCTACTTCATCCAATTAAATTAAGAAAATTATAAGCAAAGTAGTGAAAAGCATTAAAGATATGGTCCTAAGTAGAATCTGCAAAATCTTTAGGAAAATCAGGTGCATAGCTGACATTTGAGTTGACCACACTGCTTAAAGGAATACTCCACCCAAAAATGACATTTATTTTAAATTGTTACTAACTCCATTTACTTTGGAGTGATGGTTGAAAAAAAATTTTAATCTCACGTTTTCATTCAGAAAAACAAGAAAAAAAAAATGATATAATAGAAGCCAATGGTGACCAAAAACTGTACAACGGCAAATGATGTGAAAAACATTCATGGAAAAAAAGAAGAAAGAAAGTATCACATGTCAGTTATTCTGCAGTATGCACAAAATGTGCAAAATGCAGGCTTTATTGCTAAAGTATTCTAAATATATACTCCTGGAATGATCAGCACACATCATAAACAGGAAACTGAAGATTCACGTGAATGACGTCTTGAACTAAAGATCTGCCATTCCTCCTAAATCGCTAAATAAGAATTCTGTCCTCCGTTCAAAAATGACTCCAATGAGGCTTTAGTTTCCTGTAAATGTTTATCAAAAAAGTCTGCGTTTGGCATGTTTTGAGCACAGGACTGGATTACTTAGATGTGGATTATGTGACATCAGGAATATCTGATTTTTTTTACATCATTTGCTGTTGTACAGCTTTTGTCACCATTCAGGTCAGGTCAGGTTGGGGGGTATGCACTGGTTGGAAACCCCTAGGCAGACACACCGACCAGTCCCACCTCGCAGAAATGACCCACTATCTTCCGCAGCCAGGTGTTATGGGGATGTCCCCTTGGCTTGGTCCTCAACAATGAGGATGTAAAATGTCAGCTTCTTTTGGGTTTTCATGCATCCATGAGCCAAGGCCAGGACTGATGGGGTGTACAGAGTGGGTGGCTACAGTGGCTCAAGCTCCTGCTCCTTTGCCATCATTGACCCAGGTGCCCGTTATGCTTGTGAAAAGGGTCCAGCCATTCAGCCACTTTCATTTTCCTTTTCCTTTTTTGTCACTTGATGATTCTGCTTAAGTATTTAGTGCAGATCTCTCCTTACAAACCAAGGGATCACTTTCAAGTGCAAGTGCCCACCTCCAGCTTATTGTAAAAACAGGAGACAAAAGCAACAATAAGCAAAATAGGCTGCTGTACTCTTGAACGGTGATGATAAGAAGATTCACAGACTTTTAGAAGGACAGTAAAAAAGTAACTCACCAAGGGTATCATAATGAGGACTTTGTGTTTAAGAAAACATATTTTTATTCACATTTTCAAACTCGCCACAGCATTGTTTTGGATCTGGTGTGGTTGGTTTTTCATCTATAAGGTGGGTTTGTGGTACACTTGGTTTGTTTTGTAATAAGTGAAATTTATTTTTATTTGTAGAAAAATCCAAAACTCATTTTTGCACAATCACTTGTTCTGCCTTTCTCATATTTATTTAACAGAAACATGTTGTGGACCATGAAAAATGTATTTTCCCTCCTGAAATTCTAATGCACAAAAAAGAATAATTTTATATTTAACAATTAGCACTGAATTAGAATATTTAACTGTTTCCAAAAATTTTATTTAAAATGCAATAATGCAAACTCTTCCTTTCAAGTTGGAAAGAAACTGTATTTTGTATTGTGTTATACAAATTGCCACATCTTCAGGGCTCATCAGATGGTAATTCCACCCAAAGTCAAGGGTTAGCGTTGTCACCTACTGCCTCTCCTATCTTTTTACCTGCATTCTAGAAGATTGATGATATGAGGATGACTGACATCACTTCCAGTATCAGGTCATCTGAACCCACATCATCCACCTTATAACCTCCAATACCACCATCTTGTTTCAGTCTCACAATTGACTTGTGTCTAAAAAGATGTTAAACTTACTTTGTTTTTCAATTATATGGGGATTACCATCTGGTGCCCCCAGCCCTTATGAACTTTTCTTATTTTCTTACAAAATAAATTGTGTTATTATTGTTGTCTGTTAATCAAATGTAATTAGCAACTATCGAACCACGCTTTGCAAGGTTGTAAATATTATAATGTTCAAATGTCACATGGGAAAATAAATATTGTACACAAAAAAGTCGATGGCATTAAAAAAAACACACAGAAGACTCAGGGGTCACAGGACCTTTGGAAAGAACCCATTCCATTTTAAACTTGCTCTACTTCAGTGGGGCCAAAATGTGGTCTATGTGGGCCTCTAAGTCGTAAACTTTGTATCTGTGCAATTTTTTAAATTAAAGGTTTGTTCCTTCCTTCACTCGACTGCTTTGTTTCATCTCCTTCTGAAGTAAGATACCTATAACGCTGTCTTATTGTCATTTTGTTAGTGTGGCAAAGGAACTGTGCTAAATATCTATCTATCTATCTATCTATCTATCTATCTATCTATCTATCTATCTATCTATCTATCTATCTATCATATAGTGTCTATCTATCTATCTTGCCCTCTTTTTAAGTCCAAAGGTTAGCAGCAATAGCTGGCGTCTACAACAGCAGTGTCCCATGCATTACAAGAATTTACTAACATACTGTAGGAAGACAAAACTTAAAATAAATTCCAAAGCACCACCACCACCAGCACAACTCGCCTTTGATGCTGGATGGGTTTCTGAGTGGTCAGAAAAGGGCTGCCCAAGGAATTTTACTTCTTTTCTTTTTTGTAAAATTCAGCTTAGTGTTGCCTTACATGTTTAATGTTTACTTTTTGCAGGTTGACGAGTGACAGCTTTGCTGAAGCTGTAGAGCCTTTTTCTAAATCGGCTTGTCCCAAATGCTATTTGGTTTTAGCTGGTGATGGTTTGGGGGCTAATGGGGGGTTGTGGTTCTTTCTAATGAATGAGGAGAGAAAGAAAGCCTACCAGGCATTAAAAGAGACTTGACCTCATCAGCTCCTGTTAAAAAGCCGTGCTCAGATAACATATCTGTCTGGTAAAGTCACCCAAAGTAAATGCGTCTATCAATTGGAGAGGAAGGAATATCATTAGGGTCTACTTCTGGCTTAGATTGAAGGCCCTTAAAGAAAGGAGTGAGTGAATTGTCATCTTAGACACTTTCCTTTCGCTTGCACCCCTTAGTTCTGGAATAAGGACACCCTTTCAAGTCAAAGATCAGTGGTCACAGTTGGACTAGCTTGTCTCTGGGTTTGTCCTGATTGCTGTATTGACATTTATATGCCTTTTATCCATTGATTCGCGATCAAGATAAGAGACACTTCCTTCTTCTTTTGCCCAATGCCAGTCTACTAGTTTCAAGTGACCTGGACTAGTCCTCTAAAAGCATTAGTAAAGGTCAACATTATCTATTAGTGCTTTCAAGCGTGTGTATGTTTCTGATTACTTTATTGTCGCTCATACAGTACATTGTTTTCTCATCTAGTTTGGTGCAGCTTCATGTAGCATTCCTCAGGGTTGGTTGGCTCTATCCCTTTCCTTATGTTGTGCTCTGCTTGATGAATAAAGACACTATAAAAAATGAAACCTGCTGTGGGTCTTTAGTTAAGCTGGTTACCAGACAATGCTTCTAGAATAAGCTCTTTGTCCCTAAATCCAATCAAGGAGATCTGAGAATGTGATGTTATGCTGTGTCAAAATACAAGAAAAAAGGGCAACTGTATTGGGGGTTTTCATTAGAAATGTAATGGTTTACTTCATAGTTTAGAAGAACATAATAAACAAGAACAACTGCATCAGATATCTAAAATATTAAAAGGTGTGCTTCAATTTTAATGTTTAAAATCTAAATATTCTCAATTGTAATAGAAAAAAGTACAAAAATAACATCTTATTTGTAAGCACTGACACTGAAATAGCCTAAAATGATACCCCAAATTCTTATGTTTGAAATGTGTCATTTTTAACATTCTGGAAGCGTCTCTTAAACATCAGTAAAGAATCAACTATCAAAACTATTATCCTAATTGTGATCTGCATCCTCGAAATTGTATAAAATGACACTTCACATGCCTGTATTACCAATCACTATTTCTACAGTATTTACATTTTTGTGAAAAGGAGTAACTTTGACACCTCGTATCCCATTAACCCCTGGGCTCGGTTAATCTGACATGCACAACTTCAAGTCCTTCTGGTTAGCTTAGCTTGAAACACTTACTGGTTTACTCTTTATCACATAGGTGTAAATTCCTGTGCAAAATATGGTCCAAAATGTGGCCTAAAATTAGTGCTTTTATGATCCAGAGGGCCCCAAAAAATAGTTGGGGACCCCAAAAAGCTCAATGTCTTGCATAACCAGACATCAAGATAAGTTTATCATATGTGGGGTTTTTCTCATACTGGTGAGTCAGGAAGTGCCGGGCAAAATTAAAAAGTGAAGTGACTTCATAATATTCATGAGAATTAATTATAAGCACTTTGAAATCACTTCAGTTTTTTAAAAGCTGTTTAAGCTGGACCAGCCCAGGCATTTTGTGTTCCCCTAATTTGTGGTTTTTCATTTTTTTTCTCCATGTACAGCACTCTGACTTTGTCACAAAGGTATGTGCATTGGTTTTGTTGCTGACTCTAAACTGGCCGGGTGATTGATATGTGTTTGTGTAATGTGATGAAATGCTGGCTGCCTGTGACTCTACAAATGGACTGAGGAGATTCAGTAAAAGGATGTGGATGTTTGTGTTATCAAATTATGATTTAAAAATAAATGTGATTACAAAAAACAAAACTCTTTTAAGAATCCTCAGCTCAAATGACAACATGCAAAGGAGCACCTTCCAGAAATGAGAACAGATCACTGGGGAATTAATTTGTCAGAAAAAGAATAACAAATAGATGTACTGTGTATGTTTATTAACTCGGTACTAGAAAAGTGAGTCCCAAAAATGGATGGGTTTTATTCATTCTGATGTGAACAGTTGGGCTTGAGTCACATATTGACCCTTCTCCAACAGCACTCTTTATAGGCAAACTGAGCTTATCTCCATTAAGGTGCTGCATTAGTGTTCATGACAGATGAAACGACTGGGACAAATTTTAAAGATGACAGTGAACATTATGACTGTGTGACCAACAGGTTTACGAAAAGCACAGACAGGCAGAGAGCAAGAAGCACAGTGTGAAACTAAACCTTTCTACACAGGTGTGCTTAGGACCTGCTTCACTACTAATGGCGGATCACTTCTTGAGCCCAGGCGTGAATCTTTGAGTAATTCAGGAAGTACTTTAGATGAAAGAAAAGAAAAATATCCAAACAATAACAAACTGAGAGAGAATTCCTCCACTCGCTCCAGGTAACCCGCGCCCTACTCAATCCCCTTGGCTGTATTTAGACTTGTCTAAACAGTATTTTCACGGTTATTGGACACCATTAGTAAGTAGAGCTGGCCTGTCAGTAAACAAAGGGGCTTTATCTTACTTCGAGATCAGAGTAATAGTAACAACAATCTCCGACTTCAAGCAATTAGCTCACAAATACCCTGAGGATTCCAACTCGACCCACTCCAGGCAGCACCTGATACAAGGGGATCCTTGTTTGCTGGACAACAGAAACAGATACAGAGGAGGAAACTATTGAGCCATTAGGATTTATTAAACAACCATACAATTACGTTTAACGACCACCCATACAGAGATGAAGGCAGCCAGGATGGATGAGTTTGTATACATATAGTAAGAATGAATCTGCACCGATCTATCTATCTATCTATCTATCTATCTATCTATCTATCTATCTATCTATCTATCTATCTATCTATCTATCTATCTATCTATCTATCTATCTATCTATCTGCAGTGGATTCAAAAAGTATTCACACCCCTTTACTTTCTGCACTCATTATAGTGTTGTAGATTTAATTTTAAATGGATATATATGATAGTTTTGCCCATCAGTATGTTTTCACTTTGTCCTTATGGTTTATTAATTGTAAACTGATTGGCAAAATTGGCAAATGTATTCATTTACAATGAAATCTACAACATAATAAAGTGCTTAGAAAGTGAAAGGATCTATCTATCTATCTATCTATCTATCTATCTGTCTGTCTATCTAAAATAAACAATGTCACTTTAGATAAACCCATTTACTCAACCCAAAAATGGACATTTTTCTTGTTAATTAAGCAGACTAGCTTGTGTCTTAGATGTTTTTTTATTAATGTTATACAGTACACGTGTTTTATATACAGACACACAGACACACACATATACAAAGTGTGATCAAAAAATATGGTGAATGTTTAAATTGAAAGAAAAATATTACAGTAAAAGACAAATTTCCATGAACTCCCCTCAGAATACTCCCCCTCGCTTTGAACACACTTATCCTATCGTTCTCACACACTTTCTGAAGCAGTTCTGGAAGTCCTCTATCGTGAGTGTCTTTAGTTGCGCTGTCGTGGCTGCCTTGATGTCCTAATCGATTCAAAACGTTTACCTTTCATGGTCATTTTGACTTTAGGGAAGAGCCAGAAGTCACACATAGCCAGATCAGGTGTCTAAGGTGGATGAGGACACACCCTAATGTTTTTATTTGAGAGAAATTGTCGTACCAGAAGCGATGTGTGACACAGAGCATTGTCAAAATTTCACATTAATTTGTTGTTCGAGATCCATGATTTACATCACACTTTAAAACACACCTTCTCTTAACCAGAGCTCACAACCGACTGACTTGACCAAAACAACTTGAAACCTGTCACCCACTGTTACTAAGGTTCGACATGCCGCTTCCCGTATTGAAGATTCCTGTTTTTCCATTGGATGGCTCTCGGAAGTAGCAATTACCATATTTTTTGATCACACCTTGTATATCCAGTATATATATATATACATATATATATATATATATATATATATATATATATATATACATATATAGGGTCTGCAGGGGCCATTGCAGAGCACTACACTCCAAACTCAACTGCATTGAATTAGTCTCCAGTTCAAATAGCCATTTGTTTTTCTTCTTTTCTCAAAATTAGCACGTCTCCAATCACAATCAAAATCCCAGTTCCAGTTCTAATTTCAGTTCCAATTCCAATTCCATTTCGATTCCTCCTAGGCAAGCTCTGACCACCTTTTTCAAGGTCGGCCTAAATGCAGCCTTCACTACCTATGATGTATGTCAGGTAATGCCCACAAGGTCAGTCATGAAATGCTTTTTGAGTTGGAAGACCCTCACACAACCCTAATCTTAATCATTGTGACGCTGTGGCCGATTTGGGATTTTGGGATGTAACGTGACTGACCTCATAGGTACTGTGGGCTGCAATTACATTGTGTTGCCTTTTTCTGACTGTAGTAAGTTGTGGTGATAACTTTTATGCCACACTAGGGAGTACCTCCAGTGCCAGAACATTGCACCCTAGCAGCTCCTCCTGGTGGCCCGAACTAGAAGTCTCAAGCAGCCTTGTGGGTGTCCAAACTAGAGCCTGACCAGATAAACACTGACTCCTATTGAATTGGTGGCACAACTGTTCTTGGCAGGCTGTCATTTCTGTCCGTGTATTACATCTTCTACCTGAATGGGAAAGGGAATAGGAACGATCCTGGCCGAGATGCACATTCATCCATGCCATCTTACACAATGGGTTCTCAGCCAGGTAAAGGTCCACTCTCCATCCCATTCAGAATGCCAGTCCATTACCTTTGTCCACCACAACATCATTAGTTTAGCTAAATGTATCTTATTAAGTCTTAGGAAATGAAATTGAGAATTTCAAAAACTAAACAACTTCTCTTTATGTCTCTCTCTCTCTCTCGTTATATACACACACACACAAATAAAAAATTAAATAAATTAAATAAACTCACAGTATAACACTGAATTGGATTTTGCATTACAACAGTTTTGTTATTTTCTATTTAGACTCATTTTACTTAATTTATCTGATTTGATAGACAACTAAATTGACTTTAAATATATAGAAATCTTAAAATATTGCCTGTGTTCCCTAATGGTAGATAATGTTGTAAACTATGTTCACAGATTTTTCTCAATTAAGGAATATAGATGTTTCACATCGAGGTATTTCTACTTATAAGTTATGGCGCTGAAGAGTGTCAGTGAATTTTACTGGACATTCTACATGTGACAATAAAGACCTTATAAACTTACATACACATAAAAATACATTTTATGTGTATTTTATTTACAATATATATTACATTCCTACTTTATTTAATTATGCTTTTATTTGAAAATGTGTATATTTTGCAGGAAAGGAAATTTAATTAAAAAAACAATAGAAGTACAGAGATTTATAGATGCAAGTAATAGTAAATTGACTGCATATAAAAGCACACAAATACACACACCAAACAATTATATATGTTATATATACTTTAAATAAAAAATACTATTACATACTGTATATGCTCTGACCCCTCTGTGTGTGGGCATGAGAATATTACCGTATATACATATATATATTTTGTTACTGTACATGCATACAAATACAGTATATGAATGTGTGTGTATTTGTGTGTGTGTGTGTATATATATATATATATATATATATATATATATATATATATATATATATATATATATATATATATATATATATATATATATATATATATATATAGAGAGAGAGAGAGAGAGAGAGAGAGAAAGAGAGTGAATCAAAATTATGTTAACACTAATGGTACTGCTATGTATATACTTATATACAATTTTTGTGGACAATTTATGTGCCACATATGATACATGTGTTGAACATGATGGCAAACAAGCTGAGCCATTCATGTAATTTATCATGCACATATATTTTATGAATAAATTGTTTTCGCCAACCAAAAGTTTACATAATTTTGACTCACCCTTTATATGTATGTGTATATATATATATATATATATATATATATATATATATATATATATACACACACACACAGAGAGGTAATAAATGTAATGCGGCGTCAGCATGCATCTGCAAAGGAAACAAAGTTAAAAGTTATTTCTACACTGAAAAGTAAAGAAGGTAAAAGATGAACTGTGGTGTCTTTATACATATAAAAGATAACAAAATCTCTACATACTTGCATCCAACAGCAGAGCAGCTGATCTCAGTCTAATGCAATAAAGCAGACATTAAGAGGTCCACATGTCCAACCTAAAGCTAGAAAGCGACTGACATGGCAGATAAACAAAATAGTTTCAATCTGTGGTTGGCCTTCTTAAGTTGCATCATATCATTCTCAAATATGCTTATAGCCTTTACTTGTCTGTTAAATTTAGTAAGTTTCATAAGCACATTTTTTTTTTCCAATTCTGCAGAGAAGGACAGAGGACGCGCCACATGTTAACATGGTTCCCTTGCATTTTAAAACTGCCCCAGGGTCTCGGGCAGACATAAAAGGAACAGAAAAGACCTTTGCGCTCTAACATTTTGCTAAAAGCAATGGTTGAAGCAATGGTTTTCCCATAAATCAGAAACCCCTTTAGAATGTGTTACTCTTTCTGAATATATTTTTGCACATTTTCACATGGGTTATTCATTTTCTCCTTGCTCAAGTGCTGTTATAATTAGAGTTGCTTTTAGCGGTATGATACAAATGATGGATTAATGTAATGGAGATGCAAATCAATATGACACACTCATGTTTATCATACAAATAACACCATGAGGTCATTCTGCTGTTAGAACAGACACCTTTATGAATCAGCCACATTGAGATTTTCCATCATTGGCCTCGTTACTTGTCTTTTTTGTGCTTTTCCATGTGAAAATACTGTCTTGCAAAGCAAAAGCATATGCCTCACCCTTAGGAACGTATTGGCAGAATATGAGACAGAGCTGTCTAACTGGCAACATGAAGTCTAATAATGCTCTTTAAAATATCTCCTCAACACCCATTTCAAATTATTTATTACATATTTTAACATGAGGCAAAAATCCACTCATGCAGGAGTCATCAGTTAGAAAGGAATAAGAAAATACACAGTGCACATAACCGGGAAAAAACAAACGGGTAAAGAACGGCTGTGCTATTCCTTTTTTTGAGGATTATTTTCATAACTACACTCTTAAAACTAAATGTTGCAGAATGGTCCTTCAGAGCAATGCCATAGGGGAGCCACTGCCATCCACATGAAGGTTTCATAAAGAATCCTGATTTATTTAGGCCCATAACCGGCTCAATACAGTAAATCACCACAAAGAGATGGTAACAGATTTGTGAAATACCAATGGCTCATGATGTTAAAAGACGTTTGGTACACACAATCACACAGGCTAAGTCCACGTTTATTTAATCTCTTAGTGTCCTGCTAGGTAGCCTACCAGACTGGTTTTGTTCTACATATTAGGAAGTTTTACAAAGCACAAAGAAGAAAGTTCATATGCAAAGACCCCTTCCCAGAATGAAATGGTGCTTAACAGACCTACGAAGAACCACAAAATCCAGTAAAGAACCATAAAATGCCATTAAAGGGCCACAATTTTTAAGAGTGCTAATCATGAGAGTCACAACTTGTATCAAGTAACAACACACGCTTTGTCAAGTTGACGGAGTAGCTCAGCACTTCATAACTTTTAATAGAATGATTTATGGAACTGTGAAAGCTGTTTAAAACCACAGAAAAACTAGAATATGTGGAGCAACGCATTCAAAGTGAACAGATCGGTCATACTTTATGTATTTATCCACTTAACAAACTAAGCTGTATAGAGATATGCTTTGCAACTAACAATTAATTCTATATATCTATAAAAAAAATTTGAATAGAAAGCCTAAAAAAAAGTATTATACCTAAGTAATTATTCATTTTTTTGAGTGTAAAACATCTTTTACCTACAATCAATTTCAAATGTAAATCTGATATTTAGGTCTTTTTACATAAGCTCTTCAGTCAAGACTAGCTAGGTAATTTTTATTATGTTATTTATATTTCCCATATATGCACTCACCATATTCTACTCTCCTAAAATGTATAGATCTTTGAAAAGTGCCTGATTGTGGTGTTATGTTTAATTTCAATGTATATGGAAAAAACAACTTCAATTACTCTTTCAGAACCACTTTTTGTAACATGAAACAGTTTATTGCAAACCTTCTCTGGATTTATCTACACAAGTTAAACTAGATAGATAGATAGATAGATAGATAGATAGATAGATAGATAGATAGATAGATAGATAGATAGATAGACAGACAGACAGACAGATAGATAGATAGATAGATAGATAGATAGATAGATAGATAGATAGATAGATAGATAGATAGATAGATAGATAGATCCTTTCACTTTCCAAACACTTTATTGTGTTGTAGATTTCATTTTAAATGAAAACATTTGCCAATTTTGCCAATCAGTTTACACTCAATTAACCATAAGGACAAAGTGAAAACATACTGATGGGCAAGGCTATCATATATATCCATTTAAAATTAAATCTACAACACTATAATGAGTGCAGAAAGTAAAGGGTTGTGAATGCTTTTTGAATCCACTGCAGATAGATAGATAGATAGATAGATAGATAGATAGATAGATAGATAGATAGATAGATAGATAGATAGATAGATAGATAGATAGATAAGGACTACATGGCTAGAAGATTGTGTTTCTAACATTCTTTCATCATTTTAGTGTGGGAATAACTTTGACTACACACAAAGATGTATTTCTCATTTTTTATATTTAAATATGATTTCACTCTTTTTCCACTACAATACTAGTCAGTATTTAAAAACATATGCACTTATTATTATTATTATTTTATTATTCAGAACCTTCTTTTCCAGGACACCATTGAAACAGTAGGCCGAATATGAAATAAAAAGTTCACCTTTATTTGTATTGCAAAAGAAGTACAGTACACTACTTAGTCTTTTCGATATAGTTTTCTAGAAGGCCCCGTTCATGGTGGCCTTGTTTTGTCGTTTTAAACTTTATAGTTAGTATAATTTCAAATATGACAAGCCGTATAACGTATATGTATACCTGCACACCTAATTGAAGGCTATACAGGCGAAAGCTATGTTCTTATCCTTACTTATTTCTTTTTCAACGTAGATATAACCTTTAATATCTTAATTAATACATATTATATAATTTATACATATCTAATTTTACACACTTGCATATCATCGGTATATTTTCCTAATTCTCTTGGAATTGCCCACTTTTGAGGCTCAAAAACAAGTTTCGGGTGGGACGCCATTCGCTGAGCGGGTTCAGTCACTCACGTACCTTGTGCGCCCCCACAGTTTAACACATAAGGTCAGGTTATTTTTTTTACCAATTACGTTAATCAGCAGATCCCTTTGGGGTGAAGGGAGACCCGCGTTTCCTCGAGAAATCTCCCACGAACTGAGAAAAAGTCCGCAGGGTGGCTGGCCGGACCTCAAGCCGAAGGCTAAGAGACGTGAAACTGTGAGATTACAACACGATCTCGGGAGCTGTGCTGTTGTGCAGCCCTGTTTATGTGCTCGACTACATGCAAATTCCACATGGTTTTGAATTATATTGTTTATATATTTCTAATCGCTTTGTGTTAACACGGTGAGGTTGTTTATAAGGAGAGAATATTCTGCACTGTATTGCTGTAGCGATTTAAAAAAGACTGAGCCAGTGCTTCGTGGTCTGAAATGTATAGTCAATATTAGTTTAAGCCTTATACATTCTAATTTTATTGGGTCTATTTTCCAAATGCAAAACATAATTAAAGCCTACACTGCCCAGTATTTGTGTTGAACTAATATTATATATTTCATTGAAACGAAACGTCGATCTAATCCATTTATTTCAACCAATTCCACCCCAGTTTAGGGCTGCTTATCATGGCAACAAGACGGGGACCATCCCTGGACGGGGCAGCCTATTAATAATTAAGTTATATTTTGGCATCATTTTGTAAAAACCCGCCAACTCCCCTTCACTGTTTGTACTCGTATACTGGCACTTTTTTTATACCAAACAAGAAGTAAATATTAGTATCTACATTTCTTTTTTTATTTAATTATGTGTTTTATTTTGTAAGATTGAAAACTGTCCTTTACACCTTCAAACTTGCAAAAGTGCGAGTAAGATTCTGCAGCATCAGAGAACTTCTAATTTGCGCCGCGCCGTTTGGAATGCTTAGGTAATTTCGTTAACTATTGCACAACTGCACAGTTCATTAAACACATCGGCAATTATGTCTGATTTAATAGTTGTAATGCGCTGTTGACGTCACAGATAATGCTCTGACAATTGATCTTGAGCAATGTGAAGAGTCAGCTGTAAACTATTTCAACAAATAAACTCGGAACTCTCCTTTTCGGTGCAGTCCCAATAGCATAACTACACCAAGTAAGTTAGTTCATTCTGAATCTACAGAATAAAATGGAGAAACAATTATCATAAAACATTGAAAGACTGTACCGATAAGGCAGTTTGCTATTTGTTTAGAATCTGAATTACTCTTCACAACGTGTTCTTAAAAAAATACTTATTTCATGCAGAGTGACGAGTACAAATTATATCTTACGCCGCACTATTAGTAACTAAAACATCAATATGTGGGTTAGTAAAATAAACGAATAAATGATTGAATATAACTTATATAAAATACATTGGAGGCGGGTATTCAACACAACTAACACAACCTAAGACAGTAAACTACTTCGAGCATTAGCTCTGGAATGATTTTAAGATGTCGGGGTATTGGGCACTCGTAAGCTTTCTAAAGCTTAAAATGAAATTGGAGATGTCCATTTCAACACAATAGGACAATGCAACAAATCGGCTACAGCTATTACCTCAATCAGCGACTTGCTTCTGTGTTGCGATACAATTACATTCAGGAAATACCTGCTGTAATCTCTTGAGAAGAAATATACTTAACCGTGTGATCCAGTTAATCTTTCTAAAGTAAAATTATCCTTGTTAATCAGGATATTAGGTGTTGAGTTTTCTTTTTATATTGTAGATGAATGATATTTCATCTTTCAAAGATGGCAAATAGTTTAATCAATGCAAATAATTATGCAAGTTATTAATTGCACAGTGAAGTGGTACAAGATAAATTTGATTATCTCCCCGCAGTCCTCTCTACAAATTAAATCTGGTTGGAAAGTGACTTAGAACTTCCACTCCATCCATCTTCAACCCGCTTGACTCAGGACTGGTCCCACACAATTTACGCTACACTGTTGGCAGTACGGACACAATTTTATGCAAATTTAAGGACTGGATTTCGTCTGCCAATCTTATATATCCTTGATACAGTGCATTAATGTTCGAGGGGAAATGGTCTTTTCATTGCACGTTTATTATTATTATTATTATTATTATTATTATTATTATTGTTATTATTATTATTATTATTATTTACATTCGCTATATTTTAAAATTAGGCTTATCAATTGCTAAACACGCTACAATTTTGATGACGATTAAAAAAAAATAATAGGCATGAATGCATTATAAATGAAAGAAAATGATTATCGCATTTGTACTCTGCAGTGGAAATCTAAAACGGATCAATTAGACAGGTATGTTCCATCCGATTAAACCCACATATAGGCTACGCGACATTGTTAAATTCCGAAAACGTCTTTTATGTCTTGAAATAATTTTAAACAATAATAATCAGTTGAACAGTTTAATAATTTTAGTACACAGTCATGTAAAAAAATAAGTGACTAATTCTGTTTTTTTATTGTATTCAGACTACTTCTAAAAATATCTGGTAAGTGCTAACTAGATCCTTTTTAAGTATCATGTTCGTTATAGCCTAATCAGGTCAGTCGTGTATTTTTAAAATACCTCACAGCCCTTTGCCCATATTACACCCATGAGAAATTTCAATCGTTATAGCTTGTACAAGATGCGCAGTTCATTTAATTTGTTAAAAATGATAAGAAGGAAGTGTACGAATACCCCGTATGAACAGACTGTAGCCATGGAGAAAGATATTAATAAACTGCTGTTAATTCTTTAACCGCAGGGAACTCACTTTTAACAGAACCTAATGCCGTTTACTGTTGATAATTCATACAGTGTGCTGCTCTAAACTTCGAATGTATTGGAAGGTTCAACTAGAATTTCATGTAAGAAGCATAAAACAATAATTATGATACGTAAAATGGATAGATAACATTAACTTGTCTCTTTCAATGGAAACTTTTCGAGAAAATAAAAGCACGACAGGAAGCTATACTTGCCTTGAAACCTGTGTCCCAAATATCTGTTTCGAAGGACCCATGGATAGAAATTCAAAGTCTCTCTTTGGTGCGGGTTAAAATAAGGCTGCCCGGGTAGCTGCAGATGATGAAGGGAGAGTCCTGGGTTGCCAGCGTGAGCTCCCGGCTCCGGGAACATCAGATCCTGGCTGTTGAATAAGGTCCTGTCGGTACTTTGAAAGCAACTCCCAAAGGGAGGAGGGTGGACGGATTCGGTGAACCTTAAAGCCGTAGGTCTCACAGGTTCGTCCCCAGCCGGAGAGTTACTTTCTTTACCAACCAGGGACTCAATAGTGAAACATTTCTTACTACTCGATTGGTACATGGTCTTTCCCAGCAATGACAATGAAATGGCAAAATAGTTCTTGGTAATCCAAGAAAAGGCTGGGTGAACTTGTAGCAATAAAAGTGAAAGATGGAAAGAAAAAAAGAAAAAAAATAGGAAAAATCCGTAAAATCCACACCAGGTATTAATCCACTGAGCAATCCATACTTTCTACTTCCTGTAGGCTTTAAAGTCGGCAGCAGTAGAAGTTCCGTCTAAGATGATACTTCGTCGAAAGGGAAGAATGTATTTTGCTGTAGATGCTCTAAAACTTTACAGTTTTGCTCGTGGCGTACGCGCGTCCACGAACGTCGGCAGTTCGTGACAGTTGCCTTTATTGCTGTGTTTTAAATATCTCTTACACCGTCTGTTTTTTTAAATATTATTATTCTGGAAAAAGCCCCAAATTCCCTGCTATGGAATTCTACCGTATCCTTACGACAGCCTCAGTCCAGACAGCTCTTTCCGCAAGAACATTTTTGCACCCCGAGAAAAACGACTGGGGATCAGCTCGCCTTTGATAGAAAGCCCTGTCATTCAGAGATCGCAATACCTGCCCTCTGGCTCCTAATGACTGAGGTGTGGTGGGCATGCGCACAAAAGACCAAGGAAAAAAAACCCCGCGATTGCCGACCTACGCGCGCCTGCTTATTCAAATAGCGTACATTTGAGGATTATCATTTTTGAGAACCAAAAACGTTTCTTCTTTATGTATTGTTAATAAAGAGAAAAAATTGACATTGCAGTGAACAACGTCAGCAGAATATATGGTGTCTGTTTTGTTGAAACGCTTTAACGGTGGAACCGAGTAAAAATTATTTTAAAATCGAAATAAAAATTACGAAAAATGCAGTTCTGCTTTGCAAGAGACATTACTTCAGATTACAAAGTGTATGAAATTAAGGGGTCACATCTAAAATGTTATTATTATTTCTCTCCAACTTCTCCAACGCATTTTATTCTTTCATTATGATAAACTGACAGCCGTATGAGGAAGAGCAGAAAACCTGTATTCTAGACATACCGTATGCCATATTGGTAAGTCTTCACATTTGCTGAACGGATTAACTTTACGTTGGCTCATGAATTTGTTTACTAAAGCATTTATTAAACATAGCTTACATTATATGATGTCATTTGTACTGATAATTCACGACGACGTGTTTATATATATGGAGGCAATGCACGACCAACCAAACCGGCACGAATTAGACTGTAATGTGCAGACATTCCTAACAGCAGTCACCAAATACGAGGGGCGCAGACATATGGACTCGCTCTGGCAAACTTTAATGATAGAAACTGAAAAATCATTTCTTTATTCAAAATTTTAGAATAAATCAAACAAGTAAGCAAAGTTGCTTTTCAAAAACTATAATTGAAAAATAGTTACATTCCTAAATGGCATCAATTTTAGATAAAGAAATCGTAAAAGCTGCTTAACTCAGTTACAAAAAAGCAAACATATACAGTAAAACTGCCAGTGTTAAATTAACGGTAATGGTGTTAAAGTAACCCTTAAAAGTTTATATATGGAAACCAAACGTTAACAAATACACACAGTAGGTGTTAATTTAAACTGCTATCTATCTATCTATCTATCTATCTATCTATCTATCTATCTATCTATCTATCTATCTATCTATCTATCTATCTATCAAAAGTCAAAAAATGCAGACTATTAAATTCATAACTTATTTGTTTCCTGCAATTTTACCAGAATTATTCTATTTTGTATGTTGTCCCATTAGAAGATCCAATATCAAATATAAAGACAAATTAAAAAAGTAAATAAAAAATTTAAATTAAAAGCCGCATTCATTAATATTTTCAAAAATATTTTATCTATCACTAAATACATAAATTATTAAATTACTTGCTGCTTTCGTGCTTGTGAAACACATCGTGGGATTGTACTATAGTTTACCGTGTTTACATTTTGAAGCTTTAAAATGATAAACTCGTGTTATTGTACTTTGTTCTTTACATTTTATTTTTTAATGGTAAATTATACTGTATGTTACACCAAATTGTTAAAAAAAAAAACAGACCCATAAATCAGAAGCGAGTCATCATATTTCCAAAACAGAAATCCTAGGCTATCAGAATTCGGGGAGTGATTCACATATAATTTAAAAATAAAGGTATTATTAATCAAAATAGGTATTATTTGCGGATATATAAATGTAAACTTCATCTTCAAAAGTTAACACAAATAAAGACATATGTTTAAAGACAGATGTTTCAACGAGCCCCTCTTACTGCGGCTGTTTCAGAACTTCCATTAAAGCTGCTTGCAAAACAGAAAACGCGCATTAAGCTATCCTGGTAGCCAGCTCTTGTTCGGTCTATCTATCTATCTATCTATCTATCTATCTATCTATCTATCTATCTATCTATCTATCTATCTATCACCAAAACAAAACCGAACCTTCATGCGCCTGAGCAAACGTGTCTACGTCCTAGAGTATTTTTTAATAAATAAATAAATAATACAATTATAACAATAATTAATAAATGTATTGCTGAGCTCCGGGAATGGTAATGATATTATTATTATTATTATTATTATTATTATTATTATTATTATTATAACAATTTATATAATTCCTCTTAAATTTAAGAAAAGTAAGGATAAAATAAAACAAAAAATTAGAATTAAATGTTTACCTATACATTTTCATCTTAATTTTTTAACCTATTTTTACATAAATCACATTTTCTTCTTTCTCGGATAGTTGTTCTGAATACTCATAAATTCGAGCTCTCATCAAACGAATCTTACTTTGAAGGTTCTCCATTAATTCCAGAAAGCGCTTCTACTTTGTTTTGTATTTAGCTCAGGAAATCCAACCGCTATAGTTAAACAGATTAATTCTCTAATCCTCCTAGGCTCATTCATTTTACGAGATCTCTTGTGAGAATCAGCATGTGTAGGTTTTCCAAAGAAATCTCTTGTGATAAACTTTGCGATGGACAAGGAAATGTAGAAAACTGCAGCAGAAAAACATGATTTCACACGGGCAACCAAGCTCTATCTATCTATCTATCTATCTATCTATCTATCTATCTATCTATCTATCTATCTATCTATCTATCTATCTATCTATCTATCTGCATAATTCAGTCAAAAAGTGGAAGCTATCAAATAAATAACTTTTTTTCCTGCCATTTCAGAAGAACTATTTCATTTTGTGTGTTGTCTCAATACGAAATAGATATCCAATTAATACACACACACACACACATATATATATATATATATATATATATATATATATATATATATATATATATATATATATATATATATATATATACACTATATACACACACACACATATATGTTATTTTTTGCTTCAAGAATACACTTTCTGGCAATCTCTATGTCATTTACTTAGCTCTTCAATCCCACACTGAAGTCATCAATCAAATTCTCTTTCTCCTGCAAATATCTATAATGTACTTGAATAACAAAATTTATTTTATCAATATACTATTACAATTGCAAAGTGTATTATTTGAGTTAAATACTTTGGCTGATAATATTTGTCCGCATACGACCTTTACAATCCAAACATCTGTCTCTGTGGTTTTCACATCTTGTATTTATTTATTTTACCCGACGATTCCAGGTTGAAGCAGCGTCTATGCGAGAGCCCTTGCCTTGCATTAATACTAATTAATAAAATGTAATCTTTTAATTTAGACTAACAACAACAATAACAATAAAAATAATAATGTAGCACATTTCATAAATGAAATTTTACCTATATACGATTTTCAAAACTGTGCAGGATCGCGGCGGCTGTAGACTGTCCCAGCACAGGGTGCAAGGCAGGAACAATTCTCTGAACAGGGCGATATATATATATATATATATATATATATATATATATATATATATATATATATATATATATATATATATACACGAAAGCTTCTGAAATCTCTAAATGTACCGTAAGCAGCAAAGCTATAGAAGCTTAAGTAATCTGACGTTTCAGTAGACTATTACATAACTTCTTGATTACGCAATATTCTTATATTCTTTTAAATGTATTGTACAGGTTATTGGAGTTTTTTTTATTTTCATATAGATAATAAGTGGCTATCCAAAATGTTTCACTGGTGAGTGTTCTACAAACTCAAGTTAAGAACTACCATGTGCATTAATAGTCTTATTTTATGCAGTCACAGTTTCTGAAAACCTGCTTTTTCCCAAACAAATATTCAGTGCGGTTTTGACTTTTAGCCGCTCGGATCTCGATTATTTGCAGCGATGTATGTTTGTTTAGACATTTTCTAACTTACCCAGCTCTACAGTAATTTATAACTTCTAATTCTCAAACCCGCTAAATCCAGTTCATTTTGTTGTAGGCGGAGCCTGTGCCGGCAGCACTAGACGCAAGGCAGGAAAAGAGCCCCCCGACCAGAGTGTTCACACCTACGGGCCAAATATAGAGCCATGAATTAACCTGAATTGAAAACCGAGGTGTCCAAGGAAAAACAAAATGGTGCAAAACGTGCAGGCTTCCTACGGACAACGACCCCAGATTGTCGATTCAGTGTGGTGGCCCCTATAACGACTGTGCCACGTACCATATCTAGCGAAGCAAACATACAGGTGTAAAATGCTGATCGAGCTAGTCGCTGTTATCACTTTGTTTCTTGACCCCCAGAGAGTACTCGTCGTTTAAAGCAAGTTTGGCCGAGTAGAAGATCATGGATTTAATGAGTGCAGCAAAAACTAGAGGAGCTTCTTTTGCAAGCTCCATCCGCCCTTTATCTTTTAATGTAATTGTACCCATTAGCATGTTTTAATTGCAATATTATGTCAAAATATCATTAATAAAACTACTTATTTAAAATAGTATCAGTAAGCACAGACCGAAACAGAACTCATAAATTAATTGTTTCTTTTTGCGCTAACTTCTTTGCAAGCTGTGCAAATGTGAATAACTTCTGTGTTCCAGATGCAAAACCTGCCCTTGTAATGCTACAGCATGCCAAGAAATAAATACGAAGAATGACGATTCGGCTCATTTTGCCATTTTCTGAACCTGTTCTTTCAGTATTGAGCCATTTAAAGCCATTCCCTATTCTGTTAGTTACTGCAAAATAGCAACCAGTTCTGGATAGGATGCCAGTGCATCACAGGGCACTCATACATCATTTTTTTCTGCAAATGCCAAGCGCTAATTTAATAACTTTTTTTTTTTTATTATTTAAAGCAAGGAACGTTGCCGGTTCAAATCCAGTTACTGGCAGAAGGGCTCCTACTCCGCCGGGCACTTGATCAAGGCCCTCAATGTAGAGATCACTTCAGGGGCGCTCTGTACAATGGCTGACTCTGCAATCCGACACCCCAAAAGGGACATGCGAAAAGACAGTTTCCCCTTGGGTATTAATATAGTGTACCAAATACCAAATATATATATATATACACACAAGATGATTTAAAAAGATTGAACCCATTTAATAACATATATACAATATGTCTATACATTCTATATCTATCTATCTATCTATCTATCTATCTATCTATCTATCTATCTATCAATCTATCTATCTATCTATCTATCTATCTATATATTTAAACACACACTGTATATATGTTATTAAGTGTGTTCAATCTTTTTAAATCTTCTTTATGAATATGTGAATACATCTCTAATCTCCCCTTAAATCGTGCAGCATATGACAGTACAGCTAAGGTCTTCATAGATTTTCAAGTAAAAATCTGTTACAATTCTGGCAAAAACTATGTCTTTACTTTAGTTTCACTGGCCAAATCTGAATTCCTGCAAAGCTTAAAATAATTATAATTTTCAATGAGCTATTTAGGTTTTTTATAGTCCATAGCAAATGATAAATCCCACATGTATAGAACATTTTTTATTTACTTATTTGCTTTTTTGTTGCACTTCAGGCGCAGTGCTTAACGCCTCCCATGCTGGGAGCTCCACAGCTTTGAACCCTGGCTGTCATTTGAACCCTTAGTGGATTTTACAGGTTTTCTCCATGTCTCTGATGGTGTGTCTGCAGGTTCTCTGGCTTTCTTTTCATGTTCCAAAGATTATGTTTTATATTTTATGTAAATGTTCCCTTTAACAGTTGAGGGCGATGGACTGCTGCTCCTGCCTGGTGCCCAGATTTGCCGGCACAGACTCTGGCACCCCATAGCCCTTGAATTAGACTCAGCAGGTTTTTAAAATGTTTGAAACGGTGATTTTAGCAAAACGTGGATTTTTTGCAGAAGCAGTTAAGCAGTACACAGAGATGCGTGCTTAACTTGACTGTCTCTTTTATTCTGAACTGGAATATTGCCATGAAGTTCTGCCCTCTGTTTTCTTACTCCTACAATTGGATGTAATACATACATGCGCAAATGCAAATGAGTAACTGCCACAAAACATCTAATGTAATGTTCTGTCGACAAAACGATATAAGACACAGAAAGGTGTACGTGTTCGGGAGGTCATTCAGCCACATTTGTTCTTTTCCTTTTGTGGTCCTGCAGTATTTTTGGCTACACAGTAGTAAAATGACTCCTGAGGGAAGATTTGGGAGACTAATCACGCCGGACTGAGCTGCATGGGTTAACTACTTTGCCAGTAACCATCTCAAATCTCAAGGGTACAAAGTAGATCACAGCCCCAAAACCCTAGGACAGATGTCACTCTTTTCATTCTAGACAATCAAGGCTGAGCACTGCAACAAAGGCGTCCAAGCGCTGCCTATTCATGGGGAGCTCAGGGGAGCCCCATGTGAACCAAGGAGGGGAGGGACTCTCCAGAGTCCGATAACAACCTTGTCTCGTCCCTTCATGCCCCTGCCTAGTTAATTCCTCAGTATATAATTAATAGCTTTCAGTTGCAGCTTTTTGCCCCTTTCCCTTTGATTTCCACTGGCAATTAACATCTATTAATATTGCCTCTGGCAATTAATTATATATTGAGGCTCCCTGAATGAAGGTATTAACCAGTTGGATTTTTTGTGGGTACTCGAGGTGTGAAGCTGAGATAAAAGTGATTATTGTTCCCTTGCCTGGAACAAGCTAACTGGTCTTAAGTCCCCACACAATAGAAGCAACTTAATAAGGCCGTGTTGGGTATTTTACTGGATGTGACAACTGAAAGTGAAGGGGATGTGAAGTCTCACTAACATCTTTTTGTTATACATAGAGAATGCATGGAAGAAAGGCATTTAAAGGGCTGCAATTATTCCATCTTTATAATAAAGCGTAACACCGCTGGATGGGACTGAGAAAGGCAAAAAAGGGCAAATAAAAGGGCCACAAGACAACAGATTCTAGCAAACGGGTCAATGGCAAACCATGGGGTAGGCTGAGTGGTAATCTGAATTTTAAAAACTCATTTATTGAACGCCAGAATTCTGCAGTACTCCCTTGCAAAGTAAAGTTGCCCTGTCCAAAAAATGTCGATGGTAGACTCTAAGAAGTAATTTGGAGGCATGGTGGCTTAGTGGTGAGCGTGGCTGCCTCACAGCTCTGTCGATTTGGGTTTTATTCTTAATCTGATACTTTATCACTGTGTGGATTTTCTATTGCCATGTTAAATGACATATCTAAATTGTTTTAGTTCAACTTCTTCTGGGTAATTGACTGAAATCCCATCTAGGGCTGGCCCCAGCATTAACTCCAATAAAATGTATGTATGTTACTGAAATAATATAATATAATATAATATAATATAATATAATATAATATAATATAATATAATATAATATAATATAATATCCATCCATCCTTTATCCAACCCACTATATCCTAACTACAGGGTCATGGGGGTCTGCTGGAGCCAATCCCAGCCAACACAGGGCGCAAGGCAGGAAACAAACCCCAGGCAGGCCGCCAGCCCACCACAGGGTGCACACACACACACACACCAAGCTCACACTAGGGACAAGTTAGAATCGCCAATGCACCTAATCTGCATGTCTTTGGACTGTGGGAGGAAACCGGAGCACCCGGAGGAAACCCAAGCAGACACGGGGAGAACATGCAAACTCCACGCAGGGAGGATATAATATAATATAATATAATATAATATAATATAATATAATATAATATAATATAATATAGGTACCATGTCTACTATAATATGAAATATATACAGAGCAGACTGTACTTGCTAAGGACTCTCAGGTCTTTTGATGTGTGCAGCAAGCTGCTGGAAATGTTCTCCCACTCCACTGTGGCCACACATTGCACTCTCCTAGGGAAGCAACCTGAGCATTTAAGAAGCACAAGGCCTGAATGAACCTACCAGCAGAACCTGCTCCATCACAGGGTGAACTCTGGACACACTGGAAGCTATTGGGGAAAAGATGATGATGGCAAAATTGAATGTTATCATGAAAAATCCCCTCCATCCCCACCAGGAGGCACTGTCTTGGAGCACATTCAGCACTTTTTACTGTGTGCGAAAAAAACACCTTTTGGGGTCTTTTCTGCCCACTGCTATCAGGCAATTCAAGGCTTCCACCCAATGTACTCGTTAAGGATATTGATTGATTGATTGATTGATTGATTGATTGATTGATTGATTGATTGATTGATTGATTGATTGGCTGTGTTATCTGTCCAATGAGCCTGTATTCTCGTTTTTTATATTTCTGCTGCTGTGTCCATTTGAATTTCCCCACAGGTTAAGTCAGTCAATCAGTCAGTCATCATCCAACCTACTATTTCCAAACACAAGGCCACGGGGGTCTGCTGGAGCCAATCCCAGCCAACACAGGGCACAAGGCAGGAACAAATCCCTGGGCAGGGCGCCAGCCCACCACAGACGGGATTAATAAAATCTAATCTAATCTAATCAAATCAAATCTAATCTTAATGAATGCAAAAACAAAATTAACTATAAACTCAGGATTGATGACAAAATGAAAAGAATTTAGGGTTTTATGATGAAACAGCATGGTTTCAATAGCAAGCAAAAGTAATTTAAACATAACATTATATTAGAAAAACTGCTGAATTTAAATAAAGGGCCAGTATGCTAAGGCTGTATTTTCTGCTAGTGAGTCCACATTTGGAGTCCTGTGTGTCATTCTGGTCATCACGTGACAAAAAAGACCCCGCAGCACTATAAAGTGAGAGCTGGAGAACAACCAAGTGCATCCCAGGACTACAGGACTTGTCCTACTTTGGCAGGCTGAGGCAATTTAACCTGCTCTAGTCTTGAGAGGAGAAGGTTATCCAATTTTTCATCAAGTACATCAGCATCACTAAGTGTGAAGCCAGAGCAAGTGCCGGACCATTACAGGGCACACTCATTCATACACTCACTCACTCACACACACCAGGTCTGTTCAGAGCCGCTAGTTAACCTAACATGCATGTCTATGGAATGTGTGAGGGAAATCAGATTTCCTGGATGTGAAACATCATGAAGACATAGGGAGGACTTACAGACTCCACACCCAGGACTGTGAAGCAGCCGCGCTAACTGCTATGCCACTATGCCACACTGGGTTGTAACTGGTGTTTCCAGTATTTTCAGAGGATACAATAAAGTTGATCAATTACAGTTCTTTTTTATTAAATTGTGACTTGCATATTCAAGAACACCTAGTGGAGCAACACTGGGTGAGGGAAGCCAGGACACACTTCATTACAATGGTTGTGAGAATCTTTAACACCATTATTAGAAGTCAAAACTTTATCATCCTGTCAAATGGTACGGAGCAAACATAGCTGCTAACCATCTAGACAGGCACTCCTCTGTTAGGTTCTATGACTTTATATAAAATTAGTTGCTGTGTATGATAATTAAGAACAGGCAGTTAGACCCTAAAACAGGAATAAGAGGGTTAACGAAATGGACGGTTGGCATACTGTCAGACTGAGAGACCATTTAAAGGCTTTTGCAGGTGTTTTGAGTTATTAGCTGATTAGAGTGTGGCACCAGGTGTCTTCAATATTGAACCTTTTCACAATATTCTAATTTTCTGAGATACTGAATTTGGGACTTTCATTAGTTGTCAGTTGTAATCATGAAAATTAAAAGAGATAAACATTTGAAATACATCAGTCTGTGTGTAATGAATGAATCTAATATACAAGTTTCACTTTTTGAATGGAATTACTGAAATTAATCAACTTTGTCATGCTATTCTAATTTTATGACCAGCACCTCTATATAGGGTGGTCCAGATCTAATTATGCAATCTTCATTACATTATAACTTATTAAGTTTATTACATAGAAAATCACCCGAAAAATTCCAGACCATCGAGAAGTGTGCGAACTGAAGAATCGTCTTTGCGCCGAACTGGAATCGTCCCCGCATAAATCAAAGTCATCCAGACAATCTGGATCTGCATAATTAGATCTGGACCTCCCTGTATTAATCCTTATAGCAGGAGTAGTCAGCGTTGGTCCGGGAGGGCCACAGTGGTTGCAGGATTTTGTTCCAACCTTGTTTTTTTAATGAAAGCACTTATTGATGAAAGTCAAGTGACATTTTGATGTTTCAGTTTAATGGTCTCGCTTGTTAAGGTTCCCCACCCTAAATTGCTTATTTCAGTTTTAAACAGTTGCATTCAGTGTTTTAATGGCTCCTTATTAGTAATAAGAAACAAATGACAAAGGAGCCAGCAGGTCTCCATCTAACTTGTTTCAATTTACACCTGTGTGGGTTCATCAGGCACTATTTGGTTTAATAAAACACATAAGAGAAAAATGTGAACATGCAGACTGAAAAGTATCTGTTTAATGTAACAAATCATTTGGACGCAATCCTTAGAAAGGAAAAAAATCTGTGATATAAGAACCTAACATTGCAGACTAACAAGCCATAAAATGAAATAAGGTCGGAGACTGGCAATCATTGGTTTCTAATTAAGCAATTGGGTTGGAACAAAAACCTGCAGCCATTGCCACCCTGCGCGACTGATGTTGCCTGTGTTGATTTATTAACTACATGCTGTGCTTTATGCATCTTATGTGTCCTGACTCCCCCTTTTAGGTGCTCTGGACTTCAAAGTTTTCACCTCAAACCTAGATTATATTGATTGACCATCTTAAATTTTAGTATTAATTATTCTAATTCTTAGATGACATTTAGCGTGTTTGAAGGGTTGTGAAAAAGCAAAGCACCTTACTTCAACAGAAAATACATTGGAGTCAATAATGGGTCAAAACTGACCCAAACGACAAGGTAGTCTTCAAGATGTGTAGCAGCTCTACAATAACATGACATTTAACGACTGTTTTGTTCTTTTTCTAAAGTTAGGTCACTGTACTAAAAGCCTTCACATTTCTGAGCTGCAAATATAACATTTAGGATGTTTTCAGGATTGTAAATAAGAAAACTATCCTTAACAAAATGTAAAATCGATTAAAGCATATGGAGGGTCAAACTTGACCCAAAGGGCATGGCAGTGTTCACAATGTGTAGCTGTTGCATTACAATATGACATCTCAATCAGTGTAGCTTGTAAATCCTTCAGTGCTTCAGTTTTTTTGGGTGGCCTTACATGATCAAACAGTTATTGTGGACAGCCTGCTCTACTTAAATTTCCAGCTATTTCCACACTCTTTCCATTTTTTAATTACTGATTTAAATGGACTCCAAAGCATATCTGGTGACTTTAACATTTTCAGGTACCAATTTCCTGACTTGTACTTATTGATCAACTTTTCACTGATTTGCTTGGAATGTTCTTTTGTCTTCATTGTGTAGGTTAGGCTACCATACTGACTCACCACAAGTGGACCTTCCTGATAAGGCGTAGTTATACTACAGTCAATAGAAATCCATCACAAGTGATCACCATTGAAGTAATTCTGTCTGTCCTAAAACAAATTGGCTACACCAGTGATGATTAAATGGTTTCATAATAAAGGGGTGAATACTTACGTGATTAATTACTTTTATATTTGTCATTAATTTAGACCACTTTGCAGGGATCTGTTTTCATTTTGACATTGAAAAGATTTTTTTTTGTGTAACAATAAAATGTGAAATCTTCCGGGGGTTCTGTGAATGCTTTTTATAGGTACTCTGTTGATAGATAGATAGATAGATAGATAGATAGATAGATAGATAGATACTGCATGTACACATATAGAAATGGTATAATGGCAAAATCTTGGCCTTCTCAAAGTCTTTCTGCTGATCAATTCACTGATGACTCTGAGGAAGGTTCAACAGGAGTTTAACTAGTTGTCTTCTTTCGAACTACTGGCCCTGACCCTGAAGAATACTCTTAACTTTGCCTCTGTAAGTCACTCAGCTTGTGCCTTTTGATCGCCTTACATTATCCAGTCAGCTCTACACTGTATACATTTCAGACCTGCTAGTAATGAAGACCTATCGTTGTGATCAACACACAAGTAATACTTCATTTTTCCCTTTTCATCTTTTATTAAACAGGAGTGTGTACGCCTGATGAGCCCAAATAAGGGCAAAACACGTGTTGCGTACTCTGCATTATTTGACAGTAAACTATGCAACATTCCATGATCTGCTTCTCGCAACTGAAAGAGGGCCCCGTGGCGAATGTTTGCCGAATGGCAGACCAACCACATGCATTACCTGGTAGGTAACCACCCATACAATCAGGTCGGGACTCAGACTACAAATGCAATGAATATATATATATATATATATATATATATATAGTGGACACTAGGGGATGCTGTTGCCCCGTGAAACCCAACAGACAGATGTTCAGGACACACATTTAAAACCACCAAGCAGATTTTTAATTCTTTTCTTAAATAAAGTGCAATTCACAATAACCGATAATCAATAATCCCAGCAATCCAATCCTTTCCTCCCAGCAGCTCCGTCACACTCCCTCTCAACTCCGGCTCTCTTCCTGGGTCTCGCCCTGTCCTTTATATATTCCTTGATCTGGAAGTGCTCCTCCTCTTCTTTTGGGTCAAATGACACATCATCAGTTTTCAAGCAGCCCAGAAGTACTGTGGGCTTCCGTCCTCCTGACTCCAAAGTACTTCCTGGTTGTAAGAAAAATAGGAGTAACCTGGTCCTTTATGAGCTCCCCGTGGTGGCACCCACGGCACCCAACAGGGCTGAGGAAACAGACTACATGTCCCAGGATGCCCAGAGGGAATCCGGGGTACAGCTACCGTCCAGAGGAGCTGCCACCTAGCGTACTGGGGGAGGCAGTGTCCTGAAAATTCTGCCTTCATCTATTCTTTCATTCTTTCATTTCAGGGATGTCCTGGGTGGATTGAGCTGCCGGCCATTTATCACAATATCCATCCATTATGCAACCTGCTATATCCTAACTACAGGGTCATGGGGGTCTGCTGGAGCCAATCCCAGCCAACACAGGACGCAAGGCAAGAAACAAACCCTGGGCAGGGTGCTAGCCCACCGCAGTATCACTATATATATATATATATATATATATATATATATATATATATATATATATATATATATATATATATGAAACGACAGAAATATCAATATAGATATAGATGGCCAAACATTGTGTACACCTGACCATCACACCGATATGGACATTAATATTGAGTCATCCTTCCCCAATTCACCCTTTGCAGCTATAATGGCCTCTAACCTTCTGTGAAGGCTTTGTACAAGATTTTGGAGTTTGTGCCTGTTCAGAGAAATGAACATTAGTGAGGTGATGTACTGATGCTGGCTCACAATTAGTGCCCCAATTTATCTAAAAGGAGTTCATTAGGGTTGGGGTCAGGGCTCTGTGCAGACCACTTGAGTTCCTCCATGTCATTATCAAACTGGCTTTGTACACAGGGACAGAAAAAGGCCTTTCCCAAACTGCTGTCACAAATCTGGAGGTGTATGATTGTCCAAAATGTCTTGGCATGCTGTAGCATTAAAAGTATCCTTCACTGGACTTAGGGGCCTTAGCACAAACCCTGTCATTATTCCTCCTCCACCGTACTTTATAGTAGACACTTTGCAGTCCATATGATAGCCTGGTATCCACCAAACCCAGATATGTCCATCAGTCTGCCAAATAGTAAAGTGTGATTTATCACTACAGAGAACACATTTCCACGGCTCCAGAGTCCAATGGTGGCATTGCTTTACACTATTTGAACTGACACTTAGCATTGCTTATAGTGATCTTAAGGCTTGTGGGCAGTTGCTCAGCTCATGAAGCTCCCAACACACAGTTCTTACACAGATTTTGCTTCTATAAGCAATTTGGAACTCTGCTGTGAGCAATGCAACAGACGACAGGTGATTTTTATGTGCCGTGCCACTCTGCAGTCATGTACTGTAGGTTTGTGTGGTCTACGTCATCGTGGCTGAGCTATTGTTGCTCCTAGAAGCTTCCACTTCACCAACCACAGCAGACCAACCAGAGCAGAAATTTCTCATATTGACATGTGACAAAAGTGGCATCCTATAACAGTGCTACATTTGAACACACTGAGCTCTTCAGTATGACCCATTCTACTGCCAGGGGTTGTCAATGGAGATTACATGGCTATGTGCTCGATTTTATCAATGAAACAACTGAACTAAATCATTTGGACGGGTGTTAACATAATGTCTGTACCTCATTTCATACACACAAGAGCTTTAAGGTGCCATCTGCAGTTTAGAGTTGATCTATTAACCTCATTTTACACAAATTGAATATAAAGAAGAAATAAAACAGGTTTTCGTATATGTAAGTAGATCTGGGAATGAGAACTCCCCCTCATTTGGATACAGAGAAGAGTGTAACTTCTAGTGAGGTGAGGAGTTTGTGTGTTTTACGTTGAGCTTAACTGACAATGGAGTTTGATTGTGCTCTGCATTGAGAGGGGCCTTTTCAGTTTCTTCTGGCAGGCCACCAAGCTAAATGGTGCCTTTTAAATGTTTTACAAATACCTAAAAGAGGCACTAGGAATACTTTAATTTTCCTTTCCAATTGAATTTTTCACTTTCCTTAAAAATACGGGAACACTAAGTACAGACTCATGGCACAATAATAAAAAAAAAAAAAAAATTGCAATGTAAATGATGTGGAAAACTATTTTCTAAGGTACAAGTTTTGTCTTACAATTAAAAGTGATTCAGTCTCAACAATAACACTACCATGTTTCAGTCCTTTCAGATATTCCTGTCTGAAGCCTGTTACTTAATTTATCAGAGTCCTTGCTGTTATTTCTGAACATTTTAACTTGTTTTCATCCAAACCAGCTTTGTAGACACAAGATGGTGGTGGTACTGCTTCAGCTCTGTGACTTTTTCTTCTTTTATAAGCCAGTTGACAGAGACAGTAGTGAATGTGGAGGAGTGTCATCAGTGTGACTCCTAAACCTAAAAATAGCAAGCGCTTTAGATACATTTGTGGTAAAAATGCCTGAAAGGAACAATATGCTATCAAACTAGCTAAGAAAAAAGAAATATGTGGTAAACTGGATTATTTGAAATCCCAGCCCCTACATTGTCAAATGTCCTTAATCCAGTTGAGTGTCAAGTAGATCAGATCTGACACTGGCAGCACTGGGTGCAAAGTGGGAAACACCGTGACAGGTGACCATGGAGGCTCCAGCCATGCACATGCCTTTATGCAGTGTCGGAACTGGAACATTAAGGGCCTTGATGCAAATAAATAAATAAATAAATATAATTAAGCTCACTTCATGTGGAATTAAATTAAATCCTATTAAAAATGATCACCTTCAAAGTGATACTTCAAACATACATAAAGGCCAAGAGTCATGGTAATGTCATGCAGGCAAATGTGTTAATAATAAATAAAACTTTGTGGAACAACAACCATGGCAGTCACCCCATGGCCCCTGGTACAACTGGCTCTCACCCACACTGCCTACACACTACAGTGGTCCAAAAGTAAAAACCTGACATATTTAAGTTCTCCACAAGGCTGGTTTTACAACATTTAGAGATCACTCCATGTGGCAGTTTGTATGTTATCTGAACTGAGCAGCACACAACACTTCCACACTTGCAGGTCTATAACATTAGCACCATGTCTGATAAAGCTAGAAAATTCTTGTGATGGTTTGTGCCCAGTTGGATTAACTGTTTCTGTTCCTTGTCCTTTTCGATGAGACTCTTTCACCCACGTCATTTACTATTGTCATGCATGCCAAAAGTTCACAAAATTCGTTGAAGGTTGGATCATCTCTCCATTGTTCTGGTGGTTTCTTGAGAAACAACTAAGACCTGTCTCAGCCTCTTCTCCTTAAGTACATCAAAGACGTTTAATGTTCTTTCTGTTACCAGATCCTCCAACTTCAGCTGTTCAAATTCATTTGTCATCATAAGACATCATGGAATGTCCAGTAATGTTGGTCGCTGCAGGCATAGCACCATCTTTTCCTTTGTTTCTGCTGAGACTCTTTTATGACAGTGGGCTAAAATAGAAACTCCTGCTTACTACTAGATTGTTCTGGAAACTTCTACTTGGTTCTAGAATGCTCTGGAAATCTCCACTTACTTTTTGAATGTTTAAAGAAGTGCACCCTAAACCTGGAATGTTCACTAATTCATTTTTTCTTATTGTTTACTAATCATTTACCCAGTCGAGAACTCTGTATAAGAGTACATATGTAAGAACAAATAAATTGTTCAGAATGGAGCAACCTCTAAATGTTACACAATTACAAAGGTAATCAAAGTATCCCAAATGGACAAAAATAAGCCTTGTTGAAAAATGCTTCTACAAACATCAGCTCTTTCCATGGAGGTCATTTTAGTGTCGTCAGTCCACCTAAAATGTACGTCTCGGGACATGAGAGGAAAGGCAAAATACTTAAGGTATAAGCCACACAATGCAGGGAGAACATACACACTCCACATGGAGGACTGAGCCACGGATATTGAAGCTGGCAGGCCTCAGAACTAAAAACTCTGCTACTAAATCCAACTGAAAAGTAACATAGAAGAGCTAATTCAGTGAAATGTGAACCACAGGGGGCTCCAGACCGCCCCAAACACAATTGCACAGACACAAGTGCTCAATGTAAGGTTTATTATTGAAAGTTACTTTACAGAAGGTTTCTTTATCAATATAAACCACCACAATTATAAATTCTTCCTCTTCTCCTTCTCTTGTTTCTCCTCCACTCCTCCCAGGCAAATGTTGCCTCTATCCTCTCCCGGTTATGATTCTGCTGGATGTGGCAGAGTGGCTCCTTTATCTTGGACCTGGGAGTATTTCTTCTTCCAGGGCATAACCCAATGGAAGTACTTCTGGGTAAATCAGCAGTCTTGTGCAATAGGGACTACCAATCCAAACAGATCCCTCCGGCAGCCCACATGGAACCCAAATGGGCTGCCCCATGGGACTACAATTCCCATTATGCTTTGTGGGTATCCATGTGGTATTCCTTGTCTGGATGTGCTACCATCTAGCATATCAGGGAATCCACTGCTCTGAATACAATGCATAGAGTGTAGCCTTGGCCGCCGGTCAGTGATTGGGAAGATGTGACGGTTCGTAGTGATTTTTCTTATGTGCCTACGGATTCCAGTGTGAGCAGTTTCTCATGGACAATGGAAAACTCACTTCTGAATCTGCATCTGAATTTTTAAGCATCTTTGCACCTTGAGCGGAAATTCTTACATCAGCACATCGAATTTTGGCCAGGGATTTCTTGCCACTTCACGAAATGGCCGGCCAAAGTAGCATATACACTGGTCATATCTAGTAATTCGGACCACACCTCTCAGCCAAAATGCAAAATGGCTGGCCAATTTGGGAACTGGCAGAAACATATACATTTAACAACTAACACAACGTACCAGAAACTAAAAACTGTTAGAGGCATATAAAATAAAAGTATATGCAAAGAACAGCAGAACAAATATTTTCTTAGTGCACCTAAAGATTGAATCCAGCAATGAAATGCCAATGGCGATAAAGAAAACATAACATATATACGAGGGTAAATCACAGAGTAATTGGCAATTTGAAAATGTACATAATAACAGCAATGGACAGAAGCTGATGCAATACAACATGTTCGCAATGGTTTATGTGCAGTTCAAACACACACAATGCAGCGCTCTATTAGTCCTGTTGAAGCCAAGGTCAAATGAAAATGGACGCTCCACTGCAGGATTGCACCACTGTTGATTTCTTTGGGCAGAGGGAGTGAAATCTGCTAAAATTCACAGAAGGATGTTGGCTCAGTATGGAAGTCTAAACAATATGACTCAATGAAAAGTGTATGAATGGCTACAAAGGTTTAAAGCATGAAGAACATGTGTAACCAATGAAGCTCAATATGGTCAATATCATGCACACAAGCCCACGTAAACATGGCAAATGCCTTCATCAGAGAAAACGGACCATGCTGTCCACTGTTGCTGCACATTTGGATATCAGCTATGGATCCACACATGTCATAGCACATGATGACTTGGGGAACTGTACAGTTTGCACAAGATGGCTACTCAAACAGATTACTGACCTGCACTCAGCTGGTTGCACATGGAGTTTCATTGGTTACACTTGTTCTTCCTGCTTTAAACCTTTCTACCCATTCATAACCTTTTCATTGAGACAAGAAGAGAACGTCCAAAACTCCACACAACAACTACTGATGTGAAGGAGATGAACTCGGGACATTGTCTCCATGACAAAACAGGGCTAACCATTTGTGCCTCTAGTTGATGTCACGTTACACAACTTCTAGTTGGAGGACGTGTCAAACTTGATGACAGCATTGCTGATCTCATTGCCTTGAAGGTGTCAGGCTACACAACTGGAAATCACCGATGGACTGTGTAATGACTTTCCAGCCCCATTTCACATTTCCAGTGTATCATAAGCATTCCCCTTTTTCTGACGGACAGTACTGTGCTGCCGGCTTTAGGTACTTCAAGTTTAACCGCAATCTCTGCCCATTTTATTTCATCTTTTTTCTCCATTCTGTTGTGGTACATAAAATAGGGGACATCAAACAGATGAGTCTTACTGCTGCTTGCCAGGTTCAAAATTGTGGCATTTTCTATCCCTCACCGTTGCATTTCCATGCATTAAACCTCCTTTATACTGAGTGCTCATTGGTTGTCAGCTCTCACATGCACAGAGTCTAAAAACTAAAGACAAAAATCAAACTTGTTCAATTTCGCCAGGGTGAGTCATAAAAAAGTTGAATTGAGGGGATGACGGATTGCAAGACTAGCAGCCACGGGATGGCGTCACGACTGCCTCCGCCTCAGTAAGATTATGTAAATGAAAGCTGCTTGAAAAATCATTTAATGCAATGGCCTTTACACACGCACACACACACATTGCTTAAACACTTATCCATGTTGTCTTAGAATGAAGATCTTGGCATTTGAATGCTCTGAGTGTTATAATTGCAAACTTATGCATTTGTCTAAGCAGTGTTCTTCAAGGATTCAAGTCATGTCCAGTTCTAAAACTGCAGGTCAACTTTAATTTGTGTTCTCCAAAATGGCATTTTACAATTCATCACTCCCATAACACTCAGTTTAGAATGAGATTGAAAAAGTTGCCAACCACCTACTTGATGTCACGTTGAGCTGAGAGAACAATCTTGGGTAAGAACATACATTAAAGACAGAGGACCAGTTCACCTTTGGGAGCAGATTTAGTGGCATTTGAACTTATCTCTTTTGCTTTAAGCAAATCCTTGGAAAAAATACTGAAAATATCCACACAAACACCAAGAGTGCAGGTAATGTCTACTTTGAAAGAACTGACATGGGACATAAGAGCTGCTGCCCACAGATCAAGTCTGGAGATTACAATGATGAGGGATTTTGAGACAAACACATTAACTGGAAACCACACCAATAATGCTTCTGATCATCCTCACTTTTCACGGGGTAATTTGTTGTCTCAGCAGTCAGTGGTGTCTTTGTGATCTGATAATTACACAAGACACCTTGTTGAGGCCCTGGGCAAGAAAAGAACAAACTTCAAGCCTCTTCATACACACATCAATTATAATTCAGGACGGGGATGAAACACTTCACCTGTAATGTAAACACTGCCTTCCGAGAAGAGAAATGCCTCCGAAAGGCTGATAATGTTATCAAAAGAGAAATAAAAAGAAAAGATGCTATCTATGTGTGCTGATAATTTTTGCTTCAGGCTTTATATTGCTGCAATAAAGGAGCTGGGCATGTGAAGAGGTCAAGGGGAGGGGCTTGTTCTACAATATGCAAATAATAAACTAGAAGTGTCTAAATGTGACATTTTAATTGTTATAAAACACTGCATTTGTTTAGATCAGAAGCCCACATTTAAGATAGGAAAGTTTAGTGTGTTTTGGCCTGTACGTTCATTTTCCAGCATCCCTATTTTTTCCTTGTCCACATCTTATCTATAATCCCCTATAATGTATTCTTATACCTTCTACATTTTCTGCAGTGGGCTGATGCCCTGCCTGGGATTTGTTCCTGCCTTGTGCCCTGTGTTGGCTGAGATTGGCTCCAGCTGACCCCCGTGACCCTGTGTTAGGATATAGCGGGTTGCGTTATGACTGACTAACTAGCCCTTTGCATTTTAATTTATAAAAACGCAATCATTTAAACTCTTATCCTGATGTCTAAACAGGCTCATTTGGCCAGTTAATCTAGTCCTATTATATGCTTTTTAAGCAATACTGGGTGTGAATTAGCTCCCATTTCAAAAATAAACCAACCACAGTTTTATGTATGCAAATATAAAGGGATGCACATAGATAGATAGATAGATAGATAGATAGATAGATAGATAGATAGATAGATAGATAGATAGATAAAGGTAGTATATTGGTTAAATATTGTAAGATTAAACACAAATCCGTTAGTCAAAAAGACCATTAAGGTGCCTAGGGCGCAGACCATAAGTGGGGGTGAACTCAGCTACCCGGATTAGCTACTGAACAGTTGGTTGGCACACTAAAAAGGTTGCCCTGGGGCAAAAAAAAAAAGAATCTAGCACCCGCACTGGGTACCAGCCAATAACACCTTTTATTAGGTAGAACTAGAAAACGTTCAAAGGAAAAATTCACACAAAGGTGAAAAATATAATAGCATGCAGCCCAGTAAAAGCAAGTAGGTGCTGCGTTGGAGCTCTGTCTTCCTCAGACATTGGTCTTCAAATGAACACCCACTTCCAGCGGCTTTGCAATCGATTATAATGCTAACCCAGCAGGTGCAAGGGTTCCTGGTGGAAGCAGAAGGTATGTCACTTACCATCTGGCCAGTGAGTCTCTGAACTGCAGGTGGAAAAGGAGATGGTTTTAATGACAGCACCCCCTCTCTGCTTGGAGTGGTATTGCATACTTTTTTGGAGCCCAGAAGATGTCTCCTAAAGATACATGCTTGACAAGAGATAAATGTTAAGGCACTATATACACTTTATACAGACAGAAAGACAGATAAATAGATAGATAGATAGATAGATAGATAGATAGATAGATAGATAGATAGATAGATAGATAGATAGATAGATAGATAGATAGATAGATAGATAGATAGATAGATAGATAGATAGATAGATAGCATAGTTCCTTTGCCACACTAACAAAATGACAATAAGACAGCGTTATAGGTATCTTACTTCAGAAGGACATGAAACAAAGCAGTCGAGTGAAGGAAGGAACAAACCTTTAATTAAAAAAATTGTACAGATACAAAGTTTATGACTTAGAGGCCCACATAGACCACAATTTGGTCCCACTGAAGTAGAGCAAGTTTAAAACGGAATGGGTGCCTTTCAAAGGTCCTGTGACCCCTGCTTCTTTCTACAGAGTCTTCTGTGTGTTTTTCTTAATGCCATTGACTTGTTTTGTGTACAATATTTATTATCCCATGTGACATATGGGCATTATAATATTTACAACCTTGCAAAACGTGGTTCGATAGTTGCTGATTACATTTGATTAACAGACAACAATAATAACACAATTTATTTTGTAAGAAAATAAGAAAAGTTCATAAGGGCTGGGGGCACCAGATGGTAATCCCCATATAATTGAAAAACAAAGTACGTTTAACATCTTTTTAGACACAAGTCAATTGTGAGACTGAAACAAGATGGTGGTGTTGGAGGTTATAAGGTGGATGATGTGGGTTCAGATGACCTGATACCGGAAGTGATGTCAGTCATCCTCATATCATCAATCTTCTAGAATGCAGGGAAAAAGATAGGAGAGGCAGTAGGTGACAGCGCTAACCCTTGACTTTGGGTGGAATTACCATCTGATGAGCCCTGAAGATGTGGCAATTTGTATAACACAATACAAAATACAGTTTCTTTCCAACTTGAAAGGAAGAGTTTGCATTATTGCATTTTAAATAAAATTTTTGGAAACAGTTAAATATTCTAATTCAGTGCTAATTGTTATATATAAAATTATTCTTTTTTATGCATTAGAATTTCAGGAGGGAAAATACATTTTTCATGGTCCACAACATGTTTCTGTTCAATAAATATGAGAAAGGCAGAACAAGTGATTGTGCAAAAATTAGTTTTTAATTTCTACGAATAAAACTAAATTTAACTTATTACAAAACAAACAAAATGTACCACAAACCCACCTTATAAGTGAAAAACCAACCACACCAGATAGATAGATAGATAGATAGATAGATAGATAGATAGATAGATAGATAGATAGATAGATAGATAGATAGATAGATAGATAGATAGATAGATAGATAGATAGGATACTTTATATGTACCCAAGGAAAAATCAGTCTCCAAAAAAATAATACCAATACAAATATTACAACTAACATCACCCCAACCTCAACACATACAAGGACTTCTGGCTTAGCATATTAGAAGACAGCGGTTGCCACTTACTAACAGGCTGGTAGGTGGGAGTAAGATGGATCAGATTGTGGTTGGTTCTGTCCAGTTGTGGCACAGGTTTATTTTTAAAAGCAGGTCCATCTTGTGTGCACACGATGCAGTCATTAAAGTTTGTGGGGTTCAGCCTGTGCAATGCCCAAGGAAGTGGTGAAGGGGTCTTCACTAAGCCCCTGATCTATTTTGCCCATTTTATTATATATGTTTATCATCACTAGTTTTATACTTGGTGAGGCCCTAAGCTAAATTAAGCTTGGACTACCTTTCTTAATAGGTATACTAAAAGGTCTCACAAAGGCAGAGGAGTCATTAGGAAATGGGGGAGGTCTCTCACTTGGAATAATAAGAGTAATAGAAGGGGGGATCCACTTAAGAGTGTTGAACGTGATGGAAGAGCATACTTGTCCCCCTTGGAGTAATCAGCGCAAAGTGTGTTGGGGGGTCCACTTTAGAGCATTGAGGGTGATTGAAAACTGGGTGGCTGACACTCCATTTTGAATTGTTGTACGTAATTGAAGAGCACAGGTTGGTTGGCACACCAGCATGCCCACAGACTTAAGAGTCCTATCATCATTTGTCAAGTTAATCCTCACTGTCTTTCCAATCTTCCATTAAGGACTGAGCAGTGGGACTCCCCTGGTGGCCGTGGGTTCCTATGCAGCCACTTAGTTCATTTATGTCTTGAGCAGGCGTTCTGTTGAACCATGCAACCTATCGTAATGTGCTTCTGCGCATGCACAGTATACATGTATTCTACAACAACAGTAAATAATAAATAAATAAAGTTAATTAAAATAGACCCACCTAAAATTATTTGGTGTTTTAGCCATTAGGTGCAAATGTATCCAATGCCTTTCCTATTTTAATCTGTTTTTTTTTTTTTGGTCCAGCATTTCGATTGTAAGCAGAACATGATTGGTATGAGCAACCTTAGAAAAAAAAATCAGTTGATGGCGAGTAATCCCATAAAAATGTTACGTTCATTTCGACATTTCAAATATTTGCATGTGTAGCTTATTTCGACAAGGCAGCAGAAATTGACAGCATACCGACTCCGATTTTTACACATACTGTATATATAGGGCAGCGACTTCTCAAAGTTTCATATGTGTGGAAGCAGTTTCGAAACCACGCTCTTCTTTTTACATGAAATAACTCACTGGACAATCGAGTAAGCAGTTTTAAAATGTTTAAACTACAATAAAAGTTCTTTTTTTTTTTGTATAACGCTCTTCATTGAGCGCGGGCTCAGAGCGCTGGCAAATCACATCACGAGGAGGAACAAGACGTCAACAACAAGGTTAAGACCCCCATAGCATCACAACAAAAGAAACGGCGCTGGTCCAAAGCCAGATTAAGACTAAGACCCCTCACAGGCTCCTGGGTGTCGAGTACGAAAGAACACAACTAGACACACGTATATACTCTCATTATGTCAAAGACAAATCAGGTACAGGGATCGAGAACGAAAAAAATACGAGGGGCCAAACAGGCCATGAATCATATATTTCTGTAAATCCAAAACTGTCTATTAGGTCAACTTTAATTGCCTTTTGCGTTCGTTAATGTAGCACCAAGAATATAACAAACGTATTGGTGAGTGCAGCATCATATCAGCGGAAAATCAGCCTCCTATAATGTCAGCGAAGTTATCAGACTTTAAGGTGTTTAAAAGGACTACGCCGCTTTTGGTCAAAAGGGCGATATTTAAGGGAGCGTTTCAGATATTTCAGATTTGTAAGTAAGCGTTTCGTACATTTACACCAAATGAAATAAAAGACTCCTCGTCCAGGTTCGGCAGTGGTCTCGTTCTCCTTTACATTGTGGCTCCCCATCAAAGGTGTTATAGGACGCCACGGGTTTGGGCTGCGCATAGGAGCGGTAACATTAGTCCTCTCCTTACCGGATTATCTGGAAGGTCAGTCTCATTAGTTCCGGATGCAGTATTATGGTTTGTTCAAATTACCACTTATTTATTATAGTATATTTCTCACCACAGTAACGAATTATGTTTCCTTTTCTTTTTGTTCTTTTCGCTGCGCCACTGGGCTGTTACTTTGAGCGACCACCCATTTGGGCTTTTTCTCTTGTGCGGCACGATAAAGCATTAAACAAAGAATCTTTTTTATGGTTTTTATTTAGGTCTGATTAGGTAGGGTTATAACTGTGATGATCGACGTTGGGGTCCAGCGTATGGTGGACTACTGCAAGTGCCTGTACTTTAGGCAAAAACGTGGATATTTGCTGGTATTAGACAATATTTGGTTATCCTTGCATATAAGGCCCCTTTGCAAACAGTGCCCCAAGTACACCCAAGTTACCTTGATGGTACATTGGAAAAGTTGATTAGATGTTCGAAGATTCTATATTTTTATGCATTGGGTTTATTATATTCGAGCCCTCCGAAGTTTCTCTTACCATCCCGTACACCTTAGCGTAATACCATTGCAAGAGACTTTGCGGACCGAGTGGACGGCGTAGACCACGCCCTCCGCGTCACGAAACACCCCCAATTGGTCGAAGGACTTGAACTCGTTCACACTTGTGTTTTTTTTTTTGCCTTCTTTTTTGCTGTTTGCGCAGATCCCGGAAGGATGCCGGACAGCAAATGTCCTGTTTTCAAACAAATAAGCTTTCGTTTTGAATTGTTGGGTTAGGAAAGCTGAACGAGATGACGGATCGTTAGGTTTAATAGCCTATTCAAACTTGTATATCAAAAGCAAATTATTGCCTTCGCTGGACTAGATAGATAGATAGATAGATAGATAGATAGATAGATAGATAGATAGATAGATAGATAGATAGATAGATAGATAGATAGAGATCTATCAATCTATCTCTCTGTTTACCTGTCAACGGTGGAAACTTGACTTTGTTTGGAAGCAAACCTTTAAAATAGAAATTTAAGTCAGAATTCAAAAGTCAAAGTCTTTGTACCAATGAGTATTTGACTATTGGCACATCCATTTCGTTTCATGGCGTCTTTTGTTATGGCATCAATAAAGATTGAACTTGCCGTTAATAGCAAGTGTATACACGTTTATTTTAACATACGCAAAACAGTTACATAATCATTTGCTAAACTTTCATATCATTATATTGCCAAATGGCATCAACGTTCTGGATTATCTAAGATGCACTCTTAAAAATAACGGTTTTACAAAGGCAGTTTACTGGGATGGGTGGTTAGGCTGCGTGGCGCAGTGGTTAAGGCTTTGGATTTCAAACCCTGAGGCTGACTGTTCAAATCCCAGTACCAACACTGTATGCTCCAATTAGAAAAAGGAAAAGAAATGTAGCCAATTGTAGCTCAAATGTTGTAGGTCGCCGTGGATTAAAGCGTCAGCCAAATAAATATATGTTAGTCTACATCGTAGAACCGCATTGCCTGACAAAGAACCGTTTAATTCTGGAGAGGGTTCTTTGCATATAAGAAATTGGCTCTTGGGCTTTGAAATGACTTTTAATATGTTGACAAACCGAAATCTTTGATGTATAGTAGGCAGACATTATACTAACAGATCAAGAAAGCCTGGACTTAGCCAATTCATTCTTTCAAAAGAAGCTTGCTGGTATTTCACACTTATTGTGTTATTGCTATTAACAGAACTTCTTATTAATATAAATAATGGTTCTTTTAGGAAAGAAAAAATTGCTCCCCTACAGCATCACTCTGATAGACAAGTTTGGCACATGTGTTTTTTAAGAGTGAGGGCGGCGCAGTGATTAGCGTGGCTCATTCACGACTTGTCAGTGTCTGCTTAGTGCCGCATGTCCTCTCAGTGTTTTTGTTCACAGTTACGGGTTTTCATCCCACACCCAAAAGACGCCCACTTTAATTAATTTTAAATTAAAAATGTCCTTTTTAACCCACTGACTAATTATCAAGATAGGTTAGACTGAAAAAAAAAAATCAACGTGCACTCAACAACAGCTTCATATCAAGACAATGTCTTATTTGGCACATAAAGAGAAAAAAAACATTAACCTGAAAAAAGCACCCACATAGTGGAAGAAAATTAAATATTTTATATGTACAGTTTAGGTACAACTATTTGAAAGATCCCGCAGACCACCTAACTGAATGTGTTCTTAAGATAATCTGCTGTGTTAAATACATTTCATATAAAGTGACATCTCTCAGTGAACTTCTCAAAGCCAGTCCGTGATCCTAAAGAAAAAAGCGATCAGCTGTCCGCATCGTCTACTGAAATAAACTCATCTTCATCCGTCTCTGAACTGGCGGACGACAACAAACGCCCCTCAATGTCGTCGGTTTTGTTACCGTCCACGTGCAATGCTTTGGCAGGGGGCTCCATGGATTTCTTAAACCGCGTTCTTCTGTTCTGAAACCAGACCTTTACTTGAGTCTCGGAGAGGCGCAGCGCCGAAGCCAGGAAAACTTTGTCTGCGCCGGACAAGTAGCGCTGCGTGCTGAACACCGCCTCCAGCCTCCGCAGCTGCTCCTCGGTGAAGATCGTCCGAAATCGTCTGCAGCCGCTCCTCACGGACGTAGACTTGGATCGCCATTTATGATGCTTGCAACCTGTTGAATGAATTAAGGTCAAGAATAAAATTAGCGATTTCTAAACTCTTAAAAAGCACGCAGCCTAAAATATAATGGCATAAAATTTGTGATGTACTTGTATGTTGCGGTAGTGCAACCAAGACACGCATCTGGCCACTAAAGTGAATTCTGATAATTATCTAGCGCGGTGAGGTGACGCAGTGGTTAGAGGTGGTGCAACATGACCGTAGAGTTTTTCGTTTGAACCGCAGAAATGGCGGTGTTCGGTTGCTATACGTTCCTCCAAATGTGCACAATACGCGAATTGGAAACGCTAAATCCAGTGTGGGTTACTCTGAGATGAAGAGGTGCCAGGACTGGCTTACCGGGATAGGCTCGGACCCGGAACTGGATATGCACTCAGAGCACGTAAGAACGTGCGCTAACATCATCTGAAAAAATAAACGAAAGCAGGTATAATAGAGCGATCGGGAGTTGGATGGAAAGCAATTATTGACGGGACGCCATCCCATCATAAACACAAACCACCACGCCGTGCATGTCTTCTGGATTTGAAACAAATGTGCAGCTACCCAAGAAGAACAAGCCGAGTCCATACAAACCGACTGGAAGCAAACTCTACATCTACGTCATAGGTGATGTGTAAAGCACACTAATGGGGTACACGTTTGCTTTCCGCAAAATTGGGTTTCAACTTATGTGCAGAATGACGAATAACAAGGATTACCATGAAAGGTTTTCACTGCAACTACAGTACTATAGAGTGTTGTACAGTGTTAGCCATTATGGACGTAATGAGAAGTCAAGCAAAATGATTTCTTGACTTCTCGTTACACTCTAACCACATAAAGATATTACATGACATTTGTCAAAATCGCTTTTCATTTCTGTCAGATCATCACCTGTTTCAGCCAAGTCTTTATCCTGACGTCCCTCGACTGGGCTCCCCGTACAGTAAGGTGGGCTCTGCTGCGGCAATCCCGGATTCCACACGTGAAGAGCAGGGGCGCTTGGCGCCGAGTAGAATGGCATCGTGTAGGGCGTTGCACTCGTTTCCGAAGGTCCAGTTTTTTTGGGTGTCATGGATAAAATCGCATCGATGCTGAAAGGATTTCTGTGCAGTCTTCCCGATTCGGGGATCTTCTCGCAGTGCGAAGTCCCCATCGGATTCGTTTGGCAATGGTGCAAAAAAAGTCCACTGTGAAAACTCGCCTCCATGTCTCTCTAGTAAACGCACTTAGTGGCTTCTTTAGGATAGGGACTGGTTATCCTAGAGGCTTCTCATTGTTTTCTCAAGTCCCAAATGACCGGCGCTTTATAACGCCGTGACTGTTTGGACCTTGATACCCCTGGGGAGGTGGGGTGGAGTGGAGTGGGGTGGGGTGGGAAGGAAACTGCTTTGATGAGATTAGCAATGAATGAGATTGTTTGATTGGAGTCCTGTTCCAGGTAGTGCGAAAAGGTCAGCGGAGGGTGAGGACTTCACACTTTAGGATCAGACAGGTAGACATGATGAGGTGACAACATTCGCAGCTCGAGTTTTATTTTACTCCATTCATGGACTGTTAAGGGTGAGCATTCAGCAAGTACTGAAAGCAATTGGATAGATAGATAGATAGATAGATAGATAGATAGATAGATAGATAGATAGATAGATAGATAGATAGATAGATTAATTGATATGTTAAACGTATATTTGTCAGTTAAGTTAGAAATAAACTGTTTAACTGATCCAAATTAATGTATTATGATCCAATTGTGTCCCGATTCAAAATAGAAAAAAAAAACAAACAAACCAATTTCTCCTGTTCGTCAGCAAAAGCGTATTAAAATCTATGTGGCCAGTAAAACGGTATGACTGGCTGTTTCAATTTAAAAATATATATATTTAGATCTACAGTGAATATACATTAGTTTCAGAATGGCTACTTCTGAAATGCAGGCCCTGCAATGTAAGGACCTTGAGCATGGGAAAGGCGCTATATAAATATACTATAATCATTATTATTATTAACGGCGTCCATTCCCAAAACAACCTGATCCCCTGTGTATGATTCTGCAGGAAAGGGCCCGCTGTGCTCTGTTATGGGAAATGCGTGATAAGAAAGTTAGTGGACGACTTTATTTTTAGTATCAGAGTTTTTTTTCCCCTTTTATTTTTCTATTATTAACATATTTGAGTGAGGCCTTTATCCAAGGTGACTTGACACAGAATTGGTGACACACAACTACCCCCCCAGAGCCCAGACAAGTCTTGCTCAGGGTCACACCTGAATTTGAACCCACAACCGCAGGGTTCCAAGTCCAAAGCTTTAACCAATAAGCCACAGAAGGGAGAAATTAAAAGTTACGTTTAAATTAAAACTTCATACTATGTTGAGTACAGAGTTTAAAATATTCACTCTTCTGGATTAGCCGGTGAATACAGCACGTTCAGATAAAGGATTTTTTAGACCCATAATAGAAATATTCTAACTAGAGTTCGATTTTACCTTTGGTACTGAATTATTCACTAAATTCTTTTAACTTTTTTATAATGTATGGCAGCTTACGATTTTTTTTATCAGTTAGTAAATATTTTTAAATGCATATGAACACTGTGCATACACACATTGACACATTCAATTACACATATATACAGACACACACACACATTTATTTAACCTTTTTTTATAAAGTAGCTCTAATCACTTTTTCATAATCACTTAAAAGTATTTTATATTTCGGACAGAGTTTGTCCTACTCAATTCAGAATTATTATTTAGATAGATAGATAGATAGATAGATAGATAGATAAATAGATAGATAGATAGATAGATAGATAGATAGATAATCTATCTAAGGCACTATATAATAGATGGACTTTTGCTTCAATTTGACACGTATTGGATATTGCCATTCTATTGTTCTTTTCCCACAGCACCCTAATTTGTTTGATATATTCGAGGACTGTTGTGCACCAGCAAGAAGAGAATCTTCTTGTAATTATGCTTTAAGAATTTCGGTGTTTAAGAGATCAGCGCTTGTTTTCCGAGCAGCGGGGCCACAAAGCGCACTCCTCCTGAGCCTCTTAGTATTTCTGAATGAGAAGGAAGTGACTGCGGTTCTTTACAATTTCCACCCTACTTACGCGTAGTTTTTCTTTTCTTTTTCTCACCCTCCGTAAGTTTCTTAACATTCCTTTCTCCTTTTTTTTTTAAGTGGGCCCTTTGCGGCAGATGTCCAAATTAGGTGACCGATGAATCGAAGCTATACAGATAAACTTAACCAGAGAGAAGTGATAAAAGGAAAGCCGGCTGGGACAGAAGTATAATAATGAAACATCTCAGATCACTTGGAATGCACTATGCCCTGCGAATATCCGTTTTGCTTTTCCTATTGTAACTGATCTCCCAGCGTTGCTCGTGAATTAAATATTTTCCAGGCACCGATGAACACATCTCCTTAATTCGAATAACACTGCGGATCGTTACTGGGTTTCCTGAAGGGCCACATAGCGATGTCAGTGTAGTGAAGTCCTCTAAAAGGTCCACACATTATTCAGGTCTAGAGCGGTCTTTACTAACGGACACAAAGTGCTGGCGCCCTAAATCAGATTATAATTAATAAGAGTTATTTTCATCATTAGTCTAATGAGACTTTCAGCAGTCGGGTTACGACTGGTCCCATTTCTTTGGTTTTTGAAACAGGCAGGTGAAGTGACTCGCTCAGGGTCACACAGTGTCAGTCGGTGGGTTTGGTTGAGATTTCAAACCGCAATCTCCAGAGCCTTAACCACTACGCCACGCTGCCCATCTTTTGTCATTATTATTAGTTAAATAAATAGCTCTAATCCAGAAGTGTATACACAAATAATGTTTAAAAAATAACTGGAAAAAATGCCGAAAATTAATTGTTAAATAATGTTTGAAATGCATAATCAATTATTATAACCTCACCAGATTAGTTCCCTTATACAAACTGAAATATTAGAAATCCAGCTTTGTGTTAATGGCTTAGGTTATTTTGAAAATAAATTTCAAACAAAATCCAACTTATGTTTTTTGAAAATAATTAAAGTTGAAAGCGCGATGCGACTCACAATTGTCTGTTAACTATAAGCTCTGTTCATTTACCTTAATGCACAGCCGTAAAAATGATTTTATCCACAGTTTAAATAATTGCATTTGATCATTTTTATGGTCTTAATATTTTGATACAAATGAGTGATTTATTTTCTTCCGAAATAGAAGCCGCGGGTGGTTCAGGTCAGGCCCGTAATGGCGGCAGTGTTTCAACTTACTGCTAAATTCTAAATCGACAAAGGCGGGACATGAAGTCTTGTAACGACACTGACAAATACTGGGGGACACATTTAGATGGACTGAGTGCCCAGTAAGGTGTATTATCATTTATACATAGGGGGTCTACAGCCCTAATCACTTTCCCCCATGTAATAACTTTGCTCTTCATTAATATCCACTCAGCATCACAGGGGCACACGCGCTGGAGCCCACCTTGGACGGGGCGCCACATTTGCCTTTTTTCCTGTCAGCATTTTTTTGTGACTCTCCTTATGATAAGTATATATAACCAAACTTCGTTTTTTAGTGTAACACATCCTTTCATCAATTATTATTATTATGTTTTTTTATTAATTTTATTACAATCCATACAAAGCAATCAAGATTTTACAAAAAGAAAAATTGAGTTAAGAACAGATCGATCCCAACCCCTTTCATCAATTATTGATGCGGGTACAAAGACCCCCAGAAAAGTAGAAAGTTGTGTGTCAAATGACTCTGAACGAGCGAGACGAAAAGGCGCATCACACGTCCAGTTAAGAAAAAAGACAAGAAAATTAGAGAAGAGAAGAGAAAGAACATATAAACACATTTAATAATGGAGAGCTACTGGCATCTGCAATGCAACAAAAATGACAAACCATACAAAGTAAAACAGGATCTAATGTGCCCTTGTTTTTAAGCGAATGCTACTAAAACACAATCAAACAAGTACAGGAAAAATGAAAGGCGGCTATAAAAAAGAACATAAATAAGTGATTATTGAATATAGAATATAAAATACGAAATAAACAGAAAAAAAATCACAAGGAAAATTAAACAAACAAGTGATACTAATCAGCAATAAAAAAAATACAAACGACTAATGCAATGTGTAAATAAAAACAGAATGAAAAAGTACTGCTAACATACGAGTACAACAATGACAATTAAACAATGCTGAGAAGACAACTGAAGGGAACTAAAAAACACCAAATAAAGGAATGCTACTAATATAAATGATAGAACATGAAAAAAAAGAAGAAACTAAATTATGTAAACTTCAGATAAAAGGGCTGTTCAGCCCCCAGTCCTACTAATAATTTAAATACAAAATTCCATAAACGACATCAAAGTAGAGTTTAATAAGACACAACAAAGCGGCATATTAAACGTATACACAAGTGATTACAAGTCAAACGGGTAACCATTAAACAAATTAATAATACAAGCCGTGGCAATAACCGATAATAAAATAAAAGAAAGTCTAATACGAACCAACTGTGAATAAAA